>NC_083367.1:21744375-22382500 GCF_030254825.1 Meriones unguiculatus | reverse complement strand
CCTTCCTCCTTCCTTCCTTCCTTCCTTCCTTCCTTCCTTTCCTTCCTTCCTTCCCTCCCTCCTTCCTCCTTCCCTCCCTCCTTCCTCCTTCCTTCCTTCCTTCCTTCCCTTCCTTCCTTCCTTCCCTTCCTTCCTTCCTTCCCTCCCTCCTTCCTCCTTCCCTCCCTCCTTCCTCCTTTCCTCCCTCCTTCCTCCTTCCCTCCCTCCTTCCTCCTTCCTTCCTGCCTTCCTTCCTTCCCTCCCTCCTTCCTCCCCTCCCTCCTTTCTCCTTCCTTCTTTCCTTCCTTCCTTCCTTCCTTCCTCCCTGCTTTCTATTCTGTGGAGGCTTTTGATCAGAATGGGAGGCTTCTTGATGGGACAGTTCTGGTTGATCACCCCTTTGTACAAACATGTGTGCAGTCCCGAGCGATGGTAGGTAACACAGTCACCCTGTGCTCAGTGAGTTCTTAGACACTTCGTGTGAACTGCAGCTACCCCTGTGCCCACTGCCTCTTAGAACAGGAATATACATTTAAAACCTTAAATAAAAGCGCAGTTACCGTCTACATTCTTCACAAGTGAAGATAAATCCGGTTATCATGATGGGTTTCTTTCCCCAAATAGCATTGTTTTTATTGTTGCTTTTTTTTTTTAATCACTTCTAGAATGAAACCCAAACTGTCAATACACAGAGAGTTGGGCTTTTATAAAGCAAGTCTAAGATTACCTCTCCAACTTTGTCCTCTCCCGCTTTCCACCGCTTCCACCCTCCGGCAAACATGCTTATCTGCTACCCAGAAGTAGCCATCTGAGAGTAGTTCTGCCCAGAAGGCTAGCTGGAGGTCAGTAGCTGCACCCAGTCCCAGCAGTACTTTATCTGGTCCTCTGAGTGTTGGTGAAGATTTTAGGGTACATTACAGGATTTCTTTATTCTTGTCAAAAATGGAAGATGGGCCACATCAGCCAATATTTGTGCACAGCAGCTTCCAGTAACAGATAAGCAATGGCTGCCTGATTGACAGGAGGTGTGGGCTCTAGTAACCCGAAGTACCTGCCCCTTCACTTGCATCACTTCCTGTCTGGTCATTCATATTCTGTGTATGACTTGTTCCTGTAGGGATGCTTACACAGCTATATTGCTCCCTCAGGCTCACTCCTCACTGGCAAAGTGTCTTCTGGGTTTCCTTCAGATAGCACCTGCCGAGGCTAGCTCCTCTCCAGCAGCCCCTTCCTCTGTCCTCTTGACTAACACTCGACACTGATGACGCTGCTCACACATATTTCAGTACAGTCTTTCCTATTCCTGGCTCCTGGCTTTTTGAGCTTAAGGCGCTGGTGCGCTTATCTCGATGCTGCCAACATGTGGCACATGGTGATGAATGAATAAATATTCAAGGGTCATAATGAGATAGAAAAAAAAATGAGCTGATTCCCACAACAAGGAGTGGAGAGTGGTGTTGTTTTTTCCGAGCCTGGCGTGAGTGGTATTAAGTGGCTGGGAGTAGGGCAGAAAAAGTAGGTTAGGCATGAGAGAATACATGTAGAATCCTTCCTTAAGAGCAAATTTAGAAATCAGGACACAAATTTGTATATGCCCTCAAATACAGATGTATGGAGGGGGGAGAGAAAAAGATTATAGTGAGCTGGGGGAAATGTTGTTTGTGTTTTATTCTCTAACTGGAACACGTCCACATGCACTCACGTTGCTCTTACAGTTGAAGAAAGACTTTCAGGAATCATGTGTAAACTTACTCATATATATATCGTAAGAGTTTCAAACTACCAGATGTGGGTCATGGAGAAGCCTCTCTCTCTCTCTCTCTCTCTCAAGCCTTTAAGAAAGAATGGATTAGGGAAAGGAAGTATTGAAGCCATTACCATTTAAGTTGTTTGACTTCTAAGTAAACGAGATGTCAACTCTATACCTCTCCTTTGCTACCGTTACGTGGCTTTAAAGTCCTTCATGCTTGTGCTATGAGTTAATTCTAGTGAGCAACAAAAATATGGAGAAAAAGGCAAGCACCTGCTGACTGAATGAAACATATAAAAAGTAAATACGTATATAATAAGTATATGTGTGTGTGTGTGTGTGTGTATGAAACTGTAGAAACAAAGCCAACGCCCACACTTGCGAAGGAGAGTAGAAAGGAGTGTTTTCTGCTGCTGCTATTGATGCTCCTGAATACACTCTCCTGAATAACCCAGAGCCACCATTTTAGCTGAAATCCTGTGACAAATGCATACTCGCATTCAGATGTATCTTTATGTTGCCTACTGTCAATCTACTCCCACTTCTTTTCCATTATCTGCTCAGAGGAAAAAGAAAAAAAAATCGTGTAGAAATTGCCCTAGAAAGGCAAGGTGGCGACAGCTTCGCGTGGGAGGTCTGTTCGAATGATCCTAAGAACGCTCCTGTTTGTCTAGTACAGCTGTGAGCTAATGGCACACTCCTGATTTTTTTATAAAATAACTTCTTGCCCTCTTACAAAACCCTTGCTGAAGAAATAAAACATACCCATCCAAGCACAAGATACTAATTTCCTCAAGTGTCTTCTACAGAGTTACAAAAGCGGTGATGAAATAACAGCCTCTTCAAGCACCCTGTTCAATATCTCCCACTTCAGTTTGTGCCGTTAGAAGGCCCCTGCATCAGCTCACCCTCCTCGGTTCTAGGCCTCAGACTTCTCGGGCGAAGAGGGGGTAGAAATGTGAAGAGGAAGAGGGACATATCTTCTGGGAGGAAGAAAGTATGTCTCTCTGTTATCATTCTGAAACATCAATGGCCATAAGTCAAATCCCTTCCTGTCACCAATTTTTAAACCTAAACGCCTCATTTTACTTAAATGAGACAGAAACACAGAGTAACTCCACAGCCTCTCTCTCTCTCTTTCTCCTCTCTCTCTCCTCTCTCTCTCTCTTCCCCCATGTGTGTATGTCTGAATGTGTGTAGGTGTGCATGTGTGCATGCAATACAAGTGTGCATATACCTGCATTTGTGCATAACATATATATATAAATGTATTCTTGAGCTGTGTTGCAGGTCCTAGGGAGCTAAGTTTCTTCTTTTGGGGAAAACTGGCTAAAATTTCACCAAGCAAGTTAAGACAATTTGACATGAATGGCAAGCGTCTTGTCTTCTATTTCTGTTCTCTGAAGTAACATAACTTTTGACGCTTCCGTCTGTCATGTTTGAGACTAGGTCTCAGGAAACCCAGAGTGGCCTCCAATTCACTATATAGCTTAGGATAACCTCAAACTCTTTATCCTCCTATCCCCACCTCGTCAGTTCCGGGATTGCAGGCATGCCCCCACTCTGCCTAGCTTAGCCTTTAACTGTTGTGTATCTGTACATGCATGTCTGCAGGCGTGTGATTATGTTTGCTGTGTTCACGCTCATGACGGTGTGGCCGTGCATGCGGATGAGCAAAGGACAACCTCGAGTGACATTCCTCTACCTCTTCATTTGACAGAGTCTCTCTGGCTGGGAACTCGCCAGGTTGGAACAGGTGCTGGAATGATAGGAGCATGACACAAGCGTAGGTTTTTCACGTAGGTTTGAGTGTGAACGCAGGTCCACGTGTGTGCCAGGTGAGCCCTGTGCCAGATGAGTGCTCCCTCCAGCCCCTCGTGCCCTAGCCCTTGAGAATACTAAGTTTACCATCTCCTTTTCAATAAATTAGTCAGCATGAACTGTTGCCCATCATCTGCCACCGAAGAAACACCTCCTAAATGCAACCGCATCTGCTACGCTTCAGCTTACATCACGTGGCTTGTTTTGAACGGGATGTTTTGGGTTATCATGGAGGCTTCATTCGGTACTTGGCCTCATCACATCACAGGTTACCCATTTGAGTCCAAACCATCTTCACAAGTGGATCTTGTGGATGCACCATAAGTGCAGAGCAAGTGTGTTTTAGTGGACAAATAAGGAGTTGTGAAAATAAGGAAGAGTGAGTGACTATATTGCGCATTAGAAAGTGGTCAAGTCCCTAAAAGAAAACTAAGCAATGAAGGGGAAGAGGGAATGTGGTGGTAGAGAGCCAGAGTGTTACTGTGCCCAGGAAGTTTTCACCAAAAAGGAAAGTTTAAATGCAGACTACAGGAAGTAGAAGAGTAAGTCATGTCACTAAAGGAGGGATGTGCAAGCTAAAGAACAAACACGTGTAGAGCGACCTTAGGTGAGCAAGCTTAGCATGTTTCAGGACCAGCCTGGATGTCACAGGGAGAGGAATGGCCTGGAAAAAAAAACACAACAGGGAATCGAAAGGTGAGACGTCCTTATGGGAGACTAGACTGAAGCCAGCCAATCAGAAAACAGTGCATCATTACAGGTACAGACGTTGAGGCTGCACAGAATGGCAGCAACGGAGTGCTGAGGCGTGGTCACATTCTTAGTAATGCCTAAAAGTGGAGTCAATATGTCTTCCTCATGAATGATGAAGAAAGAAATCAAGGATAACCATAAAGTTTTCGAACTGGCAGAATTTTACCAAGGAAAGACATGGAAAGAGCCAGAGTAGACAGAAACATCCAGCAGCACCTGTGTGAATCTGGAAGTCAAAGACAAAACACCCAAACAAGAGATTCAGTTTCAGAATCAAAAACATACAGAAAATATAACTGGCACATAAAAGAAACTCTGAAGCCACAGAGGGATAAAACAGACTGTGGGTAGAGACGGACAGAGCAGCCTACCTTTAACCACTGAGCAATCTCTCCAGCCACTAGAAAGAATATTTTTTTATCCACCCACTTCCAGTGTAAATAAAATGTTATGCTCCCGATGGCCTTTGTCTGTGTTTGTATGGACTCTTTCTAGGTTTGTACCAGTGGATCTCTGAATGGTCCAACCTAAGTTATCATAACCCATGGCTTGGGAAACCAGGAGCTCAAGGCTTTCTGCCCACGTCCTGTTCTCTGCCACCTTTTCCCTTCTCACCCCAGGAGCCTCGCTCCTCTTTACTCGTTCTGCATATCCTCTCAGAAAAGTAAACACCCCATAGGCCTGTCATGGTATCTATGAACGTCCCTTGCTCATGGCATTCCATTCTGTGAGATCAATGCAGCGATGGTCTTCCTCATCATCTCTTATGGGCATCTCAAAGGCCACACATATCCAAACATCATTTCTTCTCTCCAAACCCTTTTCACATACTTCAGAAATTTCCCTCCCACACCAAACGTTGTCATTGGTGATACCTTTTCAAAGCCAGGAATCTCAGAACAGCCTGATACTCTATCTCCCCTCAGCCCGTTTCCCAGTTGGTATTATTCACTCTACAATGTAAGCGTTACCCACTGTGAGCCATCTCTGTAACGCCCACCTTCTTCTCTCACTGCATATATCACAGGGTTTAGCAAGTTCTTACTTTCATGCCTGTGTCCGCTGTAGTCTGTACATTTCTTAGAGGAAGTTTCAAGAATTTCCCATGGGTGTGATACAGATGTCAGTGGCTCCATACGCCAGGAAAGGAATGAGATGTCCTGTGACAATAAAAGCTTTGCAAAGTCTTTATTAGTGGTGACCATGTGTATGCAGAGATCCTGATTAAATTAATCAGGACTAATTACATTAATCCATTAGATTAATTAATTTAACTATATTTCTTAAATCAGTGGATAACAGATACTGAATGGACGATAAGTGTCTTGGTTAGAGCTACTATCAACAGTGAGCCACCATGACCAAAAGCAACTTAGGGAGAAAAGCATTTATTTGGCTTATGTATTCTGAATCACAGTCCACTGAGGGAAGCCAAGGCAGAGACTCAAAGCAGGTGGGAATCTGGAAGCAGGAGCTGAATCAGAAGCCACAGAGGGATGCTGCCTACTGACCTGCTCATCATGGCTTGCTCAACGTGCTTTCTCACAAAACCCAGGACCACCAGCTCAGGAATGACACCACCCACAGTGGGCTGGGCCTCCCTCTTCAATTGCAAGTACCCTACAGGCTCAGTGACAGCCTGATTCTCTCAGTTGGGGTTCTCTCCTTTCTGCTTGTGTGAAGCTGATTTAAACTCTAGCCAGCACAACAAGCATCCAGCGTTATGAAGCGAGAGCAGTCAGGAAAGTGCTTGTCACCCAGCATAAGGACTCCAGTTTGGTGCCCAGATCCCACATAGAAAAGCTGGGCACGGCACTGAACAGACTGACACAGACAGATTCCAGAGGCTCTCTGGCCAGCCAGCCTAGCACAGTCAGAGAGCTCCATGACAAAGCAGAGACCTCGTTTCAGAAACAAAATTAGATGGCACTGCAGGTTGTTCTCTGCACACAAATTCATACACACACACACACACACACACACACATACACACACACAACACTGAACCGACCCAGTGGTCCTGTCCACAGAAGAATCCCATCAAGCTGGGAGAGGAGGTAGAGAGACGATGCATAACAGTATAGGCACGAAAATTTCGCATGGTCGAGCCCAGGCATGCACAACCCATTCACGGCATGTATCCCAGGGTAGAATGTAGCCCAACACATTTGTAGATGAAAATGTCTTGTAGGTGATTTTGCATTGCCTGGGGCATCCCTGGGCTCGCCTGTGTCCTGAAAGGTAGAATTCAGTGAAATTAGTTAAAGGCTTGAAGCAGAAGGCAAACTTAACAAGGGGTTTAAGTGGGTGATATCCAGTAGAAGTTGAGGTTTAAAACCGATATGAACACATAGGTTTGAGACAGTCCAGAGTCTGGCCTGATTGAAGAGGAAGGTGGGAAATGCATTAGGACAGGAAGAAGAGTGGAAAGGTGGGCGGAGGACAGATATTCAAGCCTACGGGAGTGGTCACTTTTCTAGAGCTGTAGTTAAAATTTGACTCCATATTCTCCCCAAAGCTAATATTTCTTTTATCCCACTTACATATTTTTAGGTCTTTCTTACAGATGAGTGTGATGCCTCAGCTCCCATGGTCTGCCAAATTAAAGAGAGAGGGGGAGCGAGCACGCCTGACGTCAGTCATGGAGACACTGCAGCTGACGCAGGGGGAGAGGAGGCGATGCCTTCCTCCTTGGGAATAAAGAAGGATGGACGGACCCGCGTGATGGGCAGCCAGAGTTAGAACTGCAGGGTAGAGCGCCAACCGCCAGCTCTTCACGCTGGTTCTAAGGAGCGCTGGGAGACTGGCCGCTCCAGAGGAACGTGCTGTGCACCACGGTGATGGAAACAGACGACACCAGAGAAAGAAAAGGCGAGAAAGGAAAAGAAAGAGAGGTTCGAGGCTTGCCAAACCCAAACACCCTCTCTAGTTCTCAGCTAAGGCGACGGCACTGCCCCCCTTGACACAAAACTCATCAGGAAGCCCCGAGCCAGCGGCGGGGCAGCGTGAGCAACACCATTGCTGACCGAGCTTCGTTCTGATGTGAAACTTCGGGAAGGAAGAAAATAGCCGTGAAACCTCCAACAGTTCCACTCTGCCTGCCTGTAGAGGCCTCATGGCTGTACGCGGAAACCTCGGATGTCAATGTTTGCCTTTTATACGCTTGCTTAGACACTGATACACACCAGACTCTAGGAGATATTTTTTTCTGTAATTTGTTGTGCATTATCAGCTATTTACGTAATTACTCTAATTAAGCTAGTTATAGCAGTTCCTGTAAATATGTGAGAGATCACTGAAACGTGTAATTATGTCCTTATATCATTAATTAAACTCTATCAGCTGGGAAAATTACTGTAAATATGTCTGGAGGTGTCATTAGTCTGTGTAATGGAGACACAGAGGTCTTTATTGAACTACAATAAAATGCTCAGCATTAATAATTCATTTAAAACAGCATTTGCTATTTATTTTAAAGTTCTGGATCTCTGTGTAAAAGAGAAAAAAAAATACATTACTCTTTCTCCCCTCATGGTCTGAAACACTGATAGCGTGTGGAGCTTCTTTATTGTGGGTTAAGGGGAAAGGAAACGGTCGGTGTGTTTTCCTCCCTAGTGGTCATTGCTAGAATTGCAGGAGAGGGCCTTAGGAGGTCCTCCCTCCTGGACCACTCTCAGCTGAGGCCAAGGCTGGGGAAAACCCACAGGGGACGCGTCAGCCTTTGACACAGAGAACACACAACTCTTCCCACCTACATGCTCACCTCCAACCAAGCAAGTTTTTTTTCCCCTCAAGGTTTAGGTGTACATCAGCGCCCCAGTACCCTTAGCCAAAGCATCCATGAACACAAAAGAGTGCTTTTCAAGAGACACAGGGTGAGAAGGTAGGAAAATCTCCTCAAAATATGTTTGGTGGAGGTAAGTTACTAAAGAGAGAACTCCAGACAGGGCTAGTATGTCAAAAGGCAGCTGAGAATCTGGGACCTTGTCCCTTCAGGGCAGCTTCTGCCTCCTTTTTGGGGGGAGGGAGCACTGCAGTCTTCACCTGTGGCTCCACCAGGCCAGCAGCCAAGAAATGGTGCCCTGACTCAGTTAAGAAGAATGTGGATGGCTCTTGGAAGAGACGGTCGCAGAAGCCCTTATTGATCCAAAGATGGCCCTTGTGAAGAAAGGCTGCCGGGGAGTGGACAGAGGTGGGGATCCCCGGAGCACGAGAGACACACACAGGAAACCCCCTCCTTCAGAAAATAACAGAGAAACCTTTCAGTTCTTCAAGTGCAGAAAATAAGGGCTTATGACTAGAATTCTGATTCTCTTTAGTTGAAGCTGTAGTTCTGGGAGTGGAAAAGGTTAACTGCTCTTATACAAAACCTGCAAGTTTTTATCTTTTTTTTTTCAATCAACATCTACACATTAAAAGTGAATTCTTTGAAGTAGATGTTTTTTAAGTTTTGGAAGAAAGAATATTTTAGTTTTTTAAACATAAAATATAATACTTCTCTGTGCTTTTTGCTTTTGTAAGTAACGAATAATAGACGTTAATGTCTTTGCATCGGATTCATTTATAGTTATTTTAACAACGAGGTTTGGATTAGAATTTCTGCCTCTTAACTTCACTTCATGAAGCATAATTAAACCCACGTTCAGTTCTCTGCCTAATCACA
The DNA here is from genome assembly GCF_030254825.1 of Meriones unguiculatus. Taxonomy (NCBI): domain Eukaryota; kingdom Metazoa; phylum Chordata; class Mammalia; order Rodentia; family Muridae; genus Meriones; species Meriones unguiculatus. Next base: position 22,373,534 of record NC_083367.1, on the reverse strand, counting down.
TGTAAAATATGCATAACGACAGGGCCACGGCTTTTCACTCCACCATTCATTTTATGAGCCTATGACCATTGAGGAAATGGAAATGATGAAAATTTGCACATAGGTTTATTGTGCTTCACATAGGTTCCAGGGTTTCCTAACTTCTTGTAAGCCCAGATCTTACTTTGTATTGTGTGTTGGGTCCTCTGTATCAGAACGCTGGGATAAACTGTAAATTACCCCAGAACTCTCCCACCCCCATTTTCCTTTCTTTCTATGTTTTCTGGTGTGTTTCGTTTGTTGTTCGACAGGGTCTGGCCTTGTAGCCCAGAGTGAATTGCTGGACCTCAGCAACCTCCTGTGTTAGCCTCCAGAGTGTAAGTACCAATATCGTACTTGGCAAACAAACACACTGAATAAAACATGGCTGATAGTAATATGCACTATAGAATGCTGACCAGCTCATAGTACGTAGAAATACATGGCCAGTGGTTCCATTTCCCTACCCTTCCTTCACTTGTATGTGTGTGTGTGTGTGTGTGTGTGTGTGTGTGTGTGTGTGTGTGTGTGCGAGCTATCTCCCAAAGATTCCTTCAGCAGTCTCATCTCTCTGGCTTGGCAGTGTGACAGCCTTTCTTGTTTGGCAACCTCAGGAGACCCATTACCCGGCACAGACTGCCAGCTTCTGTCTTGAATTCAACATTACATTTTCTCCCCAAAACAGTCTTGTCTTCTCGAAGTGAGAGATTACTCATACGACAGTCTCTCCCTGGCCCAGCAGAAGCAGAGGATGCTATGGCGAGAAGACAGAAAGCGGGGAGGCCTCACTTGTCCTCTGAACCCCTCGCAGCTGATAACAGCTCCTAGCTGTAACTCACTAAACAGACACCAAGGACTTAGCACAGTCCACCCCTGAGGCAGAACTTAGCTTTCTGGATGTGCCTGTGGCTTTCAACTGGGGACAGCCAAACCATGTTCTCTTTTGGAAGCCCTCAGTTGAGCTGTTGGTCGCTACCATCAAAAATTAAGCTTCTCTTCTAGCTCTACAGAGACAGAGAAACAACTTTTCTGAATAGTGCTCTGGACCTGGATTAGTCATGAGTGAAGTGAATTTCAGGTCACTAGATTAATAGACCTTTAGGGTCACATGCTTGCCTGGCTAGGGGGTCCATCCCCAGAGACTGTGTGACAGTCAGAGTTCCCTGTAATCATCAATGAGTTAGCTCATTCCCCTTGAACACACCATAGTCCAACAAGATTTATCATGACTGTTTATGCTAAAGAAAACAAGAAACTGATACTGTAATTTGAAACACTTCAATATCTGATGAGTATACGGATGGAAACATTTTACAATGTTCACAGTACAGTTTCCTACAGACAGTGAAAATGAAAACACAGGTTCATTGTTTTTACTCCTTCCTAGTCTTCCTAAATGTATGGGATATACTTACTTGGGTTTATATGGTACTTAATACAATTTTTCATGGACCTCTTCACAATGAAATTCCCAGCTCAAAAAAAAAAATGGATGCTCAGAATGATAGTGCATATTTTATGTAATCACAGCACTAGAGAGGCTGAGGCAGGAAGATCACTCCAAAATTGAGCCAACACAAACAGTTCTAGGACAGCCTGGGCTCCAAACTGAGGCTCTGATTCAAGAATAAAAGGAAAGAAAAGCAAATGAATGCATACTATTAATAATAAATAGGCCAATATGTTGTTTTTTTTTTTTTTAAAAAAGCAGTAATTGAAAGAATATTTTGGCTTCCCTTTGGGGTTATTGTCAGAGAGACAGAAACAGTATCTCTGTTTAGGCTGTGGGGTCCTAGTTTGAACTCTGCTACTGTGATGAAGGCCATGGCAAATGCCACTTGGGGAAAGGAGAGTTTATTTCATCTATAGTTCTCAGTCTCACTATGAAAGTCAGGGCAGGAAATTAAGGCAAGAACCCAGAGGCAGGAACTCAAGCAGAAGCCGTGGAGGAACGGTGCTCGCTGGCTTTCTCCCCACAACTTGTTCAGCTTACTTTCTCTTCATCCAGGACTACCTACCTTCCCAAAGTTGGTACTGGTCACAGCAGACATGGCCCTCCCACATCAATCATGAGTCAAGAAAATTCCCCCACATACTTGCTTCTAGGCCAACCTGGTAGTAGCGATCCTTCAGCTAGGGTTTCCTTTCTCCTGATGACTTCAACTGGTGTCAAGTTGACAAGAACTAATCAGCACACTGCAGAAGGAACCAATGTCATTACCAGTGTCAACCAACCCATAACCAATATAACCTCATCTTTCATGGAACTTTGTGCTTGAGAACCACCTGGGTTGGTCTTCCTGAAGGAGCATCTTCAGCCAGAGACTTGGCCACTTAATTTTGACTCCATCTCCTTATAAGTGTTCATCACATGACAAATCCTGGGCAAATATTTCCTATTGCCCTCCAAAGAAGCGATAAAGTCCTGAACATTATTTTCTAAATCTCAAAAGAAAAAAAAAGGCAATGGCATTTCTTTCCTACTATAAAGTGAAAACATGGATATTCTAAGTCACTAATATTGTCGATGTAGCCTTACCTGTTTCTCTCCCCTTTCTTCCTTTCTTTCATAGGGCCTTATTGTTTACCCCGGGCTGGTGTAGACCTCAGAACCCTGCCTCAGACTCCAAAGTACTTCATGATGAGACTTCAGGTGTGTTTTAGCATACTCAACCAAACAGAATCATTTTATTTACCCGAGTGGCTATGATATGGCAAATGCTTAATAAGCAGTAATTATGAGTCTAGTATTTCAGTCTGTTAGTTGACAGCCATATTTATGTTCTTGCTAACTTATTCAGTCTCCAAGACACGTTGACTTACACTGCTATACTTAGAGTTCCCTTCTGTTCGGTGTGGTCCTGCACAGAAGAGGTGCCATCTCTACTACCCAGATGAAGCTAGGATGCTCAAACACTAAGCAGACTGCAATTTGTTTGGGAGTGCTCTGAATCAAAATCAGACGCTGACCTCCTACCCTCATGTTGCCTTCGGTCCCTGGGGAAGATATTAAGTGGTTCAGCAAAATTCTAAGGTTGAATAAAGTGAGAGCTATTGGGAGAAAGTTCCTCATTTGTAGCATCCAAGAATGGATCAAGAGTCTTCATAACTCATATCTTTCAGAGATGTTATTTTCTTTGACTCAACCCAACAGAAGGCAAGAATGTGGGTAGGGGAGCAGGGAAGGGATGGATAAATAGACAAAGACTAGTTCAAATCCAGTTTCAATTCCTGAAACTGGATGCCTCCAATCCTTAGGGAACGCTTACAATGAGCAAGGTTCTAGTTGGATGAGGGTGAACTGAACCCTACATACAGTTTTCTAGGGTACTTACAGTCAAGTATAGTGTTCCTCTGAAAGCATTGCCTCGTTCTATCGACACTACACAGCCCCAGATCTCACTGAGGTCTACTGAATCAGACCTCTGAACATTGATGAGGTATACATGTCACATTATAGTTTTAGTCCATGAAAGCAGATGCCATACTGTACAGCATTGGAGGGATGCCAAGCACACACCAGGCATGATGCTGGTGTTCTGCCAGTCAATGAAGAACTTAGCTTGTCTTCAAAGAAGACATTTTGAACAGTCAAGGCCAGTGAAATAAGCAGGAATTAGTCACTGAAGAAGGATGGGCAGAAGACCCAGATGAGCCAGGTAAGCTGGGCATGGCAAGGCATGTCTTTACCTCACAGCACTCAGGAACCTGAGGTGGGAGGATCTTGAGTTGAGTTCAGCATTGGACCAGGCTGGACTACATAGACAGATCTGTTTCAAACAAATCAACAACTCCAAAATAAAGTACCTGGACACAGAGTTTATGGAATTTGGGAGATCTTATTAGCTATGGTTTGGTACTTATGCATGTTTGAGAGATTTTGAAGAATCTTGGATGCAGAGAAAAGAGCTATCCTCTTTCATCTCTACAGCACTGTAGAGACTGGTTTTTAAAGTGAAGAAGACATTGGTGGCTTGTGAGTTTGGAATGTTCCCAGGTGAACTTCTTGTTCTTCTGGTCAAGAGTCGTTTCTACAAACAAGGTTCTAAAAAACCTGAGTTTTATGACTAGGACTGTGTGACGATGGTTAAGAGAATGATTTTTGAGAAGACTAGCTCCAGCATCAGGAAGGTGGTTAGAGTATAGTCTGGAGTAGTTGGTAGCAGGGACAAAAAAGAGGGACACTACTGGGCAGTTTCAAGGAGTAAACTTAGCAGGAGTTTCTCCTTGATTAAATGTTGGGCAGGGAGAGTTTAGGGTGGCTCCAAGTTCCTGGCTTGACTACAACCGAAAGGGTGGTAATGCCACTTGTTCGGAGAGAGTAGCTACAAGCCAGCCTGCTGTAATTTCAAAACTACTTGGCAAGTTCTGTTCAATGAGTCATCTACACGAGAGCTCTTAATAGTCTGAAAAATGACCAATGAAGAGATAACATGGCACAAAAGCCAAAAACTACTCCACAGGAGTGCCACCAGTTTTTACACTCATAACCTCTGTTTAGATTTTCGGCAAAGGCCTATTTACCACTTTGGGAATCTTAAACATTGTCATCATGAGAGCTCCTAGCGCTACATATTTAAAGGTGTGCAGTGTACCTATCCGCGCTTTACAGTAAGGTTTCTCCCACCCTCTCAAGCTTAGCAACAAATGCTTCCCATGTCCACATGTATGTCAAACTGTTAACTAAGAAGAATGTAGCATGTCATGGTGGTACACATCCATAATCTCAGGCCTGGGCAGACGGCAGCAACAGGATGGGTGGTTGGAGGTCAGCGTGGGCTACAAGAAAAAGAGGAGGAGATAAGGTCATGCTAAAAGTCATTGTCTTTAAAAACTCGTTTTGTATATATGTTGTTCTCTAATGTTCAGGGTGACACCACTAAGTCTCTGTGATTTAAAATAAAAGACAATATCAAAGGATCTCCCTACTTTTATTTTTATTCAGGCGTGCATGTGTGCGTGGGAGTTTGCGAGTGGATGTGTGTCAGAGCACGTGTGTGGAGTTGGACCTCCCTCGGTTGGTCCTTCCACCTTGGTTAAGAAAGAATTACTCCTGCTGCTCACTGCTGCTCTGGTTCGCTGCTGCTACGGCAGGCCAGCTGACCTGGGAGCCTCTGGGAGTTCTCCGGCCTCCATCCCCCATCTTGCCTTAGGAAAAGTTTTCAAACAAAATGCTGCCTCTCCGTGGCAGAGTGTCGCCAGGCCCTGAGCTAAAGTAGAACCAGGTGATCTTCCCCAACCTCCTGACAGAGTTGCTACCTTAGAATATTTTTCCAAGTTTTCGTGTAACGGATGTAAGTACTTTGATCCAGTTTCTTCAAAAAGGGTATTTGATTTACAAAAGTAAAATGCTTGATTAACATAAATTCTTACACTTAACATAAAGACAAAACAAGATAATTTTGGAAACATTTTTCTATCAGCTGGCTATTTTTGCTAAATTTGTATCACTGCTGTTACTTGGCTGTAAAGCAGGGCAGCATCTACGTCACAACTTTGTGGTACTGGCTTTACGTATTCCCACACTTTTTCTATTTCTACTAATAAATTTAAATTCAGAGTGGGGTGATGGAGTACCTTATTCTAACAGGGTTTACATTCAAATTATGTCATTTACGTAATATGAAGGGTCCAAAGTCTATATAACTTCCTTACGGCTACTTTCTCCTTGGACTGTTTGAGTTAAAACATCATGTTTTTAAGACTTTGAACGAAGAGGAGGAGGAGGAGGAGGAGGAGGAGCAACAATAGCGCCCCCAGTGGTTAGGACAAACTAGCAGTTAGGAAACATGCAAGTATACCAAATGGATTTTTACAACTAAGAAATCTCTCTTCAGTTGTTGGAATTAAGCCTCATTCCCATATAAATGTTCATAACTAGCTTCAAATGGATGGCCACTTGAATTTTGATCACATACATCCAACATTACAAAAGATACGTTACAATAAATAAATGGAGGTAAATGTGCAACAGTGGAGTACGAGGGGGAAACAAGATTCAGAAACACGATATGACAAACAACGTGCTTAAAGGAAACCGTTTCTGAGCCACATGGATGAAAGGGCTGCACTCTACAGACAGCTTGGAGACAAAGCCATGCTACTTAGGTCAATTGCAAGCACTGTCTGAGCTTACCAACTTCCACCCTCGGAGAGCAGTGTATCCGTCTGTGGGCCCCGCAGTTTGAGAGAACCTACAAGAATACATAGGCATGGAACTAAAAGCTGGAGGCTCTCACCGAGAGTGACTAGAGTGAAGGACAGTTAATAGAGTTAAGCAGTTAATAGAGATAAAAAGCCCAGGCTTACACGCCAGCTCTGCCATTAGCCATCTGGGAGATCCAGGAAAACCACCTTGTCTTTCTCCGGCTCGGTAATAAGACATGAAAACAGAAACATAATAATTGCAGTGGCGGACTAGGACAGCCCAGTGGTAGAGCATTTACCTGGTGTGTAGAAGGCCCCGAGTTTAACTAGAGGCACTGAAGCAAACCAGAGGGAAACGGGTAGTAGACGGGAGAAACAGGACCTGCTGAATGAGCTGAGGTAATATACCATCAACCTGTTGAAAGTCTAAAACCCAAAGGTGAGACGTTACCATGTTTTCCAAAGGGCTGCACAGATGCCTTCGCAGGTAAGAGCCCGTACTCCTCTCACAGAGGACCCTAGTTCAGTTCCTAGCACCTGAGCCAACAGTTTCACAAGTGCCTGCAACTCCAGCTCCAAGGTACCCAACACCCCCTTCTGGCATCCACAGGCAACTGCACTCAGTTTCACACATTCCCACACAGACACACAAGCATATACATAATTAAGATGAGAGTGAGAAGAAGAGGCTGGAGAGGTGGCTCAGAAGCCAGGCTCAACAACCCATTACTTTAGTTCCAGGGGATCTGACATGGATGTGATACGCATATTCACAATCAAGCAAATCGCTCATATACATAAAATAGAGCAAAAGAGTATCTTAAAGATTTTAAATCTTTAAAATTTTCTAAAAGAAAACAATAATAAAAAAAATGAAACAAACCCTTCAAAGAGGTATGTCTAAAATAAACAAACACGTTAAGTAGTTCCAACTAGTTCCCATCAATTGTCAACAGTCCAGCCAGCACTCGTGTGCATACTGCATCATGTACTCACGTTCCAAGAACTGAGTATGTAGAAAGATTAAAGATAGGACAATTGCTGCCCTCCAGCTTACACTAAGACTCCTTGAGGAGGCTGACAAAACACATTTGTGAAAATAAATAGAGGGGTAAATAAATAGCCTCACGGTGAGGTGGGAAGGCTGGGGGTATGACTTAGTTGCTGAAGTGCTTTCCCGACATGCACAAAACCTTGGGCTGGATCCACAGAGAAGCATAGGCCAGGCATGTCTGCATCTGAACACTTGGGTGCGGGGTAGAGGCCAAAAATCAGAAACTCAAGGTCGTCTTTGGCTTTCCAGAGAGTTTGAGGCCAGCCTGGGCTCCATAGGTACTGTCTCCAAAGAGATGGGGGCTGTGCAGCAAAGGAAGGGCTAGCCCAGCACTCATATGCCAGGGTCAACTATGGGTTACAGAAGTGTGGGGAGGCTTCTGCAGAAAGGTTTAGCTTCAGGGTATGTGGTAGTTTGAATGAGAACTCATGTCACCAGGCCCAGGCATTTGCATACTTTCTCTCTCGTTGGTGGCACCGTTTGGGAAGGATACCCAGGGGAGGTACAGACTTACCGGAGGAAGCACATTGTAGGGGTGAGCTTTGAGAGTTTATGGCCTCACCTCAGTTCTAGTTTCCTCTCCCTTTGTTTGCACTTGAAGATGTGATCTCTCAGCTTCCTGCTTGCCACGCCTCTGCTGCCACTATGAACTCTCCCTCTTGAACCATAAGATAAAATAGACCCTTCCCTAAGCTGTTTTCAGTCATGGATGCCCAGCACATACAGAAGCAGAGAGGTGCAAGGCAGGCATTTCCAGCTGGAGGCATGCTGGAGGCAAAGGCCTCAGAGTGCCAAGGATCATTTTGGGTTTTGATAGGGGAGTTAAGGGTGGAAGGTAAGTTGGTTGTGAGGCAAAATGGCATCCTGCCAGTGTCCCCAGAGAAGCTTTGCAGGCTGTCCACAGCTAAGCCCCTTCTGATTGGCTACTGCATGAGCCATCTCAGTTATTACGTACCATCTCCCCTGGGGGTAAGGTTGTGTAGGCACAGAGGCCAAGCAAGCTCAAGACAGGGATGCCAAGTTAAGGAGTTCAGATCTTATCTTGTCAGTTACAGGCCTTTACCCAGATGACTAAGTCGCTGAAAGTGCTCCTAATGAGACCATCAAGCAGTGGGATGTGGACTGATGGCAGCGAGAGAAGCCATAAGGTGGGGAGCAATTAGGAGGCTGTGAGGCAGCTCAGGGATGAAAAAGAGGTCTCGTGTGTGTGTGTGTGTGTGTGTGTGTGTGTGTGTGTGTGCAGGAGTTACATAACAAAAGGCTTGCTTCTTTCTTTTCAAAAGCCCATGGCTGGTACGGATTGTACTGCTGAGCAGACTCTTCATTTGTTTATCTGTGATAGGAACTATGGGAACAGAGTCGGGTACACAGAGGTGAAAGAAGGGCCTGCGGATTTCACAGGGAGAATATTAAAGTCGAGAAACTCTCTTGGTTGCTGTTGCTGGAGTAAAACGTCATGGCCAACAAAAGTGACGTAGGGAAGAAGGGGTTTATGTTGACCTCCAGATGCTGGGAAATAAGAGTCTGTCGTGGTGGCAAACATGGCAGAAGCGGAGGAATGGTGTCTGGAGCAGGAAGCCAGCTGCAAGCAGAAAGTGGAGAGAGCAAGCTGGAAGTAAGGCGAGGCTGCAAGGCCTAAGAGCTAGCCTCCAGCAACCTGCTTCCTCCAGCAAGGCTGGTTTCTAAGCCTCCGCACATAGTAACACTAAGTGGACACCAAATAATTCAAATAAGCCAGCCCGTGGGCTCCCTTTCTCATTTAAACCATCAAAACTGCATTCTTCAGGCTTGAAGGCATAGAACGTAAAGCCTAGAGAAATTCCATTCTGCCCTTATGTACGATGGATGTGACTTAGGAAACTACTTGCTCACATTATTCACCGAGCCCCTAAATGTCATTGGCTTTTTCTGCTGTCATTTGTAGCTCTTTCTCTTTAAAAGTTGGTGTGTTTGAGTGTTTTGCCTGCATGTCATCAGATCCCCTAGGTCTGGAGTTATATATAGTGATGAGCTGCCATGTTGGTGCTGGAAATAGAACCTAGGTCCTCTGGAAAAACACACAGTGCTCTTAACCACTGAGCAATCCTTCCCCCCACCACACACAATATTTGCATTTCTAAGAGTGAAAGCTTGTATTTCATGGACTGCTATCTTACACTTGTTCTGTACATGGGAGACTTGTAAAGGAGGAAAAACAAACTTAAGAGTGATTGAAAGGAGAGATGGTAGAGATATTTCTTCTGTAAATGAATTTTAGGAATTTCCTTAAAGCTTTAAAAAGATGGTGTGGAGAAAACTTAGTGGCTCTGCAAAGCAGGCTTATAAAGAAAGAAAGAGGTGCTGCCTCCATCACCGTTTGTACCGTGCTCTAAATTGTGGTTTGCTACCTGTAAATTACAAAAGTAATAAGGGGTTCCTGGCGAAGGTATACAGACAGAACAGAGGAGTTCGCAGCCTCAGGAATGAGCATTGCTTTTGTTTTGTCTTGATTTGTTCTGCTTAGCTTTGTTGTTGAGATGTAATCTCCAAACTCATTTGTCGCTGACCTACAACTCACTAAGTTGACCAGGCCAGCCTTGAACTCAAGACTGTTCTCCTGGGATGAGATGAGTTAATCGTATCCTGCTCAGCCTGGGTACGCACTGTTTTGTAAGGGACCTGTTTTGTTTAGTGCCCACAGAGCAAACAAACACTCCACAACTGATCTAGAACCCCAGCCCTAAAACTTATTTCTAAGTGTGTGTCCCTGTGGGCATGTGTGTGCAGACACCCGGGGAGTCCAGAAGAGGGCATGAGCCACCCTGGAGCTGGCATTGCAGGAGCTTATGAGCCTATCAGGTGCGGGTGCTGAGAACCAAACTCCAGTCCTTTGTGAGAGTGGTGACTACTTTATCACCCAAAGATGTGTTCCTTAAGAGACAATTTAAAATGTTTAAAAGCCACTGCCCAATATCATTTTTTTTCTCAAAGCAAATAAGTCTTCTAAATCAGTTAACAAAACTGCATTAAATTAAAAAGTCTTGGCGGGGGATGTAGCTGAGAGGCGCAACACAACTCTAGTCTACACAAAGTCCTGGGTTCAATCCCAGTTCCATACATACCATATTACACTATACATAATATGGTATAAATTATTTTATCACGTTTACATAGTATATATTATTGTATTATATTATTATTGTTTAATTATATATTGTAATATATAACTATTGTTTAATCTTGAGTTCAATTATTTTATATATTATTATATTATTGTTCAATTATATATTATCATATTTATTATTGTTTATAATATGCTTATATTATACATATTATTGTTCAATCTTGAGTTCAATTATTATATATTATGTTAATTACATACCTATCACTATTATATATTTGTTATTATGCTGTTGTATTGTTAATATAATTATATAATGTATTAGTTATTTATCCTCACCTAACCTCTATTTCCCTGTCTCGGTCCCTCTGTCAACCTTCTACGCATTCTCAATGACTTAACCTTGCTCTCATCTTCTACATAGTAGGTTTGCATATCAGCAAGCTTGTGATAGGAGGTGATTGTGGCCTTCACACAAACAAACCCCTGAAGCCAGGATTGCCCAGTGGGGCGCTTGTTTAACAGACATTAAATGGTGAGTTTTCCAAAGGAAACAGCCCCTGAGTGTAGAATGTGCTACTTCCTGTGGTGTGAGCACTCAAGCCATAGCCAATTTCAAGCTAAGATAATTTGCTGAATTCAAAATTAGAAAGAGACAGCGTGTGTATAGTATTTCCATCATGGAGGTGTATCAGAAGAAAATATAGTAAACTTGAAAGGGGTGAAGGCTGAATGTTGTCTTTTAAGGTATGTTACTTATAAGTTATTAACTTGTTTCTTTTTGTGGTGAGGATCTGGCCTAGGGCCTCACACCTGCTGGACAAGTGTTTTTTTCGCTGAGATATACTCCAGCCTTTTGCTTTACTTGCTTGTGTGCTTGTGTCTAACAAGTGGCTGGTGATATTTAGCTCCAACAATCCTGTCCTGGTTCCCCCTCCAGCAGGTTCTGAGCCCTCAGCCTCCACTGCATACCGACAAACCACAAACTTAACAGACTGAAATCTAAAATTCTTCTTTGAAATTCCTAGTTCACAAGTTCCTTCCCTTCTTGACTCCACCATTTCTTGTAACTGTGTCTTCAGAATCCAATTCAATGAGCTACTGACTCTAAAAGGCTCTGCGTATAATCTGCCTCCTGGCTTACTGTTTTCTTCAGACCAGCTAACTGGCCTCTTCCAGTCTCTTTTCATTCCAATCTATCTGATAGTTACGCTGAATTAATATTCCAAATGCACAGTTCAAACAGTATAGATTGTCCATTCAAAACACACACACACACACAGAGAGAGAGAGAGAGAGAGAGAGAGAGAGAGAGAGAGAGAAAGAGAGAGGTCTGCCAAGTTCTCCTCAAGTCAAGTAACTAACCAGCTGGACAGCTCCATGCTCCCTAAGCTTGGAGCATGTCCTGTGATTCATGATTCCGTTCTTTTGTCCAAATCACTCTCCTTTCTTCTGGTTCCTAGAAAAGACTCAAATCTTTGATTCAAGGCTCGGCTCAAGCCTTAATGACAATACGTGTGTTGGTTGTTACGGGACACATAAATCAATGGAAGTGTGCAGAGCAGAAACAAACCAGATGTGCCTGATCCAGTGCTCACTGAAAAAGCTTTCGCTCATCACCCTTTCTGGAGGCTCCGTGATCCCTACTGCTCTGAGGCAGGGCTTGCCTCTTCACCATGATTACAAAGTTTGCTGGGAGTCAACACAAGGTTTATCTCAAGCCTGTGGATGTCAATTATACACGCCACAGCTGTTCTTCATTACCTGGCAGGACCAAGAATTGTCCGGACTTTAACCATTTGGTATTTACTGTAATTATTTCTCTTTTAATGTTGTGAGCGAAATCTGGTTGAGGGGGTGGGGAAAGGTTGGTGGCAGACACGTGGAACCCCTGGACGCAGGGCTGTAACTAACATTGATAACATTCGTCTTTGAGATGCTGATTGAAGTTATTAAGGATCAGAAGCAAAGTGTCAGGAATTCAGATCTTTCTCTAGGCATTTCTTCCTTTAGCCTTCCTCCAACGTTGAAAGCAAAGTGAAATGCTTCTGAGGCTTGTTTTTGTGAGAGGGAAAACCACAAAGGCCTGCAAGGGACCAGCGATTCCTTTTCCTCTGTGCTTCAGATAAGAAGCTGAAGTTCACTGGTATGGGGAGGCGAACAGGTGGTCACAGCCCTCTTGGCCACTGACAACAACCTCCTTACAAAGATGAATAATTCTGAGCCATGGAGAGCTGGAATACTTGGCCAAGGAGAGATGAAAGGCTATGAAAACAAAACAAAAAACAGCAGAGGTAAAAAAGATTATGGATACAGTGGGGATTGTCAGGAGGTGCCCAGACATTTCTCCCAGGGAAACCATTTGAACACTTGTTGAGCTGCGGACTATCTGGTACTGCCCCAAACTCACTGAGCAGAGTCCTCACGGGAGAGATGGGGACTGTGAGTTTTCCCTACGTATGGCCTGGGATTCTGATGCACACTCAAGATGTCAGCATGGCCTGCAGGTGGGCAACAAACTTGGAGTTAAAAAGAAAAATAAGGCTTGGGGTTGGAGAGATGGCTCAGTGGTTAAGAGCACTGTCTGCTCTTCCCAATGGACCTGGGTTCAATTCCCAGCACCCACAAAGCAACTCACAACTGTCTAGATCTCCAGTTTCAAGGGATCTGACACCTAAACACCAATGCACATGAAGTAAAACTAAATAAAAATTATTTAAAAATAATAAGTTTACAAAAAGAAAAAATAAGGTTTTGTTTTGTTTTATATGATTGGGGTTTGGGGAGAAAGAGAAGAAGTCAGAATAAGGGGGAAATACACAGCCCAACCATCAAAGCCTAAACCATCTCCCTTTAACCTCCCGTCCTTTACAGGAACATTCTCCTCTCTGTGCTGTGCCTCCCAATCAAAAGCTGCATCTGAACTGAGTCCTACCCCATCCTGCCACAGGTAAAATACCCAACTCAGGAGATTATAAATGTAAGTAAACAGAAACTGAGAGAAAGGCAATACATAAAGCCGTTAGCTAAAATGCTTTTGCCATGCTCATGAGTGGAGGCGCAAATGGATAAATACATAATATGCATTCTACAACATCTCCGCTCAGACAGGAATTTTGATAGTGACATTTGATTATTTCCCTTCCATAGTTTAAGGTGGCAATATACCACAAATTTGCCTAGTAAAAAGATAGTGCTGTGTTTTTATTGGATTATGCATCTCCTCTGCACTTATTGCTTTGACATGTAAGGAGAGAATTGTAAAATTATAGAGTAAAACATCTGGGGAATAAGAATACTATGACTCCCCAAGCCACGTACATTTAAAAAAAAATGTACAAAGGCAATAAAGAGATGGTGAAATAAGTATCTTTTTTTTTCTCTCTTAAGAATCATAAAATACAGTTGTACCTTTTAAGAACACTGTGTGAAGGAGGCTGTGAAATCGCTGTAGGGAGGGCCCAAAGGCTCAGGAATGGAAGCTGGTCCAGTTAGATGTATGAAGCGACACGGACAGATTACAGCCCCTTGAGCGGTGAACGATTCCTAGATATTGACCTTAGATTTGTAGAAGCTTATTGTCCATGCCCAGAAAGTGCAGTATAGACTCTGTAAATAAGTATTGGCTTCAGATGTACATCAACTTGCAAGTCCCTTGCCCCCACGAGGCAGCGCCTCACAGTAACTTTCTTCTTTCTTTCCTCTTGAAGAAAACACTGCAAAACCCCAGGAGCAACTGACATGTTCTGAAATGTTTTCATAAAGATTAAACTATATAGCTAACTTTAAGGAGCAACGTTTCTAACACCAGATAAAGTCTTGAAACCCAGCTTGCTTCACCATTCAATAAAATTATGACTCATTTCAGTAAGAACATGCTTTTTTAGTAAGAAAAAAAAAAGAGCTTTCTGAGCTATGTTTGAACTCCTAGAGCACTTGAGACAGTCACAAACCCAGTCAGCAGAAGTCTCAGACTTCTAAAAGATTAAAGGCAAAATTAATTGGTGTGTATTGAGAATGAAAAAAAAAAAATCCCCAAGGGTACTGGTTTATAAACAGAAGTAACACTAAAACTCCCCTAAAATCCCCCAATCGCCAATCCTTATAAATTCAGCACTTTCGCACATCGCTCCTTTGGGAGCCTGTAGCTCAAGTAACAGGAATGTCTTTGCTGACTTATACAGCTGGTAAAACTCTCCGAATCACACCCACCGACACTGTTTAGCTCAGTGGTTCTCAGCCTTGCTAATGCTGCGACCCTTTCATACAGTTCCTCATGTTGTGGTGAACCCCCAAACATAAAATTGTTTTTGGTTACTACTTCATAGCTGTAATTTTGCTGGTTACGAATCCTAATATAAATATTGGATATGCAGGCTAACTAATATGAGATCCTGTGAACCAGGCGATCGGCCCCGGAGGGTCGAGACCCACAGGTTGAGAAAGGCTGGTGTAGCTGCGCGCAGAGAGAGAGAGAGAGAGAGAGAGTGTGTGTGTGTGTGTGTGTGTGTGTGTGTGTGTTGGGGGGGGGGGTCCTGAGAATTGCTAGGGGCTGTGTGTTTGGGATCCAGTGGGTTTGTCCAGCAGGTGTGTGAAGCAGGACGCCAGCGCACTATGCAGGAGGCAGAGGTGCGTGGTGGGCATCGCCTGGCGTGGGTGGGGCCGGGCATGTGTCTAAGTGGGGGAGGAAGGGCTTGGGACTAAAGGTTGGTGCTGAGTGGGGTGTAGGATCTGGGGGGGGGGGAGAGCTGAGCCCGAGACCCTGTCTGTCAAGGGCTGCAGCCACCCGTCTGCTTGGATTTAAGTGTCCTCGGTCACTTATCAGTGGATTGAAGATGTCCCTTCAAAACTAAAAGTGAAAAAGTAGAACTGGCCAAAAAACGTTGGCGGGGGAGGGGGCGGGCCGTGCTTCCACTCTCTATTCAACCGGTCATCCCTCATCCCGCTCCCGGGTGTGTTGGGGGCGGGGGGGGGGAGGGCGCAGCCGAAACTGCCAGCGCAGGAGGGTCCCCCACGCATCTGGGTGCCCAGGAGTGGAAGCGCTGCTGCTCGGGGCTCGGAGCCCTCGGCGCCCGCGGAGCGGAGCGGCCGAGCCCCGGGAAGCGGCTCCGGCCGGACCGGGGGTGTGTGAGCCGGCGCCACCCGGCCGAGGAGCGGGGTTGGCGCAGGAAAAGGCGCCGCGGCGGGGCCCGGGCGCCCCTCCCCAGCTCGGGCTCCCGGCCCGCCCGCCCGCCGTCCCGGGCGCGCTGCGCGCCAGGAGCGGCCCCGCGGCGCGGGAGGCGAGCGCGAGCCGCGGCCAGGCGGGCTTGCGGCTCGGGCGAGCGCGGAGGCGGCCGGCAGGGCGCGTGCGCACTGCAGGGGCGCCAGATTTGGCGGGAGGGGGAGTGTCCAAAGCTCTTTGTTTGATGGCATCTGTTTACAGAGTTACACTTTAATATCAACCTGTTTCCTCCTCCTCCTTCTTCTCCTCCTCCTCCTCCTCCTCCTCCTCCGCGACCTCCTTCTCCTCCCCTTTCTCCAGAGAAACTTGGCCCCGGCGGCGGTGCGGAGCGCCGCTGCGCAGCCGGGGAAGGACGCAGGCGAGGCGGAGGGCAGCGGGAGGAGGCGACCGGTGCGGACCCCGGGGCTCTTGGCGGAGCCCCGGCCCGCCTCACCATGGCCCGGAGACCCCGGCACAGGTAACGGGAAGCCTGGGCAGGCGGCCTCGGGCCGGCGCGCGCGGGGATCCCGGTCCCCGGGAGCAGGTGGGGATTGCCTCCCCGGTTGTTTGCGGGGCTGTCAGCGGGTACCAGGGTGGCAGGAGTCACTCTGGACATGGAAGGATGGACAGCTCTGCGAGAAGCGCACGGTGCAGTGAGAAGCGTGCCCAGAGGCTCATTCCTCCTTCTTCTTAGTATTATTTTATTTAATTAATTTATTTTTTTGCAAGTTGCACGGAGCTAGGTTTCTCTTTGGTGGTGGCGGGGATCCGGCGCTTTTCAGTCAAGGGCAGAACGGGTCCCCGAGGAGCCCACCAGGTGTTTGGCTTGACGCCCCGGGTGTCGGGGAGGGAGCCGCAGCCTAATTGCTGCACGCCTTGAGCTGTGTTTGCACTTGGAGTTGAAGAGCATATGGCAGATCTAGGGAGAGGCCGGCTTGCTTAGTGGCTGCAGGTAGTTCATTTAAATTTCATTCATTCATTCCGGAGGCCGGAGAGGTGTCATCTGACAGGCAGCTGCAAAGACTTCAGGGGGGCCAAACGGGGCTGCAGCTCGTTTTCCACCCTGTTTCTGGGGATTCGGGCACTTGCTCTGTGACAAGCTTTTATTTCTCCTGCAAAGGTTGCGCGCGCCCGCGTCGCACATGTCACCGCACCGGCCGGGGTGAAGGGGTGCGCTCGCTTCCCACTCGGGCCCCACGTTGGGAGAGAGGGACCTCGTCGGGAGGTCAGTGGTTGGCCGCCCGGGGGCTGCGGGATCGGGACTGGCCGGGGCGCCCGGACAGCAACGGCTGCTGCGGGGCTTAGCTCGGTGGAGGACGCCCCGGGGTGCAAAGCGCTGCAGGCCAGCGGCCCCCGAGGCAGCGGCGGCGCCCC
Organism: Meriones unguiculatus; assembly: GCF_030254825.1. NCBI lineage: Eukaryota > Metazoa > Chordata > Mammalia > Rodentia > Muridae > Meriones > Meriones unguiculatus. The sequence continues at coordinate 22,356,641 of NC_083367.1, read as the reverse complement.
TGGGCCGGTGTCGCCTTCTCCCGAACCGGAGCTCCCTGCGCCCCGCGCACACGTGGACGCCGCTGCAGCAGGCGCCGTCCCGGCCCTCTGCCCCAGCTAGCTGCCCTCGGTAGCCCGCCTCTGCCAGGGCACGGGACCACCCTAGAGAAGACTCTGGCCACAAATAAAAAATAAAATAAAATACACATATATTAACTTTTCTTTTTTAAGTGCGTGGAGACCAAGTCCATCCTCCCGGCTTCCCAGCCAGAGTTTGATTTTTGCTAAATTTAATCTGGGTTTTCTGTTTTGTTTGGTTCGGTTGGGTTTGGGGGGTTTTGGACGCGGCAGGTACCGGTCCTGGCCCTACCCGGCGCCGGCACTGGGAAGTTGCAGGGCGCGTGGGCGTGGGCCCTGCGGCGCAGCCCCGGGCTAGGCCGGGCGGGGAGCGGCGGCCGCTAGGCGTCGGGACGGGAGGGGGGTGGATTTGGGGAGACCTTGGATGTTGGCTCCCGGTGCCTGGCCCCGGGCCTGGCGCGCCGGTCCAAGGGCCGCCCCCTGAAGACGGTTCGCCTTTCGCTTTTGGGACCCAACCCGACTGCACCGGGGTCACCTGTTCCGCGGAGGAGAGAGCAGGGAAGGGGTGCTCCGAGGAGGAGGCGCGGCCCGGCCCGGGCGCCCCAAGGTTCAGGCTGCGCGGGGCGTGGCCGCGCAGCTTCCCCGAGGCTCCCAGGTAGCCGGGAGCGGGGGCGGCGGGGAGGGGCGGGAGCCTTGAACTTGACTCAGGGGGGAAGAGAAACCCGGCTGCGGCCTCGGAGCCGTTTCTGGCTGGGCGAGCGTCGACTCGGCAGGGATTATTAACCAGGTCAGCGAAATGAGTCTGAACCCCCTTTTCTAGAATCACGTAGCGGCCACAGGCACTTCCTCCCGTTCCCCTCCCTCTTCCCAACCCCCCTCCGCCCCCCCAGCAACTCATTTTCGTTTCTTTGCACAGTTTGTTTCCTTGATAGAACGTAATATTCATAGTTGTAGTCTTGTAACCACACCGGCTCTCGCAGGTGGAGGAGTGGAGGGCGTCTGGCTTGAAATCAGCCTTTGAAAGTCCTTTGACTGTTGGGTCTGAGATCTTGTCAGGGCAGATAAGGAGAAGTTATTTCAGGGTCCTTTGTCGAAATTAATCATGCTACTGAGGAGACCAGGTCAATTTAGAGCAAGGAAATCGCATGCAAAGCTGGAAGGCGAGCCCCTTGCGAAGCTGCTGACAGCACCTGGACTCGCCTTGCTGCTTCTCACAGCCCCTCTGGGTCTGCAAAACTCTCCAGCCACTGTTCACTTTGGCTTTGCACAGCTGCTCAGCGCTTGCTTTTGAAGAGGCACAGGAGGCCGTGGAGGCATGCGCTCTGGAAAGTACCTTATAGATAGAATCCACGCCCTAATGCGTAGGACAGGATCCACGAGGTGGTTGGGGGGGGGGGGAGATTTGTCCAAATCAAACGGCTCTCGGTGCAGGCAGAGCTTTGCTGGTCCCGGTCCTCCGTGAGCCCAGTTCTCCTCACCTGACTGTCGACTGCCCCCTGTGGGCGACTGCGGGTGTTGCTGGATTTTAGCTTAAGTTTTGACCAGAGTAAAAAGCCAGTTGCTTGCTTGGAAGATAACGCACAGTTCTGCAAGTGACATCTCCGTATCCAGACAAACCTAAAAGGCTAACCAAAGGAGAGTTAAGCCTGCAGCCCCACTCTCGGATTCTGTTGGCTTTCTTGGTATCCCTGTTACTTCTTCACAACGAGGCTGCTTTCCAAGTTCCTCAGCGAAAAAGGAATTGTCACCCAAAGACAGTTCTGGGCTCATAACTTTCTTTTTATGCTTTATAACCTGTGTTTCATATTAAGGAGACGTTTGTAATTATTGTTGCTCAGAAGTTTACTGCTCCTGTTTACTGTAGGAAACTAAACTGTTCTTCTTTCAAAGGATTGACACTAAGTGGAAAAAAAATGATTGCACATCCTGAATACAGTTTAGTGGGATTTTTTTTTTTTTGCTGATGTTATTTTAAGGTTAGATTACATCCTGTCATTATGCAGCTTGAACCATCAGTTTGCTTTTTAAAAATAAATTTCATTTTGATATCTTATATCAGTTTATTGGTCTGGGTTTGATGGGTTTTTCAATTTTACAATGGTGAATATTAGTGAAGTTGTTAAGCATATAAATTTTCATACCTTAGGTTTTTATAGAGAATGATAACAAAAACTAAACTGTAGAATTACTGTGTTCAGTGTATGATTGGTTAAGTTTGGAGTTGCTTCAGCCGTCATCAAAATTCATGATGTTACTCAACTCAGAAAAAGAAAAGGGCTGTTTTCAAAACAGTAATTTTTTCAACCTGTAGATTTTGTCGGGGGAACCCCTTGGTTTTTAATTAGACGCATTGTAAGTTATTTTAGACACCATTCAGTCAGAGACAGAGAAAACAAGAGTGAGTAGGATTCTGACTAGTCAGTGCCCCAGTGATGTGCTTAGTTACTCTGGAAACAGCACTGTAAACACAGTTACAAAGTTAGGTGGACCAGACCTTGGGTTTTGAATGATTTGATATTTATGTGAATCACAAAACAGTTTAATGGCTGCAACCCTTCCTGGGTCCTGACACCCTTCCTGCTTAGCCGCCGCCTTCTTCTTCTTCTTCTTCTTCTTCTTCTTCTTCTTCTTCTTCTTCTTCTTCTTCTTCTTCTTCTCCTTCTTTTCTACTTTTATGGCCTTAAAGGGATGGTCACAATTAAGCTTTTGAATGGATTATGTCTTTTTTTTTATTTACTTTAACAGACTACCAGCACTATAAGGGCATAATTGATTGCTTTGTTGTGTTCAGGATTTATGTGAATGCTTTGACACATGCCAAAGAGTTTGAGTATGTGCTTATGTAAAGGACATGGGCTCCTGTTCCTTTTATTGTCCTTAACATTGAATTTTAAACTTCAGCGTCAATTGGTTGGGAGGTTGCCAGAAGTGTCGTTTGTCACTGGTCTAACAGTAACAGCAGGTTCAAACATGCAGAGCGAGAGCAAGCGCCAGGGCTTCCGAGTCTCTGTGGATACCAGCAACAGCAGAGCCAGTTCACAAACACTGCAGCAACAGAATGCAAAGAACAGCCTCATTGCGCAAGTTTGCCAAGTTCTGTCTTTGTAGAACTTTTAAAAGCTCGCTGAAGAGTTTTTGTGTGAGTTTCGATGCTCCAGTAGCTTAGATCCCATGCCTTCAGCCCATGTCTGTCCATTCTTATTTCTGCAGCATATACAGTAGCGATGAGGATGATGAAGACATTGAGATGTGTGACCATGACTATGATGGGCTGCTTCCCAAGTCTGGAAAGCGTCACTTGGGGAAAACTAGGTGGACAAGGGAAGAGGTAACTAGTCATTTTTTATTAAAACATAGAAAAAATGTAGCATCTGTAGTTGGTGAAACTGAAATCTTTGCTTCATGAGCTCATCTGATGCTTGAAGAGGCCCCCCTCCCCCTGCCCTTGGCATGCTATACAGAATGCTCACCCCTCACCTCTCTCAATATTTTCTGTTTCCAAGCCATTTATAGATTTGGGATGTTCTCTCCTTTTCTCCTTATGGTTTGCCTGTCTATTTCTCAGTCTGGAGCCCACTGCTTTTTATTCTTTTTTACCATGTCTTAACACGTTGCCTCTTCTGTGGAAACATTGCTTGCTGCCATCTTTAAGGCTGGACGTGCCTTCCTGGGTTCCCCTGACACTGGGCACATGCTTGCCTTTGTTGTGTTGTACATGTATGTCTTTCCCGACACACTGCAAGCCTACTGAGGGTTAGGACTAAAGTGTTTCTTCATCTTTGTGGGGTTTTTTGTACCCAAAATAACTTGTAGGACAGTAATGTTCTCTAAATAAACTGGTTCATTGCTATTCCCTGAATTAGAGCAGTCCTAGAGCTCATTGTCATAATCTATTCGTGTAATTTCCTTACATATCATATTTCACAGGCTATGCACATGAGAGGTTACTCTAAACACTTCCAATAGTGAGTGACGATATCCCCATTTCAAGAGCAAAATCATTAATGTATGAAGAAAGGGTTCTTCCTTCTTTACTGAACTATGAAATTCACTGTGTGCTAAAATCAGAGCTCCAGAGAACAGGTGGACAGGACTCCCAGGGAGGTACTTAGGAAATGCATACTCCACCTATTAAGGTCAGGTGCTCAGGTGCTTCCGTGGACTATGGAAGTTCCATTGTTAGCCATGGAGTCCCAGTTCCTGTCTGTCTTGTCACTATATGTGAGTGGCATCTTTGCAGAAACCTGTGGAAGGCTTGTGTGATCTGGTAGTCCAATGAGCTGGTAGCATTGAGAATGTATTCTATGCTCTGACACACGTGGTCATCCATAAACCCTGAACACATGGATACAAATCTTAATGACTTTACTGCAGTGAGATCACCTTCAAGTTTAAGGCCATCAAATAGCTTCTGCTTTTCATGTGAAGGAGGTTGGACCCATGGGAGATTGTCTTGTCCACCATTTTATCTTTTTCCAGGTTGAACAGCAACTAAGTCTAGCATTGGAATTCATTTCCCCCCAGTCAGCAAACGTGTCAACAGTTACCATCTATTAAACAGTAACATAGGCCAGGCTCTGCTATTTTATGTAATGGTGTTGTGTGATCTCCAGATAACCACATTGGTATTTATTGATATTCCTATTTTATAGATGACAGTATGAATCTGTTTATATTGCTACTCAACAGCAGTGCCAAAGTAAAAGCTTTACTGTGTCTGTAAATAAATCTATGCCCAGAACAGTATATTACACTGATACTGACTTTATTTGAATAGTTTTGAAAGTTTTTTTTTTCCTGAACTGGATTATGAGGTTGGTTCCTTTGTTCATGATAACTTGGACAGTACTATTCAGTAAACAACTGATATCCTAGGATTGCCTTTAAATGCCTTAGGATGAAAAGCTGAAGAAGCTAGTGGAACAAAATGGAACAGATGACTGGAAGGTGATTGCCAATTACCTGCCGGTAAGTTGGATATTATTTCTTTTTTGAGAAAGAAAAACTTTCTCCGGATTTAAGGAGATGGTCTTGGAGAGTTTATTAAAATATTATGCATTCATTCATGGAGATGTAAAGGGGAGACAGACATCTATAATTTTTGTTTCTGACTGTACAACATATAATTGAGGTTTCTAGATGTACTATCAAGAGATTTTTATTTTTTCCAATTGCTTCTTGTTTTGTTTCCATTTATCCTGATATTATAAGTTAACATTTTGATGGGTTGTTACAGGGTAGAATGTTAAACTTGCTATTTTCTCTAAGCCAGTTTCTAAATTCCTCATTTTCATCAACAATGATTTTTTGGTGTATGGAATTACAGTTCTAGAGTGCCTTTTGACCGTACTCCCCCAGCCTCCATCTCAATGATGGGTTGGGAGCTTAGGGCTCCTTTAAAGTCCTCCTCCTTCTTTTCATTGCTATGGTCTGGTCACAGGCTGGCTGTCCTGCCCTCACTATCGCAGCGGCTTCCTGCCTTTTCACTCTTCCATCCATTCCCAGCACGATTTGCTGTGGAGCTTCCTAAACCGCAGCTATCCCTAACTGCTGTGCTGGCCCGGAGTGTCTGAGTGCCCAGGTTTGGTCTCCTGTGCCACATTAAAACAAACAAACAAAAACCCCACAACAACAAATAAAGCCCCACCACTGTTGACAGAGGTTCTCACAAAGCAAGGGACCTGGCGCACAGAAGCTCTCTCTCCCATCTGGCCCTGACTTACCGCACCGCTGTCCTCTCTCCCTCCACTACCAGCTCTCTTTTCCTCCGCACAAGAGGTTTGCTTGTATTCATTTCTGCTTTTTTTCCTCTGGGCTTTTCTTCCTGGTGATTTCATCTCCTAGAATGTTCTCTGTTTCGTCTCCAGCTAGACATTTGGAGCATCTTCCAAAGGCCACTCAAAGAGCTCCCGAATGCCTCCGAAGGGGGCAATGCTCATCTTCAGGACCCTTCTCTCCTTACACAAGCTGCTCTTGAACTTTTCTTGAAGATAAATTCAGCCTTCTGTGACAATCATTTGTGCGCTCATCTTTTCCTTCTTCTAAGATCATAAGGTCTGAGGAAATGAGAACCCTTTCTTGTTCTCATTCTGTTTAAGGGTGAGGGCCTGTGCTCCTGACCCAAGCGCTGAAAGGTTTGAATGGGAGGTGCTTTAGTTCTTCTGAATAGGTTTTCATTGAAGCCTGGCAATGTGGAATCTCTAACGCGTCTTAAGCCACAGACTGAAGTTAAATTATATTGGCATATATGTCTGTAATATGTCCGTCTAGTCATGTGACAGAATATTCCCTTCAGAAGACACAGACTCCAATCCTAGCTGTAACTTGGGTGTATTCTCTAGTCTGTAAGCAGTGTGTGATAGGTGGACTCTGTACAAGCCTCAAAATGTTCTTGGATGTTTTCGCTATGTATTGTGCACGTGTAATTCATATTGAAAAAGTCTTCATGCGCTCATCACATCTTTTCTTTGTGACGGGGAACACTTTGTCTAGAACCGGACGGATGTGCAGTGCCAACACCGATGGCAGAAAGTGCTAAACCCTGAACTTATCAAGGGTCCCTGGACCAAAGAAGAAGATCAGAGAGTAAGTTCTGTTTCCACAGATGTATGAGTTGTCGTTAAGAATATTACTAAAATGTGTTCCTTACCCCAAGGAAGCAATTCAAACGTACAAATGGGAAGTAGAGGGCTCACTCCCGTATGTCCAGCGCATGAGAGCAGATTTTTGTAGTTCTCTTAAGATCTTGTAACATTGAAGCTGGATGACACTGACTCTTTCTGTAACATTAAAACACAGATTATTTTTGTGTTTATCTGAAGGTGATAGAGCTTGTACAGAAATACGGTCCGAAACGTTGGTCTGTTATTGCCAAGCACTTAAAAGGGAGAATTGGAAAACAATGTAGGGAGAGGTGGCATAACCACTTGAACCCAGAAGTTAAGAAAACCTCGTGGACAGAAGAGGAAGACAGGATTATTTACCAGGCACACAAGAGGCTGGGGAACAGATGGGCGGAAATCGCAAAGCTACTGCCTGGACGGTAATACTTTGTCAAAAACTGCATTGATTGGGAAAAAAAAGGGGTGGCCATTAAACATTCTCTGTGTGTGAATGAACTGCATTCTATAAGCATTTTCTTGGATAAACCAGAACCATCGATATTTAGAAGTGATCTTGGTTTGTTTCATCGGACAGTCTTAGTGTCACAGCATTGGTGAGCCTTGGGCCAAACCTTTCAACTTTCCTCAACCTTCTCCATTTGCAAAATAGCTAACAGTGTATTTCATGAGCTGATTTTAGGGTCAAGTAAAATGAACTTCAAAGCACTTTGTAAGTTAAAGAACTCTAAATGCCTACAAGGAAACCACAGACACATAGATTGCTTTTTGGTCTGAGTTTACGCAGCCAGTTCAGTGACCAGCAATCATTTTGGCCACTCTAGTAATTTCCATTTTCCTAACACCTACATTCACCTCATTTTATCATTATGTTACTAGTTTTTTCCTGTGACTAAAAAAAGGCTGTGCCTACTTCAGGTTTTTAACTAATTTCTATGTGATGTCTTCTTTGTCCCTCTGTGAAGGATAATTGTAAAAGCTCACCTTTGACTCTTTCTCTATTTATATAAATGATTTTATCTATTTTGAGAAATACTTTTACTATAGTTTTTAAAATAAAAAAGTACTAAAAGTATTTTTATTTTTGAGCTTCTTAACCCCAAAGTAGGGAATGGAATGTTTCACAGATGGCTTCCCCAGTATTTCTGAGTGTTGCACCAACACACCTCCTCCCCCGTGGCTTGAGAGCTGTAAGAAGTCATGGATCTGGTCAAAGAAGGAGATCTTTCCTCCCATGTGGCCTCAGAGGATATACTGTAGGCTTTTCTAAAAACCAAAGGGGCAACTGAACTTCCTCTTTCTTTAGCACACATTTCCCTACCCCCATGGAAATAGTAAAAATGTTTTTACTTGAATTTTTTGTTTTTTTTTTTTTTTGAGCTGAGAAACTTTTCCAGAGAATGAAATTTTAATTTAAAAAAACAAAAGAAAACAATCAAACAAACACACTTGGCAGTTTGAAACTCTCCTAGGGAGTCAAGTGTGGTAGCACATGCCTGTAGTTCCACCGTTCAGGAGGTAGAGGCAGAGGGACCTGGAATTCAAGGCCAATCAGACTACTACCCTGTCTCAGGAAAACAGCCGCTACTCCTCCCAAAAGAAAGAAAATATACCTGGGCTAGCATCTTTCATTTGGGATCCTCCTGAGTGTCGTGGTGGAGAATGCCCACTTTTCTCTTTATGTAATTATAAGAATAATCAGAGTGGTTTCCAAGAGGTAAGGACATTTGCTGTTGTTATTTTTGTTTTTGCTTTTCAAGACAAGGTTTCTCTGTGTACCCTTGGCTGTTCTTGACTCACTCTGTAGACCAGGCTGGCCTTGAACGCACAGAGATCTGCCTGCCTCTGCCTCTGCCTCCCAGAGTGTTAGGAATATAGGCGTGTGCCACTGCACCAGCCTGTAAGAGGGATTTTTGACTCAAACTTTGTATATAGAGTTTATGGGAGATAGACAGCCGGTGCTGAAGCTTTCTCACTGCTGTCGCCATGCTTTGCTAAGTCCCTGCTGTGGTGCATCAACCCTGCCAAGCCACGGTGCAAGGGCTTTCTAACAGCAGAGACCTGTTATATTCAAGCCCAGGAGCACTCGAAGGGTGAGAGCCTAGAGAAGGGTTATCATATTAGAAAAGACCAAGACAATTAAAAAGAAAAAATAAGTTAGTGGAACCACAGAAAAGATATCTTTTAGAAACAGTTTTTCTGTCAACCGACTGTGATCTGAGTTAAAAATTTTTGTAACGTTGGTATGTGGTCCATTTCCACACAGGACTGATAATGCTATCAAGAACCACTGGAATTCCACCATGCGTCGCAAGGTGGAACAGGAAGGCTACCTGCAGGAGCCCTCGAAAGCCAGCCAGACGCCAGTGGCCACCGGCTTCCAGAAGAACAATCATTTGATGGGTTTTGCTCATGCCACGAGTTCATCTCAGCTCTCTCCAACGGGCCAGCCCTCAGTTACCAGTGACTATCCCTATTACCACATTTCCGAAGCACAAAATGTAAGCCACCCCTGAGAACCCGGTGGGAGGAGAGAGAGGGTTATGTCAGTCCAGGTCATAGAACTTCTTTACAGTTGTATGCTTTGCATGGAAATTGTACGGTCACAGATTGTCCTCAGCTAGACCCACTGGAGGGGGCAGGAGAAGATACACTTGAGTCTGACTTATGTTTCTGGAAGCAAGAATGAGAAGTCGTTTGTCCTGTGTTCACAGCCCATAGAAGTAATGCTGACTAGAATCTAAATCATTTGATTCTAATTTGCTGTCCCAAATCTGGTTTAAAGTTACATTTTGAATGTAAATGTACTTAAAATGTTGCTAAGTCTTATGAATGGGTGAATGAAGACAGATGTATAATCCAGTAGCTTTCTTTTCCAAACTCCATGTAATGTTACATTTAAAGTCATAAAGAAGAGGTAGCTAAACTCTGAAACACAAAAGGAGGTTGCAGGTTCAGTTCTGGCAGTGATCTAAAGGAAAAGTATTCATGTAGACATCCAGTAAAGGTTTACTTTCTCACTGAGTCACGGGCAGGACTGTGACATCCGTTCAGAGCTGTCTCCCTTTACCCTCGCTTGGATTGGTATGGCTCCTTCCTCATTTCTAGACATTCATATCTGGGGAAAGAAATCCGTTATGGCACACAGGGAGGAAGGCTAAGGAGGAGACTATCAAGAAATGCTTATCATAGGGCTGATGATAAAAAAAAATGACAAAACTCACCCACAAATTACAAAGATCGTATGCAAATGTTATGTAAAACATATTCATGAACAGTTTTTACTTGGCTCTATCTGTTTCTTAGATTTGACTACAGAATTTTCAGAAAGGTCTCTGGTGAATGAATTATCATACAGGCTTCTGTGCTTTTTATTAAAACTGAGCATTATTCTAAGCAAAGTCTCCCTGGTGACAAACAGCTAGCAGTGCAAATGTCTGTCAAAACTTCTTCCACACATCCATGAACACCCTTTCTATTGTTGTTTTCTTCGATTGAGGAATGCTTTCTGTTGGGACAGACAGACCTTTGGGCCTCTTTCCCTATGTTTCTCGAGCTCCTTAGCCACTTTAAAAATATCTGGCTAAATTTCAAGTTAGAGAAGTTTTGCTTTCGTTTTGTAATCATTCAGTGAATCTTATCCACAAAGTACTTTCCCCCTTGGTCCCAGAACAAAACCTTAGGGAGCTGAGACACTTGTGAAGCGTGAATGACTTAGCCTTCGCTTTGCTCTCCGGTCTAGATCTCCGGCCACGTTCCGTACCCTGTAGCTCTGCATGTAAATATCGTCAATGTCCCTCAGCCAGCTGCTGCAGCCATCCAGGTGAGGCTGTCTGATGGGCAAGCCCGTTAGCTGAGCGCCACACCGCTTTTCGGGAGTTCTTTGTGCCTCCCACATAAACACGTAGTTTACAACCTGTAACAGAAAGAAAAGCACACGGCATTGAGGGCCTACTTTGGTCCAGCCATTTACCAGTGGTGGGTTCTGATGCCTCCAGGAGCCCGTGCTCTGGCCTCCGCTTCCCCCCTTGTTGCCTTAAGCCCCATGTCACTTTGAGCAGGTGGGGGTGAATCCTGTGGGGGGTGGTTCCTCGTGGCAGCTCTCCGGGCTTTGGAAGGTACCGCACTCCGACCGTGTCTTTTCCTGCCTCACTTGTAACTCTAGAGACACTATAACGATGAAGATCCCGAGAAAGAGAAGCGGATAAAGGAACTAGAGCTGCTCCTGATGTCGACGGAGAATGAGCTGAAAGGACAGCAGGCGCTGCCAGTAAGCGTGTTCCGTGTGCCGGGCGCCTTGTCCCAGTGCTCTTCTCTGGCTGTCTCTCCTCCCCTAAATATCACATCATCCAAGTTCTGTGTATCCACTAGCAACGCTCTGCACCGGAAACTGCTACTGATTGCAGCCTATTAGTCTTAGAATGTGCAGGAGCTGAACTGGAAGTAGCCGTTTGTGTCCCATCTTCATTTTAACAAAGCTTTATACCTCCCTGCAGTGACCCCGTTTGCTTGCTTCTTTCACTGTTGTTTCTTAGCCTGTGCTTACATATCTTACAACCTCAAACTCCATTTGAAGCATGTTTACCGTACACAGGTTTTAAATACGTGCTACTATCTTTTTTTTACATGTATGAAAGCCGTGTGGGCCATCCCTGTTAGCAGTGGTAGTGTGTTTGTGTACATACATACATGTTCCCAAAGGTGTGCGTACATGTACAGGCAGGGGCGTGTGCCCGCAAGTGTCCAGGCCAGAGGTTGACATCAAGTGTCTTCCTTGATAGGTCTCCACATTAAACGTTTTATTGCGATTGTGTGTGCACGCTTGTATGCACTCTTGGAGGTAAAAGGACAACTTCCCAGAATCAATTCTCTCCTTCTATGGGCTCTGGGGATCAAGCTCTTCTTTAACTTCCTACCCATCTTGCTGGCCATCCACCTCATATTTTTGAGACAGGGTCACGTGAAACCCGGAGCTTGCCCATTTGGCGAGGCTTCCTGGCCAGTGAGCTCAGAGGTCTGCCTGTCTCTCCCCCTCCAGTGCTGGGGTGACAGGCTTGAACTGCTGTGGAAGCTTGGGGATCAATCGCAGGGTCCTGTGCTTACAGCAGGCAGACTGAGACATCTCCCCACCCTCCGCCCCTTCTTCTTTTTCGCACTGACAATTGAAGCAGGCCCCCACACAGGCTACATTGCACTCTGCCCCCGACCTGCAGTCCTAGCCCTTGGGTGAACCATTTCTGAATCCTTGGTTGGGCAGCAAACTGGGAAAGCATCTTGCTCCACTTTGGAGGATTTGTAGTTTAGCCAAAAAGTGAGTTAGGGGAGAAGTGATACCCAGTAGGGATTCTTCAGGTGAAATTTCCTTTTTTGATATTGCTGTTAAATAATAAATAATGCGCACACATGATGGTTCAACCACTTTTGAACTTTAGTTACTGTTTTGCAATTTCTCCTCTTGCATGGTCATGCTGTAAGGGGACTTCTGTTAACTTGATCTACTTTCCTAACCACATAAACTCTGCAGCCCCACCTTGCATTGGTGCAACCTGTAGCCTTAAAAAAAGATAGGAGCAACAGGATATATGCAGATAAAAGCAGCTCTAACCATTGACTCCTTTCAATGGTTTGGCATGCACATTGGATCATTCTGATGTCACAGCAAATGGACAGTTTGCAAACTAAACTCAAATGGGTTTCTAAGACACCTAAGACTTCTGTACTTTGTAGCAGTCCCAAGGTTTAACATTTGAGTAAAATCATAGTGACTGAAGCAATCCTGTAGGTATAAATTGGAGGGCTATTGCAAAGCTGTGAAAAAGGAAACATCTTGACAACTGTCTGCCAGGCCTGAGTTTTGGATGAAGCAACTCCTTTTTATCTTGCCTCCTGCAGCATCTGATGCCTTGTGCAACATTGTTGCTAAGTTTCTTCTTCCTTTCTTCTCCCCATCCTTATTTCTACACACCCCCTTCCTCAGAACCATACTTGCAGCTATCCAGGGTGGCACAGCACCTCCATTGTGGACCAGGCCAGACCTCATGGAGACAGTGCACCTGTTTCCTGTTTGGGAGAAGCCCACGCCACTCCTTCTCTGCCTGCAGATCCCGGCTCCCTCCCCGAGGAAAGCGCCTCGCCAGCAAGGTGCATGATCCTGCACCAGGGAACCATTCTGGACAATGTTAAGAACCTCTTAGAATTTGCAGAAACACTCCAATTTATAGATTCTGTAAGTAGAACTGCTAAGGTGCATTCATGAGTACTGGCATCATAAATCATAGCCATTTTCTATAGCAATATGGTTTGGGCCTACGTGCATGTAAAGTGACAGGATTTTAGTTTTGGTGACTCCACTCTCTCAGTGGTCTGAAAAGGCGGCTTTTGACGGTTTGCTTTCCAAGCATAAATTTCCTTAAGAAATAAAGAAGTTCTGACTTACCACAGGAGGGCTCAGGATAAGAGCTGCGTCTTCCAGTGCTCTGATTATTTTTAAGAGAATTTCTTGTGTTTTGCTTACTTCTTTGTGATTCTCTAGAAATTTTGGGGTTTGGTTTGTATGGCTTTTTGTTTTCTTTTGTCTTTTTTTGTTTTGTTTTGTTTTTGGACAGTGCATTTGGATTTAAGTTTCTCTGGGGTGTTACGCTTTCTGCTCAGGGGCATAGCTTTCTCTACAGAATACTGAACATTGATTAGTAATCTCATTGGTTCTCCAAAATAACCTTCTTCAGTGAAACAAATTTAAGTTCAGCAGTCACTCAGTTCATTTTCTTGGTCTCCTAGTTGGTTAAAAAGCATGTATTGCCTACAAGGGGGTCAGGGCTAGCTATTGCCATAATGTATCGTATAGAAAGGTTTTCTGCTTGCTTTAAATTGCATCCAAAAGAGAGTGTCTGAGCTCCCACAGTAGACGTGCAAGGCCAGTGGCAGAGCAGCCCATGGACCCCGCTGACCCCTGAGCTGGAAGTCCAGGTGCCTGCAGCTCCCTCCTTCGCTCAGTGCTGTCTATCGGGTGATGGTGGCACTCATGCCATGCTCACGCCGTCTCAAAGCTCTGTGCCTCCCACATTGTTTCAGGAGTCTTCATGGTGTGATCTCAGCAGTTTTGAATTCTCTGAAGAAGCGGCAGCTTTTTCACCTAGCCAGCAGCACACAGGCAAAGCCTTCCAGCTTCAGCAAAGAGAGGGCCGTGGGACTAGACCTGCGGGAGAGCCTGTGAGGGTGAACAGACTGCTGAGCGAGGCTTCCCTTGGCCCAGCCAAAGCCTCACCTCCGAGGAGGCACAGCATGGTTCCGCTGGTCATCCTTCGGCGGGGCCAGGCCAGCCCCATAGCCACGGGAGACTCTAGCTCCTTCCTCTTTGCTGACATCAGCAGCTCAACTCCCAAGCCGTCCCCTGTCAAAAGCCTACCCTTCTCTCCCTCGCAGGTAGAGCACAATTCCTGCACAGCTGTTACTAATTTTCAGCAGACACCTGAGCCTCAATAATTAGAAACTAATCTTTTGAACCAATGACTAATGACTGCTGTCCTGGCCGATTTAATTCTGTGCTGAATCTAGCTGGGATGAAGGCAATGGCCTCCCACCATATGGGCTGGCTGCGGGCCCACTCATGACTTTATCACTTCTCTTTCTCTCTTACTCTTGGTGGTTTGGAAGGTGGATGGATAGTTGCATGAGATGTGTTTTCATTTCCTTCTCCATTAGAACTTAACATTTCTGTCCCTCCCATATCATCCCTGCCTCTTTTAAATCCTAACATATTTTTTTGCCTCTTTGTTCGTTTATTACTAAGTGATTTGCTGACCCCGGGGAGAAGGGAACCAAATTATGATTACATAACGTTTGGATTACAACTAGAAAACGAAACCATTACGATCCATCTGTAAATGGAAATGTTTGGGGGAGACAATGAAAAACAGATGCTTCCGTGAAATAATTTAACATTTTCAATATTGGCTCTTTTAAATTGTACCATGATAACTTACCAGGGCACTGTTTGCCAAAGAACATTCTTACTTCCTATAGTGCTTTTAAGGCGTGAAGTACAATGTGTAGCAGAGCCATGAGTTTCTAAATTATAATTAACACACAATTTGGCTTCTTAAAAATAATTTTCCCAGTTATGTCTGTGAGGGTTTTGTACTTTGTGGTTCTGGGACTCTAACCCGTGGCCTCATGCACGCTACGGAAGTGCTCTACCACTGAGCTAGACCCTGGTCATCTTACAAACAGAGCTTTAAGCGTAGACAAATGATCTCCCCATGTCCCAGAACAGGTGTTGCTTTCCCCATAGTCTCCTAAACTGTGCTCTGTGAAAATAGTTCTGCAAAACCTAACAGATGTCTCAGGAAGAAGGAAAAGTCTAGATAGGCACAAAAGTTTGGGAAATGCCACCTCGAGGTTCTGAAAGGATTCTTTACTAAGGATCCCTAAGACTGCATCTGTTTGGATTTCTCGTCTTTTAATTTTTGACTCGCAGACAGCCTTTATGCTGCCAGGCTTTGCCCATTATTCCTGTGCTCAGGGGACAATCTTGCCTCTGAATAACTGTGACAACCAGCAGCAGCCACTGTGCCCGGCTCGCCTGAGCGTTTTAAGTGACTTTGTAGGAGATCGGAGCTGCTACCCTTCCCGCCTTGGGAACGTGAGGATCCTGACAGACAAACCTTCTTCCTCAATAATTCTCCACATGAGGCAAACCTTACATAAGAATAGTCTCGGTTACTAGATCAGCAAACCGAGAAAACCAAATATGAAAGAAAAATCAAATAATGTTGAGAGCACATCTCATTCTCTTCAATGGCGAGTGGCATTTACGGAGGAGATTTTCTCTGAGTTTTGCAAGGCTTTTGGCGTTGACCCTCTACATCTTATAAATAACGCGCCAGACTCTGACTACTCAGCTGAAGTTAATCAGTCCCCTCGCCAACACTGCACGATTGTTAGCGTTTGCTGTGTGGGTGTTTGCTGTGGGTGAGCGCAGACTCATTATTTAATCTAAGGGTTTTTCTTGCTTCCATATTTAGTTTTTGAACACTTCCAGCAACCATGAGAACTCGGGCTTAGATCCGCCGACTTTAACCTCCACTCCTCTCGGCGGTCACAAACTCACACCGTGTCACAGAGACCAGTCTGGGAAAACCCAGAAGGAGAATTCCATGTAAGTCCTCAGTTCAATAAGGAAAACATTTATCTTATCTGTTTATATTAATAGAAGCATAGTTCCAGAAGTCTGACCCTCCTGTGGGCTTGTAAGTCCTTCACTGTGCATTCCCAGAGTGAACAGACCCTGAGAAGAGCACAACGGATAGAAAGCAGGAGCTAAGCTCAGCTGCCTTTTGTGGTGCACTCTAACGTCTCATGTGCGTGCAGTCCTAGTTTTCACACAACACTTCCCACACATTTTCCTTCCCGCTGTTTTTCAATTGTAGTCTTTAAAAATATAGAATAAAGGCTAAGTGTGGTGGCGCATGCCTTGAATCCCAGCACTCGGGAGGCAGAGGCAAGCAGTTCTTGGTGAGTTCGAGGCCAGCCTGGTCTACAAAGCAACTCCACGGCAGCCAGGGCTACACAGAGAAACCCTGTCTCAAAAAAAACTAACAAAACAACAACAAAAACATTAAGACTAAAGCATTCAGAAGAAAATTGAGAGTGGTTCATGGTTTATATTTTTTAATCTTATTTTTTTCTTTTTATAGCATAAATACATTAGACTCTCTTTAGATACTCATAGGAATGAAGATGTAGGTAGTATATGTGTGTATGTATGTATGGTTGTACAGTTGCATAGTTGTGTGTGTGTGTGTGTGTGTGTGTGTGTGTGTATTTCAAAGCCCAGGGATGATTAACTAAAAAGAAATAAATTTTCTGAAAGAAATTCATTCTTATTACTTTCAAGTAAAAACAAAGTTTTAGACATTAGCTTGTTTCCTGGTTTTGGCCCCATTTGAGAGAGTAGATAGGAGTGATTTGTAACCAATACCAGATATCATGGTGCCTTTGGTCATTATACAAATCCAGGGCCATTATCTGTGTCTTCAGGACCATTCTCGAAAGGTGGGAACTACTTTAGTGCTCTTAGTCTTAGGGCATAGTATTCTGAAATATTTGTAAATCTGCAACATAACTTAAAACAGATCCATTTTTCCTTCTGGTTAAATGAGCTGTTCCCCATTCCTGTCACTAACAGCCTTTCGGTGTGTGTGCTGACAGCAATGGAAGGGACAGCCATCTTTCCTATTGAGCCTTTGCTTGTTCTGTTCTTTAGCTTTAGAACTCCAGCTATCAAGAGGTCAATCCTCGAAAGCTCTCCAAGAACTCCCACACCATTCAAGCACGCGCTCGCAGCTCAAGAAATTAAATACGGTCCCCTGAAGATGCTAGTAAGTTCGAGAAAGGCCCTTGGATTTAGTGGGCTTATGAGTGTAGACAAGAAGTTTGCTCTGATCCAGAACTATCCACTCTTCCCTTAGCCTCAGACACCCTCTCACTTAGTTGAAGACCTACAGGATGTGATCAAGCAGGAATCCGATGAATCTGGAATGGTTGCTGAGTTTCAAGAGAATGGTCCACCATTACTGAAGAAAATCAAACAGGAGGTAGGTCACCTGGCTCCTTTGTGCACTGTGAACTGCTTGACATCAACATACTTTTCATACAAAGAAGTTGAAAGGCACTGCCATATGTGGATTCCAACCTTAAATTTGGAAAGCTACTTCTGTCAATTTCTTTAGACAGAAAAGATGCTGGAGAGGAGAAAGGGAAGAGAGGGCAGCAGGTTTCTACTCTACTTTCAAAAAGTATTGATGCTAGACAGTGGGAATCACACAGATGTGAAGAGAAAGACTACCAACCCAAATCATGGCAAAATTAGAACAGCGTGTGTGTGTGTGTCTGAACTCTCCGTAAGGCAGAGTTCAAGAGATCGGCATTAGACATGAGAAAAATAAGGGCTTTTATGGCTCAGGAGTCAGGGGTTGGGGAGTCCAAATGGGGAATTTGGCAGGCACATAGGCGGGGTTATGGGAGCAGAACATAATCATAACAAATTGGTCATAACAACCTCCTGAAACAAAGACATGTTTGCAAGGTGGTCATGACAAGGTGGTCATAATAACCTTTAAAACAAAGGCATTGGTTGCTGTTTCCTTGAAGAAGCAGTACAGTACCATTTGTAGTTAAGGTTACAGGTGAAGCATAGCCCAATCCTTGAGAAACAGATTTAATTATAAACAGGAATGAGTCTAATTTGTTTTTAGTATAAGGTAGCTTTCAAGCCCAAGATGGAGGCAGAAGAGGATGGATGGGTGGATAGATATACAAACAGACGACAGATGAATAGATGGTAGATTCCTTCTGTTTTTGTTTTGTTTTAAGGACCAAGAAATAGTTTGTTCTACTCTAGACCTTGGCCAGAGAATGTAGAGTCAAGTTATCATGAATGGCACGTTCCCTTAGAGAACGGGAATTTACAAGTGCAAAAGAATGAAATTTTAACCATCAAGAATCAAAGCGTTAGCTTGTTGGAAAGAGACTGGTCTTCTTTCATCTAAGACTTTGTATTTGAAGGACTGGGGAGACATTTAGACTTGGGAGTAAATGTTTCCTGGAAATCTCTCTTCCATACAAAGCACTTCCTGTTTGCTTTTAGGTGGAATCGCCAACCGATAAAGCTGGAAATTTCTTCTGTTCAAACCACTGGGAAGGGAACAGCCTGAGCACCCAGCTGTTCGCTCAGGCATCTCCTGTGGCAGATGCCCCAGTAAGTATCACGTTGGAACACTGACTTTCGTGATTTGTGTCCCACAGAGTCCTGTGTGTGGCATGTGGGAGCATGGTGCCTTCCCCACTCACTCTCTAGCGCACCCTGTTTCTAGAGATTCACACCCACATGATCCTTTGGTGTTTACTTTATTTGCCATCTGAATGTATTTCCTTCTAGTTGAGCAATCTGTTGCCTGGCTCCATTTGCTATCTAGCACAGTGGCAATCATGGTGTGTAGCAAATACTTGGCATTCTGGGACCCTAGCATAGGAGTCCTTACCTAGCCGCAGGAGAATGGCCTGATGCTCACATTCCTTAATTACAATGGCACAGCATTTGCATATAACCCATGCAATCCTCCTTTGTACTTTAAGTTGTTTTTGATTAACTCATATCTCACATGGTGTAAATGCTGTGTGAATGACACTTTTGTACCTGAGTGTTTTGATTGGTGAATCCATGGATACCAAGCAGATGCTCTATCACTTTGCTGTGGTCATCGCATTCTAACAGTTAATCTGTGGATAGCATCTCCCACAACTTAGGGACAACCAGAGCCAATGAAAATTGTTAATATTTACTCAGTGTGTACCATCTGGTAAGTACTGTTTCAAGGTCTTTAGATGAATTAATTCATGTAATCCTCAAAAATAATGTTAATAACATTTTCACTTTCATTGAAGCAGCTGAGCAGTTGGGTAACCCAGGGATTTGGCTGTTCAATATTACATACTTAGCTGGGTGGTGCTGCATTAGAACTGTAAAAGTGTGTTTGTAAATGCGACACTTTCACCGCTGTACGGTAACTGCTGTTGATTCATAGATTTCGAATGCCTCTGTGCCAATACGTAACAAAGAGTTCTCATTAGTCCATCTCTTGTTTTTAGAAGCACGGATTAATAAGTTCATTTAGTAGATGGATTTTGTGTACATGCCACATGCTTAAAATTAGGATTTTTATTGTTTTGGTGATATTTGGCGATGTCGATGGGCTGAGGGGCTAGTATAGAGCTGGCTCCTTTTTAGCTCAGGGAGAAGGGACCTTCTGGCAGAGTCCTGTGTTTCTTCATGCTAATGTCTGTCATCTCACAGTAGTCTCTCTAGAGTTGGGTTTGTGTTCACTCTTGTCTTATCCCACCTCATTTAAATTTCAAATGATTCCTTTCCCTTTAGAATATTCTTACCAGCTCTGTTTTAATGACACCGGTATCGGAAGAGGAAGACAATGTTCTCAAAGCCTTCACAGTCCCTAAGAACAGGCCCCTAGTGGGTCCCTTGCAGGTAATGACTGTTCGAACATTTGGTGTCTTAAAATTTCCTGGCCGAAAACCTTACGTCGTCTTTAATGTTTTGATATAAAGGAATGCTGCTTTAAAGCAACTCCATCTCTAGAAGTCACCCTATGGTGTTTTTGTTATTGTCCATGTGAAACACAGGAAATTCTCGTCCAATCAGGGCCCTCAGACATGTTGATGTGAAACATTTTTTTTTTAAACTGCGACTGAGACTAAGATTAAGTGTTGCCCTAGGCCGTGTCAGTCTCTCCCGCTTTTAAACAATCTTTAAAATGTGTATCTCTGTAGTTTATTTTTGCTGTTTCAGAACTTTATTATGTGTGTTCTATCAGTAAGCAACCAAGAACCCAGAGACTAGATTTCCACCGAAATGTGAAATTAGGTAGAAAATAATTACAATGCATTTGACTGTGAGAACAGAAAGGCCGCCGTCAGTGTTGGTGAGCCATCTGTTATCAAGCTTTACTATCAAAAGAGATTTCCCTTGTAACTCTGAAGTGGGTGTGTGTCGCTGAAATGCAACAAGTTCCAAATGAATCCTGAGCCAAGTGTAAATAAGAATGCAAAATTGTACCCTCAAATTATTTAAAGCTGTTCCCAACATTAAATAGCCTAGCACCCCGTCAGCTGCAATTCTCTCTCCTCTATTCCCCTTTCGTTACTCAGAGAGAAACTCTACCTGAGCAGGTAGATAGCCTGGTTAGAAGTGAGAAAGTCATACTTGATGGGGTAAGTGCAAAGACAAGGTAAAGGGATGGTAGACTTTGGGGGGACCTCTTCGCTTATGGACCTCCCCACATGCGATACGCCAGCTCATTCCAAGTTGTGAGAATCCTAAGATCTAGCTGTCTTTAAGTATTTGTGACATTTGCTATCATTCAAAAGTTATTTTTAATTCTTGGAGGGTTTCATGTGGTGTATTTTGATCATACCTGTTCCCAACTTCTCCTCTTAACTCCTCTGAGGTCCACCTCCGCCTCCCTCGTCCCCTACCTCTTGTCTTCTTTTATTCAGTCACCTACTCACTTTAACTTGTGTCACTCAAAATACTTGCGGGAGTGGAGCCACCGCTGCACCATGGTCCACCTGCCGGGAGTCTCACACCCTTAAAGAAAAACTGACCTTCCCTTCACAGAAGCCATCCACTATCCAGAGCTCCGCAGGCAGGAGGAGGGTTTGCAAGCCTCTTCCCGCCTTACAGTGTTGACTGGCATGATCTTGTGTGGTCAGCTTCAGCCTCCATGAGTTCATGAGTGCCATGGTCCTGTCATGCCCAGAAGTCACTATTTTGCTTCAGACCTCCCGAGTCTGTGGCTCTTACAATCATTCTATCCCTTCTTCGGTGGTGGTTCTCAAGTCAAGTTGTGAATTGGGTATTCCATTTGCCACTGAGGGCTCAGCCCCTTACTCTCCATACTCAATGCCCTATTGACTCCAGTGTGACCCCTTGTGAGCTTCTGCATCTGCCACCATCCAGAACACCAAGAAACATCTCTGATGAGGTCTGAGAGCTTCACTAATACACTGGTAGGGAAATATGAATTTAGAGGGCAGCTTAATATACTGTTCCCATTTAGCAAATAGTAGTGGATTTATATGTGGGGCCTGTGTACTCCCAAACCACGTGGCCAAATCTGCAGTCATATGCTTACTTCTATGAAGCAGGACTTAACTTTAATAAGAAAATAGTTGGTTACCCCTATAACATCTGTGCCACTGTTGCAGTCATGGCCATCTCTTGTCATGTGAATCATTCTTGCAGGTCACAGTGTTCACAGCTAGGTAACACTGATGGCAACTTTCTGTCCTCTTAGCAGACTGCCTAGCATCTTTCAGTGCTATGAAAACTAGCCAGTATGGAGGAAGCTTCCTGGTCAGTACTAACCCAGAAAGACAAACATGTCATGTGGATTTTACTGCTGAATCTTTATATTTGTGTGTTTAATTTGGATTACCTGTATAATCTAGGAATCTAGAAAGGGTTCATTGCAGGGGGAGGGGGAGAAGAACGTTCTCAAGGAGAGGAATAGTAGGACAAGTGTGATATGAAGGGGAAAATGGGGAATAACGAGAGGGAGATTTTAGTTGGAGAGAGATGGGAGATAGAACAGAGGATGGAATTAAGAGAAAGGTTTGGAAAAGCCATGTGGATGCCTACTATTTTATAAACTATGTAATAATGTATATAATTTAAGTTACCGCACAATGAGGATTATGCTCATTTTAGAAGCTGTCGGTTGCTAAATTAAAAAGCCCCTCTAGCTGTTGGTCAGAGGTGTCCCGAGACCCCCCAAAAATACAGGCTATTGCCATGACTCCTGGTTGATATGAAGATTCTGCTGGTGGTGATAGCACATGCCTTGGTCACAGGACACGGAGAAATCCTTTGGCATTTGCTATCGCTGTTTAGGTAATACAGACAACTGCATGAGTTGGAGGTACAGTGATTTACTAATTCGGCTGGATCAATTCCCTGTTGCTTTCCTCAGATACTAACTGCTTACTTACTAACAGTATAGTAATTCCATACTATAAGATGGGTGTGGGCAGGAGTAGGCGAGAGGGAAGGCCAATATTTATGCCAAGTCAGTTCTTAAGGCAGTCAGTCTTGGCTTGGCCTAATGTAGAGAAAGCTCAGAAAACCACAAAGGTATGGGAGGTAAAGAAAGGAGCACAATTCATGCAGGCCTAGTGGGACACAGAAAAGGAATTAAAAGGATGGCAGGGCAAGGGTAGCTATGTCATCCAGAGCTGGTCCTTGGTACAGAAGGAACCCTTGCTTTGTTCTTTGGCCCTTTGTTTTCAAAGCATAGAATTTGACTGATGCTGCTTGTACTTAAAAATAAATTAAGTTTTATACATATTTTATAACCTAACTTGAGATTCAGCCTGTGTTTACTGAAGTATAAATAAGTGTCACCTAGTGTGGGGCTGCATGTTTTTAATCTTAGCATTTTGGAAGCAGAGGCAGGCGGATCTCTGGGTTTGAGGCCAGGCTGGTTTACCTAGAGTGTTCCATACCAGCAAAGCTACATTGTGTGAGCATAGCTGAAAAAAAGAACAGGAAGAAAAGGATGAAAGGGAGGGAGGGAAGAAGGAACATTTGAATTTCAGAGTAAATGTGTGAGTATATTTGGTGACAGTAATCATTCCGTATATTGAAAACTCATGATTATGCTCCTAAAATCTAATCCTATCAGTTTTCAGCTTAACCAAACAATGGTTAGGCCTAAGTCTTCAGGGCTGAACATGGGATAGATAGAAAACTCAATGAGAAATAGGCAGGCTTGCTGAGAGAGTCCGTCCTTGCCTTCCTGTCTTGTCGAGGTCTCTATGCCACTGTGTAGCCAGGCTGGCTGGCCATGAGCTTCACCAAGCTGCACCCCACGGTCTCTACACGGGGAAGACATAAGCTTGTGTTACTTCCTCTGGATTTCACGTGCACTTTGGGAACCCAGACTCAGGTCCCCAGGCTTCTGCAGCAAGCATTTTCACCCACTGAGCCAGTTCTCCAGCTCCCTGCCACAGATTTTTTTAATGCTATCTACATTTTAAAAACTAGCACGGGGACTTTCTCAACATGGGTGTCGAGCCTCTGAGACTGCAGGCACACACATGTGATTTCTAAAATGTGTCAAATTCCTGAGGGGTGCATCAAGTGATCCTGAATATTTAAACATCTCTAATATTCGTATTAATCTCAATCCAACATTTGTACGGTGCTCTTCCATACCTGTGAGGATATGCTGGTCTTCTTACCTGAACTGTGGTTGATATCAAACATCGAATATACTGAGTTTTTACATACGTATCATAACTTCTAATTTGTGAATTAGGCAATAAGAGATTAACAACAACAATGAAATGCAGCAAGTATTAAGATACACTGTACTATAAGTTTAACTCTATGAGTTGTTTATTTCTGGCTTCTCTAATATCATCTGACTGCAGCTGCCCCCAAGTACCATAGGGAGATCCACTGTTGTTTCAAGCGATGGTAATTTTGTTTGTTTAAACATAAAGCCATTTCCTGTGTTCCCACTGATAATTCAACTGGATCTAATTAGGCAGGTTTCTCATACATGCTACTGGTGAACATACTGTGCATTTACTAAACAGTCTGGCTGTTTGACATCCTTTCACTGTGAAATATCTGACAAAAGCTAACTAAAGAAGGAAGGGCATGTGCTGGCTCATAGTTTAAGGGTGCCAGCCATCAGGGCAGCCGGAGCTGAAAGTGGCTGGTCACGTCTCACCAATCAGGAAGCACAGAGCAGTGCGCGACAGTGATCAGCTCCCTCCCTCCTTTCATGCAGCCCAGGGCCGCAGCCTGAATCCAGCCTGGATTAGTGCCGCCCATGGTTGGAGTGTGGCCTCCCTGTTCAATTAACTGGTCAGAGAACCTCCCAAAGGCTAGCTCTGCTTAGATAATCCCTCACATGGATGCCCAAAGGCTAGCCTCAGTGATTCCAGATCTTGTCAAGTTGTTGATCACTGTCAACCCTATCATTGAATAAATATCATTTTATATAATCCATAACTTTTCTGATTGTACTTTTAATAAAGTAAATATTAAGTAGATCTTTAGCCAAACCATCTATATATTTTTGTTACAGCCCAATTTTTCATGACTTTGGTTTTACGTTCTTGAAATGGGCTCTTACTATACTATGTAGCCCAAGTTGGCCCCAAATTTATGATGATTCCTCCTGCCTCAGCCTCCCAAGTCTGGGGTTACATATTATAATTCACTGTGCTCAGCTTTCAACTGAGACAACAAAGTACAACTCCCCAAATATTTTACAATTTGAATGTTTTATGAAATGTAAAACATTTGCCACTTATGTAGTATAATTAATTGCAAATATAATTCAACGTAATTTTAATTATCACAGGCTTGATTATGAGGACAAATTTTTAGACAGAACAGTTATCATGTCAAGGTTTGACATGATATATACTGAGTGTTTTATACCTTTGTTTCTAATGGAGGCACTGCAACTGAATAAACACACCTATATGCAAACATCTGACATTTAAAGTTAGAAATACAGGAAGCTGGGGCGGAGGTATATTGATGGCAGAGCACTCGCAAAGCATATGAATGCCCTGGTTCAAGCCACTGGGGAAGGGAGGGAGGAAGGGAAGGAGGGAGGGACGGAAGGAAGGAGAGAAGGAGGGAGAATAAAGGGAAGGAGAGAGGGGAAAGGTGGGAGGGAGAGACAGATGGAGGGAGGGAGAGAAAGGGAAAGGGAGGGAAGGGAAGAGGGAGGGAGAAAAAGTGAAGTGCAAGGAACTAAAGAATTGCATTTTATTATGATAAATGTCTAACATACAGAGATACAGAAACTATTATGTCCTCAGAAGCTGTTACTAGTTTGCCATGCTTATTTTTGTGAACCATTGAATGTAATCCCAGACAATATTATATCTTATTCAGATGTATTTTTAGCATCTAAAAAGAGACATTTTCCTATATAATACCATACTATTACTGTACATTGTTAACAATCATTCCTTAATATTCTGATTCCCAGAATTAAATTTTATTTAGTTTTCTTCATTAATCAAAAGAAAGGTGTCTATTTTACTTGTTTGAGTAAATAGAGGCATAAACAAGTTTCTGAGTTACTGAGCTCAGGCATGTGCTATTTGTGTATTAGATCATAGTTTTTACCCTGTTTTAAGAAGGATTTGTTGAGCTGCTGAAGCATAATTGCTGGGTTCCTTTTTCTACTAATCATTTTCTTTCATTTTAAACTGTAAGAGTGGATGTGCTGATATAGCTCAAGACACATTTGGGCTCTTTGCCTTTCGACTGGTTCTCATTTTGTCTTTATTGGCACTTTGGCTGTTCCCCAAGTTAAGTGGGGTACAGGCCGGAGTCTAGAAATGGACATAGTGATCACAAATAGAGAAGCAGAGAGAATATCATCTTGGAAAGCTTGCAGATTTGAGCAGAAAGTCAGATTTACTTTGGGAGGTCACAGTGTTCTGCCAGCTCAGCCTGATAGAGCGGAGGGCGACACCCCAAGAGAGCTGGGGGAGGATTTACCTGCTTGCCTGTGTTTTCAGTTTCCTTTACAGATTGAAAAGCATAATTTATGATAACAGACATTTCTCAAGGCAAACATTTCTATTGCCAGATTCAAAACCATATTCATGATATAAGCTGCCTGAGCTTATTTTTCTCTTAAATTATAATTTCCTTTTTATCTTTTATTCCTGTTTAAAACTCAAGTGTAAAAGCTGTGTTCATATGCTTTTTTAGCCACTCACTTTCCTTTCTCTCTCTCTCTCTCTCCTCTCTCTTTAGAAACCACAGAATGACAGCCTTAAATTTTAATTTCCTGACTTAATTTGTCAGAGCTTTAGTGTTTTGTTTTTGTTGTTTTTTATACAATGAGTTTAAATAATTTTCTTGCTTTTATTACCTAAACACATTCTCAAAAGATCAAAGAGCTTCACAGGACTGTTACCAGAAATTGAAACTCGCTTTTCTCTTGGCTTTTGGGCTCTGTGTGTTACAGCTGGGGCTCATCTTTGCATGACTTGTGTATAAATGTTTTTATGTTTCAAACAGTGAGGCTGACTCTCTCCTCATGACAGATATTGCTCAGAAGTGCCATGAATTCTCGAGTGGGCAACAGAGCCTGGGCTCTGCTGTGGGCTCCATCACTTCCTAGCTGGGTGACTTGAATTCATGAAAGGAAGTAAATTCAATGAATTAAATTCCTCTTGGCTATAAACTGAGGCCCACGCTATCTCCTCCACTGATCCCTTAAGACTGTTGTGAAGATCAAATGGTTTTGATGTTGTTTCCAAGATGGCACACAAGGCTTGTGTTCCCATGGCATTTATTACCAGAGAAAAACTGCGCACAGTCTCTGCCCTATGAAAAGGACATAGATCAGTTGGTAGAGTGATTACCTAGCATCATGAAGCCCTGGGTTTCATCCAGCACCACATACACCAGGTGTAGTAATGTGTGTCTGTACTCCCAGCACTCTAGAAAGTCAGGAGTTTAAGGTCATCTGTGACTACATAATAAGTTTCTACATAGCCTTGGCTTCATGTGACCACATCTAAAAAAGAAGTCACAATAAATTAACTAAAGGGCAAATGAAGAGGTCTCTCTATCACCAGGTCTTCTTTCTTCTGGCCTACTGACCCCTGCTCCACCTTAGAGAACCATGTCAGTGGTCACTAAAAGAAATAGCTGACCAAACACTCAGAAGTTCAGGTGGTCAGGCCTCTTGGAAAGTGGAGATGGAGCAGCCGGTGGCCTGGGCTGCTTTCCTTTTCTGCTGCTGTGTGGTAGCAGGAAGACAGACAGGGACACACATTGTGAGTGTGTCTCTCTCCTGTGCTGCTGGTCCTCTCCCCAGGGTGCCTTCCCAGCCCTTGGTACTCCGTCTGATCAGCATGTTCCCACTTCTGTTGACGGAAATTCATGTCACTGTCGGAAGTATTTCAGTGACCTGCTTTTAATTGGTGATATGAATTAAGTGAGCTTTCTGTGTGTGTGTCTGTGGAATGGAACTGAAAGAGGCCAAGCAAAAGGTGGCCCTCTGATGAGCTGCCCTGCCCCAGTCATTCCAAGACATGGACTCTTCATATTCTTTGTTTGGTTACATTTAAAATAAACACGAGATAGAATCTGTCTCGGGGAGGCGGGGAAAGATACATTGCTTCAGAGCAATGTGCCGATTGTCTGACTGTTAATAATCAGACTCTAGGAGGAGTCCAAGAAAAGAGCTGTTCTTCCAAAAACTTGGAGTACCACAAACCTATAAGTTATTGGGACACCTATAAACATGTGAGAATAAAAACCTCTAGAGAGACATCTGGGTCAAAGCCCATATCTGCAAAAGATCCATCTGCGCTAATCAAGTATGTACTAGTGAGGGGCGTTTGGTACCAGTGATCTTACCTTAGCAACCTCTTGACTTAAGATACAATGAAGATTTTCTATGATATCCTTTAAACAGATGTCCCTTTGGGAAGGAAGTCTGACTTTCGGAATTTCATTCAGGAGAAGATAAGTTGTATTTTGTCTGGGTGAATTAAATAGAATCAGAGAATTCTGATTTTTCACATACCATCTAGCCATGCTTATTAGTTAAAAACAAAATTTAAAATATAATGTTATCTCACAAGTTTATACATAGTAGATTCATACAGATGTATTAAAATAGAGCTTCGCAGGCACCTTGGCCTCAGCAGGTACTGCATGAGGTTACTGTATGAATGCGATAATGCTGGCACTTGCTTGGCATGATGGAAAAACTATCTGAAGTCTAAGTGAAAATGCTAAGATAATCTAATTCTGGCAGAAAACCACCTGTGGACGTGGCCTTGTCTCCTTTCATTTATTCTGCTTTTGCAAAGGGTCTGGGTTTTGTTTTTTTCAAAGTGTTTTAACAGGATATCCCGGTCACATTTTTGACAGGCTGTTTATAGTTCACTTCTGCCCAGGGGCAGTGAAAGACACATTACAGGATAAGCAAGGTGGCTCTTTCCGTGTCAGAGAGAGGATGGAGGGTAGGATTATTCCCGTTTAAATGAATTCCGACAGGCTGACATCTGCAGAGCACCATGGGCTAGTAACAGAGCCAGAATTCATGCGCAGGGACTGCCGTGCCCATCAGCTCCCTTCAAGTAAATGTAGGGAGCGAAAACAAGAACTCGCAGAGACTGAGGTGACACTATTCAAAAAATCGTCTTTCACAGTAAGACACCTAATCCTGTTTTGTCAGAGCTGTCAGCTGCTTGAGAAGTTGCTGTAGGGCCCTGGCCAGGTTCAAGAAGGGGGAAGCTGCTCCTCTCTCTCTCACTCTCTCTCTCTCTCTCTCTCTCTCTCTCTATCTCTTTTTCTCTGTGTGTGTGGAGGGGGGGCGGAGAAGCACACACGTGCGAATGTAGCAGCCTGAGGACAACCTTGGGTGTTGGGCACTGTCCATCCGACCCTGCCCCCTCTTTTTTGAGACACTGGCCTGGAATTCATCCAGTAGTCAAGTAAGCTAGGCTGGCCAGAGAGACCAGGCGGCCCCTCCGTGTTCCTGCCCGCTTAGTGCTAGGATGTCAAGGACATACTACCATGCCCAGTATTTTTTTTTTTTTAACACAGCTTCTGGAAATCAAACTTTGCTCTTCCTCATTGCAAAGCAAACCCTTTCCTCAGCGGGGCTGTCTCCCTCTCTTGAGCAGTCCTTCCTCTTAGCCACAGCGCTCAGGCATCTGACCGCACTTTGCTTTCACACCATTGGCTTGAGTCCTTCTCCTCGTTTGTTGCACTCACTGTGGAAAGTGCCTACTGTGTGTTCTCCTGGTGCAGGAGTCGCTGCTGGGCCCCTGCTAGCCGGCCTCTCTGCCCGCAGTGATTCTTGCACACAGCAGCTCCTGCACACTCTTGTTTACACACGGGGAACCAGGTGTCCTGGGTCTTCTCCGTAGCCCAAGGCTCTGAGCCTCTGGCAGTGTGCTGAGGAATTCGGTTGTTTTCATTGTTTCGGGTTTTTGCTTTATACGTTCTCTTTTGTAGGAGAACCTGATTATTTGAAAACTTGCCACAAATACACATGAAAAATACATGGTACCTTCTTTGTATATTGATTTCATCTTAAATAACTAGTCCTGAAAGAAGAACAAAATCTGAATGCAGGGATGATCATGTAGGAGTTTTGTCATGATCATATTCAGATTGAATGTTTAGGTTGCTAAGATTCTCCTGAATGTACTTAGACCGTGTAAGTCACCCAAAGTATGACTCCGGTACTACAAAGAATCAGAATGTGGCCAGCATCACGAAGCATAAATAAAAGCAAACATAACTTACATTGTTGTGGGAGGTTAGGACACCTAATCTGCATGTTTAGAAATTTTATTTTGTACTAAGGGAAACCAGGTAGAAAAGTTTGCTTCTTAAGTAGAAAAATTCTTGGAGAAAAGTAGAAATAATCCTTTTCTGCTTCTAGGTTTTCTTTCTTCATTCCTCTTTCTCCTCCACTTTTTGAAGTTACTGTTTTCCTTCTTGTATGTCTCTGTAATTTTAAATCTCCACACAGAATAACATTAGCTTAGGACGCTGCATTAGGTTCCCTCGTTCGCCATTTGCTTTTCAGGCCTGGCCTCTTGTTCTCTTGAGTCTTCACTGGTTGTGCCTGAGCACTGCACACGGCTTCTGGGTAGGAGGTACACCATATTGAATTATTGCCCCTCAATCACTAAATCATATTTTGCTACAAGAACTATAAGCACTAACTCAGTAATTGAAAATGAATCATTAAATTGTATTATTTTAGGTGATTTCATGTGCTGGTCTGTATTTCTGTGCTATAATGGAAAACTTTAGCTCCAGGGAAACATTCATTTCACAGTGGTTCTCAACCTTCCTCTTTTGAGACTATTTATACAGCTCCTCATGTTGTGGTGACCCCCAACCATATAATTATTTTGTTGCTACTTCATGACTGTAATTTTGCTACTGTTATGAATTGTAATATGTGAACCTGTGTTTTGCATTTGTCTTAGGAGACCCCAATGTAAGGGTCATTCGACCTCCAAAGGGGTTGAGAACTGGGGTTTACGGTCATTTCAAAGAATGTTGAAAGTAAGCCTATTGTTTGGGAAATATTAAATGTGGCTTTCTGTTAGGAGTCAGCCCGGAATGGCTGCCATCTTTGCTGTATCGTGTCTGTGGTCCCCTGAAAGCCTGTGGGATAGTCCCTTTGCTATGGAGCACGTCAAGCTGCACCCGAACATTTAGAGCACACTTGTGTGCTTGACTGTTGTGGTGGCACCAAAGTAGGAGGCCACCGGGCAGGCTAAGCAGTGGTGGCTCAGGGCCTCAGAATGCAGCACCGCAACCTGTGAGCAGCTGGGACTTGAGGCCAGTTAGGCTCTCCCTGCTCTCGGTGGGGAAACCTCAGCGCTATGCCAGCAGGATGCTCTCAGAGCTGTCCCAGCTCTTCACCAGCAAGCTCACTGCCTCTCAGTCCACGTGCCCACAGCCCTGTCTGCCCTGGAAGGTCTTGGTGATTGAACCCCATCAACCTCCTTGCTACGTTCTTGACAATGGGTCTCTAGGAGCAGCATCCACACTTAGGGGTGTGGGCTGCCATGTTCCACCTCACTTCAGATTCTCCCTCCACCATTATCTCAGTGACGTGCTCTTGAGCATGTTCTTCATGTGCTTGCTTCCGTGTTAGCTTCCCGGTGTGTGAACCGGTGGGTTACTGCAGGGGTAGCCATACTGTGGGTAGTCTGTGTGAGAGTTAAAGTATGACAGTGTGGGCAGTACAGTGTAAAGGCCCGTTCCATGCTATAACGGCCATATCCTTTGTCTCTTCATAGTTGATGTTGGAGGCAAGGCACAGCTACGTAGCCCACTCTGGCCTTGAACTCACTAGCTTAGACTGGCCCCAGAATCTTAATGTTCCTATTTCTAACTGTTAAACGTTGGGTTACTGTGGTTCACCGCTGTTCCTGGATATGGTCTTTATTTTCTTTTGTTCCATGGAAAATAATTCCTGTTAGAAAGCAACTCCAGGACAGCCAACACTACACAGAGAAACCCTGTCTGAAAAAATCAATAATTAATAATAATAATAATGATAATTCCTGTTAGATGTCAATACCAGGAATAGTGTTTTCCCTAAACTGATGGCTCTGTTTTGATTTGGGGGCTTCTGTTTGTCTTCCTCTCTGAAAGGACTGCTGGAGAGCTGGGTGGCGGTTCACCTGTGTCTAGACACTGAACTGTTCAATGCATGTTTTGTGTGCAAATCGTTCCCCATCTTCATACTTGCTTTCCCATTCATTTCCCTATGCTCTGGCTTTTTTGCCCTTTAAAAAAATGGTTTGTTATCTATTTTATGTGCATTGGTATCCTGCCTGCACGTATGTCTGTGTGAAAGTGTTGGACCCCCTGGAACTGCAGTTACAGACAGTTGTGAGCTGTCATGTTGGTGCTGGGGATTGAACCTGGTTCCCCTGGAAGAACAGTCAGTGCTCTTAATCACTGAGCCATCTTTCCAGCCCTACTTCGTGCACTTTTGAAGCACTGGTGTGTTTATGCTGTGTACATTGTAAATGTTTCTGAGAACTAAGTCGGAAGCAGATTACATGTTTTGGTTTGAGCTGACCTGGGGAAACAGCAGGAGCCAGGAGGTACAGCAGGCAGACCAGGGCTCAGCTGTCTACACATCATGGCACAGGCGTGGGCAAGTTACCTCCAAACCTCACCTCTTCATTTTCCAGTCCAACTACAGTTCGTCTGAACCTTCCTCATTGGATGACTGTCCTATATACATGTGTCTGTGTATGCATGCACGCGTATATGCTCTGTACATGTGATAGGCCCCGAGTGTCTAGACAGTGTTCTTTATTAGTTCTGTCTTGTGACTTCAAGTGTTTCCTTGAAAGTTCAGCTAAAGTATGACTGAAGGTATAGCTCGGTCAGTAGAATACGTCTCTGCCACACACTAGGGAGGTTGAGGTGAGAACATTAGGAGTTCAAGGTCAGCTCAGAGCTGACAGAGCGTTACAGAAGTTAAGTAAGCTTCTTGGCTCCGGCGCCCATCAGCCTGTGGAGTGAATAAAGGCCCAGACCCTACCTTAGAAATCCATGACACCCAATCCCGTCTCCAACCTTGTTAAACTGCCTAGGAGGCAGAAGGCATTCCAGTAACAAGAGGTAGCATCTTCTGAAGCTGTGCTCAGTTCTGAGGGACCAAGGCTTCCTAGCATGGACGGCTTCCCGCCTGGCAGTCCAGTCCGAGGAGGCCGTCGTGCTGGGTGGGGAAGCCCTTTTGGACTGCAACCTGTGTGTGACCCTGTTGTCTCCCTGTCCTCCCCTGTCAGCCCTGCAGCAGCGCCTGGGAACCAGCGTCCTGTGGGAAGACGGAGGATCAGATGGCAGCCTCCGGGCAGACTCGAAAATACGTGAACGCATTCTCAGCTCGGACTCTGGTCATGTGAGACATTTCCAGAAAAGCATTATGGTTTTCAGAACACTTAAAATTGACTTTTGACATATCATTCCTCAACATGGAGCTCTTCCTGGTTGAGAGAAGAATATTTTTGTTGTGGTACAACAGTTCAGAGCAGCACCAGGTGCGCTGTAGTTGCATGAAATCTCACCGGATTTCACCCAACTAAAAAGGATTTTTTTAAAAAAATTAATGAATAACAGTCTTACCTAAATTATTAGGTAATGAATTGTAACCATTTGTGTAATATCAGAATCAGATTTTTAAAGAAATATATAAAATGGTTTATTTGTATTTTAGAGGATCCAACAGATCAGTATTTTTTTGACTGTGGTTTTGAATTTTTTTTAAAAAAAAATGTACACAAAGAAATATCCCAGTATTTCATGTTGCTCAATCGTTAAACATACACATTGATATTTTTATAAACCAGTAAAAGCATTATTATGAATGTTGGCTGAATGGCAAGCGATAGTCAACAGAGCCTGTAAGAGCTCATTTGTGGTTGGTAATATTGGAAATGCATTCATTGTACTAAATCATTTCAGGAGGGGTTTTATTTTTTGTTGTTAGCTTGCTTTAAAAATTATTACTGTATGAAATAGTTTTATAAAAAATATATTTTTATTCAGTAACTTAATTTTGTAAATGCCAAATGAACGCTGCTATGGAGTTAGCCTGTAGACATGCTGCTAGGGTCAGACAGGGCAGTAGAGCTTGGATGAAAAGAAAAGAACGTTGGTGTTAGGTAATTGACTATGCACTAGTATTTCAGACATTTTTATTTTTATATGTATGCCTTTTTTTTTCTTTTGTAATTGAAAACTTATTTGGGAGATTTTTGCATTTGTTGTACATTTTCAGTTTTTTTTAGGAAAGTCTTTGTTGTTATTGTTGGTTTATAAAAGCATGCATTGCACTTCTTTTTTTTGGGAGATTTATGTTGTTCATGTCATGTGTTTTGTTTTGAGTTCAGCCTGACTGTTCATTCACTCAGGCATTCTGAGTTTGTCTGCATTTCCCGTAGTCTTTGAGTATGTGGATCCAGAACTGCCTCATGGTTCCTGTGCTTTCGGGGAAGACAAATATGGAAGTCAGTAGCCAGTTCTGCCTTGAGAACATTTGCTGCAGGGTGGCTGGCCCTGAACTTCTGAAATGACAGTTAACTTACTGCCTGGTAGCAAAATAAAGCTGTGCCCTTATTTTACATACTTCCTGACGTCTCTCGTTTCTGTGATTTGGGGTGATGGTTACACATTCAAGAAGATGAAACAAACTCAAAATACTCTTTTCTTTCAAAAATGTGCTTACTGTTTAAAATTAATTGTGGAGAGTCATGGCTACAGGTAAAGACAAGTGAAGTTAAACATTCACACAAGGATCACAGTGACAATTAGAAGATTTCCACAGTGTGCTAAGAGCACAAAAGCTCTTGAACTGGAAAAAAAAAAAAAAAAGAAAAGCCCTTCTAGAAGGTACTGGTATGTGAGGTGGGGAGATGGCTCAGCATGGAAGGTGTTTCCCACGTAGAAAAGGGGCTGACTTCCCATCTCCAGAAGCCATGTAAAACCAGAAGAGGCACCTATGTCTGTAATCCCAGCACTCCTGTGGCAAGATGGGATATGAAGACAGAGGAGTCCCAGGAAATTTGCATCCAGCAAAGTCACACAGGAAATGGCAAAGAACTAAGAGACCCTGTCTCACCTAAGGTGAGACCTGAAAGCCAAGGTTGCCCTTACCAGCTGTGGTAGGCATGTACCCTGGCCACTCTCATGTAAACTGCTCTGTTCTGCCTTCATAATGGGCTGACACCTCTGAATCTGTGAGCAAAAAAAAAAAAAGCCATCTTTCCTCAAACCGCTTCTATATTTTATCACAGTGCTGAAAAGTAACAAACACAGACATTCCACACAGTCAGTGCTCATAAAGCCAAGGATGTGTTAGCGCTACGCAACCATGTCATAATCTTTTGATTGTCCTGATGAGTAACATGTTTTCTGAGTGTTGGGAGGCACCTGGCAGCTTATGTCAGAAAATGGAGCCTTGATGATCACTTGGTTATCTCTGCATGTCAAACTAAATGCTAGAGATGATGAATGTGTGATAAACGAGGAGCTTTGTCTAGGAGAGGGTTAAGGGTGTGGCTCAGTCGTTGGGCAAGAGCTGAGCATATAAAGGTCTGGGTTTAATCCTCTATAAACCCTTACCTATATGTAAACCACAGTTGTGTGGACGGCAACTCTGGATGGCTATTTTACTACCCAGACTGTTCTAGTAGCTTCAGGAAGGCACAGGTTTCCAACTGATTGCCTTAAAGTATGTTGTTCTCTATGATAGTTCTAGGTGCTAGGAAGCTCAAGACCATTGTCCTGCAGGCAGCTTCAGTGTCTAGTCAGAGCTTACTTCCTGTCTCACACAAGGCACTGTTTCATTGTGTTTTCTGTTTTCACGTAACAGAAGGGCCTGAATTATTTTCTTGATTGGTTAGTTGGTTTGCTTATTTGAAGCAGGATCACCTGTAGCCCAGGCTGGCCTTGAATTCCTGAGCCTCTTACCTGCAGTTCCCAAGTGTTGTGATTGCAGGCATGGGACAGGACACACAAGTCTTGCTTGTTTGTTTTTGTCATCTTCGTGTTTTAGTGACCCTGCTCTCTGTGACAGAAACTGTAGCCAAAAAAAAAAAAAGGAAGTAATGTATTTACTACCTAAATGAGAAGCTGCTCTCCAGGTTGCTGTATAGTAAATTAGCGTGAAGTGGCCTCTAAGGACAGGAGAGACACAGGGAGGACCAGTATCGGAGATGCCAAGGCCCTCTGTCCTCAGACCAGACTGGTAGATGCAAGAGATGCCAAGGGATACGGTCCTGGAGGACTTCAGCATTACCGAGGTCTTCCTGGGACCTGGTGCATCGCCTCTTCTGCTCTGGAGTCTGACAAAATATGGTTGTCCTTCAGACTTTGCCTTCTACCATCTTTCTGACCTCCGAAAGTCTTATTTCACCTCTCTAACTTCATTTTACTTACACTGGACATGAAAGTACACATCAGGGCTGCTGGTCATGATGCAGACGATGTGAAACAGGAAATACGTTCATGGATCTCCAAAAGACTCCACCATGCCTGTCCCTTAGGCACATCACTAGGACATCTGAGCAGACAGGGTCTGTGTCTACTGCCCGGTGATGGGGAAGGAAAGCTTTCTGAGACTCATATCCCTGGCTATAAATTAAATATATTCAAATATAAATATTCTTTCCTAATAGTCTCAGTCATTCTAGCACAGGACTAATCCTTCTTAGATAACATATATGTGAATGATAGGGCAATTTTCCTTCAGTTTCTTGGTTTCTAATGTAGCATGTCTTATATGGGCTCATTCTCATCCACTGCTCGCAGTGAAATCGGTGGCGAGAGAGCGTTGGCCAAGTGCTTACTGCGTGCTGTCAGTGAGGGCAGGAGGGAAGCTTCCAGCAGTGAGAAGCATAATGGTGAAAGCCAAGGGGCCGGAGTGTTGAGAAACTGAAAGGGAAATCTGGCAAAAAAGGGGAAAGATAGGAGGCCATGAATTGAGGCTTGAACTTTGTTCTTTGCGATATGGAGAGTTATTAAAGGCTTTTAGGTAGAGAAATAAAATGATTAATTTATATCTGACTTCTAGAAATCATCCTGTTCAAACCCTTTATTCACATATAGTATAAAATTAATTCTCAGATTAGTAGGAGGACATGATTAGAGTCCAAATTCCATGCCAGTTAATTTATTTTTCATATATTTCCTGCTGCTTAATTTCAAAAGGATGCGCTTTAATCCTAGAAAATCTAACTGCACTCACACACACACAATCTTTGATCTGTGCTTCATGAAAAGTCATTTCAAATTTCATAATCCATAAAGTAAAAATTGACTCAGGAAGAAGGGATTGTACAGAACACTTTTCTCTTTTAGAAGTGAAATATTTTCAACCAGCAATTTATCTAAAACCTCCCATAGCAAACCATCCACTGAATCTTTGTGTGGCATAATCTATGATTCTTTTGCTGTATTGTTATATTATTTGATCAGCGGTTCTCAGGTTTTCTTGTACATCAGAGACTTAAAACACTGTTAGACTGGAAATCATCCTACCCTCAGGAATTTAAGTCAGGGCTGAGTGGTATATGGACCAGTGTCTAGGAGCCACAGGTGGTTCCCACACAGGTGGTTTAAGGGCACTGAACTGCAGAAACCCTGCCTTGTGAACAAGCTGCAGCCTGGCCTTTGTATCGGACCATTCTTCAAGACTTTCTAATGAGAATGTCCACTGATCTACAACAGAACATTAGACAAAACAGTCCACAGCTCTAGGATTTTCTTAACTCTAGAGGTTTAGTATGCTACCAGTGTTGGTAATTAGGTCTGTCTTTTGTCTGGATTTTACAACTGTAGGAAGCGTAATTTCACTCCCAGCACGTTTGGACCTCTTTTATCACATTGCTCATGTTCTATCAAAAGGGAATCTGTGTATTGATGGATTTAACATGGAAACAAAGCATCACCCATCACAGGCTTGGAGTCCTCCATTACAGTTTTCAAACAGCAACGGACTATTTCCGGAGTCCTGCTTCCAACCCCTCTCTCTCAGAGTCAGCCCCTCCTCCTCCCTCTCCCTGGGTTGCGCTGCCTGCTCTCCCTAGCTCTACATGTGTTTCTCAGTTTTCAGTGCTCACTGCATTTCGCCTTTTATCCTGGACACCTACCCGACTGGCAGAGTCACAGGGCTGGTTTCTGTCATCCTACATACCGTAAGCCCTTGATCTTCGTCCTTGATTATATTTGATTTTATCACGAGTGAGAAGGAAGTCCCAGAGGTTTTCTTTTTTCTTAATAAATGGATTGGGGAGCTCAGACTATGACTCAGAGTTAGAACATCAATAAGGAACCTTCTCTAGGCTAGCAGACAGGAGTTGCATTCTTGCCAATCGTTTCTAAGAGCAGGCAGGCAAGGCCTCCAATTCATCCTGCCTAAGTCATCTTGAAA
Organism: Meriones unguiculatus; assembly: GCF_030254825.1. Taxonomy (NCBI): domain Eukaryota; kingdom Metazoa; phylum Chordata; class Mammalia; order Rodentia; family Muridae; genus Meriones; species Meriones unguiculatus. Next base: position 22,318,900 of record NC_083367.1, on the reverse strand, counting down.
CCGAGGGTAGCCGATGCATTTATTGACATCCTCCCTTTGAAGTGACTTTTCAGATCACCGGTGCTTTTGGCTTTTCAGATCCTGGCGATGAGGGGAAGAGGCAAAACTTTGCCCACAGTGCAACATTCTTAGCATGCATGTCTCCTCCGTTACTGAACATCCGACCACGGGTAGATAAAGATGGATGAAGGCTATGACGGTAGACAGATGAGATGACAGAGCACTGACATACAGTCCAGTGTTAATCGTAGGATCCAGACAAGGAGTGTATGGATACCTGCTTTAACTTCAAGTTTTTCCCTACACTCAAAATGTAGAGCTGGGCGTGGTGCTGAACACCTTTGATCCCAGCAGTTGGCAGGCAGAGACAGGTGGATCCCTGAGTTTGAGGCCAGCCTGGTCTATAGAGTTCCAGGACAGCCAGGGCTACATAGAGAAATCTTTTCTTGAAAAAACAAGAACAAAACAAACCCCTCAGAATGTGGAGAGGAAACCAAATACATCAGCAGTGAAAAGTCAGTAGCAGATTAGAAACACAGGAAAGTTGAGCATGATTACAAGTATGAGTTTTTTAAATTAAGTGGCTTTTTTATGATTTTGCCATTCAGTGTTTTCAGGATTAAAGAGATGTTACATAAGAAATAAATCATATTTTGAAGGCCTTTGATGGAACATGCTAGCCAAGATCCACACCGGTAGTCATTTATTAAGATTTGGAAGAGGTGTGGGTTTCAGTGTGTGATGACCACAAGGATTAAACATTGACTCAGTGATGCTCCCTCTGATCTAAAGATCCTGAAACTCATCATACATGAAGTTTTGTTTGTTTGTTCATTGTTAGGTATGTTCCTGTGATTATACAACATGGAAACCCATGCTTTTTCCAAATCTCAATAAATAATCAACTGGTTTGGAATTTGATGGAAGCTATAGTTGTACTATTACAGTAAGATAATTCGCATGCTCTGAAAGACATACTTTACACTACACTTGCAAAGTTCCTGTGAGAATATTGTCCCAGATTACAATTTAATGTCACTAGAAGCAGGGACAATTACAATTACAATAGGATTACAATTACAGTAGGATTACAATTTAATCCACCATTTAAGAAGACTAGAGCTACGGTAAAACAACAGAGTATTCCAAAATTGGCTATCTTTTTCTTTTCAAAGACAGAGCTTCAGGCTGGCCTAGAACTCACGATGTAGCCCTGACTAGCCTTGAACCTGTAACCATCCTTCTGTCTCAGCCTTCTGAGTATGTTTGTTTATGGATGTGGGCTACCAGACCCAACTCAATTTGTTAAAATAACAGCCGATTGTAGTCTCTTGTGAGTCAACAGTCTTGTTGACCTCAGCTGGGTTTCTTCAGGAGTCTGTATCTTGCTCAGTTTCTGGCCGTGGGTGTGGTGAGAGTTGGCAGAGCTCCCCAGGGGTGGGGAGAGGGTACAGTTTTTACTGATAGGGCTCAGAGCACCTCAGCATCCCAGATCAGCTGAGCATCACAGAGAGGGCCCTGGGTTCTACCTCCTATTGGTAAGTAACAGGCTCATATTGCTGAGGAGTCAGATTGGCATCAGCCAGTTTTGGACTCAGTGCAATCACCTCCTCAGCACTTCAGCTTTAACAGAATCATTCAAGGCACTGGAGAAATGGCTCAGTCGTTATGGGACAGTGGTTATGGAGGAAGCGTTCACATTTAACGTTTACCCGTCACAGTGAGAGAGGTGTGATTAGCAAAGAAACACTGACAAATACAGTTATAAATTTAACATCTTTCTACCTCCCCTCCTTCCTTTAAATGTAGAAATAGATGCTTGCATTTATAAATATACAATAGTCTCTATTCTCATCTGTACTTTGCTCTCTGAGGCTTAAGGTAACCTGAAGTCAACCACAGGCCAAGAATATTAAGAGGATAATTCTAGGAATAAACAATTCCCACATTTAAAATTGCTTCTATTACAGCATAGTATAATAATTACTATATGTTGTTAATATCACGGTATGTAGTTTATAACTTTAATTTTACCTAGGTTTGTAGATACTGCGAAGTTATATACTAACCCTATATATATATAGGGTTTCCTTCGGTATGCGGCACCCATCGTGGATCTCAGAACATAGCCCTTGTGGATAAGTGAAGCTTAAAGCTATAAAAAACACATTGCAAAAGATAACACATTCACATGGACATAAAGCCTCTTTAGTACCAAAAAGTTACCCAAAGAGATATGTGTTGTGACTGCCTATTACTACCATGTTAGTTAGGGTAATGCCCACCAGGAACAAGAACATGGTTCTGCCTGCCCGGCTTGATTCTGGTGGACCTGCCTTCCAGCCCTGTCACCACACTGAGTGCTGCAGGATCTCTGCTCTCTGAGCATCTGCTCCCAAGGAAGGTAGACAGAGGAGCCTGGAGCGTCTCTTTCCATCCCTGAGCCCACACTCCCCCAGGCTCCTTGATTTTAGTGCAAAGAGTGTGGTGTGCAAATAAGCACTGAGCCAGAACCAGTGAAAAAAGTAAGAAACGTGTATGAGAGACGGCCACTGTGGCCTACCAGCGCGCGTCCCCCTGTCCTCCAAACAGTCTGTACTATGTGCCGGGTGGGCGCAGAACACGAAGGGGCACATGATGGGGAAAAGGCAGATGCCCTCCAACTGCTTTGAGACAAATGGTACTTTTCTGCTAGACATATGAAAGACTGACCAATGCAAAACCCAGTGGGTGGAACATAAACCATGGCTCCATGGACCATTTACCGCTACAAGCAGCTTCTTCCCTGACAATTATCACCCTGGTGTCGCTTACAGCACGGGTGCCCGGTGACAACACTAGCTCTTTTTTGTTGTTTTATTTTGTTTGTTTGTTTGTTTTTGTTTTTTTTGAGACAGGGTTTCTCTGTGTAGCTATGGCTTTCCTGGAACTCACTTTGTAGACCAGGCTGGCCTCAAACTCAGAAATCCAACTGCCTCTGCCTCCTGAGTGCTGGGATTAAAGGTGTGTGCCACCACCGCTGGACACCAGCTCTTTCTTATGTGACCACATTCCCATGAACTTCCTGTTCAAAGACATTCCCACAATTGTGTGTATGTTCCCAACTTGGCAATGTGTCTTTTTAAAGCTTGTTTATCTGATCAGTTCTGATTTGCTTTTTGGTAACTGTTTATTTGGAAGGGGGATTAGATTTATGTATATATATATATATATATATATATATTTATTTCTGATCTCAACTAGATCATTTCTATTTGCCTGGAAGAGTGATGAGCAACCCAAAAGAGTTTAGTTCTCATAGAACCATCAGCGTGCTTGTGATGTTAACATAGCCTGGACCAAACACATCCCAGAACAACTGGAAAAAGTAGTTGGGGACAAGGTCTGGCCTTCTAGGAGGTGTCCTCGTGACCTCCCTCCTCTAACTATCCACCCCCACCGACCCCTACTGCCTTCTGCTATCATTCACATCATCTCCCAATAGTCCATTCAAATTTTCACTCCATCAGTCGACTGCTCCACTGATGACATCAGTGCTCTCAGGAGCCAATCAACCCCCAAAGCTGATCAGCTGGTAACCACACCCTGAACTGATGAGTCCTGAGGGGGCACTTTATATCTAAACCATAATGCCAACGGTGCGTTTGTGTCTTGTTCTGTTTCCCCATAATCTGGTCTTCGGCATTTGGGAGCTTTGATCTGACGGGACTCTAAGTATCATAAGCACATCTTTCCAAGGGTAGGAGAGGAGACAGCCTCAGAGACAGGTGAAGGCAGAGCCTGCAGCACCATCAGGGTGGTTTGTGCTTCAGTCTGTAGGTCCATCCACCTCCAGCTTCCAAGCCATCAGCAGCTGCAGACTCCCATTCTGATAAGAGTCTGTCCCATGGCTCCAGGCAATAAGCCCAGTAGCTCAGGCTCAGCCACGGCTGAGTCGGTCATAGTCCCCTCGAGTGAAACCTGTGATGAGGCTGTGTGTGCAAATGCAATGTGTAATGAAAGGCTGTTGGGAAGAAGGAAATGGGGAGGGGATGGAGGGAGGGTAAAGGAAGGTTGGATTCTGCAAGGGAATTCTAAAGTGCAAATAGTGTCTGAGTTTCTCAGACACAGGCAACCTCACTGAGTTTTTGAACTCGCAGACCATCCACTGGCTAATGACCACACTGAGAAGCGTAGGTAGCTGGTTCTTTTGAAACCAGTTGCATTTGGCTTCAGATGATGCATCAAGGGAAACTTAGTCTAAGCCAGGCTCGTGAAAGTCACGGGTGGGCTCTCCCAGGTGCACAGGGCTTCATCACTGAAGTGTGCGGACACAGTTTTCCCAGAGGATTAAAGGACCAATAATGCCACCAACCCAACTTTCAGGATCAAACGCTCTGATCAGTATCCACAAAATTCGGGAGTCCACGTACCTCTCATCGATTGCTCTGGACCAGTCAACTGCAGCCAAGGTGGTGGGACTGCTCATGAAGATGACGCAGTTACTACCAACCAGGTCAGCGTGGAGGGAGGAGAAGCTCCCACAGAGGGGGGTGATGGGTAGCTGGCCTGCAGTCATGTACAGCGGCGGAGCCTCCTCAAAGCAAACCTCAACCAAGGGCACTGGTGTCTTCCGAGGAGGCTGCTGCTGCGGGCTAGCATTAGGACGCAAGATCAGAAAGAACCCAGGTCTTCGTGGTACTTGTTCTTTTCAATGTTCACTCATGGAGACGCCATTTGTAAAAAGCGTTTACAGTAGGAACGAACTAAAAACTGTCGTAAAGCATTGATAAAAACATATTTAAACGTCGAGCAATGCTTGAGGACAGGGAGCTTGTCTGACACGTTATTCTGTTTATCTGGAGTTGGATTTCAGAAAAGAGAATACACCTGAATATTTTTGTTGAAAATTCTTGATTCCCTGTGCTTACACTTAGGAGAACGGCACGTGCCTTTTTGATGATTAAAAAAAAAAAAGAGTTAAATGAAAAAAAAAAGATAATGGTAAATATTATTATTATTACGCCACAGTTGGTCCCAAAAGGGAGCATATTTCTGAAAAAAAAAAAAAAAAATGATGATTCTTTTTTTTTTTTCAGGATGATTCTTCAGTTCACTCGGAACGCTGCAGAGAAGCACCAGCAGCGAGCACGCTGAGAAGTGGCGTGGAATCCCCCACACGTCTTTCTGGACCGAGTCCTTGCAGAGATGCTTGGGTACGTTGACGCAGACCATGTCCACAGAATCGTAAGAGCTCGCTGCCTGCTGGCAAAATGTGCAGCCAGGCCCATAGCGCTGCTACCACTACCAGGAGGAAGCAAAGTCCCCACCCGTCCCCCGGATCTCCACCACCGTTGGTTTCCTGAGTTGTTCTGTGCTCCTGGTTTTCCTAACATTTTCCCCACATTAAAGTGTAACACATTCCCCGCAGACCTGAATCTTGACATTTTCCTCTGGGCTGTACTTGGTGACCATCTCTGAGTTCGGGCTTCGGGCTGTTCTGAACAGATATTGGTTCGTCCATCGTGACTCAGGGTCTCTGCTGCTACCCACTCGCCACCTGCTCCAGGCAGCCTAAGAAAGAGCCTCTGAAATGACAGCAGTGCCATCAAACCCCTACACGGTGCTTTCAGAGTTGATGACGTGCTTTCAAATTTTAAGAAAGGAGAGGCAAAGGTATCAGAGAATGTTCTAGGAAAAGAAAGAGCTGAAAAGAAAGCTAGTCCTGACTGCCCTATGTCTTAGCATACCCCAAAGCTAAGCTACATGATAAATACGTATGGAACATGGGTTAGGACAGGTGATGGTCAGTGTTAACTGTCAGCTTAACAGAACCTAGAATCACATTGGTTGACAGGCCTTTGGGCATGCCTGTGGGGAGTTTCCTTGACTGCGTTAACTGCGTCCTGTGAGTGGGACCATTTCCTGCACTCCATCCTGGATGTGTCAAAGGGAGATGGCAGGAGTCCGTGTGCACTCGCTGCTCTCCGAGTCTGTGAATGCAGTGTGGCCAGCTGCTACAACTCCATGATGCACCCTTGAACTGTGAGCCAAAGCAGGCCCTTTCTCCCGTAGATTGCTGTGGTCATAGCATTTTATCATAGCAACAGAAAAATAATCTAAGACGGGAGAGCCTCAAAGTTGTAAGAATTTAGTATATCGTAGAAGAGGCCTCATAAAATGACCGGGAAGGAAAGAAGAGTGGTTAGTAGTGATATGTGGGTGCAGAGAATCTATATTACATCACACAGGGATCTCCATAGCCCAAGATAACCTAGAACCTAGCTGAGGATGACTCCTGACCCTGCTGCCTTCATCCCTGCCTACATCCTCCAAGCCTGGCTGCTGCAAAAATTTGGAGAAAGTATTTTAACAATACAAGTTAAAGAACAACAAAACATTGTGTTTGCCTTGACACTGGCATGCCACTTCAGGTAACTAGGAAGCAAACAGTCAAAATAAAGAAGAAACACTGGAATTTAATATGAAAAGAAATGAAGAAACAGTGGTCAGAAGATAACTGAGACAAAGAAGGAATGGTCCCTGTTCAGAAGTAGCATAGGAATTAAACATTGGCCAGTACAGCCATTTGAAACCCTCTGTAGCCCACAGAAAGCAGGGAAAATGCTTCCAGTGGACTTGGAAAAGAAAGCAGGCTACTTCCTTACACACGCATTCAGTGAGCTCCAGAAAACAAGCATGTCCATTAATGAACTAACCTAGAAAAGAATCCTTAAGGGAAAGCAGCTGGAGTTGACTCTGTCAGGTGTGGTTGCCTGTTTCTTTCTGGTTGTGCCGAGCACAGAGACGGTGCAAACATTAGCTGCCTCTTCTTCACTGTTCATGGAGACAGAAATATCTTTGAACTGTCCGTGGATGTTACTGGAGTAGACAGAAACAATACAATCATGGGAAACATAGGAGAGTCAACTGCTCTGCTCCTTTACACACTTGTCTTGTAATGAGCATAACTACAGCCACCATCAACACACAGAAGTGTGACTCTTGTGCTCCCGTGTGGGCCGGAGTCTGAATCAACACTGAGGGTCTCATAAATTGCAGACAGGCTCTTTGTTATGGTAATTGTCTCCATCCCATAGTAACCTGTTGCCACTCAGGGCTACAAGCTGCCTACTGCCCTTCATCTGGTAGCAATGTACTCCACCCTCAGAGAGATACTTTTTCTAAGAAAAGGGAGGAATTTGACTTCAGAGCTTTGTCCTGCCTCCTATCCGCTGTCCACTTGTCCAGTTGTGTAGGTGACGGGAGTGGTCAGAGGGGAGGAGCCGGGACTGAGCCCCCTGCTGTACTGAGTTCGCTGCTGACATCAGGGGAAATCTTCCCCATTTTCTCCATTAATAACTGCACGGTGGGGTTTTCCCATTGTTCTGCTGTCATCTCTAAGCTCTGCATCGCTGTCACCCTGACAGCCTCCAAGGCCACTGCTATGGCTTGGGATCAATGAGCAGTGCTGTTAAGCTGACAGCTCTGCCTGCAAAGAGAAGTGAGAGTTAGGGCTGTGTACCTCTTCTCTTCTCCCCAACCCTGAAATAGCGAGGGGCTCTTTCCTCCCAGGACCCGAGCCCAGACTGCAACCCACGAAAAGAGTTTCTTATTTTCTGACTCCTGTTTCCGAAGCTGCTAAAACTGTCTTTGTGATGGGTTATTAAAACTTTCACAGTGGATTTAGCTTTTCTTTTCCCTTTTTAAAGACAGCTCTTAGGGATAGCTGACATACACAACTTTCCTTTAAAACATTATTATTATTACTACTACTACAGCTCCTAACTAGGGGTAGGCTCTGTGATTAAAGGCCAGCAGCTCCTTCTGTCTGCTTCACACTGCTGTTAAGGATGTAATCTCTCAGCCACCATGCCTGCCACTTTGCTGCCCTGCCTCCCTTCCCATGATGGACTCTTATCCCCATAGAATCGTAAGCCCAAATATACCTTTTCCCTTCTGCTGCCTTTCTTGGTGTTCTGCCATAGCAACAGGGAAATAATTAATCCACTCTGTCATATAGCCAATAGGATTTTGCTCTTGGTCACGAATTTACTGTCTGCCCAGGGTGCTGGTGAATAGCTGTAGTTATAGCTACTGGGAAGCTTAAGGTGAGAAGATCACCTGGGGCCAGGGGTGTCAGAACAGTCTGGGTAGCATAGCGGTGCCTTGTCCCGAGAAAACACACAGACAAAACCGAAAGCAAGCAACCAAAACGTAACTCTATCCCTGCTGAGAAACTGGTATGGACGGTCAACGAAAACGGAGCAAAACTCATGAATAGATATATGTCCTGAAGCCATGGGCCTTTTAAAATCCATACCGAGGGATGGGATTTGGACCATGCTACCTGATACGGCCGTGAGGAAACAGTAGAGACAGGAGGCCTCTCTGCCTTTCTCACTCTTCTCTACAGCAGCTAATTCTTCCACCCCAGAGGTACTTTCACTCCAATCAGAAGAAAGAAGCATCCTTCTAAGAACAGGGGTCCTGAGGATATCTGCACACACAGGCCTTGCGCAGTCCCCCTGCTAACTGCGTTAGTCTCTCCTCTTTGTTCCCTCGAGCCTATTTACAACTGTCTGCACCTCCAAATTGTACATAAAATATCCTGGTTTCCCTGTTTTTTAGGATTAGCACTTTTGAAGATTCTCCTGTCACATAAAAACTGAACGAAATAAATCTGCCAGGATATTTTCTTATTTACCCATCTTTTGTTATGGGGACCAAAGGTAAAAATGAAAGATGGAAGAGAAAAATAATATATTTTCTCTCCCCTAAAGTTTCTGGTGCCCGACATGGGGGCACTCTGGAGCAGTGACTTGTCGTCGGCGTGAGCCAAAGCCAGCGAACGGTGAGAGCCCTCTCTGGGATCAGTGTCTGAAGTGATTGGTCGAAGATAAAATCAGAGTTCTTATAGCCTTCCTTTAACAGCTCATTTTCTTTCTTAAAGGAGTAAATTTCTTAATGATTTATGTATTCATGTTCGTTGGTGTTTTGCCTCCATGTGTGTCTGTACGAGGATGTCAGAGCCCCTAGAACTGCAATTACAGGCAGGTGTGAGCTGCCATGTGGGTGCTGGGAATTGAACCTGGGTCCATCTGGAAGAGCAATCAGTGTAGGTGTGCTTGTCATCCTGTGCATGTGGAAGTCAGAGGGCAGCTTGGAGGAGCCTGCTTTCCCTTTCCACCACGTACGTCCTGGGGCTAGAACCCAGCTGGTCAAGCTTGCTGGCAACTGACTGCCTGATGAGGCATCTCACTGGCTTCTTAATGCATTTTCTGCTGCTAATAACACAGTTCCACAGACTGGTAAGTTATCAAGCAACGAGGATTGTTTTGGTTCAACCCTGGGTCAGGGTCAAGGAATTATATTTGGTAGTGCCATTTTTTTTTTTTTTAATTTCTGAATCCTCAAACATTGACCAAGTGAACTAGCTAAATCAGCACTTACATCAAACCTGCTGTCAAAATAATCCATTAACCCTTTGTGGAGGTTTGAGAGAGAATGGCCCCCATAGGCTCAGATTTGAACGCTTGGTCTCTTCATTTGGTGAAACTATTTGGGAAGGGTTAGGAGGTGTGGCCTCATTGAGGAGGTGTGTCCCTGGAGGTAGCCTCAAGGTTTCAAAAGCCTATGCCATTTCCCATGAGCTCTCTCTGCCTCCTGCTTGGGGACCCGAGTGTGAGCTGTCAGCTACTGCTACAGCTCTGAGGCTGCAGGCTTCTGCGCTCCCTAGCATGATGGTCGTGGACTCTAACCCTCTGGAACCCCCAAATTAAATGCTTTCTGTTATAAGTTGCCTTGGTCGTGGTGCTTTGTCACAGTGACATAAAAGTAACTGAGACATCCTTCAATGCATTAATCTGTTCGTGGTGGCAAAGCCATCTTTAACCTCTTACTCAGAGCAGTTGTTTTATTTCAACAAGTTTTTGGAAGAGTCAAACCAACATGGCTCAATCAGTGGCACTTTCCAAATTCAGGAGCAAACGTTTATTTGGACTGTGATTGTAAAATTGGTCACTTTTATGTTGCTAATCTGTCTGTGGCTACAAGTCCCTTATCTGAGAACTAGAGGTAGATGAGAAAAAACAAAAAAAAAACCCACCTTGTCTTTTCTCCCTATACTACCAGTCAAAAGGAATTAAAACTTGTGTTTTGTTTGTAGATTAGGAAATACAACTCCACATCAGCCTCACCAAGGCAATCTTTTCTTTTTAGAACGTGAAAGCACGTTCTCATTTTTTTTTAATTCCCTCCTACCCTACAGTGTAAATATTTTATGAGATACCATGTATTTCTAAAAATCAAAAATGTACAACTATAATCATGTTCCTAAAGAGAGAAGTGGTTTTAAGAAATCTGATTGTGTCTCTGGAGTCTAGAATCATAGATAAATGTTTATGTTGCCAGGAGTGATGGCAGAGAAGGACCTGTGGCTGCTGAGATCTTCACCAGAACTTCCCCAGCTCCCCGATCCTGGGCACCAAGTCCTTCAGTCTGTCCTTCCACCAGTCTTTCCACCAGGAAAGGCTGGTAACAACAGGAAACATGCCACTTTGGGGCAAGAGAGAGCCAGGCCATTTCTTGTTTCTTCCTTGATGTAGACAGAAAGCTTCAGTTTCCTCCTCTGTAGTGCGGACAGGGCAGCTTCCACTTTGTGTGACTGTTCTGAGGAATAAAGTAGTATAGTGCCCAGTCTGTACAAATGACAGACAAACCAGCAGGGATGCGTTTTACCTCGTAGGAGTGTTTGTTTGTTTGTTTGTTACAAGCTAGGGCCATTTAGGAAGAGGGAACTCAATTGAGAAAATGCTTTCATCAGGTTGACCTATAGGCAAATCTGTGGGACATTTTGTTGATTAATGATTGATGTAGAAGGGTCCAGTTCATAGTGGGTGTTGCCATGCCTGGGCACGTGGTCCTGGGTTGTATAAGGAAGAAGACAAGGTAAGAGGAACAAGCTAGGAAGTGGTGTTCCTCCATGGCCTGCTCTTCAGTTTCTGTCTCGTGGTTCCTGCCCTGGGTTCTTGCCTTGATTTTCCTTGATGATGTACTGTGGTGTGGAAGTATAAGTCAAGTAGCCATTTTCTCCCCGAGTGGCTTCTGGCCATAGCGTTTCTCGCAGCAACAGAACGCAGACTGGGGTGGAACTGTTAGGTGAGGCCATTGCTGTGCTCAGAGGCAAACCTGGAAGATGTGGGTCACACGCTCCATGTGGGCTCGTGAAGCAGGAGGCTTGTCGGTGTGGTGGAGCGTGCCTGTCTGTCTCAGAGCACGCTGCATCGGCCTATGTGATACAGTCTGAGAGAGCAAAAAATGTCATTAACAAAAGAGAGAAAGAAAGAAAGAACAAAGAAACCGACGACCCAGGACCTAGTCGTCTGTCATGACCTAACACTGCGTGCTGTGCAGGATTCTGCGTGTCGCTCTTGGAGAGTTCACACCAGCCTCCGCCCCAATCCCAGGAGCAAGCGCATAGGGCCATCGTGACACAGCTGCACCGCTAGACAATGGCCATTTGTCAGCTGATTTAATCTTACAGGACCACTTGGGTAAAATGTTGTCATGTGTATGGCATATGTCTGCATTAAGAACATTTAAACACAACAAGACGTACGTGATTCGACAATTTATTTACAGAAACCTATTCTCTATTTCCTACGTCATCAGCAATTTCTACACAATCTTGAATATGGTAGCAGTACATAGGTATACGTAATTCATTCTTATTTTGTACATCTACACTTAATATTCCTTGAACTATTGTGGAGGATTATCCAAAACTGTATCTTACTACCAGAACTCAGGTTCTTTCTTATTAAAAAAAAAAAAAGTACTACTTCCAGACAGTTAGCTGAAAACATAGACAACCCTCTTCACTTTGTCCCGTGTGCCTTTGACTCCATCCCACCAGAGTCACGCAGTTTTTGTGTGAATAAAAGAATAAGCAGGCATCATCTCCAGGCCTTGCAACCTCAACAGCCTCTACTTTGGGACAAGTATGTTCTTCCCCTGTGAGTTTGATGTCTTTGCTCCCTCTCTGCTACCCAAGGCTCTGTCTGCCTCATCCCCCCCTTTACATGTTATAGATACCACGGCACCTTCTGGATCCTTCCAGGATCAGTTTGACATTAAGGCTGAGTTCTGATTTAATGAATTTGTGATTTGCAGTTTTGTGGGGTTTTTGTTTGTTTGTTTTTTTTTTTTTTTTGTTTTTTAAGATCCTTTGGGTATTTTCTTTTCACCAGAGAAGAATTATTTGGTTCACCACCGCTGTAATAGACTTCCTACTCAACCTTCTCCTGGCCTTTAGGGGGTAGCTGGAGAAGAATGCAGTTTGCAGAACGCTGAGAGATGAAAAACATAACATTGCTCAATAAACATCGTTTAATCCAAATGGGTAGTTCTATGAAGCAAATAAAGACCAGTTTAACAGTGGCCTTGCAGTTATGTGTTTATTAAGCATTAAAGCAGAGTTCTATTTCAGTGACCATGGGAAATAACCAATATTATGGAAAAAATGACCCCAGCACACAGTGACTCATTTAAATCAAAGGAGGTGGGGACTTTCAAGCAAGTTTTGTTCAGGTTCCTTATTTCTAAATGTCTATAGTTGTCAATAAATAGGCACTGTAGCTCAGTGGTTCCATGTCGTGGGTAGGGGTCTTAGTGGAGTCACAGTGGCATTCATATAGATGGAGAGTAATTTCTCTCTCTCTCTCTCTCTCTGTGTGTGTGTGTGTGAGAGAGAGAGAGAGAGAGAGAGAGAGAGAGAGAGAGAGAGCTGTGGTCATGAATCTACACCACTTCCGTGGTCTTCATCCATTTCTCTATGTAGCATCTGACCTCAGAGATAACTAGCGTACAGGCCTGCCTTCAGTCAAAGGTAGAGCTGCCTCAGAGGATGAAAGGGAATCTGTTCCAGTGCTTGGCAACCAGTGCAGACAGGCCTCCATTGTAGAGGTCTGTGCACGGAGATCCCGGAGTTCCCGAGCAGCTCTTGCAGGCCTACCCCGGGGCAGAGCCAGCAGCAGGTTGGGGTATCAGGAGAATGTGGGGAGGACACTCCCAGAAAACTAGTGAGACTTCGGTAATTCGAAGTGACAGTGTGCCCAGGGCAGGGCAGCCTGGGGAGAGGGCCAGGAAAGGCTAGTAGTTAGGGGAGGATTTGCATAATTACATTCACCTGAGGGACTCCATTTACTCAACAATGAAGCTCATTGTGGTAAAGCCAGCAGCTGGCCATACTGTTGGAACAATGGGAGCCTTTGGCCTTATTCTTCCAAACCAAATGCTTGGACTCAGGAAAAGAGACACACACACACACACACACACACACACACACACACACACACACACAGAGAGAGAATTAGCATGTCAAATAGAATAGAGTTAGGAATAGAACAAATGTTACCATGAGCTGTAACACCTCATTGTGAGACATGCATTCATGTGTAGCACCTCTGTGAAAGTCAGCAGGTTATAAGCTGTTCATATTGCTGTGCTTGTATATGCGGCGTGAACACTGTATATTTCCATATTACACACATGCACGTGATATTTATACAGCAAATGGCTGTGAACAAACATGATGATGCGGGAAACACACGTTTTTTTCTTGGTGTGTGCTGGCCAAGGAATTTCTATTAAGGGATTTCTCGGTATAGGCCTCTTGCTGTTTGAATTTGAAGTACATTTTTTGTTTTCCATCTCTAGAAGATAGAAGAGCTTGGAACACAGAGAGATGTGCTTTATGGAGGAGGCCTGGTGTGCTCTGTGTCCTGTGTACCCAAGACTCTGGACAGATGTGGTGGAGATAGGCAGATCTATGCAAACATTGTGCCAGGCTCATTTCCTGGTATTGCCCACATTTACATTAAAACAGGAGGTGTGGGGAGTGGAGGCTGGGCAGATTCTGAGCTGATTTTTTTACCTGCTCAGAAATTGTTACATTTTATTTTTTTAAAAACGAGAGCATTGGATGCTTTTCCGAGGGAGAAAACCCCTCAGAGTGTTTGCTTATTGGCAACTTTAATTAAGTGCATCTTCTAACTGGTGTGCTAGCAATGCTGGGTTTCTTTTTTCTCTTTTCCTTCCTTCCTTCCTTCCTTCCTTCCTTCCTTCCTTCCTTCCTTCCTTCCTTCCCTCCCTCCCTCCTTCCTTCCTTCTCTCCCTCCTTTCCTTTCTCTCTCTGTTATTATTTCTATAAAAATGTCATGCACACAACAGCTATTATATGAAAGAGGACTATTGGATGGAGATGGTGAGGTCTATCAGATGAAGAGGGAAGGGGAGAGGGGGGAGCCTGTTGTGGGGAAGGGGTACCCCAACCGAGAGAGGAGAGACCAGGAGATGGGGGAGACATCAAGATCAAGAGAGTAAGAGAGAGAGTGTGTGGCACAGTGGTCACTATGCACCTGGCCCAGATGATGTCATAGGACGAAGGTACTGACATAGGACAGTGTCAGGACTCTAAAGGTCCCTAAGGGCAGGCCAGTTGAATTTCCTGCACAACATAACATTCCTCCCTTTTTGTCTAATTAAAACAATGAGGAGCTAGGGAGGGGTGGAGAGGTGGGAATGAGGACATTGGACTGCTTCTCATGCAAGGCAAGTTAAAGTACAGAAATGTTGGTCCATTGGAAGCAGCTCTTGGTTACCATGCAAGGGAGTTTAGAGAGGAAAAAACAAGAGCACCAAAATGTCCAGATTATATGGTGAGGAGGAGGGGAAGCCCTTACCCTGGAAAGTTCAGGGTAGAGGGTGGGGTTTGCCAGCCATACCCTGCAGCAGATAGGGACTGAGGAATGCTGGGAGAGCCTGGAGCTGTTAGTCCTAGACCTGAAGCACACCTCTCTCTCTCTCTCTCTCTCTCTCTCTCTCTCTCTCTCTCTCTCTCTCAGTTGGGAGACAGCTGGGGAAGAAGACTGGACTGGGGTGGTCCTTTCTTTATTCTTTCCTTGACTAATGGAAAGGGGAGAAACTGTCTGCCTTCGCTGTTTCCTGCTTTCCTGGCAGAATGAGAAGCTGCGAGCAGGAAGGATTCCAGAGCTGGAGGTCAGGAAGAAGTCTGCATGACCTTGGCACCGTCTCTGTCTTCCAGAGCGGTCATGCTGACTTAAAACAACCCCAGTTGGTTTCTATTTTCCTCCAAGAGAGGATAATCAGCACGACAAGCAAAGGGCACCTTGCTGCCAGGGAGAACTGTGTCGGGAGAGAAAGAGTGGTAGCCACACACCAACCCTCCCGGGGGAGGGGGGTGGCAGGGCTGCACACCTGGCACACACAGGAAGCCTCGGCAGAGCCATATCTAAGGCCCCATCAGTTCTCATGACCCAGCCTTCCACTCCAATCTCTGCCCCATCAACCCACTCTCTGCCCCCAAAATGAGCGTTCTCAAACAAAAGAAAGCTTTTCCTAGAACTCCTCCTACTCCCGCTGGTTGAAGGCAGTGGTCCCTAAGCCACAGGAGAACCCCATTCTAAATGTTAGGAACAGTTATCAGGAGCAGACGCGTCACACGCCGAAAGGCTGTATACACAGGGTTCTCCATTCTCTACACTGAAGTTCTAGGGTTCCCGAGGGATACCGGAAGCACAATAGTGTCAAATTCTTTATACATTACTTTTTTTTTTTCCTGTGGCATACACATATGTGATAATATTCAATTTATAATTTAGGCACAGTAAGGGATTAACAACTAACACGAAACAGAACAATTATAATAATGTAATAAAGGTTATGTGAATGAAGTCTCTCTCTGATTGTGTCCTGTACTAACTACTGGCCTTAACAATTTCAGTTTACAGATTTTTTTCACTCTTTAAAATGGAGAACTTTTATCTTTTTCCTTTAAAAGAAGCACTTTAAGTCACAAGTGATTACTTATTGTTCCTTGGGGATATTAACATGTAAAGTGAGGGTTACCCAGACACAAACATCATGGTACCCCCAATTTGTTAACTGAGATGGCTGCGAAATGACGAACAGGGGGGTAGCCTATAAAGCATAGGTACACTGGACAAAGGGATGGCTCACGTCACAGGCACGACAAAGAATGATGGCTTGAGAGATCATCACAGTGCTCAGGGTGGCACGCAATTTAAAATGGATTATCTCTGGAATTTTCCACTCTGCTCTTTGGGTGACAGTTGATGGTGGGCCGCCAGGACAGCAGATTGGGGTGATGCAGATTACTCTTCAAGTTCTCCTGGGTTCCCATCCTCCAGAGAAGTAGCTAGACATATGATACATATTTCCAAAGGAATCTAATTTTCTTCCTATGTCCGCCAAGAATTTGTAGGTTGTAGGAGACAAGGCATCCTTGGATTTTCGTTCATCCCTCTCCTCCCACCTTTCTCCCACTCTGAATTCTCACCCTGGGCTCTCTTCTTGGTCCATTTGACAGGCTTAACCATTGTGTATTTGTACCTTCTCCGGGCCATCATCAGCATCAGGATGACACTGTGTGGTGGTTAGTAAAGCTACCTGGTCACTTGGGGAAGACAAAAGGCGGCACCAACAGGAAAATGGCGTGATGTCACCTAAAGACTTGGCCTTTCACACCTGGAAAAGTTACTGGATGGGCACCACTGTCTTATACTGTGGGTGCATCTACCCTCTGCCCCAAAGTCCTTGTGTCCTCTACTTTCCTGGAGCTACCCCAGCTCACAGCCCTCCCCCTGTTTTCCACCCAGGCCTCTTTCGTAGCTTCTTCTTCCATTAGGAACAGCACAGAAGGTGCCTGCGTTGGCTGCATCTCCCCAGCATCCAAGAGGCAGCTTAACAGTTTACAGAAAGACGCTGCCCTTTATTCCCCATTAGGATCTCACCCTCCGGCCAAGGCCCTTGGCTATTTCAAAGACACTATTAGCAGGCATATGTCTCAAAAATAAAGGTCGGTGTTCTTTAAGGACACATTTTGGAGTTTCTCTTATAGAGACAGAATTTACAAATTGTAAACGAGAAACTATCCTCGTTGGAATTTTAATCAGCTGCCCTGGTTGGTTCCTGTGCAGTTGGCCCGGGTCCCCTCTTCCCAGAGAAGGCCTTCTAGGGACCAGCCTTCTGGAGGGCACAGTCCTGCTCACCTCTGCTCACTGCAGCTCCCTGCCCAGGGCTTTTCTTTGTGGCCTTCCCCACCCCGGCCTCTGCGCTCACCACACATGGAAGTGGCCACGCTGTTGACCTGGGAGCTAAAGTTGTCAGATGGATCTTGTGTCTTTGAAGGCAGATCTTGTTCCAGTTGCCCAGAAGCGTGTGTCCTTGGCACAGAGTGGACTGAATGACTCATGGCTGGATGAGGGACCTTGAGGTCATGATAATGGTCACTCCAGTGGGGAGTGTTCCCTGAGAACAGGCTGCCCTCAGAGTTGCTACCTGTGACTGAACAGGTCAGGAGGTGTGCATACTGCTGTACTAAGGGGGGGGGGGTGTAGGATAAAATCCTGCCCATCACCCACCCCTTCCCTGCTGTCTGAGGTACAGGAGGAGGCACAGAGTCTGCAGCACAGCCCGTCCCTCCCAGGATGGGCCCCTACTGAGTCATTTCATTCCTTTTTCTCTGTCAGTGGAGAAAACCTCTCGTTCAGCTAAATGTAGGTACTTGAGGTAGGCCACCATTGCCCTGAATTCAGAAAATGTTCAAAGAGCCCAAACTTTCCACAGATGTTTCCATCATGTGTTTTAGAAGTTACTAGTTGTCTTGAGTGGATCTCCTGTTGGCTCCGCCAACAGAGAGTCCTTCCTGGCTGTTCAAGCTAGAAGGCCGGGTGAACCACAACCTGCGGTTCCTGCAACCTGCCCCGGCCTTGTTAGGCCCAGTCACCTCAGAAGGAGAATTCTGACTGTCTTCCCTCCATTTTCTACCGCCACCCTCCCACAGCTCGTGTCCATCTGGTCTCTCTCTAGATCCACTCCACAGGTCTTTCTAGAAACAAAGTCTGGTCCCCAGCTTACCTCCTTGAATGTTCCTGTTTTATTCTTAGCCCCACCCCAACCCCCCAATGAATTCAGCCTCCACAGCTTGGTGTATCAAATGTGTACAGTCCTGTGCACACTTACCATCTTCCCTTCAGCTGGGCTCTTCTAGTGGTGGAGTGTTAGCCAGGACATGCCAAACTCCTTCAAATTGCCGAGGTGATGCACCAGCTGGTCCTCCTAGGCCTATACGTTTCCACATTGTCTGTAGAACTCAGCTGCCATGGATTTGACTCTCTAACAAGCTCTTGCCTTCTTCCCCAGACAAATGTGCCTACCTCATAGTCAGACATGGAATCACTTATTTTATTTCCTCATGGTACCTTGCCACCGGCTGCCGTGTGCGCCTCATTTTTCTCTCTCTGCCATTTCCCAGAGGACCGAACATTTTATAAGCTGAAAAACTTTTAAATTGAAAATTGTAGCAGCAGGGACAGTAGCAGCTGGCTCTGGGATGATGTTCAGTTACTGAGAAGAATGAATCAGATCCAAATATATTCATTACAGTTTCTGAGTGATGTATATGGTGTAGTTTTATAAAAGGTAGACACATAATTGTAGGTGTCTTGGCCAATCTGAATACAAAGAGAGTATATTTCACTGTGGGTGAAACCCCATTGTCATCTTTGACATGACCACAAGTGACCCAGCAGGAAGGAGGGGAAGGGTGACTTTCAGTGTAACTCATGATCTGACTTGTCACAAAGCTTATACTGCTTTGGTAAAATCAATTAAGAAAAATAAGTGGTGGCTCGGTGACTAACAGTCTTCAGGAAACAGTCTTCAGGAAAGACATTGTCAGAAAAGGGGGAAGTCACTGCTTTGGGCATAGCTAGCACAGCCAGAGGGAGGAATCCCAAGTCCCCAGAAGCTGCAGCCAGGTATCATCACTCACTTTACAGAGGATTTTTCTCCCCTCTAGAGGAGTAGTCACAGTTTTGTTTTACAAAAGGTAGCTCCATCAAAACCAGTCAATAGGTCATTAAGTCCAGCTCTTCGTATAAGGTTAGGCCTGAAAGAAAAGTCGCAGCTAGTTGAAGATGACTCAATAATGAATAGAAATGCAATTGATGCTGTACTGTAGCTACAGGGGAAAATTGTGGTGTTAAACAGATTAGCTCCTTCTGGCTTTTCTAGAGAAAAGTAAAAGAAAAAGGTAGGAAGGACCCTGTGCAATGACCAAATGCATAGTTGCCACGCCTAAACGTCACATCTTACTGAGGAGCACATTTTCTTCATGAACCTTCCACTTATCAGAGAAGAATGACAAGACGCAGTGACAAAGGAGGAAAAAATTACTTGAGATAATGTAACCTAGGCTGGCTGCAAGCTCTGTAGCTGCGGGTGTCATTTGATGCCCCTGCCTTGACATGTCATGTGCTAAGATTGCAGACCTGTACCACCAAGCCCAGAGGTAAAGAAACCTTCCAAAAGTAAAGGAAGAGGGCAGTAAGATGGCTCTGTGGGTAGTGTGGTGAGAACTTTGGTTTATTTAAAAAACACAGAAATGTTACGGTAATATTTTTTTTGTTTTAATCCCAGGTGTGGGGATGTGGGGCTGCTTGGCAGCAACTGACTATGATTTGCCTCGAGCTCTAGCAGAGGCGTGATTCTGCCAGCTGCAGATAGTTTCTGTGATTGTGTGATGTTTGGAATTACGGGTACTTTTCAGAGAGTGTATAAATGCTAGGCCCCGAGAGGTGGGGTTGGTTGTTGTTGGTTGCAGTTAAGTGGTTGTGGGCAAAGAAGAAACAAGAAGAAATTAGATATCCTGACATCGAAGATTAAACTTGCCCCAAGGAGCTTGATGCCCCTAATCAGCAGGAAGTAGTTTAATGATAATGTGTATGTAGGCACATATACGCCATAGTACATCGTCAGAAGACCACTTTCAGGAGTCAGTTAGTTTTCTTCTACCTTGTGGGAGCCAGGACTCTAACTGGGGTCATCAGGCCTCTACCCTGTAACCCAAATTAGCTAACTAGTGGGTTCTTCTTTCTTCCACCCTTCTCCACCCCTTTTCTTCCATCTTTTCAACCCCTCTAAAGAGAAAAAAAGAGAAGAAAGGAAAAAGATCACTGAATAAAGTCAGGTGTTGGAAAGGGACACTGGTCAGTTTCTGTGAGAACGGGCCATAAAGCAGGAATAGCTCTCATGTTTTCTGTCTCCCACATGTACCTGTTGTCCTTTCATGTTCTTGCCATGCTGCCATCCGCATTGGGCCTTCCACTAGAAGTTGGAACCATGAGTCCAAATAAACTCCTTTCCCTTTGAAGTTACTAATTACCAGAAGAGTGAGAGAAAACAGACTAAAACAGCCTGCAAGCAGGTTATAATTATAGTGGGAGAACCATAGAGCAAGGCAACACGACGGGATGGGGGTTACCCAGTAGAATGCACTTGGACCCCATTGCAGTGTAGGGGCGGACACCTTAGTTCAAAAGGATACTGAGTTTCAGGGGCTGCTACCACAAAGGACCCTAGACAGAGTGGTTTAGAAATAATAGATTTTTATTGCTAATCACTCTGGCTGTTGAGAAGTCAAAACTCAAGGTGCTTGGCAATGGTAGACCCTGTCACTTTACCAGTGGGCAAGCTAGGGGATGCCTTCTTGAAAGAGGGACGTACCTGCTGTGGCTTTCAAGTCTGGGATGGTTTGGTTCACCTGGGGAAGAGATGCTCTGGACCTTCCCAGTGGAGAAGGGACAGTTGGTCTCTGTGCTTTCTCCTTGTCCTTCCAGACTCTGCTTTCTTCTTCTTCTCCTCCTCCTTCTCAATTTTTTGGTAACTCCTTTTTTTTTTTTTTTACTTTTACGTGCATTGTTGTTTTGCTTCCACGTGTGTCTGTGTGAGGGTGTTAGATCCCCTGGAAATGGAGTTACAGACAGTTGTGAGCTGAGTGTGGTGCTGGGAATTGAACTAGGATCCTCTAGAAAGCAGCCAGTGCTCTCAATCTCTGAGCCATCTCTCTAGTCCCCTCTAATGTCCTTTTAATGCTCTCACTTTATTAGGTTTGTTCGCTGACTGAGAAGACAGAGCCTACAAACTCTAGAAAGGTTATTAACTGCTAAGGCAGTAGGAAACATTAACAAGCCAAGAGCCAAGAGCATGCCAGGTTCTTACTGTATGATTATCTGGTCTTGCTGTAACCTGCTGCCTTTGAAACCACATACCACATGGAAGGATTGCTCAGTTCCAACCCAAAAGATGGGGACAGTTTCCCAGAAAACATGACTCAGTTCTCGGCTCATCTCCACCAAGATGGAGCCAATTCTGCTTCCCTTCCCACTGAAACTGCTGTTTGCCATTCAGATAGTATTTGCCAGGTTTGGCAAATAAAAATTTAGGGCAGCTAGTCAAGATTAATTTTTTTTCAGAGATATAGATTTTTTTTTTTTTTTGGACAGCCTCTCACTACCCAGCTCTGGATGGCCTGGGATGTGAGATGTTGACCAGCCTGGCCTCAAACTCCCAGAGACCAGCCACCTTTGACTCCTTTGTCTAGGACTACCACTTCCCAACTCATCATGGATTATTTACTCTTGGTGTGTGACAGATACTACACATTCCAATGTTGCACAGGGCATACCTATACTGAAAATCATTTTCTGTTTACGTAAAACTCATATTCGATTGGGAGTCTGATACTTTGATTGGCAGTCCTACTTATCAAGCGAGCAACTCCACACCTCCATGAAGTCTTTCTCTCATGCTCTTCATCTGTGTTCCAGCCTGTGTGCTGCACACCTCCCTCTAGGAGCGGCTGAAGCTTCTAGAACGTTCCCCACGCGTGGCTTCATCTCCACTTCTGTACATACAGGCACCCTTGCCTGTCTGGGTAGAAGCTTGTTCTCTGAATCATGCATCCAGTGATGGTAACAACGCTCTGTCATAGTTCTTTCCGGCTGACATACAAAAGTCTTGTATATATTTTCTGTTGTTTAAGACATGATCTCTTACAGCTCAGGCTAGTCTCTAACTTGTACCCTCTTAGGCTGGCTCTACACTCATGAGCCTTTTGCTTTTCTCTCCCCGTGCTGGAATCTTATACATTTCTTTGAAAAACAAAGCTTGGGTTTCCCCCCAGTGACCATGCTGAGAACTCCCAAAGACAGTAAAGCTTCCAGGAGAGCTGGAAAAGATTAAGACCAGGGCCCTTCAGTGTCTCCTAAAGACAGGAGTAAGTAGTCAGCCAACCATACTAGAAGCCATTGCTAGCCCTGTTATTCCTAGTTCTGCATTAACCTGTTGAAGCCCAGATAGCAGCTTCTGTATTATGTCATGTTTCCTCTGAGGCAGTTAATCTACGGGGCAGCCAGCTTAAAAAGAAATAGCCAGCTTCTTTGAAGAAAGCAGCCCATGGAGCAATTATAAAAACACACAGGTGGCCTTCACTTCTGCTGCTGACGAAGCCCACACCTTCCCTATGTGCTTTCTAACCTTGAAGGTTTGATCTGGTATCCTGGCCATTCCTGGCCACACACCATCGGTTCTGGACTTTTTCCTCTCCTGTTGAAGCGAAGCGTCCTACTGTTTAACCTTTGATGACAGCCACAGCGCTGTAGTGAAGCAGCCCAAGATGAGCTGGGTTTTAGCTGACCCTCACAATGCAGGCAGTTAAAGGACACCGCTGGCCAGCACGCTTTCTCCCCTGCCCATGTGGGCCTGAGATGTTGAGTTCTTCAACAAGCTGTCCATGCATTGAGCTCCAGGCCCCTACCAGGCCCCCAGCTGGCTCACTGTGTTTACTAGGACTGCTGCATACAATTCTACAGTCTGAGTGGCCTAAGCAACAGGTAAATATTTGTTTTCTTGTTGTTCTGGGAACTTGATATTCAAGATCAAGGTGTCAGTAGCGTTGCTATGAGGCCTCTGTTGCCTGGCTATTTCTTCACAAGGTTTTTTTTTTTCTTTGTCCATGAGTGCCTGGCATCTCTATTTTCTCTCCATTAAAGAATAGCAGAGACATGGATTCAAGTCCACTCTAATAGCTTAATTTTAACTTAATCTACAACTTGCAGGACTTATTTTAAACACAGTCACATCATGAGGTTCTGGGGGTTAGGGTTTCACCAAATGAATTTCAGGGTGTCCCCAACCAGCCTGTAACAACCATGTCCAAAATCTAACTTTGTGCCCATATGCGGCAGACAATGAATGTTTGTTGAATTAATACAGGATCTTTGAGGTTGTCATTGTCAAGGCACATGCATGGGGTTATTGTACTTATTTTCCACCCACATACGACACTGGTTGATGATGGTGGGAAGTCATATGGCCTCCCACTGAGGCAATGGTGCGCAGTGAGCCCACACTTCATAATGGAAGCCACAGAGCCTCTCTCTGTCATGGCTGGAGGTGGCCGGTAAGGTTCTCCAGGCTGTCGTCCTCCAGCCCTTCCTTGAGCAGAACCTCGATTTCTTTCAGGCCACATGTCACCACTTTGCTTTCTTTGTCATGTTTCCTCCAAGCAGTGAATCATAAAGACTCTTCTGCTACTGCAGAGACCATGGAAGACTCACCAACTTACCCACTTTTTCTGAGCTTTGCTCTATCAGTCTTCTAGGAAAGGGAAGTAAAAGGAAAGAAAGAAAGAAGGCCAAAACCTTTGATCCCCAGGGAGGCGAGGCGGAAGTTGGTCTTCACCATTAAGTTTTTTTATAGATAGCAAAGTCCATGCTTCCACCTGCACCCAAAGCACACAGGCAGCTGGCAGGACAATGCACCAGGGAAGAATGGCTGACCAGAATCTCTTAAATTGCCAGGGCACAGGTGCAGCTTGTTTTTCATCTCGGTGGCAGGCACTAGAGATTGACAATGTTTTACCCAGCCAACTTAACCCTTTCTTCTCCTGTTCACACCACAGTGAAGCCCTGTGCTTCAGCAAGAGTTCCTTCCCAGCTTGGGTCTCAGAAAAGCACATCCAGTGTTTGGGAGCAGGGCTGCACACCAGTGCTGCCTGCCAGGAATGGAGATGATACCGAAGAAAAAGTTGATCAGGTCGATGTACTTCATTCTAATGAGGAGACACCTGGGTGAAGAAGGAATGTGGGCCATCATCTGCTGCTTGATGTGTCTGACACTGTTTGACCTAGAAATTCAATTCCTCTGGCTTGCAGCTGCTCACAGCACCATCAAACAAGCTCCTTTGCAGGTTATGCCAGAGCAGGGGCACAACCAGGGTTAGCACTGCCCCGGAGCATGCTGGGATGTCTCACTGGCTCTGTAGTTTGACTGTGTCCCCTGCAAGGCGACATCCTTACCCGGGATTACATTTCCTAGTTATGTGTGAAGACATGGGTTATGGGGAGCCTTCCACAGGCGGGCCAAGTTTGTGTGAAGTCCAGACAGAGAGGTGATCTGCAGATTACTGTCGCTGGCTGCCTGAAGCCATGCTTAAAAGGTGGTCAGGGTGAAAGTGAACTGAGGGGTCAGGTAAGGCAAGCTCAATCTTAGACGATCTCATAAGCGAAAGCTGTGTACTCTCCAACGCCGCCACAGTTAAACATTGGAAAGAGGCCAAGTGCACAGGAGGACTTGCTTCCTAAACACTGAGCCCTCGGAGTGAGAGGAGAGGAATGCCTAACCGTGGATAGTTCCTGACACTCCAGGGAAAGGCCCAGAGCTTGACAGGGCTCTGCTGCAATCCCAGACCTTCTGGGCACCTTCAGCACGGCCAAGAACTCAGAAAAGTGGTTTGTTAATGAGCCGTTGGTATCATGGATGTTTTCCCATTTGGGTAGGTGCATTATAAAACATCTTGGTGCACGAAGAACACTCTTGACGATTTTAATTCTGGGAATATAGCATAGCCTGCACAGCCCACGGTCCTGACTGCTCCCTCTCACAGTCATGCTGTGAGAAGCTGACTTCTGAATGGGGGGCGGCTAACTCTGACATGTCTTTTGAGAGTCTTAATAAACTTCCGGTGATCACATATGCTCAGTAGCTACCATTCTGTGTCTCTGGTCCTAACTTAGCCTTTGAAGAGAGTCCATATGTGCCAGGTAGGAGAAATTTGTCCAGATGTTTAAGTCTCCACACTGAAATCAGCTAATCTTGAGTAAAACAATCAAGGAAAATTTGTGGCTGAGAAAGTAATCTACGCCATTCATAAATCAAACCTGTGGAAATGAGACTTAATAAAAAAAAAGTTTGAATCTTCGTTACTCATTTTGATCTCAGACATAGATAAGAGTGAGTGTGCATGAAATAAAATACCAAGATTGTGTGGTACTAGGGCGGTAATCTACTGAGGCAACGCTTGGGCGCACCACAAGGGCAAGGCTCAGTAGGCGCTGTGAAGCAGCCTGTGGGGAGTGAGGCCTCCTGGAGACACCCCAGCTTTGGTGGGCAAACCTCCTCACCTTCATCAGAGCGAAACGAATCCCCTAGACTGGGCTTCTGCTTGAGTGGAATTCCCAGCAACTCGTGTTAGGAAGGGTCACTCTCATCAGTGCTGACGTCACCACTGCCATGGGGGAGCTTTGCAAGCACAGAGCCCATGGAGAAACAGAGCTGGTGACACATACCTCTTTTTTTTTTTTTTTTTTTTTTTTTTTCACTTGGCTATTCCAAGAGGGAGACTCTTAAATCCCCACCCACATTCTAAGAGATTTGCACACAAAAGGTGATAGCTCAAGACTTTGGATATTCTTGACCTTGGGAAAACTTTTTTTTTTAAGTTTGTAAAGGTAATTACCATTATTTACAGTACTGAAGGTAAAGCCCCACCCTGGGCTTCAGGCCAGGGGATCTCAGAGTAAGAGTGTAGTGGGGTGAGCCAAGTCCAAGACAAAAGCACAATTATGCTCACCTAAAAGCTCACTCTGTTGGGGGGAGGTTAAAGAAACACCCACGGCAGGGGAGGTGTGTGCAGGGAGGGGCTACCTTTGAAGTTCTGTATACATCTTGAATGAATGGGGTCCCCCTACAGTGCTGGGAATAGAGATGCATGCTCCCCACCCTGGGTCTCTTGTTGTTTTGTGCCATAAGGAAATGGACTCACTTGATTTGCCAATTGTTTAAAAGCGAACTTCAAATCAAAGAATTTTGGAAGAATTAAGAAAGTGGGAAATGTTAAGAAAAGTGGTATGAAGTTTTCTTAATTTCTTTACAGAGAGCAATGTCATGTAAAATCTCCGACTCCCTTTTTACTTTTTAATGACCACTTCACTTTTCAACCTCATTTTATTTCTGATTCCCGTCGAGATCTGGAGAAGCAGCCTGATCTGTGGAAGCTGGACTTGGCGACACTGTGATGCATCTGGTTCTACAAGTTAAAATACCACCAGCTAACGGGGCTACTCACATACGTTGTCTTCATGTTCACTATGCTCTCTTTTTCTTCCTGCCATGCTTCAGGCCAGGGATAGTTCGAGTGAATGTCCATGCCTCCACACTCCTGGCAACAACAGCCTTGGGGAGCAGGGACAGGAACTTTTCACCCACTGCCCTAGAGTGTGGATCCCCCAAGGGCTTGCTCCAGAGAGGTTCTTGGGCACCGCCTTAGTTGGGGTGTCTATTGCTTCAAGATCAAAACCAACTTGGGAAGGAAAAAGGGTTTATTTGGCTTCTACTTTCACAGTATTGTTCATCAAGGAAGGAAGTCAGGACAGGTACTCAAACAGGCCAGAAACCTGGAGGCAGGAGCTGATGCAGAAGCCAGGGAGGGGTGCTGCTTGCTGGTGGGCGAACCCTGGCTTACTCAGTCTGCTTTCTTAGAACTCAGGACCACCAGCGCAGGGAAGACTCCACCCACTATGCCTGGGATGAAATCCATCGACAGCAGGATGTAAAAACCGAGCCTACAGAAGCCGCAGTGAAGACAAGGGCTAAAGTTTTGTGGCAGTCACCTCCCTTGGTTGCTTCACACCCCAGATCCACACAGCTAGCAATTTTGTGTGGCTTTCAGCTGTCTGCTGCAGGGGGAAATGGGAATCCCAGCAGGTTGGACTGGAAAGAGTGTGGTCCCCACCTGAATCCCAGGTGCCCTGGGGAGTCCTTCCAGCCACCTGGAACTGACGATGAGTCAAGAGACATTTGTTTGCCTCGCTTTTGTTTGCATGGCTTACCAGCTGGGGTGCAGGAGAGCCTTGCAAACAATTTTGGTGTATCCAATACAGGGGATGTAAGAGTTTAGCTGGTGTGCTGTGCCGGTAAGTTCCAGAGGTGGAAAGCATACAGGTGAAGGGCGGGGGGGGGGGGGAACGAGGAAGGAGAGGGAGGAAAGGAGATAGAGTTGAAGAGACAAATTTCCACAGGAAACAGACGACTGCACAGAATTTGTCATCTTTGCCAGGATGTGTGTTTTCCATGTCATGATCTTTACACACAATTCATCTTCAGGCACTGTGAGTATAGAGGGGCAGTATCCTCAGGATACAATATTTGGAGTGTACCAAGGAGGAAGGAAGGTTTTTCACCCAAGCTTCCTGCCATCAAGCCCACCAAGATAGCCTTCCTATAACAGGAAAATTGAGGCATTCTTTACTTACTCGTTAGAGGCCAGAGTCAACATCTCCAGAGCAAGGTGCAATTTCAAGGTTAGTTTTGATCAACCTGGCTTGTTTTTGCAAACGGCTAGTTTTGCAAGAGGCATCAGAGGTTTGGAAAATAGTAAATTATTCCATGTCTTACTCAGTGTTCAATAGTAGAATGTTTTAGCAAATGTAATAGGAATGAACATCTTAAAAATAAGCAAGTTTCTGTTTAAGGAGAACAGTTCATAGTCAGCTTGGCAAACTCAAAAGAAGGAAATTTTGGAACCTGACAAACTGGAAATCCAATCCTGACATTCTAGCTTAAAAGCCATGCCATCCCAGATATGCTTCTAACCTTAAAGGACAGAAGGAGTTTTGCTTTACCTAGAAGTGGAAATAATACTTACCTTGCAAACTTATTTTTAAAAATGGATAATATTTGGAAAGTCCTTGATAATGAGTTTTTTCCTTTACCTAGCCTGTGCTCAGTGAATGCTAGCTTTTTAAAAAATCAAAATTGATATATAATTATGGATAATTTTAATAATAAATACTTTTCCTTTCCTTTTTCAAATAGGACTGCACAGTAGATGGTGAATTGGAATACTGGGAATTATTTTGTGCATGTAATGGCCATAGCTACTAAGGTAGTTAGTTAATGATGTAACCATATGTGCACACATATCCAAACACACAAAAATTTTAAAAAATGAGGATACAAAGGGTTCATTGGATGATATGAAAGCAACACATAAGCCCACAAAGCCCTGGATTCTTGCAGTGAGATGTAAGATCCAGCAACAATGGTGACGCTTTTATGAGTCTGGAGTCTTTTCTCTTAGAAAACCGCTTAGAGTAAAGCTGCAAAGAATAGCCATGGTGTCAGGTTCACAAGGAGCACTGTACACATTTCAGCATCATTTGAAGGCTTTTTACCCCTATGAAAAAGAAATGCAAAATACCATGCAAATTAGATTCAACCTTCTGGCTCATTTGCCTCAATAAAAAAAAGACCTAAAAGATTACATCCACATTTGCAGATCATGTCTTTATGGAAATAAGGAGTTGTTCAAAATGTTTTAGGGGTGTGAGGAATCCCATCCAAGGTCCCTGGGCGAGAACTAGCTTCTGTAGCACACTGATGGCCATCAGTAAGGCTTATAAGAACTTAACTATTGTTAACTGTGTCTATGCCACTGGCTGATTCAGGCAGAAGAGAAGAAGAAAGGGAGCAGAAAACTGGAAACAGGAGGAGTGTTCTAAAGAGTAGAGAATTGAAAAGGGATGAGAGCTGTGACTATGGACAGAAGTAGTTGAAAGACTTGATACTGACCTTAGGGCCTGTGAGCTGGGTGTGGTGGCGCATGCCTTTAATCCCAGCACTCAGGAGGCAGAGGTGGGAGGATCCCTGTGAGTTCAAGCCCAGTCTTGTCTATACAGTGAAAACCTGTCTAAAAGAAAACGGCAGTGAAACAGTATCCTATGATAATGGACACAGGTAGAAATCTACGGACCATACCTAAGAAACGGATGCTAATGTAGTTACATTATTGGTTTGGTATTACATTTCACTTGATTGATTGACTGACTGACCCATTGATTGCTATCTGGGCTTTGAAATGAGGCCCTCACACATGCTAGAGAATTGCTGTTCCATTGAGGTATATCTGTCCCTGTGTTTCAGCCTCTTTATTGGGATCCACGTCCAGCTTAGCATTTATTTTTACCTCCTCCAATCATGCAAAACCAGTGGTAAGTTCTGGGCATTCAATGATGTCCATGATATCATTCCTTTTTAAAGGTCATCACTAGTTTCAGCGTCATGTGTAAAACAATGAGGGGGGAGGCCACTCTCCCATTTCCTAGTTAGGAATTTGAGTGACATTTGCAATGAAACTGGAATGTACCCCCCAACACACAGAGGTATTGGGAAACAACTCAAGGGCTTGAAGAAGCCGTATCCTATAGCATGGACATTCGGTTTCCACAGGAGAACTGTGACTGGAGATTCCTCAGGGTGGGACACCAAGGTCTTTATTTGCCACAGCTCACCTTACCTTCAGATATCAACCGATTCTTTCTCTGCTGTCACCTCCAAGGGGACTGGAATGCATTTCAGTGCCCTGTGATAGCAGAGGCCCCAGAGCAGCAGAGCTACAGGAATGGCTAAACAAGCATGAAAAGCCCAGTGCTGTGAGGAACAGTTATGACAGCAAGTGTGGGACTGTCTGGGCAGTGTTTGAACACAGGGCTTCATTTTATGAATGTGCCACGGTCCTTCCAAGTTGGTGAGTTGGATCTGATGAAACTTTAGGTCATATGGTAATTTGTTGTCCATTAACAGAATAATTAAAAGAAAGTGTGATTCATTTGCATTTGTACCTCCCCCAGCTGCTTAAGTATATAATGTATGGAAGCAATTTGTTTGACTTTAAGATTTGTTTTTGAGATTATAATTTAATTAGGTTTCTACCATCCACTTCTTCCCTCTCAACTGTCCCACATACACCATCCTGCTCTCCTTCAAATTCATGGCCTCTTTATCTTCAGTGTTACTGCATGCAAATTAAAGGTTTTGGAGAAGGGACTTTTGAATTTTGTGTATCCCCTTCCTTAAACACTTAAAAATGCTCTTAACTGAATTATGTTACAAGTTCACATTTCAAGCGCTTGCACGCTAAAATTAACATTCAAGTTTAAGATCACAAATTTAAGAGAACAAGTACCTTTTCATAACTGACTACCTAAAAGGATTACAAATTGATTCTGAAAGAATGTGTGTAAACAAGTCTTGCTACCCCTTAGATGGGGCCACTGATTGGCTCTTCTGATAATTTGTTTCCATATTTTTCAGATGTCAGTAAGGAGTTTTCCTGTGTGGAAAGACTGGATGTGTGGGGGAGGCCCCATTCTGGTTAGGAGCTGTTGAGTAAGTCAAGACTGGCTTGAAAACATGGTCGCATGGGGTGGGGGAGTTTGGGGGGTAGAGAGGAGGGTGGAGCAGTGTCTTCCTGGTGAAGACTGTTAAGGGGCTCAAGTCTCCTTAATGCATGGGAAAGTTCTCTAAAAACCACTCTGTGGAGGCATTTCAAGGCGCGTCTGCTGGCTCACCTGTACCTGGCTCCTCTCAAATGTTAGACAAAACAGGCATCAGGGTCAGCTGATGAATGAATGCAGATTTGCTTGCACGCATGTATCACATCTAAAAGCAGAGAGACGTGCAAAAATCCTCAAGGATCCTGAATTTATTTATTTTTTACTTATGTTTTTAGCAATGGAGACTGAACCCTAGGCTTTGTATATGCTAAGCAAATGGTCCCTTGATGAATTATAGCCCCAGAGAGAGGGTCCTAAATTATCAATGTATTTAGCAAAGTAGTTGATTCCAGCTCTTGATATGAAAATAGAACCACTCTTTGTATCCAGTTGTTAAGAACAAAAATCTTATCTTCATGTGTGGAAACATCAACTCCTGCTGGCTATTGCTTTATTTACATGTTTACCAGCTTGAACCCTTGTTTAGTCTCTCTTTCCCCCTTCTTTTATAAATTTCAGAAATATGGACTGCATTGCCTCCCCCTCCTCCGTCTCTCTAAGACTATATACATTATATATTGTATATATACATATATACAATACATATAATTACACATATATGTATATTATACATTATATATAAAATATTATATATATATACTACTTTGACTAAACAAGGTTGGGAAAATGCAGCTTTATAAGTCTGTGGCCCATGAAATGCTGGCATTGGAATTAGGAGTGGCCTTGTACTTAGCTGTGTGCACTAAAGTACAGTGGCCCAGGCTATAATTTGGGAGGCTGAGGCAGGAGAATTTCAAGGTTGAGGTCTGGCTGAACAACATAGTGAGAACTTGCCTCAACAAAAACCAGCCAGACAAAATGATCTTCATGTTCACGTTTTCCAACCACCTTCTGATTCTCCACTCCATTTCCATAGTTTTTTTACTCGAGCTTTGGAAGAAGATACTCATGTGAAGAGGAGTGAAGATACAGAGCCTTTTCCTCTATTTATTGGGACCTCTTTTCCCCTGAGCAGGATCCATCTTAACCTCTTCCGTCGGGGACCTTTCCCTCTGACTGGCACTTTGAGAGATACTGGGCTCCAGATGGGTCAGGTTCTTCTGTCCATGGAATGAAGAACTCTGAATTCCTCTAGGAAACCAACAAGGCTATGTACATCTGTACAATGTAACTCACATTTTTCAGGGCAGTAGCTCCATTTTTTCAGCAAAGAGCCTCTTTTACTTGGATTCTCTCTCTCTCTCTCTCTGTGTGTGTGTACTCACCTATGTGTGCACTTGTGGAGGACAAAGGTTGACATCTTCGTCATTTATCCACTTTGTATTTTGAGACACGCTCTCTTGCTGATCATTTCAGTTACACTAGCTAGCCAGACAGGCCCTGGGATCCCCATCTCTGCTCCCCAGCCGTGGGCTGCTGGTGGGTGCCACCTGGCATGGTTCTATGGGTGCTGGGGATCTACATTCATGTCTGTGCTGCACGCACTTTACCTGCTGAGCCATCTGCACCTTTGGATTCATTAGCATCAATTACAGTACCACCTGAATCAAATCAGGCAGTGTTCATTCCATTATCCTGTGAGGGAATGGAAAAGATCTTATCGATAGCATCCATTTTAACAACAACAACAACAACAACAACAATAATAATAATGACTTCTCTGTACTTTCAAATTTCAGAAGAGGGTGTTCTATGAATAGAGGTTTTGTGAGCCTTAGTCATATAAAAAGGTGTTTTCCAAAACTGATTCAAGTCTCCCACAGGACAATCCCATTACATCTAGTGCCAAGCACATTCTGTGGGGAGGGCTGAGCAGACTGTATCACCCCTGTTAGGGAGCTGTCCCGATTCAGGAAGATGACACGCACAGCATGAAGCAAACCAGGCTCATTTCTTGAGGCCAAATCCTTTCTACCATCCAGGCACTTTTGAGATTGAAAGGGGACGAACTGATCCTGGATCCAGGGCGCCCTGAAGTCATGTTTGGGAAGACAAGCTACCTTCACTTGGCTTGCTTGTGGGTCAGCAACCACTGGAGTCTTTAACAGTCTGTTGCAAGCTCAGTGAATGTTTCAGTTTGCCAGACCTGTCACGAAAAATTAATTACAGGATGTTGCAGAAATGGCAAGGCTCCAGCAGCATCTTGCATGGTTTAATATAGACCCATTTCCCCATTTCAATGTATTTGTGGTTAGATAAATCCTCAGAAATTTACAGCTGCTATAGACTGGTTTATTATGTAGTCTGCCTGCACACATGATAAGCATGGTGAGCATTTGATGTTCTGAAAGTGCGTGGATTTGACTGACATTCCTTTACCACTGTGAGGTACTTGGTTGCATCGACACAGACCTCTGAACGTTAACCTCTGTGCAGCAGTCAGGGCTGGTTACAGGCCTCATTGCTTAGCAACCCTTCACCTACACTAATAGTTCAGAAAAATTATGTGAGACATTTATATTTGTTCATATCCCTATGAACAAATTTAGCACCCACAAAAAAGCCAACTGATTCTCTGCTAAAAACACCAAAAACTGAACTGAATCTACCAAGCTTTTCTCCAGGGAACCCTCTTCCTTCAGTCTTCTGATTCTGTTTTTAAGCTTCAGTTGCTTTTTCCTCTTTCAACAAGTTATCTTCCTAGTTGTCTTACTGCTCATTCCCCTTCCCGCTCTTATTTTCATTAAGTAAACACTCTCCATTCCAAGGCCTTCTAAGAAATTGCCCCTTGATTGCCAGCTGTGATTGTCTGTAAGAATTACACTCTTACATCTTCTTGTTTTCTATGCTCTCTCCATTCTGGAGAAGAATCAACTGATGACTTAAGAAATGAGTTGGAACACACCACCAGCAGCTTGCTCTGCATCTTTAGTGCCGATGCTGGTGTATGCCGGTAGTTAAGCCATTTTGAGCTACGTAATGGGAGTTGAAAAAGGAATTATGAATTATGACATATAGGGGTTGTTTTTTTTTTTAGATTGGAGAAATAAAAATGTAGATTCTTTTCAGTAACCATCTCAACCTTTTGAGGCTAAACTAATTCGCCCATAAACAATGTGAGCTCAGAGGTGTTGAAGAACAAGATTAGAAAAGGGAGGTGCTCACAGCTTACTCTTAGATGTGAAGGGGTCCAAAGAAGGCATTCTTTGCATTTACAAAACAAATGTTTTTTATATCATCCAGTTCCCGCCTTAGCTTAGAGTATCCCCTATTCAGCTTAATAACTAGAGCAGAAGGATATGATGAATGAAGTGCCTCATTACTAACTTTACTTCCTGGGTCTCTGCAGAGAGGAGCTGTCTGCTTTTGCCTACTTAGCCCATTGTTAACCCTAAGTGATACTGACATTCAATTCTCCTGCAGATAATTGGGTCCATCCATAGACTGAGTTCTTCAGTCAACACAGTCTTGTGATTGACACTCTGCTTGATGTTTTTATTATCTTTTGTATGACTGGAATGGCGCCTTTTCTGTTTCATGAATAAAATGTTACTGTACATGCAATCAGTTTGATTCTACAGAACCCATTTCCTCAGGAGATGGAAGGACCATGGTATGGAGTAAGGAGTTACTAAGAATAATTATACAACACACAAACGACCAGGTTTAGAAACGATCTCCACTTCAGTATACACAAATTTCTAGACCTGAGTGGAATGTGGTTTTAGTCACTCTTACATGTGTGGGAGTCTCCAACCTGACACACTGACTGGGTTTGTCCTCTACAGCACGTGAGCACCTGCCATGGAGGCTTCTCTTTCACACCGTGGGCAGCATGGGCATTTACAGGCCGTGTGCATGTGGGCAAACGTCAGAGCCTCGTGTTGCCTATTTGTAGAAAAGGGGAGTTTTGTGTACTTCCAAGACCCGATACAAAAAAAAATGGAGATTATGCATAATAAAAATTAAGATCTGGGAAGTATTTCCTGTGGTCAAGTTAAATTGGTAAAAACTGGTAACATAATGTTGATTTAAAAATATTTCTACTATTTAACACATAGGGAGCTTAGATAGAAATCAATTAAAAACAAAAAGTATCACTAATTTTGTTACCATTTTATATTCTTCTTTTTAAAAAAATGTTTTTCTTACATTATTTATTTTTATTTTATGTGTATTGGTGTTTTACCTGCATGTGTGTCTACATGAGGGTATGAGTTACAGGCAGTTTTGAGTTGCCATGTGGGTGCTGGGAATTGAACCTGGGTCCTCTGGAAGAGCAGCCAGTGCTCTTAACTGCAAAGCCGCCTCTCCAGCCCCTGTTCTTATCTTCTTAAAAGTATTTAACATATGACAAAAAGCAACATGTCAAATTAAGCTATATCATGGTGGCTTCTGGATACCATTTCGCTGAAATGTATAAGAGAAAATGTCACAAATAAGAATGTACAATAGCTTATACATAAAGATAAACCCAAGAACACAATTTTGTGTCAGAAACCATGCACAAAATTTCATATGTAGCAAGTGTCATACGAAATTTTACGAATTTCAGTTAAAATGTACATTTCATGCTAAAATTTTACATTTATGTTATAAATATTCCATGCCTGAAAGCTTATAAAAATTTGATTTTTCAGGTGGCTGGGGAGATGGCTTTATGGATGAAGCACTTGCCACGTGAACATGAAAACTGGAGTCTGGATCCCCAGCACCACGTAAATGCCACTAGGTGAGTGTGTCGGCCGTACACAGGCACCTCCACACAGGAGAGCGTATATACAAGCTCGCCCACCACACACCCACGGGGACAATATGTTGGCTTTTTATTATATTATTAAAGTTTTGATACTGCAGACATCACGATCCAGCGATAGTGCCAAACTCTTCATCTGAATGGACAGTATGATAACACCCAATAATTCCGTAATAATAAAACGCATGCGCTGTAAATCAAGTGGACAGCGCCTGAGGCCGTGCAGGACTCTAATGAGGACCTATTACGGGTGGCTGTGCAGACCCCACTTCAGTGTCTTCGCGAGTGTGAAGACTTTCACTGGCCAGCCTGAGGACAGTCCACTTTTCCTGGCACAAGACTCAGCCATTCCTGTTGTCTGCAACAGGTACAATGTAAAAGTAGTCCTTTAACTTTTCACACGGACACGCGGGTCTTAGCAGATGCTCAGCTCTTCCAGTGTGGCTTTTCACTGGGCTGGCTGAAACTCTCTGAGGAATTTAAAGGCAAAGTCAGAGAAATCTGTGTCTCACAATCATGCGCTCTACCGGAGTGCTGGCGGTCAGAGGGGCTGAGCTGTAATTACAGGCTGGGAAGGCAGTCAGGGATCCTCACCAGTGAGCTGTGGGCTGGCTGACAGACCCTGCCTCTGGGAGTAAAGTGGAAGAATGACTGAGGAAGATCCCCGGCCTCAACCCAGGGCCTCCACACTCGCGTATGTGAAAGTATACCTGCATGCCCACACATGCTAACACGCAAACACTCGAAGACACACACACACACACACACACACACACACACACACACACACTTAGAAAAGAAAAAAAAATCGTGAGCAGAAATTGTTGAGACATAAGTCTTTATTTTTTTTACTTGTATCAAGCAGTATACTCGAAAGACAGAAAAGAAGTGTGTACAGCGTGAGTCAGCTCTGGCACATAATACACAACCGGAACAACACCAGCTTGGCACTGAAGCACGGACATACACAAGCGGAACAACGCCAGCTTGGCGTGCTGGCCGGAGAGACTTGGGTGCTGAGGGCTGTGGGCCTCAGCAGCTTTCAGTGCCGCACTGTACGCTTGCGAGAACTACTTTAACAACAACAACAACATTACGAGGTCCTCGCAGTGGGGCCATGTGGCCGTTTTTAAGCGTCTAGAACATGTGCAGGGATGAGAGGCAAACATATTTTTGCTAGAAGCTCCTTCACGTTGGTGCATCTGGACTTGTTTACGCCCCCTGCTCAACACAGCAGCTGCTCTCACTTCTTATTTCTAACAAATCAATTGTCAACTGTGGTCAATGAGTTTGCTAACTTTACAGGCTCTGACCCTGCTGAGGTCAAATGCTTATTGATAGACTTATCATGTAGTTGAGGAAAGGGAGTCAAGAATCAAGAAAGATGACTTTCCTCTGTTACACCCAACTTCAAAACATATGGCCATGTGGTTAATGGCATCGTTATTCTAGAAATAAAGACACAGAGAACACTGTGTAATAATTTAAAAACAAATATTCAGACAAATAAATACCCAACAGTTTATATCCATAAATTACTTATATGCTTAAATATGATCTGCCTTTAAAAAATAGAAGTAAATTTGGTTCACTCTTGCCAGTGCAGGCAAAATCTCTCTTCGCTTCTGTGTGCTGAGTTACACATATGATTCATAAACAGCCTAAACACTGAGCTCCGAAAAGCAGGTTGTTGGTTACCGAGAAGCTGCTCATCTCTGACACACACTTAAGGGCACAAGCAGGTGCTGTGCCCTCTGAGCGGTGAATCACACCCACAGCCACTCGAAGACAAAGGGACGCTGCTTGGTGACTGGGTGGACAGGCCTACGGTGCGCACTTTTATTAACATTTGCTGAGCGGCGTCTGGGGGTTTCTCTATTGGCTTTTCCAACAGCAGCAGTGCAATTCTGATGTAGTTACTAACGAATAGTACAATACTTTGACCAGTAACAGTCACAATGGTTTACGACAATTAAGCACAGAGACCACAGTGATTTTTTTTTTTTAAAGCCAAACCTCAGTTCAGATTTTTCATAAAGTTGGTAAAGAGTGGATACTTGTTTTCATCCAAAATCTCAAAAGAAATCCATTTGGCTTAGGCTTTTCGTTTCTATTCATCGGGTTGTTTCTTCATTCTTTCCCAACTTTTCACTAGGGAGAGAAGCACACAAAGATAATGAACAGCGTCTTCTGGCTACCCCCTGTGCAGCAGTTCCAGTGAGAAGCCCAGCAATAGCACGCACGAGGGCTGCGCTGCTCAGCTATCCAGATCTGTCCCTCCCAGCACACTGTGCACATCTCTGTGGATGATGACAACCGGACTGACTGTGCCTGCACTGACAAGCTAACGAGCAAAGCAGAAAAGTTCTCAGGAGAAGACGCAGCAGCTCCCAACTGCGCACCATATAAAGGAAGCAGCTGGAGGGCAGCCCTTCCCTTCATCAGGAGGACACTTCTGTTTCATGACCATACGAACACAGACCATTCTCAGCAGGATTCAACAGTGCTGGCTGTGTCTAGTTTTCAGGCTGGGCTGATTATTATGGTTTTCAGACTACATGAGCCAAATGAGACAAGGTGTGCTTCATTTTTGACTGACCATGATAGTGATTGCTGAGCAGGGACCTAGACACAATTTTGGAATACAACACATTAAATTATTGCTAAGAATCAAGGGCTGGCATGCAGATGCTGCTTTCTAGAGGGCACAGTGGGCACCGAACAGCTTGTAATGGACAGTGGGGTTCATGCTGGACTGTTTCAATGTCTCCACTCACAGCACAGCCATCATCTGGACTTTAAACACCTCTGACTTCCCTCTAGCCTGAGAGGCCAGAACACTGGGCTGTCCTTAGGAACAAGCTGTAGCCTCAGAACGATGTCAAGAGGTTAGGTTAGCTCTGCAGGCCACCTCTGAGCAAAGCAACGGCTGACACAGTGTGGCGGGCAAGGGCAGGGGCTAGCCATTCCCCTGGCTCTCCTGCCAGCCCTGAGGAAAGACAAACACTTGTGTTTTTCAAAATAGGCCTTATCTTAAGTATGTGGTTACATTATTATTATTTTTCCATGTGAGAAATAAATACTTTCAAGGTTCAGAAAAATTCTGTTGTCCATTCAGGTTTCTTGATTTTAAATTTGTTAAATGTAATTACACAGATAAACTCTTGCTTAGATATATAGACATAGATATAAAGACATGTAGAAGCTCAGAAACAGGTCCAAGTGAAACTCGTGAAAGCAACTGGTTAAGTGTAAACTGAAGCAGACACAACATGCTAAGCCACAATAGTAGCAGGAAGAGTTGGAAAAGCCACTGCTGTTATGAAAGTATAGCACAGGTTCAAACAAATGCAGGGTGTCACACAGAGACCCTAAAACCTGCAAAATACAGACAGGAGAACAGATGCCTGAGAGGAGTAAGACAATAAACAGAAGGGGATGGGTTCATGGTGGTGGAAGGACAAAAAGAAGGAAGGCAGGAAAGAAGGGTGACAGAGGGGCGCACAGCTGGAGGGCAGTGACTGGCCCCTGCACGTGCAGAGACAGACGCAGAGCTTGGGGAAGCAGGCAGGTGGGGACCTGCTGTGAGAAGCAAACAGAGAAGCGGGAGAAACCCCGGAGAGGAAACCCAGAGAGGTTCAGAAACAGCTGAGGCAGCAGCGAAGAAAGTCTTTATGGGAAATCACTGGGGCCATCAAGAGGGAGGAATAGTTCAGTATTTGCACAGACTGCTGTGAGCAGGAGACAGGGTCGGGATGAAGGGAACGGAACAGTCAAGTGTGCACCACAGGCTACTCAGACAGTGGGCCACTCAGTTGCTGACAGACACAGCCCAGCTTTGCCAAGCACAGGGAAGAGGTCCCATCTACCCAGGAACACAACCCCAAGTCCAGGCACACCCTGAGTCACCTTCACACACCCAGAGCTAACAGGGACAGACACAAACAGAAGGCTTCAACTGTCCCTTAAGACAAAGGGAGAGGGAGAGGGAGAGGGAGAGGGAGAGAGAGAGGAGAATCTGTACAGCAAGATTGTGAAAACGAACATGAAGTTGGGCTGATGTCTGTGTAAAACCGTGAGACTGAGTAGCTGGCTGGGCTAACCCCCAGAGCCTGGACTGGCACACACTGCCTCGGTGCCTCTGTGCTGAGCTCCAGGCTGAGTGCCACGTGGTAAGCTTTGCCCCCAAGAGCACTGTTGAGACCTCGCCCTCCGGGCAGAGCCCTCCACAAGGAGGAAGAGGACGCACCCCACTTGGAACAGATCATGTTAGAAACTTGTGAGGTTACACTCATTTTAAAAGGAATGTTAAAGTGAAAAAGGAGAGTAGAAAAAAAAAATCAGGAAATACATGGATGAAAATGAAAAACTATCGCCACAGCCTCACCACTTAGATGCCAAACTCACACCTGCTGATTCACACTGCTCACTGCACACAGTGAACTCACGCCTCTGATGCACTGTTCAAAAAGTACACACCTAGACAGTGACCTCACACCTGATGCACACTCTGATGGCACACACATGCTGACTGTTATACCTGCCTTCCAGATTTATCAACCATACCTTTCCACACACAGAGAAGCAATTTTGTCACATGAGTAACGAGTACCTGAACTGTACTACCTAAGTGTTTCACAATTTAATAAATCCCCTTTAGAAGAGCAGAACCCACCGACCCTGTCCCAGGTGGGCTCAGCCGCTGCCCTCCTCCCTAAGAGGCGAGTCAACGGAACCAGCAGGTTGAGCCAGACATGTTGGTTGCTCATACAGATTGAATTAATCTTTTCCCTTAAATACCTATGTGAAGGCACTTTAGCCGACGCTCTCTCTTGTCCTCAGCTACTCCTCTACTGTCAGGTCAGAGGACATGTCCATTTATTTATTTTTTAATATTTTAAAATTTTATTATTTTTTTATTTATTATAATTTATTCATTTTGTATCCCAGCTGTAGCCCCCACTCTCATTCCCTCCCAATCCCACCGTCCCTCCCTCATGTCCTCCCATGACCCTCACCAAGTCCACTGATAGGGGAGGTTCTCCTCCCATTCCATCTGAGCCTAGTCTATCAGATCTCATGAGGACTGGCTGCAATGTCCTTGTCTGTGGCCTGGTAAGGCTGCTCCCCACTTAGGGGGAGGTGATCAAAGAGCCAGCCACTGAGTTCATATCAGAGACAGTCCCTGTTCCCATTACTAGGGAACCCACTTGGACACTGAACTGCCACGGGCTACATGTGTGCAGGGGTTCTAGGTTATTTCCATGCATGGTCCTTGGTTGGAGCATCAGTCTCAGAAAAGACCCCTGGGCCCTAATTTTTTTGTTCTGTTGTTCTCCTTGTGGAGCTCCAGACCTTTCCAGGTCTTTTTATCTCTTCCTTCTTTCATAAGATTCCCTGTACTCTGCCCAAAGTTTGGCTATGAGTCTTATCATCTGCTTTAACACCCTGCTGGGCAGAATATTTCAGAGGCCCTCTGTGGTAGGCTCCTATCTTGTTTCCTGTTTTCTCCCTCTTCCGATGTCTATTCTGTTTGCCTTTCTGAATGAGGATTGATCATCTTACCCAGGGTCCTCCTTCTTGCCTAGCTTCTTTAGGTATACAGATTTTAGTATGTTTATCCTATATTATATGTCTAATATCTACTTATAAGTGAGTATATACCATGTGTGTCTTTCTGCTTCTGGGATATCTCACTCAGGATGATCTTTTCTAGATCCCACCATTTGCCTACAAATTTCATGATTTCCTTGTTTTTAATTGCTGAGTAGTAATCCATAGTGTAAATGTACGACAATTTCTGTGTCCATTCCTCAGTTGAGGGACATCTGGGTTGTTCCCAGATTCTGGCTATTACAAATAAACATGTTTATTTTTGAGGTTGGGTCTCACTAATTTGCCCAGAGTAGCCTTGAATTCCTGGCTCATGCCATTCCTCCACCTTAGAACAGGAGTAACAGACAAACTCCTCTGGCTATATCATAATTTTGAAAACCACACCCCCTCACATGCCCCCTTTTATGGAAATAAAAACAAACCTCCTATCAAACTTGTCCCCCTGAGAATGAATGGACGGTACCCTGGGACACATGTGCTTAAGAGGTTAACCTACTTCCCCATATCGTCACAAAATTACATTTCCTCAGTTCCGAAACCTACTGGCTTTTCTGTGATGAAAAATATCTAATTTTCTGTTTTACTTCTCATTTCACGAACCTGATCACTTCTAAAGTAAACATTTTTCATGTTTATTGCAAAATATATTTATTCTTTTCATAAAATTCCTCTATATTCTTCACAGTTTTCTTAGTGATATGTTTCCTTTTCTGATAATTTCTTGGAGCTTTCTATATACAACAGGTACAAATCCTTTAGGTAAAATTCGTCTCCAGCCCAGCTATTATTTAAAAACTTTATTGGCTCTTATGTTCTTTTTTAAAAACAAAATTTATTTTTATTTTATAGGTTTGAGTGTTTTGCCTGTATGTGTGTATATATGTATGTATGTATGTATGCATGTGTATGTATGTAGAATGTATATACGAATATGTGTATGTATGTATCTGTGTCTCTGTGTGTGTGAGTGTGTGTGAGTTCCAGAACACGGTACTGGAACTGGTGTTACAGATAGCTGCAAGTTGCTCTGTGCCTGCTGGAACCTGGACCTGAGTCTTGCAAAGCAGCGAGTGCTCTCAACTGCTGAGCCATCTTTCCACTCTTTTCATTCCCAGCATGCATTA
The DNA here is from genome assembly GCF_030254825.1 of Meriones unguiculatus. Lineage (NCBI taxonomy): Eukaryota > Metazoa > Chordata > Mammalia > Rodentia > Muridae > Meriones > Meriones unguiculatus. The sequence continues at coordinate 22,276,964 of NC_083367.1, read as the reverse complement.
TTTTAAATTTTCCATTACATAACATCTGTTTTAAAATGACTCCTAGCTGGACATAGTGGCATGTGGCTCCAGTCTCACATTCTGAGTAACTGCTTCAGCCCAAGAGTCTGAGGCCAGCCTGGGGAAACGGGAACTGCCCTTCCCCTAAAAAAACAAACCACCATCACAAAAACAACCAAACAAAAGCCCAGAGAAAACCAGAAATGTTTTCTAATTCCACTATCATGAGTATATAAAAAGCCATTCCCAGGATTATTTAATATTCATCTGGGTTTTCTGTACAAACAGATTTAAGTAATGGAAACTGAGTCTAAAACAAATATATGCATGTGGGTGTAGTTAGGGCTGTAACCCTGAACACGCTTATTTCAACAGCCTTCTGCCTACAGAGAAGACAAGGTGTCCTGACGGGCTTCCCTCTGTTTCTTACGCTGCCCTCCCCCTACCACGTCCCAAGGGCCCATCTCAGAGGTAAGCACAGTCCGCCTGTCCAGGTTAAACTGTCCAACATGCTTGTTTCCTCAGGACCCCAGGCCTCCTCCCATGCCCAGAAGGGCTTTCTAGGGGCTCTCACCTTTCAATTCACAGATAGTCCTGTCATTCCCTCCGTATAACGATCTCTACGCCAAGATCTCTACTAGTTACTGCACAGTCGAGTCTCTGTTCAGAGCCCGAATTCTGGAGAGAAAGACTACTCTGGTGGTCATTTCCTTTCAGGCTGAAGACAGTCTGATTTACACATCTAGGACTCTCCACCAACACTTCCTCTGAGGCCAGTAGTCGCCTGTTGGCTCAGTTCCCACAGCTCCTGTGGTGTCAGCTCCTGTGTGTGTCAGTGTTTGTGCCAGCTCTGCTCTCACTGGCCTCTGTCACTAGTGACTAGGATGTCTGAGGTCTTTTCCTGGTGATAAAATAACTTTTCCCTGATTTTCTCCCACTTGTGTTCTCCGTTGATTTTCTCTTACCTCTATCAGGGTGACTTTCTTCTTCCTCTGCATATTTGCTCTGTATCCTCCGTCCTCCCAGCTCTGTTCTGTGCCCTTCTCAGACCTACAGGAGGATTACAAATGAGAAGCCAGTAAGGCAGCTGCTGCAGTGGATTAGATAAGGCCTGGGTCTGGGGAAGGGACAGTGGGATGAACTGAGAAAAGCCACTGCGCAGAACCACAGGTGAGATTATCCAAAGGAGGGAGAGAGACAGTTGCTCCATGATGTTAGCCATGAAGAGACAAGAATGAGACAACTGTCTCTGAAAAAAAAAAAAAAATCTAGATGCCTATGGAAAAATAAGAAAATGTTATCTTCTTTTACAGGATTTCCTTCCTTCCTTCCTTCCTTCCTTCCTTCCTTCCTTCCTTCCTTCCTTCCTTCCTTCCTTTCTTTCTTTGAGATAGGGTTTCTCTGTGTAGCCTTGGAGTCACTTTGTAGATCAGGCTGGCCTCAAACTCACAGAGATCCACCTGCTTCTGCCTCCTGCGGGGCTGGGATTACAGGTGTGAGCCCCAGCATCTGCCTTATGGGATATTTCTTAATGACAAAGAAAGAGTGGAAGAAGTTCCTGTGTGAGTTGTAACAATAAAACTGTAGAAGGCAAAACTGAGAGCAAAACAAGAGCCATGGTTTACTGCAGCACAAAGTATGTTAAGAAAAAGAGTACACAAACACGAGAATAGAGAAGCCGAGGGTTAGGAAACCAGGCTTTTCTCTAGAGTAGGTACGAGAGCTGGGACTATACTAAACAGAGCAGTTAGCAGCAAAGATAAAGAACATGTGCACAAAAGCTCATGTATGTAACTCGTACTCAGGCTGCAGCGCTCATGTGACTGTGTCTGGAGACCGGCTTTAGGGAAGGCCAATAAGTTCACAGTTAAATCCAGTTAGGACAACACCAGCATCTTAAAGGGAAGAAACAATGCCATGTGCTTGCCTATGGGCACACGCACATATGCTTTCCATGTGTGCACATAGGCCCTGTGTGCCAGTGAGAAGGCCGCCATGTGGCAGTCAAAGAGAGGCCATATTTGGAAGACATAACATCCTCCTGAAGCTCAGTGGTATCTGCTTCCCAGACTCCACATGGTGGATGGAGAGAGAGCCAACTCCTTCAAGTTATCCTCTGAGCGCCACACATTCGCAGTATGCAGCACTGCCCCTCCCCAAATACAGGCACTAATGAAGACAAGTAACAGATAGAAAAACATTGTTTAAACAGACACTTACTTCACCAAAGAAATCTATGGATGGATATGTACCCACACCAACACACACACCACACACACCACACACACCAAATTAGGGATAAGGATATACAAATTCTAAGCATATGGGCTGGGATTCTAATGGCTGAAATTATCACCTGACTATTTTACGTATTGGTGAGGAAGCATAACTCTCTTGCACACAGGTAAGCCAATAAATGTGACAGCATATAGGAAAATGTATGGGAAACCGTTCCAGCTACTCCAAGTCTAGCTGTTCACCCGTGAGAAGCAAATACAAATATCTAGACAATCACGTGCGGATATCTGTAGTGGCTCCAAACTAGACAATTCAAAGATCTACTTACTAACAGGTAATGAATACACAAATTGTGGAACCTGAAACTCTAGGAGAGAGCGGTCATTGGTTATCAAGGGATGGTAGTTACATAAAGGAAGAAATAAGGAAGATATTTTAAAAAAGAGAGAGAAATTCTTTAATTATGGTAATGGCTTACAGTATCTACCTTTCTTAAAATCTGAAATGTGTAAGTATGTTATTTGTACTTTATCAAGTATATTTCACTAAAAGTGTTACAAATACATATGTATACATAAAACCAGACCTATAAAAATATATGCATGGATATGTGTGAGTGTTCTGTATGGGTAGGTGTGCGGACGTGTGGGTTGGTATGTGCACAGATGGGTGTGTGTGAAACCCAGAGGCCAACCTTGAGAGTTGTGCTGGATAGTTTTATGTCAACTAGCCACAAGCTAAAGTCATCTGGGAGGAGAGAGCCTCAGTTAAGAAAATGCTTCCATAAGATGAAGGCAAGGCAAGCCCTAGGGCAATTTTGCAGTTAGTGACTGATGGGGGCCCAGGGGAGAAAGGTGGGCTGTAAGCTACACCCTTACAGAGAAAAGAAGAAACGGAGCTGGAATAGAATTGGTAGTGGAGGGAGTGGGAAAATACTCTGGCTTACAATGACAAAAGCGTTTGATTTTGTTCATATTCAGTCAGTTTCTAAGTATCTAGAAAGGAATCCAATATTGGCTATCTGAACCAATGTCTTTAGCCAAAGCTTTTAACGAAACAAACCCAACTAATGTTAAAAATCTAAAAAAGAAAATCCCAGGACAAAAATCAATACAGAACACAGGAAACAGGAAACACACACTGTATATTAATGATGATAACATATTTAAGAAACTTCATTAGAAACAGACCAGGGTGTTAGGTGACAAATGAAAAACACCACAGGGCATGGGACACAGGGTGGGACTTTAACTTTCAAGAAAATGCTTCAGCTAAGTTTCTTCCTATACCTTAAAAAGAGTTTAGCTTTACAAAAATGTATATGAATTGATAATAAAGTGATCAACATTTCTCAGAAAGGGGGAGGGGGAGAGGGAGAGGGGAGAGAGGATGAAGACATGGTTTAGTGGACAGAGCTTACTTGTGAAACAGAGAGGACTACAGTTTTGACCCCAGCACCACATACAATCTGGGTAGGGACTGTAGACTGCCTGGAACCCCACAGCTTGGGAGGCAGAAACAAGAAATCCTTGACAAAAGCTGGCTATCCAGACTAGCTGATTTGGGCAAGCTCTGGGTTCAACAAAGACCCTGATTCAGTAAATAGTGGGGAGTGACTGAGCATACCAGACACCAACTTGTGGTGCGTGTGTGACACACACACACACACACACACACAGACACTTCACAGACACAAACGTGAAAACACCCACATACACATGACACACACACCCACATACATAAGAATAATTAACAAGATAAGAAACCCAAGCAGAAGGTGCTAAGAACAGTCTATGTGGCTCACTTTGGTTGTTCAATAAATGAGCCAATGTTTGAAATGGAAAGGAAGGGCTTCAGGGAAACAAAAGTGATACCCTGTTCGTGTACTTATGTACAAGGAACTAGGACCTTGCAAAATGAAATAATTTTCTCTGTTTATTCTGGAGAACAGTGCTTCTACCGTTAACTGGTGTACAGTTTTCAAGTTGTAAGAAAATACATCTTCACTGACCTAAGAAAAAGAGTACAGGTAGTTACCAACGGCTCTGGGTGGATGAGCATGGGCACATCCAAACTTAGGAATTTTTCTTCCTTTGGATTTGCAGAAGGTTCTTTTTTTTTTTTAAATTTTTATTTCTCTGAGACAGGGTTTCTCTGTGTAGCCCTGGCTGTCCTGGACCACTCTGTGGACCAGGCTGGCCTCAAACTCACAGAGATCCACCTGCCTCTGCCTCCTCAGTGCTGGGATCGCAGGCCTGGGCTACAGTGCTCGGCTGCAGAAGGTTCTGAAGTGCGGTACATGCAACAGAAGCAGCTGAGCTGCCTGACAATGGAGCCCAAGTGTCAGTGACACTTCCTACACTTGATCTGGAGGTGCACGTGGGTGTGGCATCACCTGAAAAGCTAGCCACTGTGGAGAATATGGAATGTGCCTTTCACTGCTATGTTTACTAAGCAGTTCTAAATAGTTTAAAGATATAAATTCTTAGGCTCCAGTATTTTGTTATTAACTTTATTACTATGTAAAATTTCAATGAAGTGAAAAATGTTCATCAGACAGTAAAGAAAGCTACGCCTGTGTGTAGACCAGGCAGAGAGAGAAGATGAAAAGAACAGAGCTGAATTCCAAGCTGCTGCCTTCCTAGATCGCATTGTCTTTCTTGTAGACATTTTGAGAATCAAATGTGATGATTTGGGCAAATGTGCTCATATAACAGCCACACACACACAATTATCACTAGTATTCATTTTGCAAAAATCAATAAACAACAAAGTTATACTCTCAGGGTAGCAATAAATAACTGTTAAGAGAATGGAACCTCCTGTCTTGGCACAGACCTAATTTTCAGTTGTTCTAGTACATCGTCTGGCAACCACAGGAGGGAAGGAGGGCTCCCCTCCAGCCCCGCTGAAGGGACAGGTGTAAAGAGACCTTTGCGGCACAGAAGCCCCAACCCAGCAAAGCAGGTTGCCATGCCTTAGCTAAGCAGATCTGTGAGACTGCCTGCATTTCTGAAGGAAAGTGCAACTTCTCCTTTTCTTTTTGTCTGGGTTTAAAGCAGCTTCCCTAAGGGCTGGCCTCCTTGCTTTCTCTAGTCTTTCTTACCATGTGGCTGCTTGTCTGCTGCGTGTGCTGAACCCCACACCGGCTTAAATGGCTTGGCTTTCTCTCCTCTCTCCTCACAGCTACAGAGATCCACTCTGTGACTGCCCTGGCGTTTTCTTTCCAACTCTAACACTGTTCTTGACTTGTGTGCAAATTCATTCGTAAATTCTTTTCTTAATGAGACTGAGAACCCCAAGAAGGGACCTCGATTTTTCCTGTGTCATCTGATGGTCAGTAAGAGACCCCCGAAGTCACAGCAGCAATATCTTCCCACAGCAACTGTGGCAGTGAATGTAGCTGAGAAAGAGACATGCAAGCCCGGTGGTGAGAGCTGGAGGCGGGGTCTCACTCAGGTTAGGCACTGACAGCGTTGCCCTACAGCATTAGCACCTGACTGACTGAGGGCCTGTGAAAAGAATTATAAGGAAACTTCCAGAATATGACTGCTTCGCTTTCAAAGTGCCTATTGAAAAACTACACAGCTCTCATCTTTGGAGTAAAATATGTCTTGTAGCAGACTGCATGGTTTCATTTGGTAAGTCCTGTCATCTGAATGAGCATTTTTGAAGTGGAAGAGGTGAATTCTTTTTCAGACTGTGAAAGCATGTAGCATATCTTAACTTGAAGCAACATGTCTGCAGGAAGCTCAGCAGGGTCTGTGTGCCTATGTGTGTAGGTCCCAGAGGAGCTAGCAGGTGCCAGTGCTGTTCATGGATGCTGCACTCAGGCTTTGCTGGTGATACAGACCACACACCCTCTGATGACACCCTGGGGACGTGGCTATTTTCCCTGTAACGCCTCTGAGTAGATATTTCATAGTTCAGTTTTACCTAACCATTTGCTTGTATCAAGTTTAAGTTATTTCAAAACATTACTCAGAGTAAATGAAAAATAAAAACAGGCCTTTTGAGCTTCAGTGTGTTGCTGTTTATACATAACATTATTTTTCTTGATTCTAACACAATCTTAAAGTCTTTTAAATTATTTATACAAAATCCAACTTGTAGTGTGATCATTGTGTTATGAAAAAGGGGTATAGATAGATTATCCTTAAAAACAGAACAGAGGGTTGGAGAGATGGTTCAGAGGTTAAGAGCACTGGCTGTTCTCCCAGAGGACCCGGGTTCAATTCCCCACAACCACATAGTGCCTCATAAACATCTATAATGAGATCTGGTGCCCTCTTCTGGCATGTTGGCATACATGTAGGCTTTATAAATAATAAATAAATATTAAAAAACAAAACAAACAAACAGAACAAAGCACTGCCACTTATCATCACAAGTTATAAAAAAGGAATAGCTACTCACTGTGCCACAGACTGCAAGCCCAGTCTGGAGTCCAGGGACTTGAGGGATTGCTGTGAAGGAGAGAAAAACCAAGCAGTAAGTCACACATGAAGGGACAATGTGGTTATCGTCCACAGGGTCCCCACCAGCTTTCTGCATAAAGACAGAGCAACAGTGTCGATGGCCGTCCTGAACACGCATGTCTATCCCAGTAATATACTCACTCCTGGAAGGCCAGGCTAGTCCACGACATCGTGCACACTTCATAAACAAGGTTAGCTTTCAGATGCTGGCACCAAATAAACCCCCAAACAAACAAAACATCACCATCAACAACAAAAAGCCCACACACAAAAAAGGAAAAAAAACAAGAGAAAACAAAGGGGAGAGATTGTTTGGTAGCTTAAGTTAACACTGTGGTTTGTTACTTAAGCCCCACATATTTCTTTCATCACTGCTTTTCTTTCTATTGTTGTCAGTGTATCCTTATTTTATGAACTGAACTAAAGGCTAGATTCTGAATTTGAACACTGTAAATCTTTTCCAAATTTGTTCAGTAAATCTTGCTTTATTAATGGCACCCTTGAGAAAAAAGGTTAATATACACTTTTGGAGGTACCAACTTACATTCCAAATGCTAGCACTTCCTCTAATTTGGAGCATTAGCTCCAATCCGAAGTATAATGAAGAAATGGTGTTTAGTGTAACACAGTACTTTGTAAATCAACCCAGTGCTGCCATAAAACTGACTGAAGGTGGTTTTTAGAGATAATGAATGTTGCAGAAAAGATCCATTTGACATTTAAAACAAGACAGTAAGTTGCTCAGTTATGTACAGAGGAGAGATGTCTACACAATTATGTAAATTAAAGTCATTTAGGAAACAAATAAACTAGACTGAAAGAAACGAAACCCCGCTTTTCTTTCGCCCTTGTCTGAGAACTACTGCTTTCCCAGCCTCTCTCCACGGAGGACCACTCGGCCGCCATACTTCCTCCTCCCCAGGCAGAGTCTGCAGGACTGTACCCCGCCAGCTCTGGCACAGAGCATCTCTTACAAGCATCACCGTGCTTATGAGAGAGATTTCTTGACTATGGTTATGTGTTTCCTATCAGGTGGCTTTAAAGCAAACCCTTACGGTAGGAATTAAAGAAAGACAAGACAAGGGTAAAAGATGGGTGCTGCAGCAAGTGACCCAACACAAGGACTGATGGCGCCTTGATTGTTCTTCACCACTACATTGATAAGTCTCTGTTAAAATGGACTGAGAAAAAATCCACACCCACAGTCAATTTCAGATTCTAAAACTAGTTCAGATTCCTGAATACCTCGCCTGTCCTCACCCAACAGCACAACCAGCAATGGACTGAACGCAGAGAGCACTGACCCTCACAGAGCTTCCCAGCTCTTTCATGAGCATGTGCGCTCCAAACACACGAGCCAAATTAAACCGGAGGTTTGAATTTTTAAATTCTTCACAATATGTAAGTATTATTTCTACCTCTTTGTCCAAGGGAAGCCAGCATTTTACCAGAAAAATATTTGTATGATTATAAAGCATGGTAAAACGACCAGACTTAATGAGGGAACCGGACACGCAGCTCACAATCTGAAATCTCCTTGACTTGCCCCTGTGCTGGAGCTGCAGGGAACACCCCAGTGCAGTCTCCTTGTTAGCCCTGTGTGAGTCTGAGGAGTCTTATAACAGAGGCTGCTTCTGGGAATTGTTGGGATACCCTCAGAAAGGTTATCTGAAGAACACTAAATAGAGCGAGAGAGAGAGAGAGAGAGAGAGAGAGAGAGAGAAGTCAGAATGCAATGTGTGTGAAAGTAAAAAAAATTAATAAACGATAAAAAGAGATTAAATATGGTCCATGCTGTGTTTCCTGTTGTGTTCTTACATAACTACTCATTCTATTTTTATGATGTAAAGCGGCTTGGGCTATGTTCAAATCCTGTAAGTCTTAAATTAGCAGTGAACCTACACTGCAATGCTGTTCCACTTATTTGCAAGAACACAAGCTTCATCAGGACCAATACTTCACTCTAAGCACCTTTACTTGCTCATTTCTGGGTCTCAGCAGCCACGCCACATGGGCAGTGACTCATGGAGGCAGTGGGAGGGGAAAAAGGAGGTGTCTATGTGAGTTCTTATGTCTTATCTTTCAGCAAAAGCCCCCAAGGATGGAATGCAGTCAGCCCATGAGTGCCCCCCACCCCCGCCAAGGCCAAGGAGCAGGGCTGTCCTTCTTCCCCTTCTTTACACACACACACACACACACACACACACACACACACACACACACACACACCTCAGCTGTTTTGTGACTTCATTTCCTCTTCATGGACCCCCTTGATTTGAAGAGGAGGGGATGAAGAGAGGAAGATGAGCAAAGCGAGATGAGGAATGGTAGCATCAGACTCCAGAGGCGCCTGCTTCCTCAACCCTCACAGCTCCTCTGGGATGATTGTCAATTTAGAATGCCATGAGGTTTAAATTTGAAAGGAATGATAAATGGAGTGATTTAAAGTGACACCACTGATTACGTGGAGATTTACCAAGGGGAAAACAACTTTGGTAAAGAGAAACAGGCCATGCAAATAACTCACCGGCACAGATTTCTCTAAGAACTTGAGGAATGAATGTGAAATCATGTGGAAGTTCAATCAATATACGTTGTATCTAGCACACTAGCATCAGAGGGGCAGAAATGTGAGGGAGTATAACTTCAGTTTACATGCTGTTATTCACTCACTGACACATCTACCTTTCCAAATGTTTCCTCTCTATTTTGTGGGAATTTGTTTTTTTCTTTTAGAACATAGATGCAAGAGAGGAAGGTTGCCAATGAGGGTTTGATGGTTAAATTCTTGGTTCTGTTGTTAACTTTGTGTGGCCCTAACAAGCCACGTAACCTCTCTTAGGTTAGAAGGAAGAGGGGCTCAGCAGAAATGCATAAGCTCTCACAAACCACACTCTTGCTTCTACAGATGAAGAAATGGAGGCCCAGAGTTACCGAGGATACAGACAGAGCTGGAGGGCTACACCAAGTTTTCTAAAACTGACTTAACAGTAAAACTTTCAGGCCAGGCATAATGGCACATGTTTTTAATCCCAGCACTTGGGTAGGTAGAGGCAGGCAGATCTCTGTGAGTTCCACGCCAGCCTGGTTTACAAATCGAGTCCAGGACAGCCAAGGCTACACAGAGAAGCCCTGTTTCAAAACAAACAAACAAACAAACACACACATTTTCGGTACAATTTTGTTTGGAGTCTCAAGCGTAAACATGAAGAAGTAGAATCATTCTGGGCAAAAGCTAGGTTTGTATGGCCTGGCATGCTATGCCACTGGTGAGGCTTCCATGGTTTAAACTGTAGGTCACAATCGTGTGACTACATGGGTATGGAGTGTGAGGTACTTAAGTTAGTGCTGGCTTATAATGCACCAAGCAGCCTTGGTGTTAACCCCACAGCACACACACTTGGCACTGTGTATGCCGTTATACCATATAGTGCCAGCAAACCTGCCTGAACACAGCTCGGATCTGAGGTGACTGTTATGAATGTCACTGTTTATACTGTATACACACACGTATACACACACACACACACACACACACACACACACACACACAATTGTTTGCACTTATAGAACCAAGACATTTTCATTATGGAAAAAAAAACGTAACAAACAGCATTTTCTTATTGTCATTCTTTAGCATGTGACACATTAGCATGTGACAAATCTTTGGATTGTTGGGTTAAAATGTTGGATTTTAAAAGCTGTTGTCTGAGTTTAATTTAAAAAAAAAAGTTAATTGCAGTTTGTCTGGGATTAGAACAGACTTTGCAATCATGTTTGAAAGGTTTTAATGGTTCTTTGCCATGGTGTATGAAGTATTAGGACTTTGCAGCCAGTCCTGAAGATACCTGATAAACCAGGGTCAGATGAAAGGGAGGAGGTCTTCCCCAATCAGTGGACTTGGAAAGGGACAGAGAGAAGATAAGGGAGGGATGGTGGGATTGAGAGGGAATGAGGGCGCGGGATACAGCTGGAATACAAAGTTAATAAACTGTAACTAGTATTTAAAAATTTAAAAAAGGAAAAAAAAGTATATCCTGATAGGAGGATATAGTGTAAGAGTGATACTTGCTCACTCTCCTTTTGCTGTCAAACCATCACTCCTTGTCTCCTTTTTTTTTTTTTTTTTTTTTTTTCAAAATTAGAATGTCTTAAAAATACACAGGAGTCAAGTTTGAAGCCAGCCTCTGTACACAGGGCTCTCACTCTGTATTTCTTCAATGGACCTAAGGACAAGAAACTCTACCAGGCCAGGAATGATAGGGATCTTACGCCCTCTTTCCTATTCTTGTCTCTTAAATAAAAACAAACAAACAAACAAACAAACAAACAAACAGCTCAGGAGACTTTAAGACTTCTCTCTATGGACTTGAACAAAAAGCTGTAAGCCAGGACACAGACAACAGAGGCAACCTGGGCTAACTTGTCTTACAGCTACATTTCCATATATTCTGGTCTTCGTTTTCTGTTTACTGTAAGATTGCCACAGGCACAACAGAGAGGAATTTACATGTCCTTTTCCTTTGGCCAAACTGTAAATAAATTATTTTTCTTTACCAGTTTCCATTTCCTAATTTCTTTGGATTGCAGAGAGACAGAGGGGGCGGTTTTATGGTCCTACGTACTCTGCACCAGTGCCCTTTTCAGCCTCTTCAGAGATTCTAGAGTGAGCTTTGGTTGCTGCTATTTGTTACAGTTAGGGTACTAAATGCTTCTCGTCAGTCGATTAACGTGTTGATGGGTGATGGCATCACTGTGATCTGTGTGGTAAGGCCTTGGTGGAGGATGGGGGACAAGAAGTGTATGTTGTATTTCTAGTCCTTTTCCTCATTTCCTCTTTGCTTCCATGGCTGCCAGGCTGATCCATCCTGACTTCTCTGTAAGAATGTTCTACTGCACCAAGGCCTGAAGACAATGGAAGCAGCAGAGCACTGGCCGAAACCCCAGGAACTGTGAGCCAGAATAAATCTTTCAGCCTTTTAAATGGTTTCTTTCAGGAACTTTGACACAGCAACAGATTCTAACTCACTGTGGGTTTGGAGACATGATGTATTCACAGGCCCAGTACATGCTCTCCTACTGAGGCACTTCCCACCTCTACCTTCAAATGGCCTCTGTCTTTCTCAGTTGTTGTTGGAATCAAACTCAGGGCCTCAAGCTAAGCAAGTGCTTTACTATTGAGCTATACTTCCAGCCCAAGAATGATCTTTTGAAATAGCAATTTAATCATGTCACCTCCCTGCTTTACATTCTACAATGAACGATGACTCCTTAATGCCTCCATAGGATGGCTTTAAAGATTTATTTGGAAGTCTTATTTGGGGTCAGTTTTTTTTTTTTAAGATTACTATTTTTTATTTATTTTTTATTAATTGCGCTTTATTCACTTTATATCCCCCCTGTAGCTCCCTCTTCCCCTCCCAATCCTTTCCTCCCTCCCCCTTCTCCACGTATGCCCCTCCCCATGTCCACTGATAGGGGACAGCTTCCTTTCCTTCCTTCTGAGCCTAGTCTATTAAGTCTCATCAGGAGTGGCTGCACTGTCTTCCTCTGTGGCCTGGTAAGGCTGCTCCCCCCTCAGGGGGAGGTGATCAAAGAGTAGGCGAATCAGTTCATGTCAGAGACAGTCCCTGTCCCCATTACTATAGAACCCATTTGGACATTGAACTGCCATGGGCTATATCTGTGTAGGGGTTCCAGGCCATCTCCATACATGACACAGGGCATATACTCACTCATAAGTGGATATTAGACATATAATATAGGATAAGCATACTAAAATCTATACACCTAAAGAAACTAATCAAGAAGGAGGACTCTGGCTAAGATGCTCAATCCCCATTCAGAAAGGCAAAGATTATGGACATCAGAAGAAGGAGAAAACAGGGAACAAGTCAGGAGCCTACCACAGAGGGCCCCTGAAAGGCTCTATCCTTCAGCGTATCAGAGCAGATGCTGAGACTTATGGCCAAACTTTGGGGAGAGTGCAGGGAATCTTATGAAAAAAGGGGGAGATAGTAAGACCTGGAGAGGACAGGAGCTCCACAAGGAGAGCAATAGATCCAAAAATATCTGGGCCCAGGGGTCTTTTCTGAGACTGATGCTCCAACCAAGGACCATGCATGGGGTCAGTTTTTAATCCTTTAGCTCAAGCTGCTACCATGATGATATTCTGGGCATGCTATGTTCTTCACAGCCTCTTTGTAACATCTCAAAGAGTCCCCCAGTGAGAACTTCTAGTTTTCACAAATGACCCTGCAGTTGCCTCTCACTATCCTTTATTGCTTATGTTTTAATTTTGTGGCTTTATGGCTAATGTCACTTTCAGTCTTTAGGCTATAATGCAGGGACTATTTCTGCTTTATTGGCCATCACCATCCAGACTACATTCTACCACAGTGTTTGAAAAACACAGCAGGCATTATTAAAAGTGTTAGTCAAACAAGGAAGATGCCAAAGCAGGTGAAGGAATGAAAATGGATCCCTAGGTAAGGGGCAAGGACCAGAAAAATGAATGCAGAAAATTATCAAAGCTTGAGGAAGAGTTTTCCACCCAAGGAAATTCCAACCTGTCACCACAGCTGCAGAAAGGGTGCAACTGCAGAAGAAGAGGGAGAACCAGAATGAAAACCTGAGGGATTCACGTTAGAAGGCAATTCAATTCCCCAGAAAGCAGGATCCAGAGTCAGCTTGGAGCCCAAGAGCACAGCTTGGGAAACGCCGCGGGTATTGTTTTCTTTGACTAGGTGTTAAGGAGTGTGGGAGGGACTCAAACAGAACAAACAAAAGAAGACAAGTAGGTGTGTATCACTGTAATCACAGCCGGACACTCAACATGGTGGCGACTTAGAAACACAGTGAATAAACACAAAAGTGGCAAAATGGACAAGTGATTTACCCTAGGGAGACTGAGGAGACAAACACAGACTGAAAGTGCTGTTTATGCATCTGGCATCAAACTGCTAAGTAATGGCGCTTGTGTGAACCGACTTCCTGTGGTCTGAGGACCTGGCTCAGGAAGACAGAAGTGACTGCAGGTGAGCCAGGAAGGAGGTAGATGACATCAGTGTAAACCCCCATTTAAAGAAGTGTACCAATTAGTTAGCTGTGTCTGCAAGTGTGCATGCACTTGTGACTGTGTGTGTGTGCGTCACCGAGTGAGCGTGGAGGTCAGAGGACAAGTGGTGGGGGTCAGTTCCCTCCTGACTTTGTGGGTCCCAGGGGCGGAGCTCAGGTGACCAGGCTCCATAGAAAGTGCCTGTACCAGCTGACTCATCTTGCCCAGCTGACCCACCCCGCAATTTTATTTTTTAACTATTTCTGAAAACAGAAGGGTTATTTAGGTCTTCTACATCCTTGTTTGAGCACGAGTTAGTCCCTAATCTCCCATATTGAGGGAAAAATTCTTCCCAAATCAGGGCTCATAAACTATAAGGAAATCCTCCACATGTAGGTGGTGGCTGCTTAGACACACCTAAAGTAATAGGGAAACAGCCTGGGTAAGACAAAGAGGGCTCATTCAGTGTCAGAGGGTTCAAGTCAAAGAGTGAATACAGCAAATTTCTTCCAATATGTACAGAAAGACACTTGATTCCGAAGAGCCTTACCTAAGAAAAGGTCCGCTTTCTTTTATGTTTCCAAACAAAAGGAAACAAAACAAAAAACCAAACCTAACCAACCAACCAAAGCTGTTAAAATTAGTACCCTGACTGACCACTTACTGTGATTACTAAGTAATAAGTAGAACAACAGCACATGCTTAATTTCCGATGGTTTTCGCTAGCATCGATTCCTAAAGCACAGGAAGCAAGCAGTAATCTATAGTTACCTAAATTTGATTAAGAAACATTTTACAAAGCCAGACATTTTACAAGGCCAGGTCTGGTGGCTTATATATAAGGGTTGGTTGGGTCAAGGCAAATTAGCTAGGCTTTTTCCCCCCACAAAATTTTAACAACAGCAACACTGAAAACAATACCTGACAATGCACACCATATTCCTAAAACGATGCAGTATTAGCCTGAAATGCCAACCGTGCTGAGGATGAGAATCCTTTAAGTAGAGAGGCTGCCAAAATGAGGATGGTAGAGTGAGGGAGTCAGTCAAGGAAGGGCCGTGGTGCCTGTGGAGATGGTGGCTGATGACAGCCATCCCGCGGCCATCTAAAGGACACTTCTGACAGGATGGGTGGCGGGGGTTCTTCCCATCACAGCTTTCACAGATCTCAACAGGTTTTCAGAGAAATGTTATTGATATTCAGATTACCCTTGGAGACATCATCCTGTGCTCCTCTGCCTAACGGTCTTAGTGTCTTGTCAGAGAGCCCTGGGCCATGTGCCACCAGACAGCAGCAGAGTAGAGGGCTGTGCCATTTCCTGTACTTTTGTTTGTTAAGACTACTCACCAAAGAGAAATCAATGCATTTTACAAAAGGAAAACTAGTCCACAGCCCATGATATACTCTGAGAAGAATTGTGATAAATGCCCTAAAATACTTATTTTTGTGTCCTACAAAAAAAAAAAAAATCATAGAATTTTCACTGAGAATCTATATTATTCTATAAATTGAGCTTCTAGTGGAAGCTCACCACAATGAAACGGAATGTGACTAAGACTGAGTTCAGGCTCCAATTAGGAGTGAGCTGCTAAATGGGAAAACAATTCACATGCATTTTTAAACATAAATTTAATTTATGGAATTAGGACGACATCCAGGATCATTTTCTAAACCTACTTTTGGGGTCAAACAGCAGAGGGACAGTCTCATAGGCTCTTTATTCCAGAGCTCCTGGCAACTGACTAGATCCTATCCTGGGCAAGATCATCTGAAAACAAGCTGCACACAGAGCCCCATCCTGTAGAGGCCAGAAGACCCTGGAGCCCCTCACAGAGAGAAAAGAGGGCTGAGGCAAAGGTGCCGACCCAATGGTGGGGGCACAGCTGCAGACCTACATGGAGAAGCAGCTGTAAATTCAGACCTAGCGCTCCAGAGGAAGGGCCTCACGGCCTCCTTTGTAGAACCTCCGAGGGCCATGGGCGTTATCATAACACTCTGTGAAGTGTTTGGAGCCTCAAGGTGGAGGGGCACGGGGTCTGCTCTGGGTCTGTCACATCACTGGGATTCCAGGCATTCCCGCTATGAAAGTGCTGTATATAGACTGATAGATCATTTTCCAACATGGAATTTATGTATTTTATTAAAAGTCGTTTATATTACTGTAACAAGTCATAGGGATGTTAAGAAAAACATCAGCCTGGATGCAATGCAATTCTTTATGGAATTCAATAACTAGATATTTTATTTTTTAAGCTGTAAGGGAAAATTTCAGCTCAAGTTTATGAATTCCCTATTATATATTTAGTCAGTTCTTTCCAGATAAAAGAGAAAACATTCCTGAAACTTTAAAGCAAATTCTATAGATACATCACTACATTTCTCTCTCAAAATAAACTAAAAAAAAAAACAAACACATATCTTTAGGAACACGAAACAGGTAATAATTATAACTGTATTTTCAATAACTTAAGTGTTCCTGAATTCTATATATTTGGATACCATACCAAAAATTACCACAGCAAAAGTTTCTTCATTGGATACTGGACATAAAAAAATAAAATCATATTATTCTTATGTTAAGAATAATTAAAATTCACCCTGGTGTAGGACTAACATTTTTTTTGCATATATAAAGTGAGTTTTTAAAAAAATGTCATATAGCATAATTATAAGTTTCTCTGAAGACTAAGAGATATAAATACAAATTGAAGGCATCCCGTTTTTTAAGTACCTAGTGTTTTCATGAGAGGCTCACAGGACTCACTAGCACAAAATTATGTGTGTGTGTGTATGTGCATATGTGTGCGTACGTGTGTGTGTGTGTGTGTGTGCATGTGTATAAGAGTAACTTCCTGGAATTATCTGCTGCATTGGGCTTCTCTGTTCTTACTTTAGACTATTCAAAAAAAATCCAGATGCTACTGAATATAATATATATCTTATCATATGTAACATGTATAATATCTGCATATACTATATAGACCATGTACTCTTGCTTAAGAACTGGCCGTTTTTAATTAAACCAGCTTGCTCTTACTGACTCTGCATGCCAGGAAAACACTGAAAATAATTAAAGCACATTCTTTTCACATGAAGATGAGCTACACTGTATATTTTTAGAATTACTCTGGAATAGCAAAGCTAATGATTACTTGTTTGATTAGTTTTTACAAGTGATATTCAAAGCATCACAGTGATGTGCTGTGTTCTCACAAGTAAGCCAACATTTCTGTGTATACGTCTCACTAAATCTGGCAGCTATGCAAACCACATCATAGTGTCAATGCTGAACCGCTTAGAGAAGATGAATGGTACTTTTCAATTTTAAGTACTGTTTTTTAAATTTTAAAAAAGAAAACAAAACAAGAGCACTTACCAGAAATACAACAACCATAACACCCACACCATTTTATGAATTAAGACTATTCTGGGTATTTTAGTAACTCAAAATGGTCTAAAAATAGAATTTTTTGTGTTAATAAAAGACAATGTCCAAGACCTAATAGTTAGAGAAAAAGGAACATTAAGTATAATTAAGACAAATCAACATGAAGCCATGTTTGCTCACATGAAGAATGTACTTTAGAGAGCCTTGGAACACTTAGCAGCAACAGGATTTCCAGTGTGCAAGACTTATTTTTAACCCTGTATTATTTTCTTTGGTTAAATTTTATAAAATATAGGGACATATTACTTTCATAGTGTAACTAATTAAAAATGTCTAAAACACAAATGAATAATAAGACCAAGTTGGTAGAATTTTTTCGAAGCCTCCAAGTTTTTTAACTCCCTGATAGCATCAGCATTCGCTTTTCTATCAGATACGAGTTGGTACCGAAGGCCTCGACGAGCCTGGAGGAAAACACCTATACAGGCAACAAATGCTGCTGCCAGCCACCTCCATTGCCAGGTGCCAGGAGATGTGCTGGCAGGAGCCTGGCACCGGAGCAGGCACCACTGGGGAGATCTGGGAGATCGTGTGGCTGCCAAACCACTGACAGGCATACCTTTGCTTTTTTTGTATGGTTTGGACAGAAATAAACTTAAAAAAGGGCAGATGTTGAGGTTTCTTTCTTTTTATTCCTTGAAAGTGTAGAGAATAAAGTTGAGTGCATTAGCATATGCCCGTAGTCCCAGCCACTTGTGAGGCTGAGGTGGGAGAATCCTTCAACCCAGCGGGTCATGGCCAGTCTGGGGGAGGATACAGTGAGGCCACCATCTCAAAATCAGAAACAAAACCCAAACTGAAATACACAGAACACAGTTCTTACAAGTTCCACATGGAGAAGGCACAGGGAAGCAAACAGTAGGCAGGGCTGTAAAACCCCCAGCAACACGAACCTGGCTGTGGAGGTCCGTCTGTTACACGGTGGCAGGGGTTAGGGGCATGGCCACGCCCCTAGCCAGCAGTGCCATCGGAATGAATGCCTTGCAACCTTAGGGACCTCAATTTGCTCATCTGCACAATGAATCAGCTACGTCGCAGCCTCATTCCTGGCACCAGCCCCACAGTGCTATGAATCAAGACCTCCCACAAAGCTTAGTAACTTTCCATGTTCTTTAAGAGGCTTATCTTATATATGATGATAAGAAAAGGATTACATGAGAAATTAAATCTCTGGTGAATTTTTATGGTGTGCTCATAAGAAGAATCGTGATAAAATCAAACCATATGCATTTTGATAAAGAATTAATTAGGAAACACAATAAACCAGGTGCTGTGGCTGTCAGCTTCATGACTCCAGAGTGTTCAAGGCATTTCAGTGCGTGGGGTGACATTATGTTTTCAGGGACTTCTTTTTACATTAGCACATACTCTCTCTCTCCACGAATTAACATACTGTCTAATATATGTATAACACATTCCTCAGAGGAAAATATTTACGTATAGTTATACACACCCCTATATATATACACACATATATATTCCTAATTTTTAAAGAGCTGGAGGTCTTGCAGAGCTGCTCTCTTACAGGTCTCTAGTCTGACCCATGGCTTCACCTATGACAGATCACTTTAACTTTAGAGCCTGGTATGACCTCCACCCTGCCTATGGGGATGTCCAAATCCTGCCCCAAATGGCTCCTCACCCGGGCAGCACTT
Organism: Meriones unguiculatus; assembly: GCF_030254825.1. Classification (NCBI taxonomy): domain Eukaryota; kingdom Metazoa; phylum Chordata; class Mammalia; order Rodentia; family Muridae; genus Meriones; species Meriones unguiculatus. Next base: position 22,258,088 of record NC_083367.1, on the reverse strand, counting down.
GCTTTATGCATTGTGCAGTGCACCCTTGCTTCGGCAGGGATTCAACCCAAGGCTGCAGGCATGCTAGGCAAGTTATCTACAACCGAGAGCCACATCCCCGGCCTAACTACTTCATTTTAAAACTGTTTGAGTTTGCATAGTGTATGTTCTCTGGGGACCTATTAGGGCTGGGGTTTGGACATGAGCGAGATGAGCCTGCAACAGCTCTTAAGGGCTAAGCTGACACTTGAAGAATGATTATGTTGGGAGATGAATGTAAAAGTAATGTTTGCAGATGGAGACCAAAACTGGAAAATCAACCCCAGTCTAAACTAGACATGGTGCGGTGAGTCCAGATAAGGAAAAGAGGGGTACAGGCAGCAAGTGTTCTCTTCAGGAAGTGGTGCCTTAGGAACACAGGCACACCAGGCAGGGGAAGGGCAAGACCAGTTTCCCAGGAGTGGTCAAGTACAGGAAATGCCTCTTCTCCAGCTGACACAGGGACAATGGAGAAGAATACAGACTCAAGAGTTACATGGCCTTAGTTTCAATGGTCAGCATGCAGCAAGCTGGGGACACCAGTAAGGCTTGATCTTTCACTGCATTTCATACTAAATCAAAAACCTTATTACTGCCCCGTACTAACTTATATTTCCACTGCAGTAATTTTATCCAGGAAGTTTGGAATAAAACTGTTTTGAGTTGGTGACTTGTACCTTTTCAAAGTTACCATGCTAAATTTCTAAGCCTCACCGTGATGGTTCTTGGAGATACGTGATGAGGACAGAACCTTCACAAGTGGGATCTGTACTCTTTTAAGACTGGACACAAGAGATTCCTCCCTGTGTCCTCCGTCTTGTGAGGGTGCAATGAGCTGCAACCAGAAAGCCAGCCCTCAGCAGACAGCACACCTACTAGCGCCTTCACCTTGGACTTCCCACTCTCCACACAGTGAGAATTATTCGTTATTTAAGCCACTATGAATGACTGCATGTCTGTTACAGTAGCCCTGAATTAAGACAGACATTTGTTAATTTCCTAAGTCTGATGCTGAACAGCAGAACGGTTCTCCACTGTAACCTAGTAGAGAACCATGCTTTCTGAGTCCCAGCCTTCTCGTGCTTCTCTCCATATTCTCCAAGCTGGTGCTGCATGCAGGAAACCTCATTCCTTATTTCCAGACTTTGACTTTATCCGAGTCACCCCCCCCTTTGAGAGGGATGAGGCTTTAAGCTTGATGGTGTTGGTGTATTTTGCTGGTCACGTCTCTGTTGTGTAGCAGAAGGGTAAGTGATGAGCTCTACATATGGCCAAGAAGCCAGCAGTCTCCCACACCCTGATGTAACAACAATCTCTAGCCATTGCCAGATGTCTCCTGGGAGGGAAAACCACTACCAGTTGAGAGGTGCTGGTCTATGCCAAGACACATGTACCATTTTGTTTTTCTATTATAAAACAAACTCTCCTGCGTGTTCCACAATGTACCATGCCCTGACTTTGCCTCCACAGCATAGAGTTTATGTCTCTTCAATACTCGAGAAGTAACTGGAGATCTGGTCTTCCTCCAGCAACTGCTCACTCTCCCTTCCTCCCTTCTTCAGAGTGAAACTTTGAGAATGGCTTCCACTTGCTTGTTACTTTGATCCTGGTGCAAAGCTATCAGGGTCCTCTTGACACCAAATGCTCAGATAACCCAACTGCTTGATAGCAGTTGTGCTACTTGCAACCTGACACCCACATGTCCAAAGATAGCTAAGAGGGTGGTCCAACTCAAGATGGTAGATTTGCTTAAAACATAAGAGGTTTGTATGTGTGTGTGTGTGTGTGTGTGATTTTTTTTCTTTTCTTTTTGTAATCCAACTGCATGGTTTTCTGCAGGACCTTTGCAGATGTCAAACTAGTGCCACAATGTCAAACACTTGGACGTGCCTAGAATGTTCTTCCCTTCACCTTTGGCTTCCAGGGCACATCTCATACTCTGGTGTTTCCAGCTGTTGACTCTCTTAATATTAGTATCATCTGGTTCTGCCATTGGCTTCCTTCTCTTCTCACCCCACAGACCTCACTCAGGGCCAGTGCCTTCACCACAAATTCTGCTTTCTGGCACAGTACCCTAACTACAGTGATTTCTCTTCATTTGACTTTGGAGCCCTACTCTCTCTGATTCCAGTTTTTGAAACATCCCAAACTATGGGTTCTTATTGTCCACCCTGCCTCACCTCCATGCTCCAAATCCTCCTGGGCCATTGATTTTGTGGTACTGTCACCTATTCAGGTAGACAATAATCCAGTGACCTCAGACTTATCTTAGGTTCTAATGTCACTATTAGCTGAACCAAGGAAAGGCCTGGCAATCACGCTTCTTCCTCCCTTCCACCCATCCAGTTTAGTCTTGTATTTCATTTCCATGTATCCCTAACTAATTTCCTTGTGCTTGGTTTAACTTGCTTCTATTTAACCACCTGTGATAATGCTTTAAAATCTTTTAATATCATTTCCTGAGGTCACCTCCACCAGGGGGTCCCTTGTCTGGAGGATAAAATATAAGCAAGCTGGCAGAGTGCACTGGGCTGCTTGTGGCCCAGTGCCTGCATTTCTTCTATAACTTTTGCCCTTTAAATCTACATTCCCCAGACATGATCATAACATCCTATATCTTATTCAAGCTCTTCTTCTTAGGGCATGTTTTTTCCTAACTTCATAGAGTACTACCTTTTAACTCACAGAAGCTGCAGGCTACGCGTTTTTCCCTTGGGAGCGAGTCCTGGTTTTCCTGGTGTGTTCTCAGCAACATGTACATTGTCTCCACATTATCTGGTTCCAAGAGTCTGTTGAAACTACCTACTCACAAGTGGCTTGCCACCAGTCTGTCAAACCCATCAGGGTAAGTACCCTGTTATACCAGCTTCATTTTGGGCTAAATGAATGGTCAGTATAGAAGAACTAAGTAATTACACGCTGAATGGCTGATACAGTGTTCAATTACCAACAATTTTACCATGACATTATAATGATATATGCAAGATATATATTTGTTTAACAATATATATTGCTTCATAGTCAAGAATTAATGGGGCTTGTCAGCCTAAGGAAAGAGCGGATGTCACATAATGGAACAGGTCTAATAAGCAATATCCATATAAATTACTACCCGCGTCAGAGAGCTACAACAGCATTTCTCACAACAGCTGAAAATCTTCAGTTACTGTCAGGTGAAAGAGATGGTCTAAGAGAGCTAGGTAAAAAGAACAACTTTTTTCTGTGACTCCTGCGACCTTTGGCATCAGTGTGAGCACCTAAAGCCACAGCTCCACTTCTGGGCTGCGCGCCATTACGGGCTGGGACGTGGGGGTTTAGGACTTTATCCTCTCTGAGCCTCCTTGGTTTCCTTATCTGGAAAATGGCTGTAATGTTTGCTTTATATATTTCTCATTGGTGCCCAAGACAAAAGAAGTAGCAATGTCAACAATGGAAGACCATAAGCATGAAAAAAAAAAGAGATATTTTATACAGACGGAAAAAAAATAGAGCATCTTACATATAGCGCACATTCCTGACACACATACCTTTTGAGAAGCCCAAGGTTTTTCTGTTTTAGTTTTCTCCTTGGGAGTTAATGGAGGGGATCGCTCCTTTACCTGTGGAGGTGAGTCTCGATACAGTGCTGGAAGTAAAAAAGGGATTCATTTAATTAATCCAGGAGTACTCTTCCACTTGGGAACAAACTACAATGGAGGGCAGAGGCTTCAATTTAAAGAAATGGACATTCAGTTCTTTGCTGTGAGAGCAATTGATGTGGCACTCACTAGTTAATGCAGTTTGTAGTCTGACCCATAGTTATGACTAGAATTTTAATCATGAGGACTTCAGAAGGGCAGAAGGTGTTACTTCACATACTGTTGGACACTTATTTTAGTTTCTCTCATTACACAGTGGTCAGGAGCCTGCTGTATGCAAGGTTATCTGCCAGGCAACAGCAGCCGCTGCTCCCATGGAGCTCCTGTCTGCCTAGAGCTGGGGTGCTCACCCTTCCTAATGCTTCAGTACAGCTCCTCCTGCTGTGCTGACCCCTAACTATAAAATTATTCTGTTGCCATTTCATAACTGTAATTTTGCTACTGTTATGAATCATTATGCAAATATTTATGTTTTCCAGTGTTCTTAGGTGACCCCCAAAGGGGAAGAGCTCCACAGGGTGAGGACTACTGGCCAAGAGGCAGTCATGTCCATAAAAGCAGCATCATTCAAAAGGCAGCGAATAACAATGATAAAGTGGTATGGGGATGGAAAATCCTGAGCAGAAGGAGGAGAAGGTGTGTCAAGCTCTGAAGAACAGGTAGTACTGTGACTAGAAGGATAATTTGGGAACAGGGAAATGAATAAACATGGATTTAGGATTATATCCAAGATATAAACTTAAATCCCCTTTAATCTTCGATGATAATCTACATAATCTATACAAAGTATGTGTATGGAAAAAACCCATATGGGAATCTTCAAGGGCTAAAATGAAAATCTATTTTAATGGCGAGTAATTTGGAATTGAGAAATTCCAGAGATGGACTGAATTGAAATTGTACAATTAAGATTATGAGATATTAGTGGATGTGGGTTGGCATCACTCTTAGGTTTCTTTACATGGCAGAGAAAGGGTGTTGGATGTGACTGACAGAGAGTGATCCTGCCGCCTGCCCAGCAGCTCACAGCAGAGCCAGACTGTGCAACATGGGTACGTTATCTTCTATTTGCCGTTCTCATTAAACAGTGTAGAGATTCTGTTCATGTACAAACTCTCTTACATTCGCTTTGCACACACGGCTTCAGATAAAGACCGAGGAAAATTCCTCCCTCCATTTTAGAATAGAATATGCTGCTGAGAGCCATTTTCCTTGTTAATGCTAAAGTCTGGTAGGTGAATTTTTGTTAAATTTAGGCAGCAAGTAGGATAAAAGGGAAAGAGAAGCACCTGCTGACATGTGAGATTCAGCTATTATGCACTCAGGTATTCTGAGATTTCCCTCCTGTTTGTTCTCACCCGCACAAGGCCCTCACAACAAGCAGTGGCTAAGGAAGGCATTAATTATTCAAGCGCACAGTAAGCAGTGACAGTTGCAGGATGGTCATGACTTGAGGCAAGGAATCAATTCTGAACAAAGCCGTCAACCATCACTGTAGAGGTTTCAGAGTTACTAGACACAGAAAATAAAGTCTTCTTAGACCTTAACTCACTGCAGATCCAATGTCTGTGGCCTCTCAAGAGGGCAAGCCTACAGGTTTATTTCTGCAGAATGTGCTGAGAGCCACGTGATATTTTCATATTGTCAAATAAAAACCTATCTGTAACATTCCCCCCGCCCACACTGGTATCTGAAAGGAAAAGGCTGTATGTCCTAGTCAAGTCACAGACATCCTTCTACAACTCTACCAGCAGCCGGCCACTGCCACTGAAGCTCAGCAGGCCTGCCCAGGGCTGGCTCACCAAAAGTGTGAGGGACATGTGGATGCTGTGGCAGTCAGGAAGCTGGAAGTGTTGAGGGCGTGGGAGAGGATTTTAACACTGTCTTCAGTCTACCGGGTAGTTACCTGGTCCTAAACGGCTTCTTTCCACTCTGCCTTCAGCTTTCTCCATCATGCATTTTCTTTGAGAGACGGAATGTACCGCTAGGAGAATTTACAAGCTACTAGTTGTGCTTTAGAGATACATAAACCAGGGACAAACAGAAAACTAAAAACTGTGTCATAGGAGAGAGAAGTGGGCAATTTTTTAATTCTTGGCATTCTTAAGGGGCAGAGTTTGCTGAGGCAACAGACAGGGTGAGGAAGGGGGCTGTGGAGAGACACCAGAGTGGGGCTCTGGGGACACGTGGGCAGCAAAGTGGGGACAGTAAAGGGAAGTCACTTCAAACAGATGTAGCCTAGCACAGTAATCAAGGAAAAACATTCTTCTTCCTCCTTTTAATTTTTTAAATATATCCTTTTACTCTCAAAATTCAGAACTTAAGCCAGGAAGTAATAGTAGTTTTGTTCAGTCACAATTTGGTTTAAATAGGGGTTTCAAAGCTTAGCATGAAAATCAACTACTAGGAATAAATAATTCTTTGCAAAAACAAGACAATAAATATTCAGAGCAGTGTTTCCTACTCCATTCTCTCAGAGCCACCACATCAGTGCCTGTGTGAGATAGCTTTGTTGCCTGCAGTGCACCGTGCTTATTCTAAAGGCGACTCCCACAGGCCAGTGTAAGCTGGGCATGGGCTTGAAATCTCCTTCCTAAGTGCAGGGTCTCCAGCATGCCACCAGGGCAGCTGCCATTAGGACTCACTCTGGAGAAGCAGTGCTGTGTGGCCTGCTGTGACAGCTCACCTCACGCGTAGGCTTTCTGTGTTAGTTTCACCTTCCCGGGCTTCACAGTAAGGCTACAGCTTTTAGAAGGCCTTGTTAGGAAGCTGTCTGTTCTCTTTTCTTTTCACTTAATGAACCTGAGATTGAGATAGCCCCTTCACTCCTCTGTCAGCAGGCACCTGGCCAGAGTTGGGGTATACAAATAGGAGGAGTGCGGGCAGAGGGGCTGGAGGTACTTAAGATGCTAAGAGTTACTCAGGAGAGAGAAGAGCTGACAAGACAGAGCAGTAGGTGGGAGGGAGGAAGGAGCTGAAGGAAGTGGCTGCTGGAGGCTCCCCAGGAATGAATGACAAGGGCAATCAGCAGACATTCCAATCTCAGAGCAGAGTGGCTCTCTGGCTTACCAGTGCCTCTTCCTTTCAGCTTTTCCATTATGAGAATGAAAAATGTTTCAAACTGGTAAACAGAAGCAACGATGATACAGACAGTGCACTAAAGGGGAGAAAGTGACCAAATCCTGGGCTTGTATATCACCTTAGTGTACCAGGAAGAGAGCACACACTTACTTTCACTAGCCACATGATTAGCTGGAAAGAAACCTTCCTGTCCCTTTCCTAAGCTGCCGTACCACCAGTCTTCATTATCTTTGAAAAACACTCGGATAATGTCTCCGCGATGGATGGTTAGTTCATCTGATCGGCTTGCTGTGTAGTCGTAAAGAGCCACTACCTAGGAGAGAGATAAGACCACCACAGCTTTATCACAACTGTGCCACAGAAAGAGCCCCAACACTCACTTCCTCTTGCAGAAGAACAGCTGAAACCAAAGCAGGACTTTGGTAAGTCTGAGGCTGTGTCAGGGGTTGCTAATAGGATCAGGGGTGGTGGGAACACAGCAGGAGAAGCAAGATAAAAGACTGTGGGATTGAGAAATGGTTAAGAACACTCAACACACAAAGATTAGCTTCAAAATACCAGATGTTAAAGTTTTAAAGTAAATTACTTTGAAGCAAATTAAAAAAAAACAAAAAACAAAAAACAAAAAACCCAACAACCCTCGCACTCTGCCGCCTCTCTTAGAAGGGCTTTATAGTACCCCTTCAGGTTCCATTTTCTGCGTTAAGCAGATGCATCTGGAAGAAAAAACTTCAGCTTATCAGTTTTTCAACAAAGGAAAGCTCCGTGGATCACTGATTATATAACCCTGTTATCATCACAGAGTTTATTGCTGAAGTATCTTTTTGAGAGAAATATTTCTTGAAAAACAGCTTTTGATATTTTTATACCAACAACCTAAATCTTCTGACTTACCTTTAAAAGCTGATCTTTTCTGGACACAAATTAAGAGGAAAGGTCTTTCTGTGAGAATCCCCTTCTCTGTTTTATAACACTACTCATCACATTTGATGTGTTTTTTCTTAAAAAATATGCAAGTCAAAACTGATGTTTAACAATTCTTTGTAGCATTTCAAAGGACAGCACGTGTGCATCCACCTCATACCTGGAGCCCTACACAGGGTAGGGCATGATAACATGGTGACATGAACACACTTTACCACTGTGCCACCAAACAGGGCTTCAAGTGTACCAATGATGGTAATGAAAGCACACCATTAGAGCGCTTTGCAACTAGGCTGATGGACTCTTTCACTGAGTAACAATTTCAATCCCAATGTGCTGCACAGTAGTGGTAAATAGGATCATCTCGAGAAGAGGCACCTCACTTAGGCTTTGTAGGAGAACAGAGCGCAATCAGGAAAGAGAAACCCCAGGAGTTCAATATGGTGAGGCCCAGCACTGAGGAACAGCCAAAGGCAGGGGAAGCCCCCTGAGGGAGCCAGGATAGTTAGTGGGGGTCAAAGGAGGACAGCCGTAGTGTGAGGGCAGCATGCTTGCTTGTATGAGCCCTAGAGAGCTCTGGTTCCTCACAAGGATGGTGGGCGCTGCAGTCACAGGCACACGCATCACAGCAGGTTAATGTTGCTGTATGGACCACCCATCATCTAGACGTCATAAAAGCGACAGATTAAAGCTTGCGCTAAAACTTCCACAAGAGTCCATTGATTAAAGACTCTCTTGACAGACAGTGTTCCACAAAGCCTAACAAGATTACCCACTGCACTTCAGTACCCATTGATGGTCTCTTACGATCCAAATGAGGCAGATCAGATTTTACGCTTAGGTCAGTGGTTCTCAACCTTCCCAATGCTGGAACCCTTGAAGACATCCCTCATGCTGTGGTGATCTCAAACATGAAACTATTTTCATTGATACTCCACAACTGTAATTTCGTTGTTATGAATGTTCATTTGATCTTAGCTAAAAGGCCAAGAAGTGATGTTGTTTTGAATCTTAATGTGAATATCTCATATGTAGGGTATCTGGTATGGGATCCCCAAAGGGGTCATGATCCATAGGTTGAGACCCACTGTACTAGCTGCTGTGACCTAACACCGTGTTACAGTTCCACAGCTCTTGTTATAGACCCTAGTGCGCTACTCAACACGTAAAGGTCGAAGCTCCTAGTTCCTAATGTGAATATATCTGCAGATAGCCTTTAAGGAGACAACTGAAACTGATGACATTTGTAAGTCACCCTGATCAACAGAATCACTATGCTTGGGAGAGGAAGAGATGCCAGAAGCACACAGGCACACAGAGAAAAGGGCTCTGTGAGGACACTGTGAGAAGGTGACTGCGTGCCAAGAAGCAAGGCCTCAGGAGAAACCAACACTGCTAACTTGATCTTGGACTGCCAGCCTCTGAAACTATGGGAAAGCAAATGTCTATTGTGTAAGCCGCCTGGTCTGTGGTATTCTGGTATGCAGCTCTGCAGACTAGTGCACTTCCACAACTTGATGGCTTCAGATAAGCCTCTCACCACCATCCTGTCTTGGAAGCACATGAGTAATGCCTCCCATGTGACTATTTCCAGCCCTGGTGAGCTCAAGCTCTGTCTCTACACTATCAGAGTGCTACGCCCCGAGGCCAAAACAATGTTTTGTTGGTGTTTTGTTTTCCATCAAATTCATAATGAGCATCCTTAGGAGGGTGGTGGTAGATGAAGCTTCCGCCTCTAATCTGTGGGTACAGACCCCTTTGACAGGTGAACAAACCCTTCCACAGAAGTTGCTAATGAGCATCAGAAAACAGCTATTTACAATATGAATCATAACAGCAGCAAAATTACAGTTATGAAGTAGCAACAAAAGAATTTATAGTTGGGGTCACCACAGCATGAGGAGCTGTACCAAAGGGTCACGGCGTTAGGAAGGCTGAGAGCCACTGCTCCACAACAATGGAACTATCTTTGAAGCATGTCATCACAGTATTATTGACATTTAGGCACACACTTGCTGTACAACGAGGAACTATGACTCTTACACTGAAAGTCCGCTACAGAAACGTTGCTCAGGAGAAGGTGGTGGTGCGGTATCCAAGCCTGCATTCCTATCCAAGATGCTCTTACCTTCCTGTTTGCAACCTCATATTCTCTTCTAGTAAGTGAAGATTAATGGTAATCTTCTTTGGTTGAAATCAGTACCAAATTATGAATAAATCCTGACCTTTCTATCTACAAGATTTTATTGTCCTGAGTATTCAAACAAAACTGTAAAAAAGACAGCCAGCAAAATCCCTACAAAAGGATTGTCTCCAATGGACAGTATCCAGACCACCCTTTGGTTACAGCAGGAAGGACCCTCTGGTTGCAGCAGGGAACATCCTCTGGTTGCAGCAGGGAGCACCCTCTGGTTGCAGCAGGGAGCACCCTCTTGTTGCAGCAGGGAACACCCTCTGGTTGCAGCAGGGAGGACCCTCCTGCTGCAGCAGGCCTCCGTATACACAGTTTGTGAGTGTGTGTCTTCTGTACCATGACATTTGGTGTCTCACTATGTAGGGCAGTGTGTGTGCCTGTTCCCTGCATGTTGTTTTCTGAAATATGATTCAATTCCTGAACTGAAAAAGTAGTAATGAAATCTTTCTATGTAAAATGCTTAAAGAAAGATATGTACTTATATGTTCAGGTTAGTAATAAAAGTTCTGGGAAATGAAATGGTTCATAAAATCCACTTTTTTCATTCAAAGACCACAGGGTCTTTGAGTTTTGTTGGTGTTATCTCATAAGAGATCTGGAAATTGAAATATCATTAACTGAAAAATGTACTTAAAATACCTAATCTAGCCAATATCATAGCTTATCCTACATACCTTAAATGTACTTTAAGAATTTGTAGTAAGCCTATAGTTAGGAAAAACTATTTAACAGTGGATATTCAAAACAGAACTTCTCTTTTTTTAAAGCCAAATTGATTAAACACAATCTTGAGTAAAGTGCCATGAACAGCTCTTGTTTCTATTTGTTTGTTATTTTGAGGCCAGGTTTTACTACATCATCAGGATGGGCTCAAATGATCCTCCTGCCTCAGCTTCCCTAACGGTGGGACGCCAGGTATACAGCACCACCCTGAGCGAGGCTGGTCTTTGTTCTGTCTGAGTCTCCCCTCTTCTCTTTCCTTCTTTATGTGGAGGGGTGGGTCCTGAGGCTCACACACACTTGCCAAGTGTTCTACCACTGAGCTACATCTCTAGTCATAGGGTTTTCCTAGGGATCCCATGTTGGACTTGAACTCATGACCCTGCTACCTCAGCCTCCCGCAAACTTGGATTATAGATGTGCACTACTCCAGCTGGGGCTTAACCTTTGGTTATTGATGCACACATTTCAAAAAATTAGTCTGTATAAGATGCTACATAGAACTTTCTTTGTAATATCATCCAAGAAAGTAAGCATTATGATAGCTAACTGTGAAGGATCCTCACGACCCTGGCAGGAACACTGAGCAGTCAAGTTCAGCAGTCTACTTGTTCCTTGTACTTTCATCTAGAACGGAAGCCAACAGTCAATAATCATAATGTCCTCAGGCAATTTAGCAAGCCAAGTTATGTTGAATAAACTCTTACATCTGAGCACCTCCTCCTAAAACAGAGCTTCTGTTGGCTTCATCGTCACTGCAGAACTTTCCTCTGCCAGCCGAAAACCAGAGGGACACCTGCCCTCTACCACCTCCTCTATGATTTCTCCCTTGATTTACTTGATCTCACGCTTTTTGATTTCAGAACTGTGAGAATGAATTTTGCTTATTTTAATCACCACGCCTGCAGCTACAGCTCTCCCAGAGAATTACAAAATGTGCATTTTGCTTTGCAAATGAGCTGGTTTTTCCTGTATTCCTTTAATGTGAGTTGGACCTTGTGGTGCCATACAGCGACCTAAGGTCATCTCGACCCTTTCCAGGTTGACTTTTAAGTTTTGTCAGAACAATTTAAGAGACAACTTCAGGGCTAAATTAGCTTCACTGCTAATGATTCTATCTATGCTTTTCTACTGTTACTATGGCTATCAAAAATGTGAATTTTTTTCCAATCCTACTATTCATACTGGTGACTCTCATCATGATGGTCCTTTGTCCTGTGTATGGACAGGTGGGCATAAAGCCAAACACTTAACGGTACATACAATGGTTACTGCCCGGTTATTATCAATTAAGTAATAAAAGATAAAATTTAAAGTACTTTTTCATATTTATCTTAAAATTAAGTAAACTCTGAGAAAGTTGTTTATAATACTAATTAAGGAATACTGTGTTTTTTCTATTAAAACAGAAATAAGAGAATAAACTATACTAAAAGTAACATTAATGATAAATCCTGAATTGTATAGAAACCTATTATTAAGTGTTATATGAGCCCGTCCGACTGAGTCACACTGGATTCTGTTTTACTTCACAAGAAGAATAACACATACCCTATGCCTAGCATAGCACAGCAGAATCAAACTTCTTCTAATTATGTATATGAATACCACATGAGAGAACCCAGAGAATACTTATAAAAAGTAATCAAGCTCCTGTTACTTTTAACTAATCTTATTTAGATAATAACAGATAAAAACCAAGCAAATAGTTGCACAAAGCATATTGTTTTGTAGTCATCTGAGCATTTATAATGCTGGCATATGCAAAACTGGAAACATTTAGTCAAAGAAGTATTAGAAAGCATTTGATTTAAATTATCTTCAGATAAAGTGACAACCATTCTTTTTATTTACTAATAAAAAGAATAAAATTACTAGGAATCAAGAGAGCTCCAAGGTAAAGTACACCACAAAACATCTGGTTTTTATGACTTTAAAATTAAAGTCTGTATAAGACAGAGTCTGGAGCACTTATCCTTCAACTTTAGAATTTTACTCTATGTGTTCAAATAATTATTCCAAAAGAAAAGCATTTGTAGACGTGAAAGTGAATGGAAACTAATCACATGCTGGGCGCAGGTGCTGCAAAATCCTGTCTGGTAGCTGCAACTTCACAGCAGAAAAGCCCTTAGTGATAGTTAAACAACAACGAGAAATCCCTAACAACAAATGAACATGGAACTTAATGAAGTTTACTCTGGGCTCCAAAAATAAAGCACGTTACAGGTTCAGGTTTACAGTTACAGGATGACGACAGCTTTCCTATGAATTTCTGTAGCCCTTCAAGTCAACATTTTGAGACCCGATGGCCAACGTTACGGTTATCAGGCTGTAGGGTCCGTGGGAAGTAAGGACAGCATGGGGCAAAGGCACCCTCAGTCTGTGACACCACTGGGAGATGGAACTTGTAACAAGTGAAACACAGTGGGCTACTGGTCTCTTTTCTAACCTCTCTGCTTCCTGGCTATGATGAAGGGAGCAGCTTCCTTTTCGAAATGTACTTTCTCCATGTTGTACTGTCCTACACAGCCCCAAAGCAACAGGAGACCAGATACTCTTGGAAATGTTCATGTGTATGCATGTATTGGCTGTGGTAGGGAAGAAAATAAAGATGTAGCAGAGAAATGTGAGTGAGCTTACAGGAGCTTTTACTTGTAAATCTTCTTCTGATACACAGGGATGGCTACTACTGGGTAAGGGACTATGACAGGATGGAAAATAACTAACAGGAGCTGAGCCACGGAACACTCTAATCTCTACAATAAATGAGTATGGAGGAGCTTCTAGCAAAGCAGAATAATAAAAATTGGCTGTTCTCATAAACAGGCAACCAACTGCCAAAACACTGCCAAAAACTGTGGAGAGTAACTTAACCAAAATTGTAAAAACGAAACAAATGCTTGTAACAATGAGGACTGTATGTTTAATAAAAACTGTTACAAACAGCAGCAACAGCTGAAGCATTAACTTGCCGTACTCAGTACTCAGCACTTCCTCGCAGCTCCCAGGCAGCCCTGACAGCCAGCAGGCTCAGAGACACAGTGGCAGGAAGCAGTAGTCAGCAGGGTGGTGGGCGCCTCAGAACGCCTTTCCCACGGAGGCAGCGTTCTATGCAGCATCTCCAGGAAAGCATCCATTTTGACGGATGTCCATAACTCAGAGAACAGCATGCACATAAGAGAGGTGTAACTCCAGAGGATCCCCCGAAACTACAATGGACTGTTAGGAAGCAGTGCTGTAGGCAGTAATAGGAGTTAGGCCCAGATGACTCAGTTTCCAGGTTTGATGCACTACATTATTTCAAAGGTGTAATTAACAAAGAAAACTATACAAATGTAAGGAAAGAGGAAAATATGATCACAGAGAAAGCAAAAGGTAGACAATGTTCCTGAGAATGTATAGATGTTAGGTTGACTAGACAAAGATTCCAAGTCAGCATTTAAAAAATTAAAGGAAATTCGTTTAAATAATTACAAGAAAGTGTGATGATGATACCTCACTGAAATAGAAAACAGCAATAAAACAATTTCAAAACCCATGGAATTCTGGCATTGAAGAGCAAACTATTTGGTAGAAGGACTGATCATCAGATACAAATTGACTGAATAAAAAAAATCATTCAACTGTAAGATAAATAAACTTGAATTATCTAAAGTAAAGGCAGAAATGACGTGCAACAATGAATAGACTTACACAGTACCTTTCAACGCTCACTTGTTTGAGTCGGAAGAGCAGTAGCAGAAAGTGAAAAAAGAGTATCTGACACTAAATGAATCCTAAGTAGGAGACATAGGTACAATGCTGAAACCAAAGGCAGGCAGTCAATTGTGAGTGTAACGAGAAAAGTGTGACTTACTACCCATATGGGATTCCCAACAAGGCTGACCCTCCATAAGGCTGACCCTCAACAAGGCTGACCCTCATTAGACATCTCATTAGAAATGTGAAGGCTAGAGTGAAAAGGTAAATGGGATGCTACAAGCACACTCACCCAAGAATTCAATAGCCAATGAAACTTACTATGAAAAGAGAACACACACACACACACACACACACACACACACACACACACACACACGGGAGAGAGGGAGAAGAACACACATGAAAAAGGGAGTTCAGGCCTATAATCTCAGTTCCTCAGGAGGCTATAACAGGAGGCTCAAGAGTTGTCCAGCTATACAGTGAGTTCAAGGACAGCCGAGGCACCCTGTTCTGAAACAAAGCAACATCAGAGAGGTGGCTAGGAGCATAGCTCGGTGCTGGAGGACTTTTGTTGAACAGCCAATTTTTTTTGTTAGAAGACCTAACGTTTGATGCCCCAAAACAAAACAAAACAAAACAAACAAGCCAAAAGAAGGAATACCAACAACAAATCCACCTTATTTATAACTTTTTATATCCATCAAGTTGGAAAACACCTGACATAGAAACAATTATAAACACATGTCAATAGGCTTACAACATATAAAGACAGAACGTGCATGAAAACAGCCAATGACAAAGGTGGGAAGAGTGATACAAAAACTTAGTTCCTAATCCAAACTAAGTTTTATTAAGATGTTAGCTGCAATTCTAAGGGTAATTACTGAGGAAACAGCTCAATAAAATTACCAAAAGGAAAAAGGGAAAGCAATAAAAAAAGATATGAATTTTTTTTCTCCCAAGTGTGTAAGTATAACAGAACAACAAACAAAAATACATTAAAAATTTAAGCCAAATTGTGGACTTAATCATACATTATCAGTAATTGAATTAAGATTTCAAAAAGAAAAAAATTCAGGAACTAATGAACTTCATGATTCAACAATAAGCTGTGCAAGAGAAAGGCTTCAGATGTAGACACACAAGAGTCGGAAAGGACGTTAACCAGATGAGCTGGGGCAGCTAACCTGGTGGCAGAAAATGATGTTTTATAAAAATAAAATGACCAGCCAGCCAGAAATATAAAGTAAGTGTTAGCATGTATGTAATGTGTATGGCCTCTCAAGATACCCAAGACAAAACTGATGGAATGAAAAATGACACAGAGAACCCAGTCAGAAGCCTGTATTCGAATCCTAGGGACCACATGGATGGAATCCAGCAGAAGATCAACTTGAAAATAGAAGACTGAATCAACGCTACAAACAAATTAAATGGAATCATTTGTATAACATATTCTACACCATAAAAGCAGTACATATGTTTCTAAGTGTTCATGTGACACTCTAGGATAAACAGTATGCTAGACCCATAAACTAAATCTTTTTAAAGATATAAAATTTTAAATTCCAAATGCATAGAAAGTATGTTCTACAATTACAACAAATGGAAAACAGAAATCAGTTACAAAGTAAAATTAAGAAAATTCACAAATATGTGGAAATTAAAGTATTTCAAGTAACCACTATATCAAAGAAGAAAGCACAAGGATAAATTGAAACAAGCAAAAAATAAACAGTGACAAGTGAAAATGCACAGAAATTTAAATCCTTAATCATGTCTGCTAGGAGTTAACAATGATTCAAACATTTTGGAAATCATTTGGCAGCTCCTTCAAATATTATACGAAGATTTGCCATATTACGATCAGCAATTGTCCTAAACGTCTTCTCCTTTCTAGGAGGGAATACATGTGTGTGTGCACATGGTGCTTGTGTGCACGAGCATGTAGGTCTGCGGCCGACGGCAGGTGTCTTTCTCGATGGCTCTCCACCTTAGAGACTGAGGCGGGTCTCTCATCTGAACCTACAGCTCAGTGATTGTGCCGGGCTAGCTAGCCGGTTTTCTCTGAGGACCCTGCTTCTGCCTCCTGCGTGCTGGGATTAGAGATGGGCCACCACACTTGTCTGTCATTTTCACCGGTGCTGGGGATTTGAACTCTGATCCTCTGGCCTGCATAACAAGTAATTTATCAATCTACAGAGCCATGCTTCATCCCTTGCTCTGATATTTGAAAAAAAAAAACAAAACCCTGAAGACTATGTTTGAATTACCGTATGTGACATACAGTGTTACTATACTCTAGTATATACTATACACTACACATGTATAAATTTACATTTAATTCAACACACACATGTATATACAGTATAAGATACCATATTGGATAACGGCCTAAAAACAGTAGCAAGTCAATCAATGCCCATCAGTGGATTATTAGATAAATGTACCATCCCCAAATAACACAACACCCTTTGGCCATAGGAAAGAATACATTATGACACACTTTACGCGGTTGAATCTTAAAAACTAGACACAAAAGGCAACACAATATATGCAAAGACACACGTAATAAAAGGCTAAATTTTATGCAATGGGAAGCATATGAAAATGAAGCTGTTATAAAAAATTATAACTTGAATTATTATGGGAGGTAAAGTTGCTTATGATAAGCAAAGCAATACTGCAGGTAAAATGACAAAAACGGTGGGTTGGAGAGATGGCTCAATGGTTAAGAACACTGGCTGCTCTTTCTTAAGTCCTGAGTTCAATTCCCAGCAACCACATAGTGGCTCACATCTGTCTGTAATGGGATCTGACTCCTTCTTTTGGTGTCCACGAAGACAGGGCATTCATATACATAAAATAAATAAATAGATCTTTAAAAATGCATTAATGAAGCCCCAGCTTTCTGTCTCAGAAAGGAGACTCTCGATTCTGGCTACAATAGTAACTGTGGGCGGTTAGTGTAGAAATACAATGGACACCAATTGGTTACTGAGCTACCACAGGCTACATCTGAGTGGAGGTTCTAGGTTATATCCATACATGGTCCTTGGTTGAATGTCAGTCTCAGAAAAGACCCTGTGCCCAGATATATTTGGTCCTTGTGGAGCTCCTATTCTTTCCCCATCAGACTAACTCCCCTCCTTTCTTATGATTCCCTGTACTCTGCCAAAGGTTTAGTCATGAGTCTTTGCTTTGACAACACTGCTAGTTAGAGTCTTTCAGATGCGCTCAGCAGACTCCTGTCATACGTTCAATGCACATCCCATCTGTCTTTCTAAACGAGGATTGATCATCTTACCCCATGTCAACTCTCTTGATTATCTTTTTTAGGTGTATAGATTTCATTATGTTTATCATATCTCATAGGTCTATATAAGTGAGTATATACCGTGTTTGGGGAACAAGGACTATTTCTAACAGGAACTCAATGACTGGCTCTTTGGCCTCCCTACCCCCCAAGGGAGGAGCAGTCCTGTTAGGCCACAGAGGAGGGCTTTGCAGCCAGTCCTGAAGATACCTGATAAAACAGGATCAGATGAATGGGGAGGAGGTCCCCCCTATCAGTGGACTTGGAAAGGGGCACGGTGGAGATGAGGGAGGGAGGGAGGGACTGGGAGGGAATGAGGGATCAGGACACTGCTGGGATACAGAGTTAATAAAATGTAACTGATAAGAAAAAAATAAAATTAAAAAAAATCAGAAAAAAAAAAAAAGAAATACAATGGACAGAGAAAGCAACATGGGCGAGACACAGGAAAGTACGTGAGCCTAACAATTACTAAGCATCTATTTGTAGGAACCAGCAGGCTGGAAGTACTGTCACAGAAAATTAGAGTGAGTGGGAAGGCCCTGGAGAAGACAGGAGTATTGAGCAAGACTTATCCTTAGTTTTTTTTTTTTTTTTTTTTTTTTTTTTTGTAGGTTTTCATATGGCAACACCCTAAATCTTTTTCTTGAGTAGAATGGAAGAATTTGTATTAAGATCTGAATACCAGCTGGAGAATCATTCACGCTTAGGTGTTAGATGCATGCGTTATAGTGAGCTCTCAAGATAAGACTCAAGGAGTGCAAGAAGACCTGTCCCCTGTCACTGGTGGCTCTCATAACCACCTTCTCATTCCTCCACTCCCATCTTTCAAACAGCTGTCTGTGGCATGTGGGTAGCAGAGCTGTGGGGCAGCAGGTGTCTGTAATTTCCTTTCTCAAGGTCACAGGTGACTGTGCCTATGCACTAGAAAAACCACAGCTTCTGGGCCTCACTCTTCCCAAAAAACCCCAAGCTGCCCTCCTCACATCCAGATGGCTCTGACTATGTGTCTTTCACCCCAGCCACTGAAAAAGCTCAAGGCAACTTTTCCTAGGAAATCACGGAGATTATATCCACTAACCTCAAATCATTATCTGCTTGAAACCTCTTTGTGGGTTGACAGAATGTCTTACAAGAAATATTTTAGAAATCAGCTCTCTTAGGAAGCATCTAGGTCTTCATGGCCCTTTTCCTGGGTGGTTCTGCTCAGCCTTTGCAGAGGTGCTCAGGGTCTACAGACCTTGTCACCCACAACTCTCCACCTGCTTCGGAAGTGTTACAGTTACAGTGATGGTATGCAGCTTAGCAGGGGTGACACTTTGTAGCAGATATTTAAAAGTATCAACTGTTTTTTTTTTTTTTAAATGTATGTGAGTGCTATATCTGCATGTACACCTCCATGCCAGAAGAGGGCATCAGATCTCATTATGGATAGTTATGAGCCACCATGTGGTTGAGTGGGAATTGAACTCAGGACCTCTGAAAGAGCAGCAAGTGCTCTGAACTGCTGAGCCATCTCTCCAGCCCCAAGTATCAATTGTTTTATATAAGTAACTGCCATTGTTACCTGAGCAAACCCTGATTTCCACAACCCTGTCTTGTGCTATGGAGTAACCCAGGAATTTAATGACTTATTAATGTAGACTGACTCTTCTTTTAGACTTAATGTTACTGGCTCATCTACCACAATGCATTAACACATTAAATTGAAGTGTTTGTAGATGACCTTAAGTGATTGCCTCAGTTTCTTCTTTGGCAAATAATAATGTCAATGAGAATAGCCTTATTTTACAGAATTATGATAGAAAGTATAATCATTAAACAGTGATTATGACAGAAAGCAAAAACACTGCCCACAGTGCTTGGCACACAGAAAGTGCCCATATATTGGAGATAATTACTATCATTCAATTTTTCAAAAACTCTTCAAATCATAGTGGAATATTGCTTCAACTAAAATATTTCTGTAGAACACTTCAAGTTATAAAGATGACCTTATATATAAATCTGTTAACTCCAGCTACATATCTGAAAATAATCAATGCTTTATTCCCATATTTGGCAAAATATGCCCTAAGTCCCCAAGGTACAGCTAGTGAGGCCTGCCTAGGCCGTGCTAGGGTATCAGAAGTGGCAGACTCTGATAACTCTCTAACGTTTCAATACAGTCACGGGATAAGGTTTTTCTTTTCTTTTTTTAAAAAGGAGTTTATCGAAATCTCTAAGCATCTAGCTAACCTGTGACTCAATTATGTGGTTCTACCAAGGGTGTCTGTATTTTTACAGCAGTGCTGCCATCTCTGGCCAAGACACACCTTGCTGTTGGCTGATGAAGGCAGAATTAACAGCACCCAGGTAGTTGGAACTTGGTCAGCTTCTACGAAAGAAAGGAAGGAAGGAAGAAAGGAAGGAAGGAAGGAAGGAAGGAAGGAAGGAAGGAAGAAAGGATGGAGAAAGAAAGAAAGAAAGAAAGAAGGAAGAAAGGAAGAAAGAAGAAAGAAAGAAAAAAGAAAGAAAACAAAAAAAAACAAACAAAAGAAAGAAAGAAACCTATTGTCTGAGCATTAGTAGTGGCAGACAAGGCATTATAGTACCAGCTTGATAATCTTTATTATTATTTTTCATGGCTGGGGAATAAACCCAGGGCCTTATCAATGTTAGGTTTTATCACTAAAGCTGGGTTCCCTGTCTCTAGTTGGGTACTCTTTGACTACATTTATCCTAAAATAAGAAATTTTTCATGTTAATTGTTTTCTTTTATTCTCTCTTTCTCTGTCTGTCTCTCTGTCTTTCTCTGCTGGCTTTGGATGCACAGAGATTCTCCTATCTCTGCTTCCCAAGTGCTGGGATTAAAGGTATGTACCACCACTGACAGGCAATTGTTTTCTTTTCTAAATGAATGTTTTCTTCACTTTAACAACATGATGATCTTCTCGTTTGATTTTTGCTGTAGAATATTTTGATACTTCTTTAAAATGATCAAATTTAATTTTGCTTTTATAAAAAGCAATTTTAACTAATTACTAAATTTTTTTAAAAAGATCTGCAATTACAACTCTGTAAAACACAAAATAAAAGTGAAAATACTATTAACTGATAATCTCAAACAAAACACAGAAAAACCGTAAGTTGACTACCACTAAAGCAGTAATGCCAGCTAACTGTTTCCTGTTCTCCTAATGTTTTGAACAGAGAATTCAAAAAGGGACACTATAAAATGTGCCAATTCCATAGAGACAGTAGAAAGCGATAAACAATGGGAAAAAAAATCAAGATTTAGAATAAATTTGAATCCTCCCTCTGACTTTGGAGCTAATATCAAATGCAAAACAATTAAAGCTAGGCAGATAAAAAAACAAACGGATGAAGTTCAGTCAGTTACCAGACAACCCCGCACTTGGTGGAGCAGTGCGGTGAACGGCCGGGGTCGCTCTGTGCCACACACTTCCTCAGCACACAGGTCCTGTACGTTCCACCAGCTACACCAACAAGACACCTCAGGAAAAGGCTAGTATCGAAGGAGTTCAGTTTCTTTTGGTTTTCAGTGCTGATGTGTGATGTTTTGAAGTACTGCTTTTTAGAGTTTTTTGATCTGCCCTTGCTTTATGGTTTTGGTTGGCCTGTCTCTCAACTTCCGCCAATATGACTAAGTCTTCCCTTTTATTGTGTTAAAATGATGGTTTGAAAGAAAGCAAACAATTACTAGATGTCTACCCAATAGGCACAGTGTGTCTGAACAGCTGTCACTCTCCATGCCCTGAGGGGCTGAGGCACACAGATGGACGTCTTCTGCCAGTGAACCCAGACCCCTTGCTAGGCAGCATGGAGGTTGTAACAGCAATGGCGATGTTCCACATTTGTTGAACTCAGCTGTCTCACGTATACTGTCTGTGAGGAATTGTGATTAGCTCTGAGAACAGGAACAAAGACTGAGATGGGGAGCATCCAAAGTATGACAAGAGTTTTACTTTACTTTTCTGTTGTAATGTGTCTTAGAGCAGTAAAAGCAAGCAAGACATATTTAGAAGAGCTTTTGATCAAACAGAAGACTGTCAGATAAGTTTCTTCAAACTTTTCCATGGCTTAAATTAGAAAACTACAATTGTTCTGCTATTAGGCAAATGGACTTTTCTTTCTACTCCAAACATATTAATATCAATGAAATACTGTTACATAACTGCCAAAATTTTATTTTTACACCTAAAGACGATGAAATAAAGATAAAATTGCTTCACACTGTGTACGGATTTAACTCATGGCACCGTCTTTGATACCATTATTTACTTACTAAGTCAGTAGCTATGTAACTGTTGTTTTGTTTCCAGCTTCTTCCTCTAACAGGCTTTCTGCACTTCTTCTGGTTTACCTCACGCCTGGTGTGACTCCTCTGCTAACCTCACGCCTGGTGTGACTCCCCAGGCTCACTCTCTTGAGCTCTGCTTCTACCCTTGCGAAGCTCTCTGCTTCCATGTGGCAGCACAGAAGCTCCCTGAACCTTCAGCCCCCTGAAGTGGTTTCCTAGATGCTACTGTTCCTTGCCTCCTCTCTCTCTCCTCTCCCCTGGTCACATTACGAGGATCTTCTTCCACTCTTTGAAATGCACGCCACGTAAAGAACAACAGCTCCTTCACTTTAGCTCCATTCTGTCTTTTCACAAGCAGCTACCTGTCTCTCCCCACGCCTCCCTCAGACCATGTCACCTCAAGTGTGAGCTGTTCTAGCTCCACAGCTCACCACCCTCCCAAATCCAGCTGCCTGTTTTCATTTCACAAGCTGCTTGAACTGTGTTCCCCTCACAGAAGAATTCTCCCAGAGACTTCTCCCCATATTCAAATGCTTTGTCACTCTTGTATGTTAACCTAATGGCCAACGGTTGTTAGACTCACCTTCAAAGTGCCTTCTCCTGGTCTTCCCATCTTATCTACTCTCCTCCAGCCAAGCTGGTCACGAGCCTATAAACTGCGTCCTTGCTCCTGTATTCTTTGGCCACACTGCTACTTTGCTCTAGAATATCCTATTACTTTTAAAATTCTCTCTCTATTAAGATCCTGGTTAGCACACACTTAAGCTAACCAGCATTTCCAAGTGATTCCTGGCCTGGGAATTCTTAGAGCGTTCAGGCCTATTCTGTATTTCTATGTTTGTGTGCACACTACCAGGGAGACATGAAATTCCTTCCATAATTGCTCTGAGCCTGGCCATCTTATACTGATTTAGCAGTATACAGTCCACCTTTCTTACAAATGCAAGAACTAATCCAAGACACGCTTCCTAGTTTACAAAGACATGGATTAAATATTTGCTTGATTTTTGGTATTTCTATAGTACTTGCCATATTATTTTCACATGTACAATGTATATCTGTTGCTACATTAGAATTAAGTTCATAACACTTACTTTACAGTGATCCACTGATAGAAAAATTTTAGAATAAGTTTGATTGATTTAAAACATTTAGTAAAGCAACAAGAGAATTAAGAGGGAGAAATCTGGGGCTGGAGAGATGGCTCAGAGGTTAAGAGCACTGGCTGCTCTTCCCAGAGGTCCTGAGTTCAGTTCCTGGCAACCACATGGTGGCTAACAACCATCTATAATGATATCTGGTGCCTACTTCTGGCATGCAGGTGTATATGCAGACAGACATTATATTAATAATAAATAGATATTTTTAAAAAAGAGGGAGAAATCTACATAAAACCATAAATGTCAGTGAAGTGACAATGGAAAAAACTAACACAGGCTTTATAATTTACAGTGTTCAGAGGAGATAAAAATGTGAAGATATGCTTGGATATGGCCCATGGTAGCTCAGTATCCAAGTGGGTTCCCTAGTAAGGGCCTATTTCTGACATGAACTCAATGGCTGGCTCTTTGATCCTCCTCCCCCCGCCCCACCGAGGGAGGAGCAGCGTTGCTGGGCCACGGAGGAGGACATTGCAGCCAGTCCTGAAGAGACCTGATAAGCTAGGGTCAGATGGAAGGGGAGGAGGACCTCCCCTATCAGTGGACTTGGAAAGGGGCAGGGAAGAGATGAAGGAGATAGGGTGGGACTGGGAGGGAATGAGGGAGCAGGCTACAGCTGGGATACAAAGTTAATAAACTTTAACTAATATTAAAAAAATAAAAATTTAATTAAAAAAGTGAAGATAATAAAAGTGTTTATTATGGACAGCGATATACGGTTCTAAAAGAGATCACATTTTGCATTTGTATTTGAGTTTCAACAGAAATTTTAGTAGAACTGCTTTGGATTGCTACTTCATCGATAAATGAAAACAACACCTTTTACAGCAAGTTATAAAAGCGTACAGTTTACATGTTCCCTCTCCACCCTGCAATTACCTACAGGAAGAAATCTGCCACAGGTTCTATTTTATGAGCTGTACAAGGGCATATTCACCTCAGTTTACATACTATGAATTCCTGGAAAATGCTGTACATCAGAGGAGATAAAGTGTGCCCTTTGAATCAAGAAATTTCACTTAAATCTATACTTTTATCTGTAAATATGATATTACAAATGATACATTAAGCGTGAAACAGTCCTATTTTACATAAATAAAGAACATTCCACAAAATATAGAAATGCAACGTGCAGGAATCTTGTGGACATAAATGGCTAACCAATGATAACAATGTAGCATAATGACTCAAAACCCTGCAGAAAAGAGGTTATCATAAAATCCCAAGGAGACACAATAAAATTTAGTTTGTATGACTCAATCAGTAGATTTACAAACAAACTTAGTGTTGAGGTCAAACAACACCCCGGACATCTCAAATAGTTCAAAAGTAACAGAGTAAGGTTTTGTTTATAAAACATTTAGGTTTACTATTAATAAGTTGCAACACAAATATATCAATTAAGTTGATACAGAAGGAATAGAAGAACAACAATTGAGCTAACACTTAAATTTCAAGTCAAACTAGGATAATTTAAATTCCAGCGGTGAAAGGGCCACTTTGATGAATGTTAAGTACTTCAGAATGGGTATAAACCTAATGAGACACACTGTGCGCTGTCTGAAGCTGTTATGGCAGATGTGTGAATATAAACTTCTTAAAAATATAAGCTGAAATTCTATAAACTACCTCAAGTCCATTTGTTAAGAGAAAATGTGTTCTCAGTAGCTGAATGTTCTCACTAACAGGATGACTGAGCAAATTAAAAGCAATGCATATTAGTAATTGTTACAGATTTTAAAAGCAGAACTTTGCAACAATTCACATCATTAATCAGAATAGGCCAGGTGAATATTATTTGGATTTTGCATTATCATTTTATTGAGGAGATTAAGAAACAAACCTCTAATCACTAAGAAGCGTGTGCATATTTGGCATGGCTTACCATGTTTGAATGTCTTCTGCAAGCATAACAGGCTGTCACAGTACTTGAAATGATATGCTATGCATATGACATACTAAAAGGCAGATATGTTTTAACTGTGTTGCTGAGGAACATTTACTTACATTAGGTGTTGCTTCTCTTTGATTTGCAAATAAACCCTCATTTAAAGCAAATAAAGAACTCACACATTGGCTGACTTAACTATTAACTAACCCCTACACCTGCCTTTCCGACAATGACCTCTTAATCTGAGGCTGATAATCCACCCTTACTCGACACAGGCGACCAGCAGGTGCAGAGACTAGTTTCTAAAGGGCATAATCTAATTATTTTCATATAATCTACTAATGTGATCAACTTGTGCCTTGTTTGCTTTTCACTACAGTGTTCAATAAACATTGCTCATCAAAAAAGTCAACCAAAAGAAAGTTACAGTTTTAGCCATCAGGTCAGAATTAGGATGTCAGGTACAAATAAAATAAAATCTATAATATACATGCGCTCCTAACAGGTTAGCTATATAAAAGGATATTAGACTAATGTCCAATAACTTGCCTACAACAGAAGTGATCAATTTCTACCACACTTTAAAAAGCAAAAAGGTTATATTCTGACTATGCAAAGACAACTGAGGAACAGTTTTTAGATATGTGTACATGAGTAATTCATCTCTTTTGTTTCTTTGCTTCTTGGAAAAAAAATACTTGAGAATGTCCTCTTAGGTATGAACAAAAGCAAGAACTCGGCAGGTGCAGGGCTGGGAGTGTAGCTTAGTGGTGGAGCACTTTCCTAACGTGTGACGACACAGATTCAGTCCTCAGGTCTAAAACAAGGCAAACACCAGCTCAGCATGAAAATGGAAAGGGAGGCTGGAGTCACTTTGAAGGAAGCCATCCATCCATCCAGGCCCGGCTTTCACTTTCTGTTAAAGGGTGTGTGAAAACAGGGTACTATCTACAACAAACAAACACCCCCGTCCCCAAAATCAAAGTTCATGTAACACATGGAAAATGAAAAAGTAAATAAGTACGTTGAAAAGAGAGCCAAATTATACAGAAGAAAGAGACTGAGGTAGTTTTGTTTTCAGGCTAATCTATATTTACTTATTTGACACAAATACATTAAAATAACAAATTTCCTCAGTTAAGGATCTAATTTTACTAAAGAATGAAACTTAGAGAACGCTGTGGCTCCTTCTGCAGTGCACATAAAGGGAAGTGGATCACTCTACAGTTGAATACTTTTGATGGTTACGTGGTGACTAACAGCTCACCCATACCATTCCTTACCTGACTAGACACATTGAACTAATCAAGTAAAAACTGGTCACTTTTCTAGGAGAAAACTATTAATCACTAGGAAATATCCAAATTCAGATCAATATTGTCTTTATTTAAAATTATGAGATTGTTTCATTTTTTGGCAATTTGTCCTTTTTTTTTTATTATTATCATTTAGTCAATTTGTGTCCTGGCTGTGGTCCCCTCCCTCATCTGCTCCTAACCACATCCTCCCTCCGTCTTTTTCCCCTATGCTCCTCCCCTAGTCCACTGACAGAGGAGGTACTTCTCCCCTTCTATCTGACCCTAACCTATCAGGACTCAGCAGGACTGGGTGCATTGTCTTCCTCTGTGGACTGGCAAGGCTGCACCTTCCAGGGAGTGGTGGTCAGAGAGCCTGCCACTGAATTCATGCCGGAGAAAGTTCTTGCTCCCCTTACTAGAGACCCCATTTGGAGACTGAGTCTATGGGCTACTTCTGAGCCTCAGTTTTAGGTCCTCTCCATGCATTGTCTTTGGTTGGGGTATCATTCTCTTCAGGGACCTCAGGGCTCAGTTTTTATGGCTCTGTTGCTCTCCTGTTGGAGCTTCTGCCCCCTCCAGGTCTTTCTATCTCATCCCTATTTCAAAAGATCATCCTAAGTGAGGTATCCCAGAAGCAGAAACACACACACAGCACATACTCACTCATAAGTGGATATTAGATATATAATAAAGGATAAACATACTAAAATCTGTACACCTAAAGAAACTAATCAAGAAGGTCATCTCTGGCTAAGATGCTCAATCCCCATTCATACAGGCAAAGAGGATGGACATCAGAAGAAAGACTCTACCTAGCAGTGTATCAAAGCAGATACTAAGACTCATAACCAAACCGTCGGCAGAGTGCAGGGAATCATATGAAAGAAGGGGGAATTAGTATGACGTGGAAAGGATAGGAGCTCCACAAGGACCAAATACATCTGGGCACAGGGGTCTTTTCTAAGACTGATACTCCACCAAGGACCATGTATGGATATAACCTAGAACCTCTGCTCGGATGAAGCCCATGGTAGCTCAGTAACCAATTGGTTTCCCATAGTAAAGGGGAACAGGGACTATTTCTGACAGGAACTTAATGGCAGGCTCTTTGACATCCCCACCCCCCAAGGGAGGAACAGTCCTGTTAGGCCATAGAGGAGGACTTTGCAGCCAGTCCTGAAAATACCTGATAAAACAAGGTCAGATGAAAGGGGAGGAAGTCCTCCCCAATCAGTGGACTTGGAAAGGGGCAGGGAGGAGATGAGGGAGGGAGGGTTTCGGAGGGAATGGGGGAGTGGGATACAGTTGGGATACAGAGTTAATAAAATGTAACTAATAATAGAAAAAAAAGACAACAACAACAACAACAAAAAAATAAAAAATAAAAAAAGAAGAGGGAGAAAACAGGGAACAGGACAGGATCCTACCATAGAAGGCCTCTGAAAAGCTCTACCCTGCAGGGTATCAGAGCAGATGCTGAGACTTATAGCCAAACTTTGGGTGGAGTGCAGGGAATCATATGAAAAAAGGGAGAGATAGTAAGACCTGAAGAGGACAGGAGCTCCAAAAGGAGAGCAATAGATCCAAAAAGTCTGGGCACAGGGGTCTTTTCTGAGACTGATACTCCAACCAAGGACCATTCATGAAGATAACCTAGAACCCCTGCACAGATGTAGCCCATGACAGTTCAGTGTCCAAGTGGGTTCCCTAGTAAGTGGAACAGGGGCTGCCTCTGACATGAACTGATTGGCCTGCTCTTTGATCACCTATCCAAGGGGGGAGGGGAACAGCCTTACCAGGCCACAGAGGAAGACAATGCAGCTACTCCTGATGAGACCTGATAGACTAGGATCAAAAGGAAGGAGAGGAGGATCTCTCCTATCAGTGGATTTGGGGAGGGGCATGGGCGTAGAAGAGGAGGGAGGATGGGATTAGGAAGGGAGGGGGGAGGGAGCTACAGGGGGGATACAAAGTGAATAAACTGTAATTAATAAAAAGAAAAAGAAAAAAGAAAAAAAAAAGACTCTGCTTCAAACTCTGCCTAAAGTTTGGCTATGTATCTCAGCATCTGCTTTGATACCTTGCTGGGTAGAGTCTTTCAGAGGTCCTCTGTGGTAGGCTCCTATCCTGTTCCCTGTCTTCTCCTGCTTCCAGTGTCTATTGCATTTGTCCTGAAGGAGGATTGAGCATCTTACCCAGGGTCCTCCTTCTTGCTTAGCTTCTTTAGGTGTACAGATTTTGGTATATTTATGCTACCTTATAGGACTAGTATTCACTTATAAGTGAGTATATACCATGTGTGTCTTTCTGTTTCTGGGATACCTTACTCAGATGACCTTTTCTAGTTCCCACCATTTGCCTGCAAATTTCATGATTTCCTTGTTTTTAATTGCTGAGTAGTATTCCACTGTGTAAATGTACCACAATTTCTGTGTCCATTCCTCAGCTGAGGGGCATCTGGGTTGTTTCCAGATTCTGGCTATTATTAATAGAGCTGCTACTAACATGGATGAGCAAATGTCCTTGTTGTGTACTTGAACATCGTTTGGATATATGCCTAGGAGTGGTAGAGCTGGATCTTGAGGTAGCACCATTCCTAATTGTCTGAGAAAGAGCCAGATTGATTTCCAAAGTGGTTGTACAAGTTTACACTCCCACCATCAATGGCGGAGGGCTCCCTTTTCTCCACATCCTCTCTAGCATGTGTTTTCACTTGAATTTTTGATCTTAGCCATTCTGATGGGTGTAAGGTGAAATCTCAGGATCGTTTTGATTTGCATTTCCCTGATGGCTAAGTACATCAAGCATTTCTTTAAGTATTTCTCTGCCATTTGATATTCCTCTACTGAGAATTCTCTTTAGCTTTGCACCCCATTTTTTAATTGGATTACTTGGTTTGCTGGTGTTAAACTTCTTACAACAGGAAATGGTGAGGTAGGTAAAGAGCTTAGAAGATTTATTATGTTGAAGAGAGAGTAGATGTATTATAGATTACAACGTCTTATAAAGTTTCAATTGGAAACTACTTACTGAGGTTCATTTCATACAAGCATGTTCAGAGACTAAAAGGAAATACTATTTTATGTATGTTACTATAGTAAATAGCACAATTAAGTACCTTTTGTCTAGTACTGACAGAAAAGGCAAAATTTTACTTCATAATAACACAGTACAATGACCTTTAAGAGAAATGATGCATTAGGAATTCTTTTACTATTATAAGACATTCATTCTAAATAATACTTTTCCAGAAAATAATTCATTTTAAATGCAAATATTATATCTTATACTTACATTATTAAGAGCACAAAGCATTTTAGGTTAAAATATGAACAAATGGCTGTAAAAGATTGTATTTTATTTTCTTATTTTGGCAAAAGTTATGTTTTCTTTAACTTGAAAACATGAAGTTAATTTTTTTGTAGGTCTATAACTTTGGTAGAGGAAAGTTACAAAAGTTTTCAATAATAGCCCCATTTTGAAATTTCTCATCAATGTTAACAATTCAGAGAGAGAGAACATGCCTTACCATTGGTGGTGCATCGACTTGATGGATGCAAGGCCTTCTTTCTATGCCTGTAAATGCTGTGGAGAGGAAAGAACCACATTTAGTTATTATGCCCATTTTATTTTGAAGAAATTTATGTCAGCACGACATGCCTCATAGAGTTTTCAAAAAAGAAGCCTTCCTCAGGTGGCAGCATCCTTCCAAACTGTCACAAACTCTTTGGTCAGGAACAGTTGGTGAGTTCAGGGAAGATACCTATTTAAGGACAACTAAGCCAGTTTTCCCATTCAAGTGGTGTCTAGCAATAGTTCAGATGTATTCATACCCTGTTTTCAGCACAAAAGTTCTACCATTATTTGGTCCCAGCTGTGGTTCCTCCAGGGAAGGTTTATTTCTGAGTTGAGGCCATCGGATTTATAATGCAACACCATAAAAGCTGTGAAAGAATCACTGCTTCCTTATTTTCTCAAAGGAATAAATAAATCCATTAGAATTTCTCTTTGATGTATCCTACTGTGATATATTCTATTATTTATTCAATCACCATCAAATGTCAGAAAGAAAGTTCTGATTTTTCTCTCTTTACAATAGTAACAATGAGGGCTAATCTTGAGAAATATCCCTTTATCGGATGCGGATTTATCCTTTTGTTCCTCGTGTTCTTTATTGCACTTCTTTGTGATAAGTAGCCTGTGCAGCATATAACCTCCACATCTGATTTGTAAGACACTAGTTCAAAGTCGGCTTGAGCTTAAGTGAACACAGGTGTGGGTCTCATTTACTTTCTAATGTCTGTTCACCAGCAAACATGTTGAGTATGAATATTTTAACAGCTAACTAGAATGGTTTTTGTTCAAACAACACCAAGGATGTCAAGCAGACCTTGGAGCTGAGAACTAGTGCCTATTATTAGCAATTAGAGAAATTCCCAGTTTAAGCAAAAGGCTCCATTCCTCTCTTTTGTAAGTACTTATCTAATCCTTCTTAAAGTAAAGAGGATGAGGTGAGATTAAAACTATAGCTTTATATCACTTTGAAATACCTCTAAAATAAAGAATAATATATCTGAGAATACAGCTTTGCTTCATTTAAAGTTATTATTATTATGTTTTAAAGAGCTGGGTATGGTGATGTGTGCCACTAACCCCAGCACTGAGGAAGCTGAGCGTGTCTATCACAGTGCTCTCTGCAGGTAGGAGAATTAAGAATTTGGTGCATTCCCAACTATCCAGTAAATCCCAGACACAAAACAAGCCTTCAGGCAACACAAAAACAGCTCCCTCATTGTCAGTTCCCACTGTTTGCCCATAGCATATGAAGTGCTCCTTAGCCTTGGTCCAACCAACTAATACTTCCTGAGTGGTTCTCAGGGATAAAAGATAAAACAGTGCAATAAAACAGAACTCTTCTGTACTGAAAAAAAGTAGAGTAAACGAAGGTTTTTTTTTTTTTCTTACATGTAAAGTCTTTAAGGTAACTCTGAGAAGACATTCATTCACAGACTAATCATACCTTTGAGGGAGAAAAGACAAAAGTTGCAAATTATTTAAACACTTTGGTTCTTGTCAATTTGTGTAAGGTCTAGTCTCCCATGTCTTCTAACTTTCCTAGCTGCAACTAATGAGAAGGGTTTGGTATGGCTCATTTGCTTTCAAATGAAAGTGATCTCGTTTATTGAGAAATATAATGTAATTTAAAATGAAAAAACAAAACAAAACAAAACATTCCCCTCATTTACATCATTAGAGTTTACATAAGGATTATAGTAAGAAAAAAGAAACCTCTAGATTTCAGTTTTCAATTTCAAGAGTAGAATGTGTTAGAAGTTACATTCTTTAGTGTACTCGTGCATGTGTGTGTGTGTGTGTGTGTGTGTGTGTGTGTGTGGTGTGCGTGTATGGCAGGCCAGTGTGTGTATGAGTGTGTGTATGTATGTATGTATGTTTGTATGTAGTATGTGTGTAGAAGGCCAGTGTGTGTGTAGTGTGTAAAAGGCCATGGGTGTCTTCCTCCATGGATTGCTACCTTCTATAGAGTAGGGTCTTTCACTCAAGCCCAGAGCTCACAGATACGAAGGAATGACTGAGCTAGCTAGCCATCTTGCTCTACGATCTCCTGTCTCTGCTACCTGGGTTCTGGGATCACTGGCAGGATGCCATGTCCATCTGACATAAGCTTGGTGCTGGAGATCTAAACTATAGTCCTTGGGGCTTGCCTGGCAAATACTCTAACCATTGAGCAATCTCCTCAGACCCCATAAGAGAAATTTTAGAAATGATTACCTAATCTTAGTTTTACATTTCAACTGCACAAAGAAATAACAGCTTGGAAGCATGGTAGTGCATGTCTGTTGAAGGCTGAAGTTAAAAACATATACAAAGGAACAATCACAGAGGAAACCTGAGACACATTCCTCTACGCACATCTTACTCTCAAAGTCTACATTTGGCTTTACGTTATCATACAACAACTGAAAACACATACGTGGTTTACCGTGCTCGTTAATCTCACAGGTCAATTTGGGAGAGTTGATGGTATCCAGATACTGAGTCAACACAACGACAGGTATTTCTTTGAAGACGTTTTACTGGATGGTAGCAATATTTAAATCAGCAGAACACAAATAAGGCAAATCACTGTCCACTGTGTAAGTGGGCCTCATCTCATCATTTGACGCCCTAAAAAAAACATTGACTTTTCTTGAAGGAAAGAAATTATGCCAGCAGATTTCCACCAGCCTACACGGAAGGCACAGTGCGTAGAGAGTGAATGAATTGTGCGTTGGGTACTTGCTGTGGTGGTCTGAATGGAAATGGCCCTCACAGGCTCAGAGAGGGGTTATTAAGCAGTGTGACCTTGGTGGAGGAGGTGCGAGGTTGGAGGAAGTGTGTCACTGGGGCGGGCTTTGAGGTTTCAGAAGCTCCAGGATAGGCCCAGTGCCTCTTTCTTCCTGCTCCCTGTGGATCCAGAGGTAGACTCTGCTTCTCCAAGCGCCATGTCTGCCTGCACACCGCCACACTTCCCACTATGACGATAATGGAGTAAACCCCTGGACTGTAAGCCAGACCCCATTAATGGTTTCCTTTATTACAGCTGCCGTGATCATGTATCTCCACACAGCAATAAAACCCTAACTAAGACACTTGTCTAGGAAAAGTTAATAAAAGTCATTATATTCCAGTAGAATACAGTTTTAGAAGGCAGAGGGCTTTTGTTAAGTTTAATAAGAAGTTGTATGTTCTAAAACTGCGAGTGCTTCTGTTATGTACAAGGCAGTGTGAAGAAGCAGTGTGCTGAACACCAGGCCCAGCCTCACTCCCGGCAGGTCAGTGCTGACCCTCTGAGCTCAGCAACCAGCCCATCATGTTGTATGGACCAGAGTTTACCTGTGTTTATTTTTTCTAGTTTCTCTTTTTTTCCTCCCCATCAAGATTTTTCTCAGTATTCTTTCATGATCCACCTGTCTAATGATGCGGAAAGGAACCTCAATTTCAACTGCAATCTTATTAAACTCACACATTGTTTTGAGCAGAACTAACAACATAGTACTACATTGGTCACAAAACATGGGATGTCTTAACATTTCCTCACGATAACTGTGCATTTCAGAAATATATGAATGCTTTCTTCATCCTGTTTTGGACATTTCTTTCATTGTCACATATTTCACCTTTGACACTGCTAATGGTAAATGGGATATTCTCTTTCATCATCTAATTTTTGAATATGTAAAAGATATTGGTTTTATATACTGAATTTTATATCATGCTCTCTGAGTTTCTATTCTGTTACTATGTTAGTTTTAGCACTGATTTGGGGATGTCTGGTTTAAAGTTATATTATCTAAAAAAGTTTCACCTCTTTTCAAAAGATCAACCAACCAAATAAAACAAAATAAAACCCATAAAAGATACTTAAGGATGAAGAAAGCCTCTTCAACTAAAACAACTCATCACTTACTTGATTTGGCATATAGAAATGTTTAAAATATTTTTAAAAAGAGCCAAGTGCATATCAGCATATGAAAATGAAGAGGTTGTTTTTTGGTTTGTGGTGTTTGACAGCTAGATGGACATTTTGGAAAAAAAATGATCTATATCTCACAATTTATACCAGTATAATATATTCAAAATGTATCAAATAATTAAAACGAAGCCACTCCAATCTTAGGTAAACACAGGTAAACTGTGCTCCAAATCAGGTATGGGGAAATCTTTCATAAACAATTTTTTTTTCTAATTTCAAAGTTAAATGGAACATGAAAATATTTGTAACCTCTGTCTTTGATAAATGACAAGATGATGTTAGGAAAATCCAAAGTCTACAACTAAGAAGGTGATGTAAGTTGAAGTGGCAGTTTCACTGTAAAATCACTGTAAGAACTCTCCCTTCTAGGTATGTTTACTCAGTGAGAGGGTCTGGGGTGATGACTCACTGGCAGTGTGCGTGCACTGAGCCCCAGGATGGACCTTCTGAATTCCATTATTCATTTAGAGCCTCAAAACTTGAAAGCACGAAAGAAAAGCACAACATGAACCTTGGACATTACAAGCAAGGAAGCATTCAAAGGCCAACTGGTTCATCCCACAGGACATAAGAACAGGCACAAGACACTCCCTAATCCTGTTTGCACAGATCCTGAAGTCTTAGCTGCAGCAGTATGACAATGAAAGACATAAAGGGGATACAAATAGAAAAGAGGAGTCTTAAGTATCTTTATTTGCAGATGATCTGATTCCATATGTAAAAAAAACCCTAAAGATGTTACCAGAAAATTTCTACAACTGATAAACACTTTTAACAATGTATCAGAATAAAAAAAATTAGTAGTGTTTATATATACAAGTGATAAGCATAACAAGAGAGAAATCAAGGAAACAATAATATCCACAATAGCCTCAAAAACCAAACCAAACCAAACCAAACCAAACCAAACCAAACCAAACCAAACCAAACCAAAACCTTGGACTCAGTCTTACCAAAGAAGTGAAAGATCTGTCTAGTGAAAATTTTAAGACACTAAAGAAAGAAATGGAAGATGCCAGAAGATGGAAAGACCTTTCATGGTTATAGATTGAAAATGGCCATCCTACCAAAAGCAATCTACAGATTCAGTGCAATCCTCATCAACATTCCAACGCACTCTTGCACATAAATTGAAAAAAAAATCTTTTATATGAGACTACAAATGACCCTATATCTGACTCTGACAGAGGAGAAAGTAGAAAATATTTAGAGAAATTTTAATCCCCAACATGGCTACTCTGGCAAGGGACCACATCTAAAGATCTTCTAGGTCTATGTGATCTGCTGGAATACAGACACGCTCTGAATTATGGTATGATTTGATGAGAATACAGACATGTCCTTAGGACACACCTTTAATCCCAAAGAATGAAGGTAAGGTTCTTTTATAGAAGGAAGCAGCCATATTTGAAAGTGATGTCTCATTGAGAGACAAAGGGATGAATCATAAAAAGATTTGACAAAGATAGGATACACCCAACTCTCATAAGAACAGAAGAGGAAAGAGGCTACTCAAGAGCAGTACAGATGGAGAGAGAAGGGAGTTTTTACCAAGAGTTTCTCACTGGGACAGTTTTACAGAGATAAGTTGCTAGTCACAGGTGGAAACAGAATTAGCCAGAGAATAAAGAATGAGCCAGAAGATTAAAACATATTGCCAGAATTAGGTTGAGGTAAGGCAGAACAACTCAATCAGAAGTCAAGAAAAGCCAGTTTGAATCAGTCAGCTTGGAGAGTTTAGGCCAGAATAGCTGAGTTGAATCAGTCAGCAAGAGTTCAGAAAGAGCTAGAAAGGTTTGGGAACAGCTCTCATCTCATTCTCTCATCCGAGGAAATAAAAACATTTACAGAAATATGCTTGAGTTCACTGGCATAAGAAAGAGTTTTCTGAACAGTATCTTGACAGCTCAGGCATTATAACCAACAATTTTAATAAATAGGACCTCATGAAACTAAAATTTCTATGTTACAAAGACACCATCACTGAAGTAGAGAGGCAAATTAAGAACTGAAAAAAATCTTTACCAGCAACACAGAGGGTTATTATTTAGAATATATAATGAACTGAAAACACTAAAATGGGGCACAGTATTAAACAGAATTTTCAAAATATGAAATACAAGCCACTGAAAAACACTTAAAAATGTTCAACATTCTTAGGTATCAGGAAATTGCAAATTAAAACTTTAAGTTTTTATCTCACTCTAGTCAGACAGCTAAGGGAGAAGGAGGAGGAGGAGAAGGGGGCGGGGACAACAAAAGAGATGGCAAGTGCTGGCATGGATGTTGCAGAAAGAGAACATTTACTTGTTGCTGGTGGGAGTGAGAAGTGGTACATTCATGATAGAAATCAGTGTGGAGGTTTGTCAAAAAGGTCGATCCAGTTATATATGATCCAGTTATGCCCAATCCTTTGGGAACACACTGACATATTCCATATCCTATTCTAGAGACACCTGCTGATCCATGTTCCTTGCTGCTTTACTCACAACAGCCAGGAAACTTAATCAGCCTAACCATATGGTATATTTATACAATGGAATGCCATTCAGCTATTAAGAAAAATGAAATTATGACATTTTCAAGTAGATGGAGCTTGAAGCAATCATCCTGAGAGTTGTGCCACAGACAGACAAACATCACATTTTCCTTCATCTTTGGATATGAGCTTTGAAGCTTCAGATATGTGTGTAGATTGGAATATCCATAGAGGCCAGAACATTACCAAGGGGCCACGAGGGAGGGGCTTTCAAGGAGAAGGAGATAGAACACGCACTGTAAAAGGCTGAAGGAGATTAATGGAACAGGAGAGTTATACTGGAGCTTAGAATTACAGTGTAGGGGAGAGAAGGGAGGCTGGAAATGGGCTTGTAAGAACAAAGACTTTTTTTTTTTTAACACCATTTGTGTGCTTGGTGGTAAGTCTCTATGTGTGTGCTGGGAATAGAACCTGGGTTTTTCAGAAGAACAAGTGCCTTTAACCACTGAGTCAACTCTGCAGCCCAACACTTCAAAAAACACACATGGAAACCCACTACTGTAGAAGCTGACACATACTCGCAGACACACACACACACACACACACAGAGAGAGAGAGAGAGAGAGAGAGAGAGAGCAAATAAGAAGCCCAGGGCCAGAACCAGTTACCTCTTTTAGAATTTTTCAACAAGGTCCTACAGACCCCACAGACATTACAGATTACTGCCATTGCTCTTGGTTTCTCTCCCAAACCTTATGGGAAGACACAATTGCTGAAGGCACCACATATTTGTCACACAACATGGCAAACTAAAGCTGGTACTGACCTGGAAGCCCCCTTCTAACCAACCAGTTTTCCTAATGCTGAATGGTGCTAAGCAAGCTACCAGAGGAGAAAAGTAACCATCAGCCAGGCCCAGCTGTGAAGCCTGAGAGCGGCAAGAATGACCAGCCCGGCAAGACATTCCCACTGGTGCAACCGTGGCAAAGACATCAAGGGGGTTCCTGTCCATTCTCTGACAGGATTTAAGTTTCTCTTCGCAAGAATAAACCCGTAACTGGCACCATTATCTGACTAAGAACCTATGGCTAGACAGGCCCTAGGCTCTAGGGAAGAACCTAGGTCTATTATGCTGTTAAATGGACACAGTATTAGACTAACTTCTAGTGACTTATCGTCCCACTCATAGACCAAAGCATTGCTAGCATCATTAGAGAAGCTCATATTTACAGCTGGTGACTGTGGCAACTTAAATGAGAATGTCCCTCATAAACTAATTTGAATACTTGGTTCCCAGTTGGTAGAACTGCTTGGGAAGGATTAGAAGGTAATGGCCTTGTTGGAGGAGATGCTTCATCAAGGGCAAGGTTTGAGGCTTCAAAAGTCCATGCCATCACCAGGGTCTGTCTCTCTGTCTCTGTCTTGCGTGTGAGCTCTTAGTTACTGCTCCAGGGCCATGTCTGCCTGCTGCCATGATCCCCACCATGGGAGTCACAGACTCTACCTATGCTCAGCCCTAAAAGGAACAAAACACACACACGGGTGCACACACACACGGGTGTGCACACACACGGGTGCGCACACACACGCACACACTCACTCACTCCAAGGTGCAAAGATCATTGTAAAAGAGAGAGGAGAAAAAGCCTAAAAGCCAGAGGTGGTGGATGACTCCAGGATATTAATTCTGCACACACTGGGGCAGCTTCACATACGAAGTCAAAAGGAACAGTTGTGTTTCACTGAGGAACACAAGCCGAGAAAGTAGGAGGGAATGGTTACTTAGGAAAAGCAGCTTTTTGTATTCCCTCTCACGAGGACAATTAACGGAGGAAAATCATCAATGCATCCTGAAACTACCAAGCAGGCCTGTTGGGAAGAGGGCATTCACACGACCTATAGAATGTGCAGTCACTGGAATAAGGAACTTTTATTTCCATAATGGAGACATCTGAGGTCCACCTCCATAGTCAAGGAGTAAACTCAGCAACAGCAGTGGGGACACCCTGACGACACATGACACCTGATAAGATGTGCAAAAGTGATTATCACTCATAGTATCGCCACAAGTTCTCCCTGAATGAAACCGCAATGAAAAAGATAATCTAAAACACTGACATTTTAAAAGACAATTAGCCCAGGCAGTTTTTTTCCCCTAGGTTCATTGAAACTGATACTAATATAGTTGATACTAGAATAATATAACAGTCAATGCAAACATGAACCTTGAATGGATGATGGAGGTACAATGATCACTTATGGCATTTTGGGGCATAAGCAGGGATATCTAAATGTGAGTATTTGTTGTTTTACATAACCACTATTACTTTTCCTGCATGACAATGGTATTGCTGTTACACAGTAAAGTCTTTAGTTTCATCACATGTATGGTGAAGTTTCCAGAAAGAAGAGCAGGTATCATAAACTTACAGAACTATTTTAGTTTTTGTCTCAACATTGTATTTATCAGCCACATGTCTATAGTGACATATAGGTCAAATACGTATGAATGAATAGTTGTTTTGATATATATTTATATTTACATGTTGACTGCCTTGTTCAAAGGTAGTATTTGGGGCTGGCGATGTGGTTGAGTGGTTAAAAATCCCTGCCTGCTCTTCCAGATAACGTGGGATCAATTTCCAGAACCAGGGACACTTGCACTCTCTGTAGCCCTACTGCCATGGGATCTGACGCTCTCTTCTGGTCTGCACGGGCACTGCATACACAGGGTGCAGAGACACAACAGGCAGGCAAAACACTCACCCACGTAGAATACAAAGTAAAATAAAGAGTTACTGATGTGGAAAAGTAGTAATTTTACCAAATCAGACAGCGAATTATTTATAATCCTACCATCAGCTTTCATTCCTGGAGTGTTGGCTCAGGGTTAAGAACACTGGCTGCTGCTGCAGAGGACCCGGATTTAATTTTCAGCACCCACATGATGGCTCACAACCTTTTGTAACTCCCGCTCCAGGGGATCCAACACCCTCTTCTGGTCTCTGAAGGCACATGTGGTACAGACATGTACATTCAGGCAAAACATTCATGCAAAATAAATACAAATAAAATAAACAGATTTGAGGAATAAAATATTCCTATTTCAATAAACTGACCGATGACCTGATTTTGGAGACATGGCTTGTACTAGAAGACTGACATGAATTTATGAGGTTTGTGAACTCAGGTGCTTGGTCTACTCACAGCTTTGGGAAGAGCTCCCATCTATGCCACTCTTACATGATATGTTCTATTTTCTCTCAAATACTAACAAAAATTAAATTCGCACCAGAGATGGTGTTATACACTTATAATTCCAGCACTCAGAAGGTTGAGGGAGAAGGATTGCGGAGACTGAGAATAGCCTGTTATACACCAAGACTCTTTCTTTCACTCTCACTCTCTCTCACACGCATGCATGTGCGTGCACACACACCCCCACAGTACATTCCTGCCTTGGCTCTTGCTTGGAGACACTGTTTTCTAGATAACATTTACTGTTTTTCATCTGTAAAACTCTGATCAAGTGTCAGCTTTTCCTCTGGTGTGTTCCTCGGCTAATCTATTTAAGCTGCAGCTGTTGAGCCAGTGAGAGCTTATGGGTAAAGGCACTTGCTGCACACACCTGCTCACTTGGAAGCCATGGAAAGATGCCCTCTGACCTCCACACAGGCATCCCCACTTCAAAAAGCATACGCACAAACACATGTACCCATAAAGTTAAAAACAATATCAATAAACAGCAGCCACCCTAACCCTGCATGTGGTTCCAGTCCTCCTGCGATGGTTGGGATCTCAAATTCGCCCCTATGCACCATGTGTTGAAAGCCTGAGCAATGGTTTAGGAGGGTCCAGTGGAAACAAATCAGGCTATTAGTACTGTGTGCTGGAAGGTGGTAACAGGTCCAAGGTCACCTTCCTTTCTCGCTACCATCAGGCGAGCAGCTGTGCTCTCTCGTCCACGACCTGCCATGTTCTTCTGCTTGCTTATCACAGGCCCAAAAGCCACTGGAGCCAACGGTCATAGCTTCTGAAAACTAAATCAAAACAAACCTTTCCTCTTTGTTCATTCATAATCTCGAGTACTTTGTCATTTTAATGAACAGCTGACTAATACATCCTCTCTACATTACTTGTCCACACTTATTGCATGTCTGTCTGTCTGTCTATCTATCTATCTATCTATCTATCTACCTATCTATTTTCATTAGTTGACTAAGATATGCAGAGCATTTATCTATGCAGGAGCAGCTGGAACATGCATAAAAGATCATGATTTGCTTTTTAAGTTTAGACATTAAATGGATCTGGTGCCACGAAAGGTACTACTGGGTCCTTATTTAATACATGATTGTGATTTTAGATCCTGAATGTAAAGGAATAAAATACTTTTATAATTAAAACCAAACAACTAAAAACAAGATCAAAGCTTAAGCTTAAAAAAGAGTCAATGAAGAAAAGTTTATTTATTAGGTAGGTGAGAGACTGACAATGTTGGAAGGTGGGAATCTAATTACATTATTTACAAATAAGGGTAATAATATCGTTTAATCTCTAAAGAGAAATTATAAATTAAAATCTTAAGCAAATCAGGATTTAGAAACGTCTTATACCTTGAATTAAGTCAGTTTAATAAAACTATTTATTTTCACCATACGAGGTCAGTGACACGGACTGGGAATCAGATCTGTGTCTCACTCAGCCATCACAGAAGTGTTGGCAGCATGCAGAGTGAGCGACCTCCACCACGGATCTCCTGTCAGGAAGCAGGAAACTATACAGCAGAGGTGGCAGAAAGACTGTAAGAGGCAGCAGTGATGGAGAAGTCCAAGGAAACAGTGTTTTCCGGATGCGACAGGTCCGATGCACACATGACCTCACGGACACGGTGGCAGCACCCACAGGTGCAGGCCACATGGGGGCCGTGTGGAGATGGGAGGTGGACGCAACCCTCATCCCTAACGCAGAAACTTCTCAGCTGATAGCTGCTGCTAAGGAAAAATGACTTCTCTCCCATGGAGTCTCACTGAGTATATGAACCACATTCAGGGGCACGGCCCACGCCCAGCAGTAGAAGTGTGTGCGCGTGCGTGCGTACACATGTCTCAGAGTCTTTCCTTTCTTTTCTCTCTATTAGTCACTTTGTAAACCAGCTGTAGTCCCCTCCCTCATTCCCTCCCAATCCTACCCTCCCTCTCTCTTCTTCCCCTATGCTCCTCTCCAAATTCACTGACAGGGGAGTTCCTCCTCCTCTCCCATCTGACGCTAGCTTATCAGGTCTCATCAGGAGTGGCTGCATTGTTTTCCTCTGTGGCCTGGTAAGGCTGCTTCCCCCTCGGGGGTGGGGGTGGTGGTCAAAGAGCCAGTCACTGAGTTCATGTCAGAGACAGTCCCTGTTCCCCTTACTAGGGTACCCACTCAGATACTGAGCTGCCATGGGCTGTATCTGTGCAGGGGTTCTAAGTAACCTCCATGCATAGTCCTTGGTTGGAGTTATCAGTCTCAGAAAAGACCTCTGAGCCCAGATTTCTTGGTTTTGTTGCTCTCCTTTGGAGCTCCTGTCCTCTCCAGGTCTTTCTATCTCCCCCTTCTTTCCTAAGATTCCCTGTACTCTGCCCAAAGTTTGGCTATGAGTCTCAGCATCTGCTTTGATACCCTGCTGGGTAGAGTCTTTCAGAGGCCCTCTGTGGAAGGCTCCTGTCCTGTTTCCTATTTTCTCCCTCTTCCTATGGCCATCCCATTTGCCCTTCTGAATGAGGATTGATAAATTACCTTGGGTCCTCCTTCTTCCTTAGCTTCTTTAGGTGAACAGATTTTAGTATGATTATCCTATATCATATGTCTAATATCCACTTATAAGTAAGTATATACCATGTGTGTCTGCTTCTGGGATGCCTCACTTAAGACGATCTTTTCTAGTTCCCACCATTTGCCTGCAAATTTCATGACTTCCTTGTTTTTAATTGCTGAGTAGTATTCCACTGTGTAAATGTACCACAATTTCTGTATCCATTCCTCAGCTGAGGGGCACCTGGGTTGTTTCCAGATTCTGGTTATTACAAATAAAGTTGCTATGAACATGGTTGAGCAAATGTCCTTGTTGTGTACTTGAGTATATTTTGGATATATGCCTAGAAGTGATATAGCTGGATCTCGAGGAAGCATTATTCCTAATTGTCTGAGAAAGCGCCAGATTGATTTCCAAAGTGGTTGTACAAGTTTACATTCCCACTAGCAATAGAGGAGGGTTCCCCTTTCTCCACAGCCTCTCCAGCATGTATTATCATTTGAGGTTTTGATCTTAGTCATTCTGATGGGTGTAAGGTGAAATCTCAGGGTCGTTTTGATTTGCATTTCCCTGATGGGTAAAGATGTTGAGCATTTCTTTTAGCGTTTCTCTGCCATTTGATATTACTCTACTGAGAATTCTCTTTAGCTTTGCACCCCATTTTTTAAATTGGATTACTTGTTTTGTTGCTTTTTAACCTCTTTAGTTCTTTATATATTCTGGATATCAGCCCTCTGTGAAATATAGGGCTGGTGAAGATCCTTTCCCAATCTGTAGGCTGTCGTTTTTTTCTGACGACAGTGTCTTTTGCTTTACAGAAGCTTTTCAGTTTCCTGAGGTCCCATTCATTGATTGTTGATCTTAGAGCCTGTGCTGTTGGTGTTCTGTTCAGGAAATTGTCTCCAGTACCAATGAGTTCAAGATACCATTAGTTTTTAAGCTGTTTTACTTTCAACTCTTTGAATATTTATTTCAAAATACTGACAAAAAGACAAAGATGACATCAAACTTCATAATGTTATCACCAAAGGCAAGGGAAAGAAAATAAGGTACCCCCTAAGAGAAATGAGCTCAGTGATTATTAATTAGCAAAACAAATAGGAAACCTGATCACTTCTCATTTTTCTCACATTCAACAGCCGTGATCATGGAGAACTCAGTCTCGTCTACAAAGAAGAAGCATGCGCATGAGCACACTTACCTATCTCACATCTATCTGTTTGGTCCACGAATTCCCAGCATTTGTTCACTCTCAGAAGGCTACAGTATTGTTAGCACCTCTGTTTTAAAAAGTAGAACAGCAGTGAAACAGCACAGGACTTGTGATGCATTGGTACTGTAAAAGGCCTGCAACAAAATTCATGGCCTCAGCTCTCAACTACCGTTTAGAAAATCCCTGAACAGACAATAGTACTCTGTATTGTACACACAACACAGATTTCTAAATAGGACCATGAAACTGAGAGCATTCAATAAAGGTTTATACTTAATCAGATTGTTCCTCTCCTTCTTCCCCACAGTATTATATGCCTGCTCCTGTTGAACTCACGGCTGCCATAGTACTATGATTTCTGGGCCTGCTGGATTCTCTGTTAAACTGGGAGAGCCTGGGGACAGCCTTTCATGCCATTTTACCATGTGCTGGCCTGGGCCTCTGTACAGCCTGACAGAATGCATGGACTAGTTTTTAGATATAAAAAAAGTATTTTTTTTTCCTTAAACCAAGGAACAGGTTTTATTGGAGCATTTCTGTGAAAAAAATAAAGTGTTTCTGATTCTATTTCTTTTTTTTCTTTCTGATTTTACTTCTTAAAAGAATATAATTATTCAAAGGTCATTCTTAAATTTACTTTTTATGGAGATATCTTTTCCGAGAGAAATAAATGCTGAGACAAAAGTTACACCGCAGTGAGCACACAGTCTACTTAGTAAACATTTATAATACAGCACCTTCTACATTATTTAAAATACTGACCAGTTGTTCCATGCAGTCAGTTAGCAGTTTCTGTATTTCTCATCACCCTGGCTCTCAGTCTGGCAGCAAGGTGCTGACTCAGAACAACACAAAGAGTGTTTCTTTACATTTCATTCAAGGAAAAGCTCCCTGAAAATGTACATTTAAAATTCTGGAAAATACAAATCAACACTGCCTTGACCCTGAGGTCTCTATCCTTACCAGAAGGCCTGCCTCCTAAACCTAGTTTCCATTGTTAGCTGGTTACTTTCAATGAGCGATAGACATTCATTTCCAGAAAACACTACCAGGAACCTTTATGATATCATAGACACTATTCAACCCAAACTGACTAAACCACAAAATGCAAAAGCACGCAATTAAGTTCTTTCAGGGGGGCCCTGGACTATTTCGGTACAGACTCAGTGGATGGCAGCCTGAGCAAGAGTAACTGAGAACCTAACACAGGCAGCTTGTGGCCCACCAGAGCTTGTCGTGGCTGCAACTTAAGATGCTTAAGAACCAAACTTTAACTTGTCTTAGATCAAATTAAGAATCCCCTCGAGTCATGGGAATTTACAAAGGAGGCAAGAATTATTATTTATTCCATATAGATTATATTTCATATCCCCCCTTGTTGGAGAAGGAAGCATGAAGAGCTGCTTACTTGGTTACAGAAGTGCCCTCTCTAAGTAAATTAGCAAATGTAGTACTAAAAAAATTTACCTTTTATAGAATCATAGAAGAGTTGGGACAAACACTGATTTGAAACTGCTATTGGTATATAACTAGGAGAAATGAGGTATTCCTGCACTGGTTATAACAGAACAGGAATCACTGTACTACTGAGCAATTAAAGAATAGCCTCATAATGATGGCATACTCATTTTCTTTAAAAACATGCATTAAGTTTATTATCAGAAAAAAATTAAAGAAAATTTTGCCCTAAATCTGAGTATTTTGAAATAAATTCTAATACCAGTTTATA
Organism: Meriones unguiculatus; assembly: GCF_030254825.1. Taxonomy (NCBI): domain Eukaryota; kingdom Metazoa; phylum Chordata; class Mammalia; order Rodentia; family Muridae; genus Meriones; species Meriones unguiculatus. Next base: position 22,213,097 of record NC_083367.1, on the reverse strand, counting down.
TGCCTTTTTATGTGAAAATATTAAAGGTTGCCAATTTTAGTTTAAAAACATTAAAAATAGTAAAATAGATGGTTAACAGTAAACTATATTAAGACAGTCAGCAGTCTTATTCTCAAGGAATAAAAACAATGAAAAGAATTTAGCCATTACCCTCTCCTTGCTCTTCTTTAGTCCTCATCCCCCACACACCGATACCCACATCTCCCTCTCCCTGGAGGTACACCACTACCTTACAAACACACAGCACTTCAACCATGGTACAAGTTATTCAGTCTGATATAACAGAAAATGCTTTTGTCCTGGAGGTATTTTTGTCAGCACTCCTAAAATGCTCTCTTTTGAAATAATACACATGTACCAAAGGAATAAAATTTTTAATAGTTTATTATTTATTTATTAATTTAAATTTATTTACTTTGTATCCCAGCTGTAGCCCCCTCCATCTCCTCCCAGTCCCACCCTTCCTCTTCTCCCCCTATGTCCCTTCCCTAGTCCACTGATAGGGGAGGACCTCCTCCCCTTCTATCTGACCCTAGCCTATCAAGTCTCATGAGGGCTGGCTCCATCATTTTCTTCTGTGGCCCTGGCAAGGCTGCACCCCTACCAGGGAGAGGCGATCAAAGAGTTGGCCATTGAGTTCATGTCAGAGACAACTCCTGTACCCCTTACTAGGGAACCAACTTGAAAACTGAGCAGGGGCTCTAGGTCCTTTCCATGCATGGTCCTTGGTTGGAGTATTGGTCTCTGCTAGGTCCCTTGGGCCTAGGTTTTTTGGCTCTGTTGGTCTCCTTGTACAGTTCCTGTCCCCTTCAGGTCTCTCTATCTCCCTCTTCTTCCTGCTCTCTGCTCAAAGTTTGGCTAAGTCTCATCACCTCCTTAGATACACTGATGGGTAGAGTCTTTAAGAGGCCCCCTGAGGAAAGTTCCTGACCTGAATCTTGTCTTCTCCTACTTCAGATGTCTATCCTGTTTGACCTTCTGAGTAAGGTTTCAGTGTTATTTAGCTTCTTTAGGACTATAGATTTTAGTAGGTTTATCCTATATCATATATCTAATATCCACTTAAAAGTGAGTATACACACTTAAAAGTGTGTGTCTTTCTGCTTCTGGGATACCTCACTCAGGATGATCTTTTCTAATTCCCACCATTAGCCTGCAAATTTCATGATTTCCTTGTTTTTAATTGCTGAGTAGTAATCCATTGTGTAAATGTACAAAAGAGATTCACTGAAGTTTAAGTCACTGGAATTTCCCACTAAAACTTAGTGGAGAAATGAGAAAACTTCAAAAGAAGGTTCACTCATTAGAATAATTCTGAATGTAGTCATACAATATACTCTTGTAACTTCCACTGTATTAGAAGCCACATATATTTTGGTATTTAAATATTTCTACTTGTAGTAAACTACATATAAACACTACTTTTTCATCACTAAGATGAAAAATGTCCCTCAAGGCCATAGCATAAGAAACAGAATATATATATATCTAAATTCTCTTGTCTAACTGCTACCACAATCTTATGCACTGACTTAAACGAGAAAAGTAATAATATACACAATCTCAGTGAAAGTCATTTGGCTTGCTTTTTTTTTCTTTTCAAAACAAGGTCCTGGACAGAGCCAGGCTGGCCTCAAACTCCCTATGTAGCCAAGGCTGAGCTCCAACTCACGCTCCTCCAACTTTAACCTCCTGAGTACAGAATTTATAAACAAATGTCACCATGCCTAGCAACAAGATTTCTTTTAATAACACTGTCAAATTCATGTTGATAAAAGATTCTAGACCCTCAACTACGGAAGTCTGCTATTAAAAGCATTACTCATATCCAATTAAAAACCGACAATAATAAATGATTTAGTTGGAATCAGATAATAAAGACTTAAACAGAAGTAATTGACCAGAACTGAGTTCTATATGGTACCTACAAATCATGTATCGTTCTATATGATACCTACAAATCATGTATAGTTTTAAAGTTGAAGTCACATTAGTGATATTTTCTGTCACAGGAGGCTCAGGGGCTACAATAATGGTCTGTGCACTGCTGGAGTTCAGGGAAGACATCTAGGTGGACTATAAAATGTCAGAGAGTCACTGATGCCTGAGGCTTATTTAAAGTCATGCAGTTACCAAAGGTGTCAGCACATTCATGGAACAAAAGAGTTGAACTAGGAGAAATAGTCTATTAAGACAGGTCAGCAACCAGGAAGCATCTAGCATAAGATAATAAGGCTGACTAACAAGATAAGAGAACCAAGAGAGTATGGTGTCCCGGAAAGCATGTATTAAGAAGTAGCCAAATGTATCTAGGCTGATGATCGGTCAAGTAAGATAAGGGTGAGGAACCCGCCAGTGGGATTAGCAGCACCAGGGCCACTGTTGAGCTTGAAAAGAACAGATTAGAAATATCAACCTTTTCTACAACGGGAAATGACTACAAACATCTGCTATAAACATTCTTTGGGAGTGGGTGCTGCAGCTGGCATGGACACTACCCTGGACATGATAAAACCTATGAACATGGAACCAGGGCATCTGGTGGAAGTCAAACTAAGTGAAACCTGGAACAAATACAGATTCAGAGATGATTTTTTTTTTTTTTTTTTTTTTTGCCAAATAGCTGCACACCCTAAATAACAGAGGTGGGGGTGGGGATGCTGTTGCTCAGCATTAACCACACGCCAGGAAAAGAAGAGTCAGTCTCCAAAGTAACACTAGGAAGAGGGAAGGCTACTAGAGCAGAGACCCTGACCTAGGTGCTGTCATCCTGGCAAGTCTCCTGACATCTTTTTCCTGTTTATCCTAAATAAAAATTGGGCATTATATGTCCTAGCCACAAATGTAAAATGTTTGTGCGTGGGCAAACAAACTAGTGAGATTACAGTTATTCACACAAGAGAAGAGCCAAGTCATACTGACATCTAGTTCTTCCTCTTTAGAAATGAAAACAAAAGAAGAAAAGCCATTGGCAGGAAGGAAAACACAGGACACAGGAACAAATGCAAACAACTGAAGACAGGAAAACTCACAGACAGAACTTTGGAACACTTAGGCAGATGTGATGGCCCCACAACACAGGACTATGACAAGAGGTCATCAGAGAAGGCACAACCCATCAGTTGTGGGAGATTTAGAACGAGGAATGGAGGAATGAGGAACTCTGAGGGACACTAAGTACAGAGGTGGGAGGGTTCAAAGGTCAACCAGCCATGCTGATCTCTGCAATGAGACCACAGGGTGAACTACGGGAACCTCTCTGAGGCCCTCACAGGCACTCTGGGCAACACTGCCTTCTGTCATATCCACAGAAAGTATCTTGCTACAGTTGTGAGGCTGAACATTTTCTGTCAGATTAGATTTTATATTCATTTCAATCATATGTACAATAGCTCTGTTCAACTTGTCCTACTCTTACAATTTTACATCTCCATTTCCTAGTAAGAGATGTTATAGTCAGATAATTTCACAAATCTTCAGAATATAAATAGGAGAAGTCAAAATAACTAACACATTAACTAGAAAACTTTGGAAAAGCTAAATACTTTTAGAAAAGGTAAATATCAGAGTATCATTAAAATTTGAATTCTCATTTTGGCTATGTAGGGTTACATGTTTTTTTTTTTAATATTCATTGTTCAATTAGACTTTATTTAATGTTTTTCTACAGCTTAAACTTTTCAGTTGCGTGCTTTTATTTTTTTCACCGGCTACATATCACTGGGTAGATATGCCACACTCTCCTAACGCTCCTGAAGAGAAGAAACATACACCACACAAAGGTGACTGAGATGTAAGAGTTTAGAATAAATTTCTTATTTTGAAAAGATGATGGGAAGGTTGAAAATTCTAAAGCTAAAACCACAGGTAGCCTACAAACATTGAATACAATGATTTTTTCTTAGCACATACATGGCTAGGAAACAAGGGGCAGACCCACACTCATTTGAATCTGCTGACTTAAATGAGAAAAGTTTGCACTCATATTCTACCCCTGGAAGCACTGGGATGAATTTAGTAACTCACGGGTGTAGTCATGCAAATCTCTGTGCACGATAATCGCTCATGAGGTGGCAAAAATGTTCATAAAACTACGAAATGACATTTAGAATATATTTTAAATTAACAGCAAGTTTAGAAACAACTGATGAACTCTAATGCCATTATTAAAATTAATCACTTAGAAAGGGAGGCTAAGTTTGAATACTTAACTAGCAGAATGACAGCAGTCACTGGAGACTTACTTAGATGCTCTTCTGGGGAATAAAACAGTAACTCACACTTTTAATGTACAGATCACATACAAGTTTCAGAGACTCCAGCTACACAGGAAACTCTGACAATTGAAGCCTGTTTTTGTGGAGAATATAAAGAATGACCTGTTAAAGGACAAATCCAGGCAATTAAGATCTGAGCAGTGTTTAGAGAAACCCAAATACAAAATGTGCCCCATGCTCTGGCCTTTTGTGCTGACTGGTGACTAGAAAAAGGGTTAGGAACAACATGAACAGTAGCTTTGGAAGGAGTCCATGACCTTGGGTAGACCTGAGGATAGCAGAATTTAAACAACTAAGAAGCCATGGCCAGCTGTGTGGCATACACACATATTCATCCTGACTTTATTTTTAATAACAAAAATTATGCTAGTTACTTTTAAAAAACTCAGTTTAGAAATTACCAAATATTTAAATATTTCTTGTCTAACACACAGAAAATGCTGATTCTTTGAAGGCAAGCTCTCAAAAAGCAATTATTTTAAGATATGAGGAATCAAATATACCAGGCACGTACTGTCAGCTGAGTAATCCCAGCTTTTTACATTTTTTCTTAATAATTGCAACATTTATAAAAATAATTATTATTAATAAATTATTTTAATAATAATTACAATAATTATGATAATATATTATAATATAATTATTATAATTATTAACTTTTTGCTTTTTTGTGAATTTTACATCATGTACCCCAATCCCACTCATCTCCCTGTCCATTGCTATCCACCCTCTGTCCTTACAATCCTTACTTCCCACCCTGCCCTCTCGAACAAAACATAACAAACACCAAAATCCATCTCGCGGAAGCTGTAGTGTGTCACAGGTGTCCATACAGTATACCCTTTTGTCCGCACATCTTTCCTTGCAGGTGTTCATTGCAATGAGTCACTGGTCTGGTTCAATGCCTGGGCTTCTGTTACACTCTCTATACCGACTCCACACAGGGACTCCTCTCAGATACCCTGTTGATGCCTGGTGTCATGGAGACCCTGCAGCTTTGGATCTGTTGCAGTGGCCCTTCATGCATTCTTGTAGTTAGTAGATGAGGTAGATGTTGGGGCGGGCCAACTCTGTGCCTGGTGGTAGCTGGGTTGGTCAGATCACCAGCTCTCCCTCACCCACACCACCTAGGGGAGCTCTCCAGCCCTGACTAGTTCACCCAGTGCCACAGCCAGCAAGGGGAAGGGCCAGCTCTGCTGCTCTCATGCCCTGGCGGACAGCTCACCTGCACCCACTCCACCAGGGCCAGCTCCACTCACCTGCCTGGGTGAGGAACAGGGCCCACTCTCCTGCTTGCTCTCACAACCTTGGAGCACCTCTCCTGCCTGTGCAGATGATAAGGGGTGGAGGCAGGGAGTGTGTGTGGGGATGTGTGGAGGTGTGGGGAGCATCCCTCTCTCTTGCCCACAGTACCACAATACCATAGGAAATGTAAAGTTTTAATCTCAACAACAAGCACCGGCATACTGTTGGACCAGCCATAAGCTTTTTAGAAGAAGGTAAAATAGTTAAGTGAAGATAAAATAGTTATTGCTGAGCAATAAAGGCAGAATTAGAAAAGTAATGTTAATTCCTAACCTGAAATTGATTATTCTATACATTACTACATCTATTAGCCAAAAGATGTAACAAACAATTTAGTAAAAACAAAATGCTTTTCCTCCGATTTTGATGCTACCTACTACAGAAGGAGATTTCCTTTTTCTTTTCTCTTTCTTTCTCTTTTTAATTTTTTTTTTTTTAATTTTTCGAGACAGGGCTTCTTTGTATAGCCTTGTCTGTCCTGGACTCACTTTGTAGACCAGGCTGGCCTTGAACTCACAGAGATCTGCCCCCCCCCCCCAAGTGCTGGTATTATGCACCATGGCAGCCTGGCAAGACATTTTAAGAGGCTATGGGGCAGGGTACTGTAAAACACGCCACGTTCTTCATGCTTCTTGAGATGATGTTTCTGAAGACAGTAACCCAAGAGATGCCAGCAAATGGAGGGTTTTGTTTGGTGGCTGTTTTCTCATTTGTGGGCAAAACATGACGTGATGTAGTCAACACAGATTTTGACGTGTTACCTTTGCTTTTAAGTATTTTATGGTCTTAACGCCACATTCTAAAGATTACCGAATCGAGTTCTACTGGACACGTGTTCCTTCCTCTAATCACCACTTAACATAGCTTATTCAGCCAGGTCTTAAGATTTCCTCTATTACTCTGGCCAAAATGCAAAATTAACATGATTTCAAAATGAGGATAGGGAAATCCTATATAACCTCATGTTATTTAATCTCAAAATATTTTGAGTATTTCAAAGTAAACAAATATTTTTATGACCCTAATACTCTGAAATGAGAAATGTAGGTGCCTCTAGCTGGAGAGAGAGGCAACTACCTAAACAAACAGCTACCAATAAAAATTAGGAATCAGACCACAGACAACAAATACCAAAGCTTTTCTCACACGATATATATGCTGAATTCGAAAAAGTGATTTTTTTAAAAAATAAAACCTTTCTTTCAAAAACCATACAGTAAAAACATTTTTATTCTTTTAAATACCCTAAAGTGCAACTAAAAATGTATGCTTACAGGAATCAGTTAATCTTTAATCTATGACAATTAATTAATTCTTTTCATTTATCTCACCACTGAATGGAAATTCTGGAATTATGAAAAGTTTGAAGGAGGAATTCAACAGACTCTCTTTCAATTAGCAGCTTAGAGTTCGTTAGGTAACACTACGAAGCTCTGCCGATGCTGAGGGCTGAGGAAAGTCTTTGAAGCTTAATTTACTTTCCTTAAAATGGAAACCCCCTTTAAACATCAGCTGTGTTGATTGAGTCATTCTATTTCCTAATTTTTGCCAAAATGTATTTTTCCTTTGAAACGCAAGAATCATCATGTTTCCAGCTTAGATGTAATAAAAACCCAAGTTTATAATTAAAAAAGATATGAAGATTAAATGAATAAAGTTACTTTATCTTGCTTGACTCATCTATTTAATCTGAATTACATTTAATTTAGAGAAATGATATAAGAAATACACGGAACACACAGAACATTCTCTTTGAACAATAACTTGTGCAGACGATACAAATATCGCACTGCCAGCAATGAAAATTGTGATATCTTTCCCTGCATCTACTTATACCAGTGACTGATTCTTTTATTAAAGAGTCCACATTAGGGTCTTGCCATGTGGTCCAGACTGGTCTTGAAGCTATGGGCTCGGTGTTCTTCCTGCTAAAGTCTTATGAGTTGATGGGACTACAGGTATGGACCAGCGCGTCTAGTGTCATATTTTTAAATCCAGCTCTACAGTAAAGACTTCCCAAGGTGGCTGAAAGGAACTTAGACTTATGCAAAGCAACACTGAATAAAATTTCTCTCCAGACAGCCTGTTGATTTCACTAGAAATCAAATACCACATTACACTAGAATCTGGGCCTTTAAAAATCAAAAACACAATTTTAACTAAAGATCAAAGAAAATGTGACTTCATTAATAATCAAGAATTAAGATATCTTGTTTGATACCTCAGTCTCAAAAACCACACTCTCCCAAAGTTACTATTTTTTTTTTTTTTCAGGAAAACCTGGCAAAGTAAAGCGACTGTATGCCACTGGCAGAGAAACAGCTACAAGCACACGTCTCCAAGACTGCTTGATCTCCTAACCTTGACCCCTACTCCCTGCGGAGAGACTGGCGTCTGAATGGTGAGGATAGTGTAGAGTCCGGTGTGGCTGCCACAGGCCGCAGGACTCACAGCAAGCCAGCCCCCTGCTTCGCAGATTCACTCTAAGCTCACTGAGTGACAGAATGGTTTATGCTCTTGAAAGATTTACATGATTTTACTCTATATGTTCATGCTGAACTTCTGTAGAATTGTTCTGAGGAAACGAAGACACATACAAAATACTTTAAATGCTTATCAAACACCAGCTGGCATTGCTTGGCATTTCCTCACTGCACTAAGAAAGAATGGAAGCAATTCTGATTTTCCAGTTTAGGTCTATGACTCTCTGGGGATCTTCAGTGCCTGCTGTTACGTCCCCCTTTTCATCTCTAATTCTGTTAGCTTGCATCTTTTCCCTTCACCTTTGTAGTTAAGTTGGCTAAAGGTGTGTCAGTCTTAATGATTTTCTGTAAGAACCAACTCTTGTTTCATTGATTATTTATATTGGTTTGTTGTTGTTCTATCTATTTTATTAATTTCAGCCCTGAGCCTGATATCTATTCCTTTGGGCATTATTTCTTCTTTTCGTTCTAGAGCTTTCAGGCGTGCTGTTAACTTACTAATGAGAGGGTTCTCTAAGTTCTGAAAGCGATTAGAGGTGTACATGGCCTGCTCACTATGGCATAAAGCACTTACATGAGCTGTAACCTGTAAATTTTATCTAAAATGTCAAAGTTGTAATTGTAGTTTTCAAATTCCTTAATAAACACCTACTTTTAATTTTTAAAAGGTAAGCTTATTTATTATTTAATTATCAGGGAGTTGGAGTAACAGGTCAATGAATAGTATCTATAATGTTTTATGGGAGCTCTTCCTTTCTTTAGCTTGCCTCTAAACAGATTATCAGTAATATTTTTTTAAAAACATATTTTATATCATAACATATGGTATACTTTTCATAGCAATACCTTGGGTAATTCTATTCTTTTTTTAATTTTAAGTTTTATTAATTACAATTTATTCACTTTGTATCCCCCTATAGCTCTGTCCCTCCTCCCCTCCCAATCTCACCTTTCTTTCCCTTCTCCACCCATGCCCTTCCTCCAGTCTACTAATTGGTGAGGTCTTTCTCCCCTTCCTTCTGATCCTAGTCTATTAGGTCTTATCAGGAGTGGCTGCCCTGTCTTCCTCTGTGGCTTGGTAAGGCTGCTACTACTTCAGGGATGGGTGATCAAAGAGCAGGCCAATCAGTTCATGTCAGAGACAGTCCCTGTTCCCATTACTATGGAACCCAGTTGGACACTGAACTGCCATGGGCTACATTTGCACAGGGGTTCTAGGTAATCTCTATCAATGGTCCTTGGTTGGAGTATCAGTCTCAGAAAAGACCCCTGATTTTTTGGTTCTGTTGCTCTCCTTGTGGAGCTTCTATCCTCTCCATGTCTTACTATTTCCCACTTCTTTCATAAGATTCCCTGCACTCTGCCCAAAGTTTGGCTATGAGTCTCAGCATCCGCTTTGATACCCTGGGGTATTTCTATTCTATACAGAAAATTAAAAGTTAATTCCTAGCCAGGTGGCAGTGACACAGGTCTTTAATCCCTGTGCTTGGGAAACAGAGGCAGGTGGATCTCTGAGATTGAGGCCAGCCTGGTCTACAAAGTGAGTTCCAGGTCAGCCAGGGCGTACAGAGACCTTGTCTCAAAAAAAAAGTGATTTTTTTGGCTGAGTATAGTATGACTTCAATCCGTCTCTGCCACAGCGACTTGGAGGTGGGCTAAGAATGAGATACTGGGCGGGAGTGGACGCGCAGGCAGGAAGCATGCGCTGTCTGAGGAGCCTCTTCATGCCCTGCTTTCCTGGGGCAAGTTCTTGTCTGCACTTTCATAGTTTACCACACTAACTTAATTTGCTGCAAGCTCACCTGTCTCCCAAGCTTCTTAAAGGCAACGACTATAATACTAACTAGACGTCTTTGAGAGGCCACAGTAAAGAATACTTTTAAGTTTAGAGTAAACGAAGAGGCATTTTACAAACTTCAAGGTTTATAGACCACTTAAGAAATGCTTACTTTTCTAGCAGTTCCAATTTCCTAGAAGTTGCTCTGAGCAAATAAGGTTAACATAAACCCTCAGCATGCAAACACACTTATACAGAGTCTAAAACAAAGTCTCTGTGTGAATACAGGTGGCCATCACTACAGCTCTGGACAAATAGCTCTGTCCCAAACTAAGCTCTGCAGGGACTACAGGTTTTCATTAAGACTTCTATTCATGTGTGTGCAGTATGCATATGTACGTATGTGTGTGTATAAAAACATATTTTAAGGTTTCTTTCATGTTTTAGTCATGCGGCTGTGTATGTACACACGGGTCTGTCCGCTTCTGACTGCAGGGACCTGTGGAGTCCAGAAGAGGGCACTGGATCCCCGGAGGGAGCTGGGGTGGTTGTGAGCTTCCTGTCTTGTGTGCTGAAAATTGAACTCAGGTTCTTTGCAATAGCAGTACTCACTCTTAAACACAAGGCCATCTCTCCAATCCCCAAGATTCCAATTTTAAACATATATGTACATTGTTTGATTTGGTGTTCCTATATTTCATATCCTAACATATTTGTATAATTACTTATCCATATTTAAACCTATTTAAACATTACACAAATATTACAATCTTATCTAAAATATTTTTATTAATTCCTTAAGAGCAGTATATAATGTATTTTGATCCTGTTCAGCACAACTCCTCCCCCTATCTCCTCCTAGATATACCCTACAATTACAGATTTACAGATAGAAACCAAATGCCTCAACTGCCTGAAGGATTATGAAAACTAAAGCATGAAGAAATTGCTCAAGACTCTATAGTCATTTGCAAGTGAGGCTATAGTTGAACATCCGTTTGCCTGGCTGTTGAGCGAAGGATTTCTTCTAAAAGACTAATTGTTAATGAAAAAAATTAGTGGCCATTTTACAACTGATCACATTTTTATTTTATAACACATGAACTCTCTAGGAAGACTGTGACTTAAAATGACGTTAATCACATCACTGACCAAAACCAAGTCAGGTGGAGCCGTGCTGCCTGTGCCCCATGGCTCAATGGCAATGCCTCTGAGACAGCGTGACTCTGAGCAGGCATTGAAGACACAAAACTCATACTCTACTGCTATGAAACTTTATGGTAAATGGAACGACCCCCATCTAAGTTTCTCAAGTTTGTAAGATTACCTTTATCAGATCCAGTTGTTTCTCTACTGTGAATCTTTATTTTTATCTGTTTCTCTAATAATCACTCTTTCCACTGCAAGAATCTTCCCAGCAATTCTTTCTGCTCTTTTACAGAACATGAAAGTGCTTTTATATTATCTATATCTTATTGGCTGACAGACATACTTCTCAAATTGATTTAAGATAATATAGTAATACAACCAGAAATTCAACTTCTATGCCTTTGAGAGAATTGAAAAGTTTCTTCTCAGAAAAATATGGATCTCAGCATTAAAATGGTAAGAGTTGATGGAGAGGAGAGGTCCCTTATTTCTAGTCGTTAAAAGAAAACCTCTCAAGTCAAGCCAAGTGTTTCCGTGGAGCAGAAAGAACAGCCTGATGTGCACTACACGGTACCCTTTCTATAATAACCAACAGCGATTGTGTTATTGTTATTAATCCTGCTGGACATCGCAGCACTAGAAATTTAAAGCTTCCAAGATGTGAGACAACTTAGTTACTACAGTGATTTGAAAACAGGACTCCAGGTATTTTTAAACTTCGCACATAAGTGTGTTTATAATGTAATTGTCAACTTTATATCATACCTTAATCTTATATTTTCATGTCACCTCAACAAAACCATTTTCATTTTTGAAATAAAAATTAATAAAAGGTACAAGCAAAAATACACATAATATTTCCAGATCCAAGCATTTCCTCTTTAAGGTATATAGTTACATAGAGACTAATAGAACTTCTATAATGATAAATCCCATATACTTTCACAGTGGGAAAGTAATATGATCCTCAAACTTCAAAATAAATTACGTCCATCTAGTCAAGCTAAACGTTTTTGTCATAATTTCTTCATCACAGATAAGTATTTTGTGATTGTTCAGTTCTTATAATTTGGTAGTAGCTATTGTAAAAATAGCTAATAGACAGAAAAGGTCATTTTTCAATACAAAGATTATCATTTCTCATCGATCTTTTAATATCTTTTGAAAACCTTGTCTAAGCACATTTAAAACATTAATCTAAAAATTGCAACTGTACAATTAATTTCAATTCTATGATTAATGTAGATTTTTAAAGTAGACCTTTTGTATTTTCTACTAACTTGCTAACTTGAAGGGCTGTGATATCGTTCAGGCTATAACTTTTTTTATCCATGAGGTCACACTGTTTTGGCTTTATATAAAACTTAAAAACAGTAAAAAATAAAATTATCCATAAGCCATGGCTCCTTTATTCAAATAAACTTAATCAGATTTGATATTATACATGTTTAGAATGTATAGTTTTTGGTTTTAAGTGATCTCTTTAACATAATGTAAGTTCAAGTTAGCTGATGACAACGTCACCAAATCTGAACTTCAGCATCATTTCTATGACTTTAGAAAAAAAGAGATGCTAGGATGGACTTTGTCAGGTGTGCAAACCGACCACTGCATTGCCATGAGTGTTATTTCTGCATAGAAGTAAGTAAATTCATAAAAATAGCACTGAGCACTTAAAAGAACATTCAAAGCAAGAAAGCTGCTCACCGGTCTGAGGGAATCCAAACTGATGTATGATCTCATCAGTGGTCAGCACAGATGGCTGTTTCGCCCTTGGCGTCTTTGTAGGGCCTGGTGGTGGTGAGGTTATTGAGAGATTTTTGTTGACCTGCAACAGAAAAGGCAATCAGAAAGTACCTCAGATTTCATAGATTAGTGGTACAAAAACTGGACGAGAAATATTTGCTCACTACCCAAACCAGGACACGTAACAGGTCAAGGGGAAAGTAGCAATTCAGATGGTTGGTTTTTACAGTTGGAAGACAGGACACATTTTTATTAAGGAAAAATACAAATGGCAATCAAAACAATTTACCTTTTTAACCTACTTACATTTTAACTGATATTATGCAATAATTTAAAATACAGAGGTCTGAAGTTTCAAAGAAAGGTAAATATAAAAGTGACTCCTTGATTGCTTCTCATTAAGAAAGAGTGCCAGTGTTTCCAACCCTCATTTCTCTGGTGTTTTAGTAAACTAGCAGAGAAGTCCTTTTTAGAACACGAAAACCCTTGTGTTACTCATGTACATGGTGATAAATGTAACACCCTACAACATCATGTGCCAGGAGAAAGTTTCCATCGCATAAAAAAATCTTTTTCTTAAATACCAAACACAGAATGACTGTTTAAAAATGATCACTGAGCAAAATTTCTATATAGTCTATAACAAGTAAAACCAAAACTGAAATGCGTAACAAGTGCATTTTCATTAGATTAGTTCACTAAAACAGTTAAAAAGTTTATTAGTAATTTTATCTTAGAAATTAGAATAAATTTCAGGAAAAATTTAGTCTTGTTCATTGTGAACCTTTTTCTTTAAGAATCATAAAATATGATTTTTTAAACAATTTGAGATAGCCTGATTTTAAAAATTCACTGCAAATAAACTTTGAATTAACAAAATAAAAGGACAACATACTCTATATAAATATTAATATATAGAGACTTTTTTATTTTCGTTACTTTGCTTTAAATAATCAAACCACACAGACTTCACTGGGGACTCCACTGTGCTAATGTTTAACTGTGTTCTATTCAGGACAGTTACGCTGTAGCTACATGCATTTTGTTTCTTTAGCTGCATGTTTGTAAAAACAGAAGTTTTTCAAGCAATGACTGTACATCTAAGATGCACTTCTTTTCTTGCAGCGAAGAGCTTAAGCATGTTAGGGGAAAAGTCAATGAAGACCATACAGTAGAACAGCTCTAAAATAGTAAAATTATTATGCTATGTCCTAAAACATAAAAAATAACCTTTTTGTGGGTGTGAGTATGGGAATCAAACCAGGAATTTACACATGCTAGGCAGGTGTCCTACCCCAGAGCTATATTCCCAGCCAAAAAATTCTTCAAAATAATTAGAAGGAGTTAAAACCACATCAGTGTTAACTTATTACCAAACCTGAAAACTTCTCAGGATCCATTATTAAGCTCTGGCCAAAAATAATATACTATAACTATATGCTACGAAAATAACAGAGAAAGCCGTTGAACTTCATTATTCATCTCTAGGTGAGGATCGCAACAAAAGTCCTGTCTGTGCTTTAATAAGAGTGTGCCAATAAAGATGATGTGAAATTATAATATTGTATTTGCATGTTAAGTATCAGGTACTGGGAAATGCAGTGACTAGATTGAATAGTGCAGGTGGTACTGTGCAATGGCAGCACCTTTGTCTGTATTATAAAAAGTCAAACACATCTATCTGCAGAAATAAACGATAAAGAGTGATACTAAGGAAGTACTGCATAAATATTAGATATCAGTACCATCTCTCAGATCATCAGGCAAATCTAATGTAGCTGATGCAATTGAAGTTCTCTTGGCGTTCTCTGCTTTTAGTAAAAATTCTGCATACAAAGAGACACATCTATCACTTAACTAATTAACCTCTTGTTAGAGCCACTAGTCAGTTTTACTTTTGCATTCTTGAAAATTATTTTCAAACACGTTAAACAGCGTCAAGTGTGGTGCAGATGGAGAGGTGTATAATAGGGCTACAATTATATGATTCTATGCTCACATCTATGCCCTGGTGATGGACATAATCTTCCTCTTTAGAGCTCTGTCTGTGCTAAAACAGAAACAAACAGAGAAAGTTACAAGGCGCTTCAGTGCCTCTGCTCAAACAAGAAGACTCAATACTTTAAAAAACACATGAGTATTGTGGGGGGGGGGTGCAATAATTACATGTTTTCCCTAAGCAAATTTTATGGTTCTGATCTTCCTTGACATCTTTTCTGGATACCATTCAAATGTTAATAAAGTGATGAGTAGCAACATTATAGAGCAGGTGATTCAATTTCTAAGATTTGAGATAACTATCAATTATTATTAGTGGGGATATTAGAAGTCAAACGACTTTCAAAGTGATCTGACATACATTTATAATTTAATCTAGAGGAAGAAATTAACAATAACCATTAAATAGAATGAAGCAACGCGTGTTTCTGAAATATATGCTACGGAAAAGGATTGCCTAATAACTTTACAACAACACAAAGGTTGGCCAACGTAGTCTGCCCCACACCAATCTACTTTGTTCACAACACATTTTTCTCCTTGCTTCATACAAAAACCACAGTTTGCCAAAGTCAGTTTAATACTTCCATAATGGAGAAAACTAAAAGCAAAAAATTGGAATGAAATTTATAATAAGGAAAAATAAAACAAAATGACTGAGAACTTCTGCCAAGTTAGTTAAAAAAACAACAACAAAAAACTGTTTCCCTTGCTCTTTCAGGCTGTAAGCATTGTCATGCAAAACTCGCAAGCACTAACGTTTTAGGACTGGGTTAATTTTCTTGATAAAAATCTCACTGCCCAAACACAAACTTGAGCGCAAATGATTAAACAAGCTAATGATTAGTTTCTGTTTTAGCAATTAAAAGGTAAAATCTCTGGGAGAGATGTAACATTCGCTTCCAGACAGTTACAAGTCTATCACTGCAGCCCATTTTAGATCAGATGCTACCTGGACCAGTGCTAGAACTTTATGATGGTTCAGCCTTTGTTGACTCTTCAAAAACTGGTTTAAAATTATAACTGAAAAGACACTGATGATATCTTGTTAAGAGTTCACAAATTCTTGTCTTTCCCAGATAGGTGTCATTTTTTTTTTTCTATATCAGAACATACTTTCCATGTTGCTTTGCAGGATAGTGAGAAATATAAAGAAGTAGTTTATAAAAACAAACAAACAAACAAACCAACCCTAAACATGATCTAAGGACTCAGATGTTTTTTTTTTTATGAAGCCAAGACAGTGAAATGAGAAACAGAAACACCAAAAGCATGTTTTACAGCTGCAAAGTGCCAGCTATCCTTACTCTCTAACCTCTCATACCATTCAATAAATTATGAAAACAATTCAAACACAAAGCAGTCATGGTGAAGCATTTTAAAAATAACTTTTAATCAGGATTGTCTGAGCCTGTCACAGCTACAAAGGACCTGTGGTTCACAGATTACTGCTGTGATTCTCCTACATGAAGATCAAAATTAAAATTAGTCTGGCTCAAACCAACAGTCCAGTAAGGCATTCTGCCGCAATGCTTCTCGGATTTCTCTAAACTTTCCTCTCCTTCCTCTCTTAGCATACTGTCCTGCTTCACAGAGGAACCTTATCTTGAATGGCCTAACTTCCTTACTTCTTAATCTCTGAAAATCTACACTTCTTGAACCTACCCTGTTTTTTGTTTTTTCTTTCAGCACCAGAAGCGATGGTTCTGCTGAAGTCCTCACAGGTGTCAACAAGGCTCCTCCAAATTCTACAAGAGCCTCTCCACATAGATCCGTCTACTTGGTACAAAAACACAACCACCGAAAGCTCTCCCTCTACCTCAGAAACTCCCTCATGCTTCATTCAAAGATAAAGTCTTCGAAAAGCACCACAGAAAGCAATACCTCAGCTTCACAGAATGCTACAACGTGTGACTGAATTCAGCATACTGTTTAGGCCTCTGTTGCTGTATACCACTCTCCACTCACTTTTCCCCTCTTTCTTCCTGCCATTCTTCACATCTACCCATTTTTCAGAATGTTGTTTGCTGGGTACATCCACGTCTTCCTCCTTAGAGAGCCCTCTTGGTAGGAACATCCATGTCATCACTTCCTGTGATATCACTTCCTTTGCTCACTAATTCTGTTTCTTAACTCTATTTGACTCTGTCTCCTGGTCATTAAGAACAGCGATGTCTAGCCTTTCCCTAGGAAGCACAGCCACTCTTTCTCAGTGAACAGCCCAGAATGCCCGCCTCATCCCAGACTGCTCCTGACCTGCACATGGGAACCACCAAGTACCATAGTTGGTCCTTCACCCTAGCCAGCCTTCCACAGATCTTCAGGCCAGTAAGGCTTGATTAGTGCTTTTCTAGTTTCCAAAAGTTAAGAAGAAATTACATTTTAAAAATTATTTTTAAAAGCCTTGCAAATAACTGAAATCAATTCTTGAAATATTCTACTCAACTCAATCTTGCCTTTTTATGCTGATCGTATACAAATGGATACATACAAACATTATTTTTAATTTTTTGAGACAAGTTCTCATAAGTCCATGCCTTGAGTTTGCTATGCAGGTGAGGATGGCTTTGAACCCCTGATCCTTATGCCTCTACATCTCAAGTGTAACATCAAGATCAGCAACCATATATGTAATTTATATATATACATACACACATATACTTACTATATATTAAAAAGCTATATTCTCTGAAATTTCTATCATTTAAATGTTTTTAAAACATGTTTTTGGTAAATAATAGATTTCAAGATAGTTCTGACTAAAGGTAAAATCTCTGGGAGAGATGTAACATTCGCTTCCAGACAGTTACAAGTCTATCACTGCAGCCCATTTTAGATCAGATGCTACCTGGACCAGTGCTAGAACTTTATGATGGTTCAGCCTTTGTTGACTCTTCAAAAACTGGTTTATAGCATTCTCTCTGTGTGTGAGCATGTATGTGTGGTCATGTGTATGTATGAGCATGTGGGTGTGTGCTCACATGTGTGTCTGTATGTATGAGTTCATGTAGGTGAGTAGACATACATGTGCAGTGGCATACATGTAGGATGGAAACCAAAGGGAGACAGTAGGTATCTCCCTCAGTTGAGCTGCAGCTTGTTTTCTGGGCCAGGATTCCTTACTGCACCATGAGCTCCAGCGGCCCCGCCTGCCTCTGCCTCCACAGTGCCCAGAATTTTAAGAGTGCTGTGCATCTTCACTCCTGTCGTCATGCTTCTGTGGCAGGCATTTTACTGAATGAGTCACCTCTCCAGACCTTTTACACTTTTCACCCATATTCTTGTATTAACCACAATCTATGCCCACATCACCCTTAACATGCCCAATCTCATCACATATTTAACCTAAGAACTAAATTACACCTGACTTATTTCTTACTGATACAGACTAAGAGATGATACTATTTTTGAAATGATCTGGTTCCCTGGCTTCATGAAGCTTATACAGAAACATGGAAGGACACATAGGAGTGAAAACAACATTATAAAAACTTATGCTGCTATGATTTACAGGTTAGTAAAAAACAAGGTGCAAAAATTGAAGGGATTGGCAATCTAATGTTAGAAATAGGATTAATTATAAATAAAGGAATGGAATATATATAAATAAATGGAATATAAATAAATGGAAACATATCCAGGTAAAAATTGCTACTGCTATACTTCGATCCAATTCTAAACAAAGAAAAGCACACGGCAATTTGTAAATTATAAATTCATATGAGGAAATTCTAATCCTCATAAATTCTATCACATAGAAATCAATCAGCTGAGAGCCCTTTCGTTTTCCTCCCATCCCCTCCGTGCGCTGACCTAGTCTACCTGCCTAGCAGGAAAGTAAAGCTCTCTTTTCCGAAGGCCAGCTCTTCTGTGAGAACCTATGCTCACATCCCCTCCCACACTTTAAAGAACTTCATTCAAATAATTACTACTTCCATGGTGCATGATCAACGGCTAAATAACCACTGACTGCTTCACAATAGCAAATATATGTGCTTACATGCACATATACATGTAGATATGCTCCAATGTCCAGCGAATGTCTGCCTCCAGTCCTCACCCAGTTAGTCCCCAGTGTGACACGCAGTTTTTAAAGACTGGCACACCACTGTATTCTGGCCTTGTTTGTTCCATTCCGTCTCACTACTAATGTGTTTTGTTCCCATTTAAGGAAAGTAGCCAGAGGCTATTACCTTGCCAAATACAAAGGTCAACTCTATTCTCTCTTTACCAATTTTCTCCACAGTATGTGATAGTTAACCACTCCTCTTTCTGACGTGTTCTTCTGTAAAATCCCCTTGACTAGCCTTCACAGGTACCTCAATAATGCCGTGTCAGCAGGAGCCCTTGTCCGATTTTATTACTATTTTAAACAGGACTCTGCCCTTTTCTCTCCTGCACACAGGACTCCTGTAGCCATTCTCCACTTCAGGTATCCTCGTGCCCCAAACTCTACTTCTCACACCTGTGTCCCCCACCTCAGCATTCTTCATCTCACTAAAACCAGGGGCAGCAGCTGCAGTTTCCGAAAGCCTCTCCTCATTTCTTTAATCACACTGGTATACCCAAAGGCCTATTTCCGAAACATGTGCCTCAACCAACAGACCAAGCCTTGTCTTCAGTCCATTTACATGTGCACTCATGCTGTCCACATGGGTCTACCCTGCATTTCTTCTGTCTAGGAGCAGTGTGCCTGTGTGCTCACCACTATGCTTGCAAAACCCTCGTTTGCTAACATCAACTCTCCCATTCACCTGGATTGTTTCTCTAGAACACCACACTAGCTCCCTGTCATGCTGACGAAAGTCTTTAAAAAGCATCACTACCAGTTAAGCAAAGCAACTTTTTCTGATCCGTTTTTTTTTTAAAGTTTTTTTAAATTGATTACAATTTATTAAAATATTGGTGAAGATAAGGAGAGACTGGAACCCTTACACCTTTCTTGTCAGGTTCTAAACTGGCTTATCCATTTCGGAAATTAGTTTGAGAGTTTCTCAAAAATGTTGAAAATAGTTATCATGGGATCCAAAAAACTGCCCACTGCCACACAAATCCCAGAGAAATAAAAACATAGGTCTACACCAAACCTTGTTTGTGCCACCACATGGTCAAAACAGTATTAGTCTTAAAGCTAAAAGGTGCTGATAAAGTGATGAGCAGGTAGAAAAATGCAACACATACATATTTGGCAGAAAAGTACTGGTGCATAGTGTAACTGGGTTAATCTTGAAACCCTCAAGTATAGAAGCCAGTCTTAACAGGCCACACACTAAAGCTACAGGTGGTGGCTCATGTCTATAATCCAAGCACTTTGGAGACTGGGATAAGAGGATTACAGTGAGTTGGAGGCCAACCTGGGCTACATAGTGAACATCAGGGCAGCCTAGATTATAGAGTAAAATCCTGTATAAAAATATAATGAAAACCCCAACTCCTAAACCCAAAGACAACATATTATATGACTCCATTTAAAGGGAATCTCAAACATGCAAAAATCTACAACAAGTATATTAATGACTACAATGAGTCCATATAAATACATGTTTACAGTTTGGCAAGGGCTGCTAACAGACACTGGGTTTGTGTGTGGGGACTTGCATAATGCGTGAACATAATTAAAACCGTAAACTACACACTTTATCACCCATGGTTTCTGTATTATCGTTTATGATGTATGCAGGGCTGCAGAGCGTACATGTAAAGGCCAGAGCACAGCTTTCTGGAGTCACTTCTTTTCACACGCTCTGTGGATCAAGCTCAGGCTTTTATGGCACGTGCCTTCCTCCACTGAGCCACCTTGCCCACTGTATCTTGTTATGCTTGCTTGGTTGACATCCCTGGGAGGCCTACTCTTCTCTGAAGGGAAATGGAGGAAGAGTGGATCTGGGGGAGTGGGAAGGAGAGTGTGTGCAGGAGGGGTGGAGGGAGGGGAAATGCTGTCAGGATGTATTGTAAGAGACAAGAATAAATTTTCAAAAAGGGTATTATGGTGTGTGAATTATATCTCAATAAAAATATTTAAAAGAGTACAATAAAGGCATCAATGTTAATCTCTCCTAATTTGAATTTCCAAATACATAATTATATTTTGATGAGTATTCATCCTACTGTACAAATGTACAAAGATACAGATGCTACCTGTCATCCTCAGAGGTTTCAGATTAACAGAGGACATACTCCCTAACGACTGTACACAGAATATCTGACCGCGCTGAAATCTAGAGAGCAGAGGAGAGAATGCTATGGCACATGTGTGAGAGAGAGGAGGGAGAGGGAGAAGAGAGAAAAGAGAATGGGAGGAGAGGTCAGAGCTCATCAGAAACCTGCGACCAGCTTTATTTCTGTTACACTTAAGAAGACTTAGCAGCCATGGGGCCATAATCACTGCAACAATCGCTGCTATCAGGAAGTTTCCTGACCATCTGCCGCCAAGTCAGAACACAGCTTGTTCTGTCCCTCCCCATCTTCCTTCCCCTTGTCTGTGTTCAAGATCTGGTGGACTAGTGATAATTAGGTAAAAATGAGATGGGTCCTGAATGATACCGAGCAGCGTAGTGACGGGGGCAGGGTGGTACTTTCTGGCATGCCTCACGGAGAGGAAGATAACGAATGGGCTCTTACTCCATGCTTTTGCCCCGCAGCTGCAGCTGCCTCTTCAACAGAACACTTTCTTTCTCTGTGGGACACTGTGTAGAGAGCTCCTCTAGCCACTCTAATTCTTTCCCTCCATGTGTCGCATTGTTTACTATGTGATGTGTAATTCTGTTCAGTAAATGACAAGATGTTTATTCGGATGAATTTTAAAAGTGGCAGAGGAAGAGGGAAGGATGGCTGGAACTTGCACTCTGACTCTTTGCTTAATGGTGGCATGTAAAGCTGGGCTTGCTTGTAGAAGGAGGATGCCGCCCTGTGCCGGACCTGTGCTAGGACTTGAAACTTCAGAGCTTTGGCACTACTTGATAAGTACTTTTCTTATCAAATTCTGGGGTCCCAGTGTTATAATTTTGGTAAGATGGAAGCTTGTTGGGCAGCCGCTGTAGAAGCTGTGAGCTCTACAGTGGGGCAGTCTACAGTTTCTTGGTGTATCACAACAGAAACTTAATTTTAAAGTTGTCTTTCTGGTAATGAAAGCTACTTACTTTTGCAGCACAGGATCGTATCACCTCCTGAAAGAAATACAATACAATGAAGAAGTACTCATCATTTTATTTAAATAAAGCGTTGACTCTTTTTAAAACATTCAGATGTCAATATTCTAATAACAAAAACCAGCATTTAAGAGTTTCTTTACCACCTTGTAATGTCATTCTGTATTGTTTCCAATGAGCTACAAATAGTATAAATTCAAGATACTTAATGACATTTAATAGTAAGACTAACTTGCCAATGCCAAAGGCACTGACCAACACTTGTGAAGGCACAGTTTTGGTGTCTCAGGGAAGATTTGTCTCCTTAATAAGCCTGGCATAAATGTCAAAATCCTGTCCTACATCAGAAATAGGCCTAAAAGATAAACTCTGAATTACCTAGAGAATATAGTTATTACTGTGAATGGTATCTATGTCTATAATTTCCACATTAGCAATTTTATCTAGTAAAAATCTCATAAATAACACAGATGATTAAGAATGTGACAAGCAATTTTAAAAAGCAGAAAAGGGGCTGCTTATAAATCATAGGATAAGGCCATAATTATCATTTTTTGATAAGAAAATAGTAGAAGTCAATGAGTAATGGATAAGTTGAAAATCTGCTACTATGGAAACAATAAAAACATTCAACTTCAGTTAGAATTAACCAGCATTTATCATCAACCTAGTACACTGAAAAAACAATAACCAATCTCAAGTCTAGAACAAAAAAATGAACAAGCAAACATGTAAAAGAGTACTGGATTTTTCTTCCAAAAATGTAAAAACAGACGCTATGTTTCAAGGATAGAGTAGTTCAGTTTCTAAAGGGAGAGTTGGGAATCCCGCTTCCTGGCCTGAACTGCAAGTCCAGCCCTTACAGTCTGTTGAGTTCCATCACTAGTCTATAGGCTTCAAGTTCTTCTCTGGAAAGCGAGGGTACTGATACTCTGTACCATCCTAAAGTATTACTGAAGGATTAACTATGACAGCATGAGAGGTACTTAGAAAAGTACCAGAAATACAGTAGAACAAGAATTACTAACAATGGGACATACTACTTATCAGTAATCTGTATAGGATGAATTGTTCATGCAATAAAAAAAAAGTAGCTCTTCTCGAAATGGACATAAATAATATTTAAAGCCATTCTGTTCTCACTTCTGCGGTTCCAGTTGGCAAACACCCCTGCAACCACTAAGCTGGGCTACTGTGGGAGTCAGGGCAGTCTTGAGGGGTCTAGGGACAGCTAGGTCTGCCGCCATCAGAAGGCATTTTCTTGTAGGTTCAGACTGACAGATCAACTGCTTGTTGGACTGGTAGGTCCTAAAAGGTCCCCAGGATTCTGAGCATCTGTGTACTTGTTCAAGGTAGTCATGAGGGCAAATCTCTGAATCTAAAAATTCAGTGAGTTATGTCTCTAGGAGATTTCACTTCGGCTGTGGAATGCTTTTTAGAAATTCTGTGAGACTGGGAGTCAGGTCTGCAAACTACGAAACAGTGGTTTATATTATGACTGGATGCCAATGCTCTAAGGATCAGATTATTATCTACTTTTATGTCCTTTCCTAAAGTATAAACACTAAGTGCCTGCTGAGAGGACTCTATTATGTAAATTAATATATATAAACCATCACTTAGACTTGAGTTTTATTAGAAACTATTCCTCGTGTAGTAACAAAGGCTATGCTGAGTAATTGACTTTCTATAACTAGAGGTACCTTTAAAGAAAATGGCATTTGGAATCTACTACAATATAATTATAAGAAACAAGAAAAAAGACACTGTGACAAAAGGTAGGAAATCCTACCAACCTAATGAGTATAAAATACCGGAAGAATAAAGCTGCCAATGTAGGAATGGCATGGCATTTTTGTTCCATTCCTATATACATTACTTTATATTCAAACTGGCAGAAAATGAGTCATATGTAATGTGGAAAAAGTTTAGTAAAATCTTGTTACATGGGAACAATAATGTGCTTTTTGTTTTGTTTTGAAACCACAGACACTGGACAAAAATGTATTTCCAGAGGCAGTTCTTATATCAACATATGCAGTCTCTAATTTAAAATGAAAATATGTGCTGAAAGTTGAGGAACTAAGGAGATACAAACTCTCTTTTGCAAAAATTATTGATTTATTTCTCCTATCTTTGATTTAATTTCTTAAAAATACCTTTTGACATTTTTTACATTTCTTTTTCTTTTTTAATTGATCTGAATACATAATATAGTATCAGAAAACGTGCTATAAGAGTTAGGTACAGGGCTAGAGAGATGGCTCAGAGGTTCAGAGCACTGCTTGCTCTTTCAGAGGTCCTGAGTTCAATTCCCAGCAACCACATGGTGGCTCACAACCATCTATAATGAAATCTGGTGTCCTCTTCCAGCGCTCAGCTGTACATGCTGGCAGGACACTGTATACATAAAAAAAGAGCTAGGTACTTCAGGATGCCAAGTCTCAGTGTGAATCTGGGAGCATGGAGGAGAGTGTCAGCATGTGTATGTGTGTGTGTGTGTGAGCGCATGCTGAGTTGTGTGTCCATAGGAAACCTTGCCATACGTAACGTTAGGCATGGAGCCTTTATCTTTTCTACTGGAGATTTTTCTTCTCTAAATTTTGAAAAGCAGCGTATCTATTACAATTGCTTTTAAAATATGGAACACATCTGATTGACTATCTTAAAAACACTAAAATATAAGAACTAAATCACTGAAACAAACATAATTTACAGTAATATATTAATTTTAACTGACTAACATTAAAAAACCCACACCATTACTCTAGTTTCCAACTGAATCTCAGCCCAGTAAAGAGTGCACTCTGTGCCCTGGTGCCTTGTGCAGAAGGGGGTGGGGGAATGGGCAGGACTAGGCTTGCAGAGACAGCCCTTTCAAGTCTGGTTTATAGTGGTCAAGGTTTGCACCAAGGGAGGAGAGGGCGACACATATCACTAGCCAGGCTCAGTGAAAACTGATGAGGAAACTGTAGTGTATGAACTGGCTGCAGAGCCCCATTTGCCAAGGAGCCCCAGGACCATGGTCAAAGAGGACACATATTCTTAAGAATGTTAAGCTTCTGAACCTGTCCTAATACTTCTTTTTTAGGAAAGTGAGCCTAGCAGTCTATACTGACAGCACAGTGCGTGAACAAAGCTGTCTCTCCTAATACTACAGTTCTTTTTTCTCTTCCGATGCATCTTAGTTTTTTGAACTTGCATCATGTTCTTTATCAACAGTGACAGTTACCATAACTGTACTATACTACACTTAGACACCCTATGAAAATCCACAGTTAGGACCTCACTGAGTCTTGACAATTCAGTACGATGAGGAACGCCAGAACCCTCACTTAGAAGAGAGGAAAATTAAGCTTCCTTACTGTGCTCAAGAATCAGGCACAGCTTAGAGCCTGTCCACCTATGCCACGGCCTAAGACACTGGCTCTTGAGCTGCTGACAATGCTGCCTCACTGTAGTGCTTTCCCAAGCATGCTGCTGAAATTAGTTCTATCTTACCTCACTAAGTGGGTATTTTAAGTATAAACTTTCCCTTTTACATTTGCAATGCAGAGTTTTAAGATTTGTCTGTGAATTTTTTAATTTTTATCTTAACAAGGGAGTCTTTTTATTTCTTTTTAAATAATTCTCAGACTACCTTTTGACTTCACTAATAAAAGTTCGGATTTGTTCTATTTGCTAGAACACAATTTAAATCAGTTAATGATATATTTTGCCTGTATTGCTCTCTTCTTGTTAATGCATACAACTGTGTGTGTGTGTGTGTGTGTGTGTGTGTGTGTGTGTGGCATCCATACATTTGTAGGCAGATGTGTACACCCCTGTGTGTCCATCTGGAGGTCAGAGGTCAATGGCAGATTTCTGCCTCTACTGCTCTCCACCTTATTTATTGAGACAGGGTCTTCACTGAAGCTGAGTGCACGGATTACGGCCAGCTGGTCAGTGATCTCCAGTGAGTCGGTGGTCTCCACTTACTCAGCACTGGGATGCAGAGACACTCCAGCACGCCAGCTTTAAGGTGGGCGTTGAGGAACTGAACTCATGTCCTCATGCTTGTGCAGGAAGCACTTGATCCACTGTTGTGAATCCACAATTCACATCTACTTAATGTCTCTCTTGCTTTAAATGGGATTACCCTTTCTCCATGAATGCCAAGCCATTTCCACACTCTGACTGCAGTTGACCAGCAGGTTCTGTGGAGCTCCATGTCTGAGTTTCATTTAGAACACCAACAGAGCTAGTAGCGAGTAGTGGGTGGGGCAGGGCAGGGGGTGGAGGTGGGGATCTTTCGAGGAAAGGGAACCAGAATATAGCGTTACAAAGGGATAAAGTAGAAATCAGAAAAAGGGGGTTAAGTGGGGTGGGAAATGGGAGGTCAAGATGGAGAGGCAACATGGGAAGGGATAGCTAACACTTTGGCCTTTTAAGAAGCCATAAGGAAGCCCACTATTGCAGAGATGTCCCAAAATATGTACTTGTAGATCATGGAATTTACATGAAGACATAACCTTCCAAATAAAACCTCCCACGAATGAATTACATTTTTAGGGTCATGACCCAAACTTCTTTTTATGGTTGAACTGTACTGGAGTTGGGTGTCCTTCTGTCTAGTTTTTACCTAAGTGCAATTTACCCTGACATACCTAACATTGTTGACCATTCTTTCTTCCCATTAAAGTCTCTATAAGTTTGGGAATTACTTTTTTCTGCTTCTCTCTTTAATGACTTCTTGGTCTGTTTTTTTGTTTGTTTGTTTTTGGAGGCAGGATTTCTCTGTGTAGCCTTAGCTGTCTGGTCTCGCTTTGTAGACCAGGCTGGCCTCAAACTGAGACTTCCTGGTCTTATATAATAGTTTACATACAAATTATATCACATCATTTAACACAAGCAGCTTAACAGTTACACACAGCAAAAAGGTTACATAGCTTTTCAAGTAGAAATTCTTTAAAAATAGTAATAGATTTTGTACAATATTTATACTTGCAAAATCTATGAAACCTGTGTTTGAACATAAATAGTTGTTTTGTTTATAAAACAAGGACACCAGCCACTGTACTGTCAATGTTGCATAACTGCTAAAGTAAGAGTCAAGTCAGCACTTCATAGGTGTACTATTAAGACTGCCTCACATTTTGCAGTTCATATGTGTATGTGTGGATACATATGTACACATATTATGGTTTACTATTTGTGCTCTCTGGGATATCTTAAGTGTACTTAACCAACTAGTTACTGAGGTGGCTCAGTTCTATTTGTTCCAAGTATTACAAGCTACAGCTGGCAAACGCTTTCTGCAAAGGAAGCATGCAAGTGCAGAGGTGCTGCCATAGGCAGACGCCATTAATACATTATCAATACATGGTGGCAACAGTGCAACACCAATCAGAGAACAGTAAGATAAAGAGTCAGGCAAAATGTCAAAATGGGGAAACTGAGCAAAAATTCAGGGTACTGATTTATCCTTTAAAACGGAATACAGAAAAGAATAAACAGAAACAAAATTATCATATTTATAATTATAATATACATTATAATAATATAACAGAGTCTCTATAGAAGGGAAATTTAGGAATTCAAATGTCCTCTAGGTGAGCCGCCTATATTAAATTGTGAAAATCAGCTAGGACATACTATGCTAACCCTGATCAGAACTGCCTTCAAGAAGCTACCGTGCAGACAAGACAGCAAAATGCCAGTGTGTGATATTCTTACGTGCTAGGGACTGAAGCAGACGAGCTGTTCTCACCACAGTGCTCTGACCAGCACTGGGAAACCTGTCAGAAATGACCCATGCACTAAGCCAGGCATGGGATCAAAAACCACAGGAATGGAGCCCGGCACACAGCGCTCTGTCAGGCCAGATGACTCCAGTGCACTGGAGCTCAGGAGACACTCAGAGTTGTCCTTTCACAGACTTCTGTTCCTCTAAGAAGCCCGTGGAAGAGCTGGCAGTGAGCACTGGACTCCAGGTGAGGGTCTAGCCCTGCTAATAGGCCTCCCCTCAGTGATCTTACCATGCAGGGCTGCCAGGGGCATGGCTTCTCTTCTCTTCCTAGGAGAGTAAATCACAGGTGCTAGGTATGCTTTCTTGTTCAGAAGCCTTAGATCTTGACTGGTGTTTAAGGAAGTGTAGACCTATAGCATGATGAGTTAGCCAAGGTGTTGTTGGCATGCTATGTCAACTAGTAGAACTAGTAGAAAGGACTACAAATGCCTAAGGAAACCGTGTTTAAGGAATTAACTAACTTCTTTAGGTTGAGCCTCATTGTATAACAATGGAAATGGCTTTACATTTTCAACTACAAAAAAATTTACGTAACTAAAATGAACATACCGTGACAGTTTCGAGTCTCTGTTTCACAAGTTGAATCTTTCTGGATGAATTATTTTCAGTGTTGACAAACTCATCAATCTGAAAAGAGCCTTGGTACGGCAGTTTGGGACAGGTGCACAAAGCATCCTGGCTCTGATGTATTCCAGGTAATGGGAGTGTCCCATTATAGCGTTTGAACATCTCAGCCTCTTGCTGGGCTACTAAAAAATAAAAAAACAAATCTAAAATTAGTACATATAATCACAGCAAAAAAAAAAAAAATCAAAGATTTAAGCCATGAAATGATGATATTTAACAAATGGTCAGAAACTAAACAGTACATTTTAATTGCTAATGAGCAAGAAGGCATCATGACTGGGAAGATGAAAAATTACAGGAAATAAAAAGAATCAAGGAAAATTGATAATTTTACAATTTCATGTCAAGCATTTTTATAATTGAGCTTTAAAGGAAATGTAAATTGAGATATAAGTCTAATACAAATTTATATTCATATATTTCAAATGCCTCCTAAAGATACAAAAATGACAAAGATTCAGAAATCCATGCACCTAAACCTGGTTTAAAATTTCTATCTCCTTCAATTTTATGCATACATCTATTCCATGCAAAATACCAAAGTGTAAGTAGCGTAACTAAAATTTTTCTCAGTTTAAACACAAATTTCTATAACATGACTACCATTTTAAATGTTTATAATACCTAAGAATCATAATTTTAAAATACTTGTTCTCCTGTCACAAGATGCTTACAATGTTTTGTCTTTCCATGTTGTAGATGCTGCATGAAAAAGTACTTTCCATGGCTGTCTTTGTTTAATGGAATCTTTGCTTTGGATTAAATCCTGACAAGACAGAGGCTTAAGTGGTGGTGTTTGTTGACAGTGGTGGTGATCAGTTTAGAGAGCAGCATCTCCACCATCCTTTATTATTCAAAAGATGGTCAAGGACTCCACAAGAAGACCCACAGAGACTTAATCACCAACCAAAGAGCATGCATGCATGGACTGGTCCTAGACACCCTAACATATTTAGCGGATGTGCAGCTTGGTCATCATGTGGGCCCCCTAACAAGGAGAGTAGGGGCTGTCTCTGACTCTACTGCCTGCCCTTGGATACCTTTCACACAGCTGGGCTGCTTTGTCAGGCCTCAGGGGAAAAAGATGCACTTAGTGCTGCTGTGACTTTAGGTGCCAGGGTGGATTGATACCCCTTAGGGGCCTCCCTTTCTCTGAGAAGTGGAGGGCATAGGGTAGGGGTGGGGGAGAGTGGGGCATGAGGATGCAACTGGAGGGAGAGGAAGGTGGGGCTGGGATCAGGTTGTAAAGTAATTAAATAAATAATTTTTAAAAAGATGTGCATTCCCTCACTTGACAAGAAAAATGAATCTGAAAAAAAATACCCAAAAGGAGATAAATACATAGTTATTATTTAAAAAAATATTTCTTAATTATACAATATTGAAATGGAGGGCTTTCTAAAAATGACACAAAAGGAAATGAAAACACAGAATCAATGGACAAGCCATCATATTCCGTGTACTCTTAAAGTTACAAACAGAAACATGAGGTGGTTGTGTGTTATGTGTGTAAATGTTTCAGAAAAAAACATTTATTAAATTTCATAGACTATCCATTATAGGGTTATGTCAGAACAGGTCAAGAATTATTAATTATTTTTATAAAAAACAGGATTGACTTTGTTTCATGAACATTTAAATACTTATTAAAAACAGATGAAGCCCTAAAATAATGTAAATTAAAAAGTAAATGACAGGCAATGAGTTTTCATATTTCTGGATAAAAATGTAAAAAAAGGAACCAGATTTATTTTCTTGGTCGAAATCACTAGATAATGAACAAAATGTATAAAAGGAATAAAAAGGAACTGATCTCTTGGCAAGATATTTTTCTATGTAATGCTAAGACAGAAAGGAGAGGAAGATGAGGCAAATTTAAAGAATAAAATTTAAGGAGGCATTTACTCCAGAGAACTAGGCCTGTATCTCTATAAAAATAAAAACAAACAAACAAGCAAGAAAAAATACCTAGTAAGCCACCAGAAGTAGGACCTGACTTCAGTTAGGTTCCAGCACACGAACGGCACATACAAAAGTCACCTGGACGGCTATACAGTTAGCCATTTGCACAACGGTGAGCGGATCAATGGAACAGAGAAACCAGCACGTATACAGACGAGGGAAGGCAACCATAAAGAGCAAACGTCATCAAATGGTGCCAGGACAGATGAACATGCAAATGACCTTTGATCCATGCTTCACACCATGTACTAAAATTAAAATGAGGTAACATGCAAATATAAAGCACAGAGCTATGAAAGTTCTAGAATGAAACACAGAACAACAGTTCTGGGAGATTGGAGTAAGTAAAATTTTCTTAGATACAAAACTAAGATCCATGAAAGAGCAAACTGATAATCTGTACTTGAAAATTTAAAACTCCTGTTCTCCAAAGTGTGAATGTAATCAGGAGGAGGACAGACACTGGGAGGAGTGTGTGTAAATCATACACCCGAGAGCATCCATCATAGGGCTCTCACATTAAGACTAAGAAAAGAAGTCAACTAAAAAAAGCAAACAACCCAGCTTAACCAAGGACCATACACAGAAGAGACCTGGAATCCCTGCTCAGATGCAGCCCATAGGCAGTTCAGTCTCCATGTGGGTTCCCAAGTAAGGGGTGCAGGGGCTGGATCTGACATGAACTCGGTTGTCTGCTCTTTGATCACTTGCTCCTGGTGCAGGCCACAAAGAAAGAGGATCCAGGCAGTCCTGATGAGACTTGATAAGCTAGGGTCAGATGGCAGAGGAAGAGAACTCCCCCTTTTAGTGGACTAGGGGAAGGCAGGGGGGTGAGAGGGGAGAGGGCAGGACTGGGAGGAGTTGAGGGAGGGCACTACAATTGGGATATAAAATGAATAAATGGTAAAAAAAAAATTAAAAAAATCTGTGTTCCTACTTCTTTATTTAAGGGGTCAGGGAGAAGGAAAAAACAAAATCAAAAAACAAAACAAAAGAAAACATGGTTAGAATGTAAACAGACAGTGCAGATGCTCCAAAGATGGCACTCAGCGCCTGGGAAAGCACTGGGCATCCCCAGTCAGGCAGGGATGTGCAAAGCAGGACCAGGGCAAAGCGGCAAGTCTGTCTGTTAGAACGGCTAAAAGAGAAAGTCTTGCCATGTCAGCCCTGCCAAGGATCTGAAGAGGCTGGGGCACTTGAAAGGTAAATGTGAGGTAGTCTCTGTACAGTGCAGACCAGCTTCAAACTCATCACGTTCCTGCCTCAGTGTCCCAAGAAGCAAGATCACACGTGTACACACTTGTACACTACCATGCTCAACTTGGCTTAGGAAAGTACACCTGCAATATGACCCTGACCTTTTACATAAGGGAAGGGACAACATTTTCCCAAATAAACACTGGCACTTGAAGACTCAGCAGCTCTATTTGTAAAGCTACATAGCCATCAGTAGACAACAGATACACAAATTGTGGTAAATCTTTAGGATGAAGCAATAGCAGCCATGGAAGGCACTATTGATACACGCTAAAACATAAATGAACTCCAAATAATTAAGAATTTAAAAAGCCAGACATAAAAGAATTCAGGGTCTATATAATAGCTTTTATTACAGACAATTCTGGAACACAGAAACTAATTCACAGTGCTTTCGAAGAGTGACAAAGGGAGAGAACAATTAACATGGGGCATAAAGTGACTGAAGAATGATGGGTATATTCACTGTTTTGATTTGAAGTGATGGTCTTGCAAGTATGTAAATTATCAAAGCATATCTTAAAATTTGTACAGTTTATTGTATGCAAACGATCCCAATAAAGCTGTATATATACAAAGCAAATTACAAAACAATGTTGAAATTGGCCAACTGCTCTGCACAAGCAGGCCAGACCCACAAATTCCATTTTAGATGGTTAATTCAGGAGGGAGCCAAAGAGCAACTATAAAAAATCCACAAAAGAAGAACTATGTAGCCAACAGCTAATGAGGAAGAAACAGTAGCAAAAGTGCAAAACACAGTAGAAAAACAACTGAAGAAAAGTGCTCTTCACGCTAGCACTGGGAAGGTCTGCCTTTGGGTAGGTTTCAGGGCTCAGAGGTTAAGAGAACAATATGGAGACTCATGATCCCTGCTGCCTCTGCTGTGGAAAGTGTTCTGCGACCTTTCGCTGTGTGCCTGCTGCAGACAGAGCAGCACTAAGAACAGTCTGGCATCTACTTGCAGACTCTCTGAGACCTGTGTCTGCCAAGCACATGCCTCTGTAATCTGAGTGAGTGAGCGGTCACAAGAATGGCTGGAAGCACACACACTGGCATCAGGAATGAGTCAACAGGATTTAACTACATTTTCTCTTACACTTTCCTATACTAAATATGTGTTGCTTTTTCTCTTTTAAAGAAGAATTTTTAACTGGTAAAAAACAGAAAAAGGCACTGATTAAATACATCTTTAAGCTTTTCAAAGTATTAAGATATATTTCACAATGTGTTAGAATATTCCAAATGGTGTAAAACAACAAAACCCCATTTATTTATTTATTTATTCCTGTGCTGCCCTTTTAACATTTTATATAAAAACTTGGATTTCAAGCAGCCAGCTCAATACCCTACTACACTGTTAGCACCTCTAGACCTCTGCAGACCACCTTCACCAGCAGTTTGCACACATATTCATGAAGTGTGCCATCTCAGAGACCAGAAACAGAGACTGTAAGTTCTCAGTCCCCACCACACACACATGCATGTATGTGCACGACACACACACACATACACACACACACACACACACACACACCTTAGAAGGTCTGCCTAAGGCACACCTATTTCTTACTGTAATAGTTGGTGATGGATGACTTTTGGGTTATCTTTCAAGCTCTACACTTGTATCCATCTAGAGGTTTCCAAGTTACTTCCAGGCTCTAGCTCTAGATATCATGTTTCTACACTTTTCTTCTCTGTGTTAATTTAATTTTAATGTGTAAAAGTTAGCTCTGACCTAACCTACGTTTAAAGCTCACAATTTTAATATTCTCATCCTCACTGTTTCATGTCTTTTTGAGAAATCATCACATGTGTGTATAATAGCAGGCTTGGGGAACACAGAGACTCCTTTTGGGGTTTGAACTTCCTGGAGGTGAGCCAATTCCTGCAGGAAGCTAAGTGTCAGAGCAGAGGAATGGACAAAGTGTCAGGAGCACACAGGTGGCAACTGGATCTGCTTAAAAGAATTGTCACAGGCACCAAAATGCTCTGAAGCTCATCCCCACAGCTGTCTGCAGACCCACTGCAGGAAGTGCTGTTCCCTTCCTGGTGCCTTCCTGTCCCACACTACACTGTTCGGCTGAAAGTGTGTGACACGTGCATTTCTACAGAAAAACCGAAACATTTCCTACTGCAGCCTGGTTCAAGAACTGTTAATACCTAGGTTTCACGCCTTGCTTATAGTTTCATTTTATCTTTCAACAAACTATGGAAGTAAAATAGAACATGTATTATTTTTATTTCACAGCTTAAAAAAGAGGATGCATACATTAATTGAAATTATTTACTGAGGGGTAAATAATTTCCCCACTGAGGGGTGGGCAGAAAGTGTTGCAGGATATGTGACCACACTGTGTACCCCAAGATTGTGTTATTGACTGGAAAAGCCTGTTTCTACTTGTGGTATGGCTCAGCCCTAGCACACACCTTTAATCCAAGAACTTTTTACCTGAATATAAAAAACAGGATTAAATAACGACAACCATAGGTCAAGAGGTGGAACAAGCAACCAGTTGACAGGAAGTGAACATAGGAAAAAAAAACCACGGAGAGTAAGAGGATGCACAGGAAGTGGAAGGGAGGGACATTTAGTTTGAGGTTTTTTATTTTCCTTTTTTGAGACTGTGTGGGAGAAGAAGAGATTCCTTCTCAAGTATCTGGGACATTGGCTGAGGAGGAAGGTCAGCTGGGTACTTAGAACTGCCTATCTGAGTAGCAGGTTTCGCCTCATTGTCTGGCTCCCAGGTCCTTATTGGTGAAATCGAATGACTGAGATTTGTTAGAAACAACAGAGTGACAGCCGGAGAGGCCTGGTCTCCGCACTGCTGTCTGCTCTGGGTCACATCACTGCTTCTGCTGAACTTTATAAAGCACCATTTCAGCACAGAAAAGGCCCAAGGGAGGACTGACAGTTCTTGTTTACATTCAAGGCTATCACGTAGATGAAATTTTTTCATATATCCTTAGTCTCTGAATGGTCTGGGCTTTAATAGTCAAGAATCCATTTTATAAGGAATAATAAATACTCCAGAACAAAAGCAGTCTCATCAGGCCTTCAAATATGGCAGCTTTAATTTTTAATTCCTTATACTAGGATAAAGACTCAGTATTTAAAACCCCGCCCTATAATCAGTACTACCTGTTATAGTATAAATTCCGGATAACATGAGAATTGTAATATCCGAGTGTGACTTTGAATCACACGTGGAAAGCATTAACTGACACATAAGCTGTGGATGTTAAATTTATATCACTCAAGTATCCTCTTACTGGGAAGACATCAGTCGGACAGCCTAGAACCAAATGACACATTTTACCAAAGACATGACCTTACTTTACTCTTCCAGTGCTACAGCGTCATAATCTTCAAAGTGGTGACGATCATGGGCTCTTATCAAGCATTCGGAAGTGGTGCATAAGAAAGTGCTATGATTGCCACTGTTTTCATTATGCAAATATACCGATAATGCCTTTTTAAATTCTTATAAAATTTAAGGAACAGTTCTATGGTGAAAAAAATTTAATTCTTAATGTAAACATTACTGCACAAGAACTATGTTAAACAAAGTACTTTATAAACACTAAAGGCAATTAGCTACTTGAGGGATGGGGTCTCTTCTAGCACAGGCTAGCCTTGGAAGCTCTGTGTACCTGAGGATGACCTAGAAGTCATGACCCTCCTCTCTCAGCCTGCAAGTATTAGAATCTCAGGCATGTGCCACGCTCAGCTACACCAGAATCTATGAATTTAAAGGTGCATACTTTCTTGAACTATGGGAGAGCATGCCACACTGTGAAAATAAAGATCCCAAGGTGACAATGCAGAGCACTGATTCCTCTCTGACCTCTTTTAGAGCACTGAATTCTACTTCTAAAATCCTACCAAGTGTAGCAGCGGCCTTTTAGTCTGACTGAAGTTTGTCCAGTATTTTACTCAACTATGTGAAAAGCATACACGATTGGCAGTGAGCAGGTAGGCAGAGCCTGACCCCGGGTTCCCAGCTCAGGTGCAGCTGAGGTGCATGGAAAGGCCTGCACAGCCACAGAAAGGCCAGAACTAATCCTCCTTCCGAGGCGACACTGCCACCTAGTTGAGAGCTCTGTCACTGCCAGGGTTAGCAACAGTTCCAGAGCTCAGCTTACAGACCCTTCTTAACCTACTATTGGCTGTGTATGTCGCTGCTCACGCTAGGTGCTGGTAATATACAAATGAACAAGCCTACACCTTCGCTTCCTACAAGGTATAAAAACATCACAGAAATTACATATTCCATAGAGAAGCTGATATTTATATAGAAAAGTTTTGTTATTTAAAAGCTAATATACCAGGTCATTTGCTAATAAGTAAATTTAGTAGGCAAGTAAGAGTATAAATTTTGGCCAGGAGGTAGTGACACATGCCTTTAATCCTAGCACTCAGGAGGCTGAGGCAAGCAGATGTCTGAGTTTCAGGCCAGTGTGATCTACAGAGCAAGTTCCAAACTAGCAAGTTTTCAGGCTACACAGAAAAACCCTGTCTCCCCAAAAAGAGTATAGACTCAAGGCCATTCAATGACTCAACACCTAGATCCTGTAAAATTGTGGAAAAAAAAAACTGTGAAAATTCAAACATATATATATATATATATATATATATATATATAAACATATATATATATATATTTATAGAGTGTTTAAAGTGCTATGTAGGCTCCATAATTGTTCTTAAATGTACAGCCACACCCTAGAGACATAAGCAGACAAACACTGTTTAATAACAAAACATTTATTGCTCAAGTCTGGCTTCATAAAGCTAGTTCAGCAGGAACCGTTTCTCTGAGTGCTACTTTGCGCCTTTGTTATGGGAATCCTCAGTGGACATCACTTGTGGCATGCTGTGACTAAACTTTGTATTACTAGATGATTAACTCTTTCAACATCAGGCAAATAAAACTGCCTTCTGAGAGTGAAAATCATATTTCTTACCAAAAAAAAAAGCAAAGAGTCAGTAGAATGAAAGACTCAAGACCACAAGCTGAGCACACTTAGCAGGGAAAGGCATTTGCCAACTCTTCACAGACTGCTAGAATTGAGAAGTGGATGATGCATTTAGCTACCACTGTGGTCTCATCTGCAGCTATTTCATTTACAAAAAAAAAAAAAAAAATGAACTTGCTTCTTTTTCCTTGAAAATTTCAGAAGTTATTTTTAAAGTAACTTAGATGTTCTGTTTCTTTAGAACTTTTTATCATTAAAACTCAGTAAAACCACATGTGAACATCATTCTGAGAAAACATATTTTTGAGCACGATATCCTTGTGTTAAAAAATAAAATATAGGGCAAAAGTATAATAGGTTAATTAAGTATTAAAATTTTAATGAAAATTTTAAAGATTATTGTAAGTAATTTAAGTAATCTTTAAATAATTTAAAGATTATTTTAAGAATGTGACCTGCATTTCAGTGACTGAAATAACTCTCATTTCTTTTTTATCTATAGCAGCCAAAAGAACTGTGACAAATCCTAAAAGGCTTGAGGTTATCTAACTTCTTCCTAAGCTTCCCCTTTTAAAAATAGGCAACAAAGAGTCTGGAAAATATGGTGAAATACTTTGAGCTTATTTTTTTTTGTCAAGGTGCATGCATTATTTCAAAAACGAGGTTTTAAGTATGTTGCATAAAATGAATAATTTCATGCGCTGTTATTCACCTATCCTCATCTCTGAGGTGCTCACATAAATATTCCTCCCTCCTGCACTCTAAGACAATGTGGACATGACACTTTTAACCTTATGCACTTAGGCTGTAATACAGTTAGCTTGGTATGGCATGTAGGCTGATAAATAAACAGAAAAGGTTGACGAATGGAGCAAGGGAGGAGGACTATCTTTTCAATTCCACAAACAGGTGCTGACTGGCACATTAAAGCAAGAATTCCTATAAAGTTACTGGCTACTGGAAGAGAAACACAAGTATAAAAATACGAAGATAAAAACACATGTTAATTTTGGTTTCCTCTGCTGGAACACTTATCATTTTACAAGGAACCTTTAGAGCGACTGTCTCCTAGTATCCTTGGCGCTCTTTGGTAGGGCCTGCACTATTATTAGAAGTACCTTTCAAATGATGAAAGAAAGGCAGGAGGCATTAGCTAAGGTCACTGAAGTGAGCAGGACAGGAACACGAGTTGAGTTCCGTGCTATTGTCCAGCTAAAGCACCTTGCTCTTTCTGAGACAAGAAGCCCTGATAGCAATGGGAAGCTACTTAAAGACAAAAGACAGAACGGAACTTAACGAATCTTTTCAGTGAAAATTTCAAAAGTCTGAAAAAACCAAATTATGAACTGAATGAAGATGGTTGTGAAATCTCCTCAGAGTCTGAGGCAATAACTGTGCTCCTTTTCCTGGAGTGTGGTTCCAATCATAAAGTAATTGGGTGTAATTATCCTTGTCTATGGGAAAACTAGAATGGGGCAAATAACTGTGTCAGGGAACTTGTTAGGAGACAGACTGGGGCCCTGGAGGACCTGAGAGACTCGCTTACCTTTCTCTGTAAGAGGGCAGCAGCATTTCTGCTAATAGTTGCTAGTAAATGTAAGTGGTATCCATTGCTTGACAATGAACTAGCAACAGTGCGACAAAAATGTGAATGTAAGTTGTATGTACAAGTTGTAAGTACAAGACGATGTATATGCATCATCAGCTTATCAAAATATGGAACGATGTTATGTCATAATCTAAAGCCATAAAACCTAGTAAAGACCCTTCATCCTTATACAATTAATATATGATTACAAAATACTGATTTTGAGAAAGATGTCTAATTAGAAAAGCAAAATCCTAATTTCAGAATAGAAAATAAATACTTAAAAAACATAAATCCAAATAATTCTCAGAATGCCTCTTGAGTCCTAAAAAGTAGATCCAAAGTTTTATCTTCCTCATTATTTTTAGAATGGCAGGAATATGTAATCTTTATAGTTGAAAATATTAGATTTCTTTGCCAGTTTCCATTTTCATTGACATTGAAATTTTGCTCAAATTTTATATTAAAAAATTCTCAAATACAATTTACCAAAGCTATTTGCTTTAAACAAACAAACAAACAAACAAACAAAAAAACAATGAGAAATTAGCTTCAGCCAGTCTGCTATCTCACACTTGTAACCGCAAAACTCAGGAGACAGAAACAAGAGGGCTGCCTGACGTTCAAGGCTTCCTAAACTTATCAGTTCAAAGCAAGCATGAGCTACAAAGATCCCGTCTCAAAACAAAATAAAAAAAGCCAAAACACATAAATAAAAACCTCCAAACCAATCAAACGCCTAACATACAAACAAGACCCAAAAAACAAAATAATTTACACAATATTCATCTAACACATTAAATATCCATATTTCCTGCACTATTTACCATTTAAATTAAATTGATATGGCCCAATTTTATATGAATTTCATTT
Source organism: Meriones unguiculatus (assembly GCF_030254825.1). Classification (NCBI taxonomy): domain Eukaryota; kingdom Metazoa; phylum Chordata; class Mammalia; order Rodentia; family Muridae; genus Meriones; species Meriones unguiculatus. The sequence continues at coordinate 22,174,139 of NC_083367.1, read as the reverse complement.
ATTTACATTTATTTAGTAATAAAATAGTGGAGACTCTATGATTCTGACACAGCACAATCATAGTTTTTTATTTTTTTGGTAATCTAAGGTTGGCTTCAAACTCAATAAAAAGCAGAGGATGATTCTAAACTTCTGATACTCCTATCTCCACTGTAAAGCTATGTGCTAGGTTTACAGGTATGCACAACCACATCTAATTCACGTGGTGCTAATAGTCAAAGGCAAGGCTCCATGCATGCATGCTGGTAAGCACTTCACCACTGAGCTTTACTCTCAGCCCCAATATGTGCACTTTTGATAATATCTAAATTACATGCTCACAATGCATAAAAAATAACGAAAGGAAGCTGGGTGGTGGTGGCGCATGCCTTTAGTCCCAGCACTCTGGACACAGAGACAGGAGGAATGCTATGAGTTTGAGGCCAGCCTGCACTACAATGTGACAGGCAGGCTACACAGAGAAACCCTGTCTTGATGAAACCAAAAGTAAACAAACAAACAAACAAAAAGAATGAAATGTTGAAACATCCTAATAACAATCTATGTTAGCTTTTTGGCTCTTTTATATAGTATATTCAAAGAGATGGCTAATTGAAAGGATTATTAATAGATTTTATAGTACTCAACTCCTGGCCCATTCGAAATGAAAATACTCTTCATTTACATTAAGCCACGGGCTTACCCTGGAAGTCATAAACATAGAGAAGAACCGGCTCACTCTGCCCAAATGCGCAAAACGCAACCATGTTCTCAAAGGGATGGTAAGCTAGGTCTCGGATAGTTGACTTGAATGGCAGGTCAGAGTACATTGCTACTTGTTCTCCTAAAGAAAAACAAAAGGCAACAACTTGTACCATGCCACAGATTTCTCCTTCCAAGATTATTCTGTATCTTATTTGAACACACTTAGAGTAACGGTGAGGTCCCATTACTTACATGAAAACCTGAAATACTTCCAGGTGTTTGAGCACCACCGTGACTGAATAGTTATCGCCACTTTGCATTTTGTTGGCTTCTTTGTATGTTTTAACCCAATCTCTTCAATGTTTTGGGGAACAAAATAAACATGAAGTGTTTTGGTGGAAAAGGAGAGATATGTATGGCCAAGATCTGAGAACAGTGCAAATTGTAACTAACAATGATTTTGGCAGAACTGGGGAGGGATTACAGAACTCTGTAACTGAAGAGAGTCTCGGATTGGGAGAATTGTCAAGGGCTCATTTTTTTTTTTTTTAATTTTAGTTTTTCTCCTAGAGGCAAGGTGCTAGCTGCTTGAAAAGTACCTGTAATAGAGTTTGAAGACACCACTGAGAGAAGTCACTGAAACCTAGGAAAATCAGCCAAAGCTAAAAGGCATCAGAAACTTTGACTGGAAAGTTTTGTTACTAATCAAACTGTATCATCAATGTTCATCATACATCTATGTAGCCACGACACAGCTGATAGTGTCTGTATTTTCTGTTACAGTGTTCATATAGTACCTTTCCAACATCTACACTATCTCATAGGCATAGAGAGAACGAATCTTGATTTATAATGTGAAATTCAAAATTCACAATGATATTAAAACAATCAAGAACAAATGTAGTATGTATTTAGAATACAGCTTAGAATACAGCTGAGTTTCATCACCAGCTATCTGCTGTGGTCTGTGTAGGCTGTCCCCATGGGCTCATGTGTTTAAATACTTGGCCCCAGCTGGTCCCGTTTCAGATGCCCAGAGACCTTTAGGATGTGGAGCTGTCATGGAGATGGAGGGGTGTCAGTGAGGGTAGGTTTTCTAGTGTCCTAATTCCTGCTCGCTCGTCGTCTTCTGTGTGTGTGTGTGTGTGTGTGTGTGTCTTCATTTTACTTCTCCTTGGAGAGGCCAGGCTAATTGGTCAAAGAGCTTCTCTGGTGCTTTTCCACTGCTTCCCATTCTGCCACAGTAATGCTGGGGTACAGCTAGGTGTCGCTGCTTCTTGATTTGCATGGTTTCTGGGGGTTCAAACTCACATCCCCACACTTTGATGGCAAACACTTACTTTACCTACCCACTAAACTGTCTCCCCAGCCCTCACTCTCTGCTTCCAAATTGCCAAGGCAAGTGAGCAGCCGCCTCTGCTTCTGCCATTTTGACTCCCTTGGAACTGAGCCAAAAATACACCCCTTCTCCCTTAAGCTGCTTCATGGCAAGCATTTTGTCACAGTAATGAGAAAAGTAATGAATACACTGCCTAATTTCAAAACATATTGTTAAAAACATGAAGTCAGGCTTTTTCTAACAATATCAAAAACTGTAGTTTTCACATACTTTTAACTTTCTATCTGCATTCCCCAAAAGATGTTTTCAAGATTAATAACTACTTACCTGTCTCTGGGTTCCAAACATACACTATTCCATCCTCACTCCCAGAGAAAAGGAAAGTCCCACATGGTGTCAAAGTGCTATGGATCTTCTCCCGATAATTTGCCGCACCAACAAATTTCCTGGCTGCTAGTCTATACACAAACAAAAAAAGTGCAAATATAACCCCAGTTAATCCTTCAGAGGACTAGTGGGAGAGAAACGTCATTTGTAAATACTGAATTTGGGTTGGTTACGATGTTTCGAGAATCTGTGACATGGTAGACCACATTCTGTGGTTGTTTGCTTAGCAAACAAGAGCTAATTTATGTGACACATTTCTTCTTTCCTCTGCTGAATTATAATAACAGTAAATATAATAGATAATATATAGACTTTTTCATTTACAGCAACAGCTGACACTGTTCCAGTGCTCACAGTGTAAGATAGGAGACCAGATATACTACTCTGTAACCTTTTTCACTCAACAACAAACTCATCAACAATGGCTTCTGTGTCAGATAACAGACTACGTCATTATTCAATGGCATATGCCACCACCATCTAAATGTACCTTAAGAGATGTTCTATTGCTGGACATTTACTGTATGTCTTGCTTTCTTCTATACATGGTTTCCATAATAATCTTGTTGCATGTGTGTACATACATATGTATATATGTGTGTGTAAATAAATGAGCAAATTATTGTACATTTTAGCTCACTTTGTTTAACCAATAATTTACATCCACCCCATTCTTGCTTTCTACAACAACACGGTATGTGAGTGAGGCAACAGTCAATGACACTCACATCTTAGGAGTGACCCTAAAGGAAGGCTCTGGAGAAGACTGGAGGTTTCATGTACAGCTGCTTTCAAAAGTAAGGTATAAAATAAAACCTTTCCATCTTAGCAGAAATCAAATATATATACATATATGTGTGTGTGTATACACGAATACATATACATACATATGTATATATGCATACACACGTACATATACACTTTCCTTTTAGATCTCTAGGCCTGGAGCTATTGAGTGAAACATTTATGGACCCCTTACAGTGTGCTTTTATTGCTGTAAGCATTCTACTTACTAACTAGTTTATTCCTCCACAAAACCCTTCTGGATGTGGTATATTATTTCTCCGTCTGAGAAAGGAAGAAGGAGTAGAAAAAGCAGTATTTGACTCTTTCAGTAGCCCAGGTATGGTCGAACAGGGCTTATACAGACTTGGCCTCCTAATCTAGTCCTAGTTTCTACTTTTGAAACTTCCCTCTTAGTATCCCTGTCAAGAGACCTATGCTCAGGCTACCTATCTGTCCTGAGCACATATCCCACTTTGAACTGTACTTCATATTCTACCCTCTGAAAACCTCTATCTTATCTAAGGTCTATCCATCCTTCAAGACAGACTCATATGCTAGTCTTTAAACAGAACCTTTATCAGAAGGCTAAATCATAGCTGTTACCTTTCTTGTTGCTGTAACGTATATAGTAATTATACCATACATTTAGATTTATTTACCTGGCATGCCATGGTACTACGTACAGAAAAAGAATATTCCAATTTCAATACTAACTCTCGTGTTGTAATCTAAATGTTTGCTGGTATGTGAAAGGTAAGGACTAGACTATAAACTTCAGACGTGCTAATTCTGCTACCAGTTTTCCACACTCCCACGCTGGGGTCTTGAGCTATTACACCTAAGGGATAATGTACAAAAAGATACGCACAGAATCAACTCATGCAGATTACTGTGTATATTTCTAAGTACGGTAGGAGACCCATGAAGTAGCTTTCTCCTGTTTGTTTCACATGGAGTCCCAACACCAGCAAACAGTGCACTAGCAGTGTACACTGCCTTGGGCAAATTCGGCTCTGCTTGCTGTCTATAGTAAGGTATTTCCTATCCATTTCCTTGCTGGAGTAAAACAAGCACAGAGGACCTAACCCAGTGACAGCAACTTCAGTTAGACACTGAATATCTGTTGTTCATTGCGAAAATAAAACCAACCAAATACATTTCATCCTCAGAGCTATTTAAACAGCGTCAAGTATTTCTGTTGTGGGGGTTGTCTTAGCCATAGCATGCTTAGCAGCACCTCTGATCATTGCTTATCAGCTGTAAGAAGCAACATAAAAGATCTCTACAGATGGTGTGTCCAGGACACAAAACTGCCTACTTGAAAACATGGCCGCATTTTACAAACGTAGAAGAACCACGAAGTACTCATCCTGTTTCTACTCAGACACGCACATCCGCAGGTCCATGATCCTCAGTGTACTGTCTTTGGTGTGGATTAACAAACGCTTTCCATTGGGATGAACCTCCAGATAACTTATGGGAACTCCCCTGAATTCAGTTTCCTTAATTTCCTAAAATGGAACAACAACAACAACAAAAGTCAAACTTGCTACTGAAGTGTTTCTGTCACACTGTTCACAAGGGACAGATGAATTCTGAAATGTCATCTGCAGCGGAGAAGTACGTCACTCACGCAGTGCCAGCACTTGGAAGGCAGAAGCAAGAGGACTGCCATGAGTGTGAGGCCACAGCAAGTCAGGCTGCCATGACCTACAACATAAGAGCCTTTCTCAACAAAATAAAATACAATTAAGAAATGAACCAAAAAATTTCAATTTTACTGTATTGACTGTTTTAAAGTTATTAGCAGCAAGAATTTTTAGCATCTTGAATTTAGATTTAAAAAATAAAAACGGCAAACTGTATTTTTGTATTATGTAATATTTTAGTTAATTATGTGTTTTATGTTATTCACTTTCTCAAAATATAGTCAATCCTAAAAAACAATTTCACATACATCTTCTCACATTGCCTTTTCTGTTTATATCACATAGGAAAAACTTCGATATTTTATAAACTCAAAACTGACGGGGTAAGCCAGATTCTCTCCTCACAAACATCTACTAGCCATAAGAAGGTGTGTCACAGGCATAATGTTTGCATCATGTGACATGGATTACGATCATTTTTGCAGTTTGACTCCACCCCTCCTTCCTCCCTCTCTTCTAGTTATCTGCAGCAACTAGTGGAGAGAGAGAATTCTCAATGCCTTGAAGACAGCAACACTGAAGAACCAATCTGCTGGAGCCTTGTGTGACAACTGCCCTCACACAATGTGGTAAAATCAGCTTATGGTGCACAAAACATATACAGGTAGACCAGAAACTAGAAAGCTGTCGGCACCTGAGGGAAAGCTGTTGAGCACTGGCCTTGGCCATTTTGGGGGCGGAGGGGGGGTTTAAAGAGTCAACGCCAAAAACTTAGGCCACAGAAGTCTACACAAACCGGACTCCACTGCACTAAAAAGCAGCTGTACTGCAAAATAAGCGACAGCACACGGGGTACAGCATACATACTTGGGAGAATAATCTGCAAGTCATCTACCTGAGAAGAGATTAATTGCTAATGCATAAACTCAGGATCAGGAAAACAAATAATTTGGATAAAAATAATGGGCAAAAGACTGAATAGATATATCTCCACAAAGGACATAAAATGGCTGAAAATACAGGAACAGATGTTCAACATCATTCAGCATTAAAGAAATGCATCCATTCATCCCCCAGCTCTTCTCTCTTCTTCAAGTATTATTAATCCCCACAAAACAAAAAGATTTTCATTTGCCACAACAAGGATGAGCCTGGAAGACATGCTGAATAAGTCAGACACCACAGGAAAAACATTGCAAATACTTCAGTTTCACTTATGCGGAATCTAAGAGTCAAATGCATCAGAAACTGAGTTGTGGAGAGCAGGAAGCTTCAGGTCAGAGCACACTGTAGGTGACAGCTGCAGCCATTCAGTCGCAAGGAGAGGTCATGAAATTGTACTGAATCATGCAACGTGTACACATTTTAGCTTCTCTTGTCACAAAAACAAAAGGGCAGTGTAATCTGTTGGTTTGTTACTTTGATTCACTACAGTAAGTAACAATTTACTAAATATGTGTACTCTCATAACCATTCTATAACCTTTAATGTACATGATTTAAAAAACTTAAAAAATGATAGAGCTAACTCCCCACACAACTTTGGCTAAGGTCCAGAGTCTAAGGAAAGTCCCTTAAGCTGCGGCAAGGATTCTCAGTCAGCTTTCTTCTCACTTGAGCTTTATATGTTTTGCCTAGAGGTTTTCTAAGATCCACCAACTCTTCCCAAATGCTACAGAAAACAGGGAATGTTGATGCCACTGCCAGCATTTAGAGAGCTCAACCACAGCAAGTCTGAGATGGAAAGGTGCTGAAGGAGGTCTGAGAAGAGATGCAAAAGGGCAGGTCAGAAACAATGAGGGGCCAGTGCAGGTACAAATTTCAGAAGCCAACGGCAGAGTGCAGCCGTCTGGTGGTTCCTTCTGCTACCGTTTCTGCACTGTGACCCCACTCAGACTAAGAGCCCTTGCTCTGCAGTCAGTGTGATGCAGGAGGGCACATGTGTGAGTCTGCACATGGCAGACCAGTGCCTCTCAGAGCTCCCCACGCACAGTCTCTAGCTTCCCATGTACACTCACTACTGAAAAGACACAGTACCTCATTTCCTAACTCAATTGTTAACTGTTGCACATAACATGAAGATTTTCACAATATTAAGGCAAAAACCACAAGAATAGCCAATAACCAATCCTACATTGTATATTCGAATCACTGAAAGCGAGGCCTTTACCAACTTATCACTATATCAGGTGTTTGTGTAATGAGAATACTTTTCTCTAGAAGTAATGTATGGGACGAGGCCCATGACGAATCTTAAGGTGTTATCTGTTGGCCCACAGGCCAGGGGGGAATAACCAAAGACAGAGGTTTCTGGACGGACTTGCCTGAAAGTCAGAGAACTCTTTGTTTTCTCTCTCTCTCTTAAGGTATCTTTAGTCAAACAAGAAGAAATATATTGTCAAAATTCATTAGGAAAAATTAAAAAAATATGTAACATGCTCTACTACAATAACCTAACACAAAATGCAAGTTCACCTTCACAAATTCATTTATATTTTTGACTACAAAAATAAAACTAACAAAATTGCTTATAGACCATAATACTCTTTCCCAAAAGGAATGCATTTCCTTATTTGTTTCTCTCAGGAACACATTTTCTTATTTATTTCTATTATTAGCAAATTTCAAATATTGTGACTTAACAACCGCCATCACTGCTCTGAAACAAAGCACTGATACTATTTTTAGTGACTGCTGCACTGAGGAGAACATACAGGGTACAAATATACAGGGTACGGAAAATTAGCTGTCAGCTACAGGTGCTAACAGGATCTATGTGTTATTTCAACATGAATTTCAGCTAATGCTATGCTGCAAATTGGGCCTCAAAAGACTACAAATGGGACGAGGTTGTAGGTTAGTGGGAGAGTCATTACCTAGAATGTACCAGGCCCTGAAACAGTAAAGAGTACAGTGTGGCCAAAATGAAAACTTTAAGTTGATATCAATCACTATCAGAAAGATGTGACTACAAATCAATGTCTACTGACTTTAGTTACCGGGAAGATGTGATGGCTGGCTTTTGGACTGAGAGAAAGGTAACTTTTCTTTTTTTTTAATTTTTAAAAAATTTATACAATTTATTCACTTTGTATCCCAGCTATAGCCCCCTCCCTTATCCCCTCCCAATCCTGCCCTCCCTCTCTCTTCTTCTCCCAAGCCCCTTCCCCAGTCCACTGATAGGGGAGGTTCTCCTTCCCTTCCCTCTGACCCTAGCCTATCAGGTCTCATCAGGACTGGCTGCATTGTCTTCCTCTGTGGCCTGGTAAGGCTGCTCCAACCTCAGGGGAAGGCAGTCAAAGAGCTAGCCACTGAGTTCATGTCAGAGACAGTCCCTGTTTCCCATACTAGGGAACCCATTTGGAGGCTGAGCTGCCGTGGGCTACATCTGTGCAGAGGTTCTAGGTTATCTCCATGCATGGTCCTTGGTTGGAGTATCAGTCTCAGAAAAGACCCCTGGGCCAAGATTTTTTTCATTCTGTTGTGCTCCAGTCCCCTCCAGGTCTTTCTATCTTCCCCTTCTTTCATAAGATTCCCTGCACTCTGCCCAAAGTTTGGCTATGAGTCTCAGCATCTACTTTGATACCCTGCTGGGTAGAGTCTTTCAGAGGCCCTCTGTGGTAGGCTCCCTTCCTGTTCCCTGTTTTCTTCCTCTTCTGATGTCTATCCCGTTTGCCTTTCTGAATGAGGATTGATCCAGGGTCCTCCTTCTTGCTTAGCTTCTTTAGGTGAACAGATTTTAGTATGATTATCCTATATTATATGTCTAATATCCACTTACAAGGACAAACTACAATGTCCTTACATCTTTAACAGTCCTGCAGTCAATTCTCCCGCGATCTACCTCGTGAAGCCTCAACGTTATGAGCTATGGTTCTGTACCTTATTTATCGTCCAGTGGCGCACGGAGTGTTGCAAGTCCGTGACTTTCACATAAGTGTCCCAAACAACAATGACACCGATGCAGTCTCCTGAGTACATGTGGTAACCTATTCAAAACAGCAAACTACTAAGATTATCACAGAACTTATAAAAAATGAGAAATGTTATAAAGTTAGGGGAAGCCCCAACCCAGACAAATAGTCAAAGCACTGAGTTGCCAATGAAAGAGTTTTCAGTTTAAAAGTTAAAAAGCAAAATGCAGCTCACAATATAATCTCAACTGTCTTTAAGTAAATTCTTCACTTTTAAAAAGCATTTTTATAACCTTTCCCTTTGTCACTAATATGATTCCGAATGCAAAAGGAAATGAGTGATGTAGTCTGTATGTATAGCACTCATATTCCAGATGATCTGAAGTATCTAACATACATCTGTGTTTATTATTATTAGCATATACAATCATTTATATGCCTAGTAAAATACCTGTTCTAATATACACTATAAACATAACCATAGTGACCTTAAATTTAAAATGATCAGATAATTAAAAAAAATCACAAGTAACAAGTGTTAATATCAGTTTTTTAAAACCTGAATGGGACTCAGATGACACAGGTTCAACCTCGGAGACATGCAGGAACACATTTTATATCACTGCTAACAAATATGGTCTTTTAAAATCATGAATTTAACAGTTTACAAAAATTTATTCAACCGTTGAACACTGCCATGTATGAGACTGCTCTTTCTAATTCCAACCAAAGACAAAAAATGTCCTTAAGTATTAGAATCTCTAAAGTTGAACTAAGTATACTGCATTATTATTATTATTTTCTCTGAATATTATTTTAGTTACTTATAGCTACAGTTGTCATGTCTAATCTCTGGGATAATATAAAAATGACATCTTAATAGATAGGTTTCCTTACTCTGTGATCCAATAAAAACCTATGTTTTATTTTAAAATGTCATTTATATTATTCAAATGCTGAGAATCTTTAATAATTTGCAAATTCCCTTCGATGTGTGTTTTAAAAACCCTGTCAATATATTCAGCATACGTGATTACACCATTCTTTGGGATTTCCCCCATCTCTTTTATTCTGTACCATCTAACTTTAATTGTTCTTCAGGGCAATTACTAAGAATAATAATCACCAACAAGAATAAACATATTCACGAAATGCAGTGCATGAAGGGTGTTTAGAACAAAGGTAACGGAATATAAAACTACAAACTTAACAGACAGACTGCTTCCAGTGTCAGACCTATCCCGTTACATGAAACTACGAATAACTTTAAATGTGCACAACTGTTAATACAGCAAATGTCTCCAGCATCAACAACTATGAGTGAAAGAAAGAAATCAGTTCTTCAAGCAGCCACCCTTGATCAAAGCACATCCCGTGACATACCTTCCTCATCAAAGCAGACAGAGTTGACAAAACTCTTGTGCGTATCAAGCTGGCGGACTAACAGGGCAGCATCTTCTCTCACGTCAATCTTCCACACCCGTATCATAGAGTCATAGCATCCTGTGACCACCAGCTCCTGTGTGGCTGGATGGAACTTGGCCGTGTAGACAAAAGAAGGATGCGGCAGGACTCTGAACGTACTTGTACTGTTTATCTCATTCTTCCAAACCCTGGGGAAGAACAGGAGAGAGCAGACTGCTTGAAATACAAACTTTTCTCTAACTGTTTTTAGAAGAATATAGCCTACAAATCTTCGGAAAGCAAATGCCAAACACTGGTAGGCTAATGTTAATCTGTATTTATAAAAATGTGATAATGATCACATACTGTGTGGTCAGATTATTATTTTTTTTAACAAAGCCATTTCTCCTGAAATATATTTTCATCTGTAACTGTAACCTATACTGTAATATTACCTTTTTTGTGTTTGGACATCATCTACTTTTAATGCTATTTTGACATCGAGTAGATGCACACTGGGTAGCTGCTAAAGTATCATTTAGCACATTAAGAAGTAGTGAAGAAGGCTAAGAGGCACTCAGGCTGAGAGCACTGCTCCTCCTGCAGAAGACCCGGGCTCCCAGAACCCACAGGGTAGTTCATAACCATCTGTATCCCAGGTTATGCAAGACGCCCTCTTCTGACCTCAGCAGGCCCCGGGCCTGCATGTGCACATACATTCAGGCAGAACATTCAAACACATAATTAAATAAATGCATGCATAGATAAATAATTTTAAAAGACAGGAAGAAACTTTTAATGATTTTTTTAAATGAGGTTGTATGTACTAATTCTGAAAGTGGAGGCCAAGCGAATTAGAGCCCAGTAACGTTTTAATTTGCATTTCAAAGCCAAAATAATATGCATGTACATCCTAAACACTTAAACATCATAATTAAATAAGTGATTTCCTTTTTAAAAATTATATGTGTCTGTGCCCATGTGCACACATGGAGAGACCAGAGCTTGACCTGGATGTCTTGCTCTGTCATTTCAGAACCTTATTTTTTTGAGACTGAAGCTCAGTGACTGGCTAGACAGGTTGTCCCGAGAGCTCCAGGGATCCTTCTGCCTCCTGTTGTCACAGGCATGCAATGCTGTGCCCAGCTTCTGTGTACAGGCCCTGGGGACCTGAGGTCCTTGTGCTTGCACTTTTATGCAACACTTTATCAACTGACCCATGTCCTACCCCGTGTGATTAAAATGATGATGGTATGCTGGCAGAGGACAAGCTCTCACATAATGGCACTATCTCTGTGCTTGCCACTTCATTTCCCTGCAATGCTGAGTGTGCACATGCAGATCAATGGAGAGTACCTCCATGATACTAGTCCCTAGGTATAATTAGGGCAGTATAGGAAAAGAATACATTTGAAATGGAAATTTATACCGATTTTTGAGACTTATGTATCAAGTTATAAACAAAGAAAAAATTACAATTAGCTATTTCCTAGAGACATTTTGAGTTTTCTCAGAAGCTTATTAAAATACATACCTAATGGTAGAAACTAATAATGAAGGGATGAAAGAATGTTCTCAGGTGAATTAAAGCATATGTGTTATTGTCAAAACATTAGACCAATTTCAATGTATATATGCTACCTGAGATAGAATTAAGACAAAAATAACAAAATTGCTAATTTGAAGGGAGTATTAAGATAGTTAAAAAGTAAAATCCTCAGTTGATTGCTAATAAATCTTAGTGTCATTTTTGAAATACTATACATAACAATGAAATGAAGACCTTCAAACTGACTCCACACAGTATTGTATATATGTATTTAAATGAAGCCTTTGTGGGAAAACTGAACATCTTCATTCACTTTTAAAGGGCACACTCCAACACCAAAGGAAGTGTATTAATGAAAATTTGAAAACTGTTCATAAAAAACAGAGAGATAAAATTACTAAAGAGTAAATGAAACACAAAATGTCCTCAGACTTGGGAAAGAAAAAAACCACATACTGAAAAAGTTAAAACAGCACTGTAAACTAGGATGTAACTGAGGACATCCGGGCCTCCTGCAGAGACATTACATGCAGTTTTGTCTCTCCAACTGCATTACAAGCTGTTGATCCTAGAGGACCAGACTATGCAGGAAGCAAGCAAAGAAGAAAGGAAGCCAAAGCCATGAGCAAGGAGCTAGCTGGTCAAAACCAGGAAAATAGGAAGAACTAATGAAGACACGTGGAAGTGATTTCAGAAAAGCAGAAGTCAGAGGCAGAAAATCCACAAAGCTGCGGCTGTGAGCAGCATCAGCCCTGCCTGCCTGCTTCCTTCTGGCTACAACTTACTCATTACTAAAATTCTCCTGTTTCTTCCAAGGGCCTCTTTGTCCTGTAGTTTTAGTTTTCTCTTCATTCATCCATGGTCTTCACAAAACTCTGTATGATATATAAAGCTCAAATTGGTGTCGATTTTAAAGCTACTTAGAGGAAACCACAGTGTACAATATGTTATACGTGAATACTCAGAGTGGCTCCAAGAAATGATAAATATGAGTTGGTTTTAATATTGCATTTATTTTGTGTATGCACACCAGTGTATGTGCATACCTGTGTGTGTGTATGTGTGTGTGTGTGTGTGTGCGTGCACGTGTGGCTACACAGGTGCCACTGTGCACACGTGAAGGCGAGGGTGAGCTGTGCCTGTGCGTTATCTCCCTCCTCTCTGTGTACCCAGATGTCTCAGGGTCTCAGGCTTAGCTGCCTTCACCTGATAAACCACTTCACCACCACTCTGGGTTGGCTTTTAACGGACTGAATAGCCCACGCTCACACTGCGTGGTTGACAGTGATGGACACATATAAAGATGGGTCAATTTCTAGACATGGAATTGAGCCACATGTCCAGTAAAATTTTATCATAAATTGAAGTCAGTAAATAAGAGATGAAAGATGATGAAGCGGGTACTTTGAAGGTCTGGATCTGCTGCTACTGGATGGGAAGCGGGAAGTGAAAGCCTGAAAGATGGCTCAGCAGGGATGAGTGCTCGGGTGACTCAAGACCTCAAAACCCACAGCCGCAGCTCAGCAAACCTAGGCCTTTCTCTGTAGCATTGAGAGAATGTCTGTGCTGAAAGAATATGCCGGACAATAACCTTAGTACGTTTATGAAAGTAAACTAAAAAATGGTGATCTCATGATCGATCTTTAACTTACATGGGAAGGGAAGGTGATACGACTAGCAGCAGAAAGGGACTAGGCATTAGAAATCACATGAACAGCAAGAACAGGAGGAGAGAAAGTGAGAATGAAGTTAGTGCAGGTCTCGAAATGATTGCAGTAAATTTGTAGAGAATGCTGTATCTACTTAACCTATATGACACAGGTAGAAGCATCATTAAAAATGTTTATTTTATCATGTTTTGTTATATTTCAAATATCATGAACAAACAAGAAGCTAAAAGATGTAAATAAAATTTAAAAATTGGCTTTTAAAATGTTATTGAGCCATGTGCGCTGGCCATGCCTGTAAGCCCTGAACACTGGAGGATGAGGCAGAAAGAGTGCTCACCGAGTCAGTCTGGGCTACAAGGAAGACTGTGGAAAATTTTAAGAAGCAGACAGTCTGTAAAATGTTTTATTGTGATACATATTAAATTGAAAGGGGATAACTTAAGACTGCCTTCGTGAAAATGCAAATATTTAACAGTCTACAAAGCTCTAAGGTGCTTAACTGAGTCATCCGCTTGGTGTACACCTACCTACTGAACACCAATGGTTCACATCTAACCTCCAGACAGAATGTACACTCACAGTATAGTGTGCACAAATCTCAAACATTTAACCTTTTGCAAGATGCTAATTAGCAGTTTATGTATAATCACTTAAAAGCACCAAGGGCCAGGAATTACGCACATTACACAAATGACAGACAGTCAAGGGAACTGCCGTCGGGTTCTGCTGCTTTTTATCCAGTCAGCACGCACAGGGCCCAGCTGTGATGGGCCGTGGCATCACAGATTTACACTCACCTGGCAGTGCCGTCAGATGATGAGGTAACCAGGTAGCGATCATCTTTTGACCAGTCAAGGTCATAAATGATATTGAGGTGGCCACACAATTCTCTCATGAAACGTCCAGAAGGAATTTCATATACTGATAAAAATATTTAGAAATTAAATTTCTAGATCTTTAATTCAGCAGATATATAAACACACAACTTATAATAATTTAGACAAAAATTAAGCACTATCTGAAAAAATAAAACCAAAAATATTTGCAATATTAACAGTTTAAAAATATACTCAAGAACCATTTCATCTGCTTTAATTCCAAGAGTTTACACAAAATTTTATATATGCTAAAATTTGACAATATTCTATCAATTATTCACATTGCTAAAACTCCAAAGAACTTCTGATAATCAATCTATTAGAAAAAAAAAAACATTTCCATTGCAATTCACTTTAAATACTTTACAACTTGGGATTTAATGAATAAGGTATTACTTTCCTCTAAAATCTCGTAAATTTCAAATATTTGTGGATATAATGAGAAATGTACACTATTCTACTGTCAGAAAGCAATTCTAATAGTAAAATGATAGAGAGCATACTGGATTCAGCAGAGAATCAGCCGGACAGACAAAACAAGGTATTGTTAACCTAAGGAAGGCTAAGTTGATGTGGACATGTGTGAGTCTCCACTCCCACCTAGTGGTGAAATCAACCACCTTCTAACTACTAAGCAGTTCGGAACAGAGAGCAAAGGACTCTGGGATATCTACTCTCCTCTAAGAGGAAAGAGAAAACTGGCATGAATTCTCAAAATAGTGTGACAGAATTCTAAGAATTAACTCCCAAAGCCTGAGAGGGCTGGGGCAGGACTTATGTGAGACAAGGGCTGAGTCTCAACAAGAATACTGAGCTTTGTGCTGTTACAACTACCTAATTCCTCCTTCCTACACACTGAAGCAAGCACAAAAACAAGCAACAGCAGAAGCCTAGAAGCCACTCAGTGACATAGAACAGGCCAGGAGCTCCCTAAAGATTCCAGCCCCAAAGACCTTTCCCTGTTTGATGCCATGCTAGCTCCCGAATAGGCCCTGAGGCTCACCCAGCACAGCCTTGCACAGGCTTTAAGCAAGCATCCTGATTCTAGCTTGTATTTTAAAACAATCAGTGGCATCATGTGACGTTATGGCTGCTTAAAAGGGCGGTACCAGCTGGGATAAGAAGTTGTTTACTCACAGAACACAAAATAAAAACAAACAGAACCTGTGTTATGGGGA
Organism: Meriones unguiculatus; assembly: GCF_030254825.1. Taxonomy (NCBI): domain Eukaryota; kingdom Metazoa; phylum Chordata; class Mammalia; order Rodentia; family Muridae; genus Meriones; species Meriones unguiculatus. Next base: position 22,158,702 of record NC_083367.1, on the reverse strand, counting down.
ACTATAGACAGCTTCAAAATATAGCTAAGAAGCGAGTTTCCTCACATGTAAATGTAAAGCCAATGTGCATAACCAAGAAAAACCTGAGAGGCTTTATCTCTGTGTGGGTGACCTGAAGAGGCTCAGAACAAACAGGAAGTGAAGGCTCAGAGAGTTTTAAACTGTGAGCTGATGCACAGAGAATATTCCAGAGTAGTGCTGCCTGGCAAAAGGCATCATTAGAGCCATGCAGAACTAACATCAGCCAGCTGACTACACAGTCGACAAAAGCTTGATAACACAGCAGACAATAAAGATGCTACAGACTCGTGCAGGGGACTCACTGAATAGCCAGAAGCAACAACAAAACTTAGGTGGCTGATGGGAGACCAAGGGAAACAGAGCTATACTGCACTATATTTCTTCAAATACCCAGGTTTCAGCATAAAGTTGTCATGTAAAAGACATACAAACAGGAAACTAGAGCTTCACACAGGAGAAAAGTCAGTTATCAGAAAGTGTACATATGGAAACTGAGGAAGCCCAGTTCTGATTGTTCCCTGCAAGATCACTAACCTTTCATTTATCAGTCTGGTCCCCTAAAGAAACCTAAAATTAAAACAGAAGAATGGCTCCTCCCCTTCTCCTCCCCAAAGCATCTATAAATAAGTGAAAATGCTAAGAATGAACCCAAAAGAAGCTTTAGAGGTGAAGTGCATGATAACTAAGATAAAGAACTCAGGAGAATGTCTCAACAGCAGACTTGCAGAGGAACCGCTGAACTTGATGACAGTCACCTGAGGCTACCCAATCTGAGGAACAGAAAAAGAATGAAGAAAAATGAGTAAGCATCAGACATCCACTGAACACTAAGTCACAGAGTGATCCCAGAAGAAAGAGAAAGGGAGCAAACAGAATATCTGAAAAATAACATTTTCAAAATTTATGAAAGGCATTAATCTGCACATGGAGTAAGGTGAACTCTAAGCCAGACATCCCATAATCAAATGGTACAAAACCAGACACAATGATTCTTATTATATCTTTTGAGATTTGAATAATAAATAGATGTAAGTCAGTAATTGTTTAAGTACAGAATAACATTTAGCATGACAAGTCTAAAGCACACAAACTGGAATGAGGATAATCCTTTCATTACCGGAAAGAGGAAAGTGACTGTTGATGTCTGGGAATGCCATCAACACTGTGACTGGTGTGCAGTGAGGAAGTCCAGCATGGCCCAGGGCTCAGGCACATGCCCAGAGGAGCTGGCTTCTTCTAGCCACGGAGAGTCAGTTTCATTACCAAGATAAAACAAATTACTAAGTCCAGACAGGAAGTGCTTTTAAAACCTCCCAGACTTCCCTACGGTAGCGGGAGCCTTCTCTGAGGTGCTGCAGGATTACTTATTAGAATTCTAGCATAGGAGAAGTTGTTGCACTCTGGTAATTCAGATCATCACAGCTTTTAACTAAACTCACAATGGACTAAGGTTTTCTTTTCCATGAGGTTTACTATTTCTTCCTATACAGTAACTATCCCTTTATTTAAAGAAACTTGATTACTTTATTAAGGACTTCTTACATTAGTATTTTCTACAATGTAAAAAGCCAATATTGACTATACAGAAGATAACCAGGTTAAATAGGCAGCATTATTTCTCACGTATAATCGGATATCCATCTCGGCTGGCACAAGCTGCTGCTAATATCCTTCCATTGTGGGAGAAACCAAGGCAGAAACACCCTCGTTCTCCAGCGTTCAGTGAGAAGAGATGCTTGTTGGGGATACGGCAAGCCTAAAATGAATATATGAAACTATATAAATCAGAAAATATCAAAATAAAATGACCTGGTAATTTCCATTACCATAATCCCCCCTAAAGTTCTTCTATTGTAACAGGAAAAGAAACATGTATATTAAAAAAAACTACAGAAAATTATTTTTTAGTACAGAATTAGTTTCTCATGAAATTAATATGTCTAGTTAGCACTTGATTAATCTAAAACACAAAGAAAGAATTTCAATATCTAATGCCCCAACACCATTCCAGCTGCACTGCTTTTACACAGCACAAAACAATGTTTTTGGCCTCCTTACTCCAGGACAACAGCCACTTTTCCTAAAGTCAGAAACATTTGAAAGCTACACGTACTGCAAACGTCCTAGTTTAAATTCAGGATTTATGAATGGTTATTCTCAGTTTTCCTCTCCTAAAATAACCATCCAGATTGTCAGCTCCAAGGCAGAGCACAGTCCTCTGACTTAGCCTCAGTTTTGCTTTCTGTGGTTTCAGTTATTTATAGTCACAAGGGCCTGAAAATACTGTGAGAAATTCTGAAATACACAATTCCTAAGTTTAAAATGTGTCCCACTCTAAGCAGTGTGCTGGAATTCTGCCATCCCACATCCTACTGCGGGCCTGCGTGATCTCTGCTCACTGCCGGATATCATGTCCTTTAACGCCCATGAGTACTCAGCAGTCGACAGTTACCAGACTGTCACGACACTGCAGGGCCTGTGCACAGTGAACCCTATTTTCACTCACGGCTCCAAGCGTGATGGCAGTGGTGCAGCCAGCTCAGACATCCCACCCATAAACTGCTTCCTTTCACTGTACAGGTGAGACGGCCTCGCTCCCCAGTTAGTCAGGAGGCTAAAGTGAGGGCACTCTGGGTCCTAACTGTGTATCATGATGCTGCACCTCATTACAAATGTCTTTAAACGTATTCATCACAATAGCCCTGGGAACAGTTACTGTGAGCTGACAATAGATATAATTAACTAAATATAGCTAATAAGGATTATTCAGAATGTCAAGCCAAGCTTCCTGGAAGAAGGAAGGTTGAGCCAAGTAAGCCTTTCCTTCAACTGCTTTTCTCTGGCTTTTTGTCGCAGTGATGTCAAACCAGCAACTGCAGTGTCACTAACAGCTCACCTGGCCAGGCAGACGTTTCCACTTGACTGTCTCCTTTGAGTCCTCTAGACCCGGCTCTGTGTCCACTGAACTCGTCTCCCGGTGGCGCTCACAATACAGTGGAGTACCCCTTTCCTCCTGAAGGGCCATCGTAGAGCGGTAAGATGGCTTTATCTAGACGCGTGGAAAACGAGAAAGTGCACATGAGGACAACTGTCCAAGCAAGCACGTACACACACAGCACAAGCCACGCTGCTCTTGTGGCGGTCAAGCTGTGGCAGCTGTTCACTCCCTCTTCCCCTGGGGATCCCTGGGGGACAAGAGGAGGCCAGGAGGCTTGTCCACAAGTTGTTTTTAGTCTTAACATAAATTGTTTTTAAAATACTGAGATAGAACCTGGTGTGGTGGCATGCACCTTCAATCCCAGCACTTGGGGGACAGAGGCGGGTGGAACTCTGTGAGTTTGAGGCCAGCCTGGCCTACAGAGTGAGTTCCAGAACAGGTAGGGCTAGAGTGAAACCCTGTCTTGAATAAAAACAAACAAATAAAAAACCCAACTAAAATACTGAAACAAATGGTATGGAAACCTTTCTGAAACACAAGCCAGAATGTTCTTCATTTGTACATTACTCTAAATGGAAGAAAAAAAGCTATTTGCGCTATGTCCCTATAGCCGCAGAGCTGTAAAAGTCTGGGTGAAAACAGTAGACTCCACTGGGATGATGGCTTTACTTATTTGTTTTTGTTTTTGAGACAACGCTTCATACAGTTTGGGCTGCCTCAAACTTGCTATGTATTTGAAGTGGCTTTGCAGTCTATATTCCTCTTCCCATTGCTGGGATGACAGGTTTGCACCCACACTCAGATGCATAATTTGATAGTTCTGTCACCTTGTGTCTGCTTCTTTACAAATGCCTACCCAGTGATATTGCTGGCTTAAAAACAATCACAAGTCTAATATAAAAAATCTGAAATTAAAAACAACCCTATCCTTTGATAGATTTTATATTAGTCCATTTAGACCAATGCAAATCAACTCTGTGCTCACAGCATACAAAATCAGCTGCAGAATGTGCAACACACCTGAAAGACTAATATAAAAAAGGCAACAGCAAAATATTTTTATTTTAGAATAATTTATGATGAGATCATTAATGTTTATCTATAGAAAATAACAGTAGAAATGTTACTTTCTGGTTATCTGAATACCTCTCGTGTGAAATATATAAATCAGAGGTCTGCAAAGTACAGCTCACATATGAAATTTGGTTTACTACTCGTTTCTGTAAATAAACATGTACTTGACACAGTAAGGCATTCCTTATTGTGTAAACTCTCTACAGCTATTATCACACTATAACAGTGAGTAGCTGTGACACACAGAACCTGGCTGCAAAGCCTAACACATTTTATTTTTTGCCCTTTATAAGAAAACATTTCCTAGTACCAACTTTTCATCCTTTTATTTTTAACTATAATACAAAATTATGCCAAAGTGGTTTTCTTAACAGTGAAGTCTAATTTTTACAACTTAAAGTTCATCTAACTATTAACTGTTACAGACTCAATACATAGTCTTTGCAGGCATCTTTCCAGTTCAAAAATCTGTTAAAATAATGCTGAAAGCTTAGCTTTTAAATGTGGAAAATACATTACGTCGCCCTTAGTTTACTATTAACTTACGCAGTCTGGAACTTTCAAGCCTCGGACAGTCACGTACAGTGTTGACGGGTAACGATTTCTTGGACACTTGGCCCACCATTCAAACACCTCGACAACATCTGACTGGGACCGCGGCTTAGAGGGCGGGCAGTAGAGCTGCAGACGAAGTTTTGAGTTGATGTTTGCATTCCCATTGGCTCCTAGAAGCTTGAAATAAAAATTGTGTAAATGAGTATCTTCTCTAAGAACATACACATCTAATCAAGCTGTCCCTGTGCTCATGAAGGGTAACGGATTGTTCGCCATTCTTTAATATCAAGTGTCTTCTTCTTCACTGTCCTGGAAGCTTTACAAACTCACCGCTCATTTCTTTTGGATCAGTTTTAGTTTCTATTTCACATAGGCTGCTCTGTCCCTCTCTTTCTCTTTCTCTCTCTCTCTCACACACACACTTGCATTAAATTTATCACATAATTTCCTTGGATTTTCTCAAGATCACTGTCTCCCAGCACATACAAACAAACACACACACACACACACACACACACACACAAATGCCTACTGAAGGATTTACTAAAATGAGTGGAAAGTGATTAGGATAAACTTAAACTCTAATAACATGACATGAAACAAGTTAAAGTGTAAATGTCTCACTATTTATACTGCTGGATTCAGCAATATCTAGTTCCTGCAATGGTCCATAAACTGCATGTTAATTTTTATTTGTGCCTTTGGTCTCAGGTACTTTCAGGTCATCTAGACTATATTTGTAACTGTTTTAAGCCAGAAAATAATGAACCTGTGCATTAGAGCCAGTTCTACATTATATAATTTATAGTCATGACATGCTCATTATGGATTTCTTAGCATGAATTGTTTACTTGGATGAACAGCATGCTAGCATTAACTATATTGTCTGGAGAATATTAAAACAACTTTTAAAAGTATGAGTTGGGAGCTGGGGGATCCTTAAAAATCTCTGTGGGGTGCGTTGGGCTATGGGAGAAGGCCTCTGCAGAGTGTGGATGCTAGAACTCAGTCTTAAACTGTTCTTTCCCAGCCAGTTCAGCAGAATCCCCTAAGCTCATGAACTCCATGGTCTTTCCGTCCTTCCCGGAGCTGGAGGGAATGAGCTGCGGACTCTGGTTTTTCATCCTTCCTGGAGCTGGAGGGAATGGGCTGTATTCGTCATGTGTGCTTCCTTGTTGATAGACCTCAAACAGGCCAGTCTGGATTTTGCCTCTGCCATTAAAACTTCTCCAACCAAATCACTGAATTTTTTTCTGTTTGCCAAATGAGAACGTTTGCCACTTGCTATTTTGTCACACTTTCAATGTTAATAGGGTGTCCACTGCGTCTGCTGCCTTGGCAACACCTTGTGTCCTTAGTCCACCCGGTCCTTCAAGATCGTTCCCGCCTCTTTAGATCGTTCCCCGCCTCTTTAATGTGGCTCCAGCTCGCAGTTTCTTCTTCAATTCACTTTTGATTGTGTTTGTGAATGCAATCCCTTACTGAACATTTCAGCTTAGAATATCCTGCCAAATCTCTTAACCCTTCTCCTGTCTCGTAGTTTTCTTAATATTGTCTGCCCAGTCTCATGAGCTTATAACCATAACACACAGCAGGTTTATTTCGAATTAACTGAAATTAAGTATGACTAAAAATTCACTTTTATAGTTGCAACAACCACACTTAAGGACTTCACAGTCCCCATGTGTTAGCACAGGTGTAGGGCATCGGGAGGAAATGTTTTCAGTTATTCGTCAAAATTATCTCCAAGTGCCTAATCCCATACGTTGATCTGTCTTTTTCCTTATAAATCTAAAGAATTTCAACCTACTCCTTCAATCTTTTAAAACCTACCATCTTCTAACAATGGTTCAATACGGATAAATTAAAATCTGTATTATCTTTAAAAAATAAAATGTTGTGACATCTATTGTATTCTAACTGTAGCTTATGACTCATACAGTGGCTCTGTACAACCCTTAACAAAGAATGAATATGAGCAGTTCCTAATAAACTGAGTTTTGTTTACATATTATATTAGGCATTGCTCTTAAACCTTAACAATGGCTCAGATGGCCCCAATGCTCACACTATGAGATTCAGGGCTGCTGACTGAACAATGGCCGACACACTGAAAGGGCTAAATAAGCATCTCATAAATTGAACACAGACAGCAGGAATACATGCAGCTTTTTTACAATATCCTCAGGCTCAGAGAGTATAAACGGTAAACTCTGAGTAATCAATAAGTATTTTAGACTCTTAATAAGCCTCACTAAGACTTAACATCTCTTTGAGACAGAAACAGCTTGCTGGAAAATCAAACCTAGAAAAGATAATTTTAAATGTGCTAAAACAAAACAAAACAAAACAAAAACAAAACAAAAAACAAAAAACAGGTGAAAAGATACCTTAAGAAATGCCCAGGCAATTTTCCGAAAGCCACATTCTTGGTTTTTAACCTCGGAGTTATTCTTAATTTCATCCATGCTTAAAAAGTCAAGAATCTGTAAATACATTTTAAAAATTCACAGAATAACAGACTATCTAAATTGTAATATTCTTTATTGATACTTCATCATCAAAATATTTAAAATTTCTAGCTCATAAGGAATAAAAATATTTATCTCATTAACTTACTTTCAAGTTAATTATTTCATCCAATATTAAGGATTTATTTTTGATATTAATAAATCCTTTGATTAGGATTTATTTCAAAAGTGTTAACTACTTCAGATACAGGAACTCTACCTGTTAATCCAATTTTGATTCCTACATATTGTATAAACGTACTTAAATGTTACATTTTACCATATAAGTACACATGGTTTTGTCTTTTTAAAATTGCCATAAATACATTCTAGACATAAATAAACACAGCATAGAAGCCTCAAGCTCTGATAATTTCCTAGATGTGAGAACATTTTTAAATGTTTATTTTAAAAACTTGGGGTCCTATTTCTGATCCTTATTTAGACAGGCTCCTGAAGTTGGACACCTTCCCTTTGGATATGCTTTAAAGGCTGCTCAAGGTTTTCTTATCTCCATCCTGCCCAGTATTAAAGACCAAGGACATACTCCAGGTGCCTGTCTGAGGCTCTCACTCAGAACCTGATAATTCTGATTTTATGGAGACTGTGTAGGAAGCACCTGTCTCTCTACCCTCCACTGCTATGACTAGAGACACAAACCTCGGGGCTTCAGGTTTAAGTGGGTCTTGGGGAGCTGGGCCGAGCTGTCCATGCTTCACTTCCTCACCCCAACATTTGTTTTACACAAATGTAATCTTTTCTGTGCATTCTTAAGTGCATGTATGGATGGAACTACAAATGCAATAAATACTGTTTACAACCAATTTTCATACAGAATGAAATGGTATTTGTCTTTATGTCAGTATGTAAACATAAATATTATTTTAACAGCTACCTAAAAGTTCTGTAATCTCTTAAAGTAATCATAAAAAAAAACACGGATAAAGAGCAAATGGCAAGTTTCTACGACAAAGTTCCTTGAGATACATTATATCCTTTGAAAAATAGCTGTAGATAAATCACACATAACATGTTCACATATATTGTAAATATATAGAAATGATCACAAAAAAGTCTCTGAAATGCATCATTAGCTCTGGCCACTGCAAGTCTCTTGCTCTTCTCATCTTGGAAGCCCCCAGCTTGGTTCTACTGAATGAGAGGCCTCTCTTCCCGCACAAGCTGGGGAAAAGGGCTGGGATACTCTAGGTCTGAGCTTCTGTGAGGAACACATTACCTACACAGACAACTGGCGTAACTGGGAAAATCACTGCACCCCCAACCTGATATCCCTCTCAGTTAAAAACAAAACTAGAGCAAGGGAGCTCAAAGTCTACCACAGAGCTTCCTGACTGTTCACCCTTCGCTTCACATGTAGGAATTTCCTTATCGTCTTTATTATATTACAGTGTATTTGTTAACAGATCTGTGTGTACTCGTCCCTTTTTCCAAGTGTACCTACACACATGCTCACGTTTTGGTTAATGACTGTGGTTAATGGCAGAGTTAATGACTTTGTTCCTGTGAGAGGGATCATACCAGAGGATTACAGTCAAGTGCCTGGAATCATGACTTCAGCTCATAGCCACTGGGCCAATGTAAACAGACATCCTAGAAAAGGATAATGACTTTCTCAGCACGTGTAAAGAGGTTAGCAAAATCACGTCTGTTCCTACAGGGCTTCTCACTGGCTCCCACAGAGCACACTGCAACACTAAGTTCTAGGTGTTCAATTCTCACATGATCACATTACAAACTACTTCAACTTGTACAAATAAATATTTAGTAAATTATTTTTTTCAATTCATACCTCAAAGAACAGGATGACTTTTGGACACTCATCAAACTCTTGAAGCAAATAGGAAAAATTTTCATTAAATATAATTTGTTCTTCCCACTCTGGAAGTCTTGATTTCAGCTTTTTGAAGTCATATGGCTGAGTCATAATAGGAAGAATGTAGTCCACATTTTGTGTTTCATAGTAAGATGAAACAGGACGCTCACTGTGCAAAGACAAACTCTCTATTACTACAATTTATTTTATTTTTTTTAGAGGGTAACCCTGAGGAAAAAGTACAAACCACATAAAAGCAGCAGAAATAATAGCTATAATGGCACAAAAGCAAAAAATAGTCTTCTTTACCATCCAAAAATTTTAAATTTTATAAAAAATTAAAACAAATGGTATCTTATTACATATTTCTTTGGATCACATAGTATATTTTAACAATAGAAAGTGAAAGGTATGATTAACCTTTAATGTACAGAGCTAAAGCCCCGGAACTCCTTCAGAAGGTTAAATGAGCTCATGATGAAACGTATAATAAACCCAAACACTAATGTAAAAGAGCTGTTGTACCATCATATTTTCTTTGTATTATTACCACAACTAAGTGAATGTGTCTTCTTCTGTAATAATCTTTCTTCTTAATGTATTGATTTTTTCACTTTACATTCTGGTTGTAGCCCCATCTCTCCTCCCCCCTCCCAGTCCCACTCCTCCTCCGTCTCTCTTCTCCCCTCGCCTATTCCTCAGAAAAGGGGAGCTCCCTTTCCCATCCACCCCAGCTCATCAAACTTCTGTAATAATCTTAATGCTCTCCTCCCTCCCAACATCCTTTCAAGTAAACCCTTTCTTTTAATTAGTGTAATATAGTATAACAATTTATTTTACTGCTTTTAAAACCTAGACTTTCAAATATGTAGTCTCTCTAGACACAACCTGAGGAAAAGACATACACATTTACAGCATCCCAGGCCCACCTAGTACATCAATTCAAAGGAAAAGTAGGAGGCTAATGGTTAGAACTTGTACCATATTTATAATGCAAACTCATGACCTAATTAGTAAGTCTCTTTATCCAAGATGGCTGCATTTCCTCCATTTTTCTGTAAAGCCTACTGATCAACCCAAGAAATGCCTGCAGCTCTAAGAGTGTTCTCGAACCCTAGTGCACAGCTCCATGCCTACTAACCTTCAGCCGCCAAGGGCAGCTAAGAGGATTTCTGCTGCAGACAGTTTCAACCTAAAGGTGGTATAATGTTTAAAATTACCTGTCATCTTTCTTGACATACTGACCGGTATGCTCATCAACCACGTGAATTTTTACCATTGGGTGAGAAATCATAAAATCCGATTTAAGCCGGTCAGTCCGGTGGATGTAGACTCCCATGACAAGATCATCATCAAGCAAACACTTGGGGTAGACTGGACTGTCTCGGCATGTTACCTCATGAACACCATCACCATCAGTGTCTTCATTACCAACCGGAACTAAAGCAGGGAAGGAAACTCAGTACAGTAACTGCTTTTCCAGTTAGGTTTACATAGAATCAATCTTACAATCAAGGATTGTCTTACACTGTTAATAAAAGCATAATTAAGATACACCAAGCATACCTTGACTTATATTAAGTTATTTAGTTTTAAGAACTAAAGTTTTTAGAGTAGAGTTATTCTACAAAGGTACATAATTTTCATTTAATTTGCGTAACAGACCTGCTTTAGTCTTCTTTTTGATCTTCTTGGGTTTGGGCTTTCTGTTCTCTGGTATACTGTCATGTGCATTCTGCTCCGCGGAGCATATTTCCTCATCGTGGTGAGATCCTGAAGTAACAGCTTCAACACGACAGTCTTTCTCTTGCTCACCTTCAACTGCACTATCACAGGCGTCCGAGGCACTACAAATACAGCCCAAGATGAATCATTACAAATTACTTCTATGATTATTATTCATGGTATAACAGAGTGAGTAGTAAACAAAAGCAAGATTAAAATATCGTTTTCCTTTTAAAAATACCACTATTTATTTTCATATAGACTCACAGACAATATATTATACCTGATGAAGAGTTAAGCATCTTAGGAGCCAACTTTAATATTAAACTCCCATAATAAGCTCAGCACTAAGCAGGCTCAGGCATGAGGACCACACATTTGAGGCTGGCCTGGCCTACAAATTGTGGTGCTCTCTAAAAACAAACAATGGTAAATAAAATAATATGTTACAGTTATGGATCTAAATTATATAGAATTTCAAATCATTCTCATTCTGCTGCTGGATAAATGGTTAATGAATACATTTCTAAATTATTCAAAAGGTAAAAGAAAATTTCAGTGTTCTAAGAAATTTCAGCCATACAACTTTGAATTCTGGGTAAAGGTTCACTAGATTTGTTTCCTAGAGGTTGGTATAAGACTACATTTTTTAGAAGTGTTGATTAAAATAAAATTTATACCATATGCAAACAACAAGAGGAAGTAGCCAGGAACAGAAGCTATGCTAGAACAGTTTGTTTATAATTTATGACATAAAATACCTTTAAAGAATTAAAACTTAACTTCCAACATATTCAGTTATCTTTTAAAAAAGAGCACTGGGAAATAAGATTAGATAAACACTTCATCATAGTTGTTCCTGAAAACCCTGCTATTAAAGAACAGCTACCCTGCATGGCACCAGCGTGCACTGCAGTCTGAGTCAAAGCAGCTCTTTCTGGTGAGACTGCCCACTTCCATGTTGGTGTGTAACAATCTACACTGAACTCGGGACAGCCCTGCTGACCTTGCTTCTTCATGTTCAGTTCTTTCCAGAAACTCCTGTGTGAGAAACAGCTGGGCCTCACCACCCACTTCCAATAGGATATGGGGGAATGTTCGCCCTTTTTGGAGATTTGCTTCTGTCTGCTATGACTCTCTCGGAACCTTGAGCTGGGGAAGAAACTGCCACCTGGGTGAGAAGTTGACAATGGACTGATCCATATGGCAAAGGCCATATGTCCGACTAAAGGCCTCCTAGGCCCCGAGGCCTGCCAGCGCCCGTGATTATGCACAGAAGAGTTCTGAGGCCCACTAGGAAGAGCTGGGTGTTACTTGTTACATCTTTCCCTGGCAAGGCGCCACCCTAGCTAGCGTCCTGACTGAAGCTTAGGAAACTCTGTGAAAGCCAGAGGTGCCCAGCCAAGTCATTCTCAAGCCTGAACAAGAGCAAGCGTGAGGCAACAAATATCTGCTCTAGTAAGCTGCTATGTTGTGGTTTAAGTTTTTTATTTTGTTATTGTATTTTTTTGTGGGCTAACTTTTTAAAGCACCAACAGATAGGTAATCCTTATACTAACTTATCCTTGAAGCACTGGTCATCCAGATCATGGGATTTCTTTTTAGCTGAGAGCTCAAGAGGACTGCCAAAGGCTAGTCACATAAAGACTGGTGAAATAGCTACCCAAATCTAAGCTGTTTATGCAAATGATGGTTGGAGGGGAAAGGGATTGTGCCACCTGGAAGACATTTTTAAAATCTCACTGCTTCTTATAAAGAGAGAAATTATAGATGTGAGTATAGTCTCAGGAATACTTAATACACATAAATATGTGTGTATATAAGTATGTATAAAATAGACTAAAATATTAAATTTCCAGTAGTTATTATCAATGATAATTTTCTACAGTAAACAAATATTATCTGTATAGGAAGAAAAATATAGATTAACCTATTTAATTAAAATAAAAAAACTGTGTGTGTTTATGTTTGTGTGTGTATGCAGAGGCCTCCTGAGACAGGGTTTCTCCATGGTGCTCTGGTAGGCCTTGATTCCACTATGTGATGCAGGCTGGGCTTGAACTCAAGCTCACCCTGCCTTAGTGCCCAAGTGCTGGGATTACATGCATGAACCACCATGCTCAGCAGGCCTGATATTTCAAAAGCAGTTCTCAGTGGGTAAATGCAGACACTTTGAAGGAGACTATCCATGTCTGGCTCAGCCTCTTCCACCACTCAGCTTCTTAGAAGAAAGGGGACAAGGTCGCTGCTGTCCCTCCAGGGCTGTTGTAAAGGTTCTGAGTGAACTCTTGTAAAGATTCTAGCACACAGCAATGACTGCATAAAGGTTGGCAAGTATCACTTCAGTGGCAATGTTTCCAAACACAGCACTAACTTTCTTTGCTAAATTCTAATTTGCACCCAGAACCTGAAGACACTAGAATATGTCTATTTGTCAGTGTGAAGTACCTTGTTTCAGGTTTTGATGGGACTGGCACTTTCTTCTTTTTCTTCTTCTTCTTTCTTTTTTCACTGCTCAGTTTGTCATCATACAACAGAGTACCTGAAGGAAAGTAAGTCAGCTGCTCCTTCAGTTTCTTTCTGATTTTCTTCTTGATCTCCTTGGCCATTTCCTCAGCTACCTGGAGCTGATACGTTTCCATCAGTTCTTCCTTCTCTTCTGCTTCAGCCTTTTCTCTTCCATCACTTGAGTCATCCCCTGGATGTGACTTCCCTATGACTTTCTGCTCTGCAGAATCCGCCATGTCTGGAGTTTCTTGTTCCATTTCCTGCGTGGTCTGGATAACTTTTATTTGGCTTTTCTTGTTTGGCTTCCTCTACACTAATGCTGTTCCCCAAATCTTCAGCTGCTCATCATGTGCTCCCCAGCTCTCAGGCTCTTGGTGTTGATTCTAGGATAGCCTGACAATTACTCTGAAGGTGGCAGGCTAGGAAAAGAACACATAACAACAAACGTTCACTTCAGCATAGTTTAAATCTTAAAGGTAAAAGTCTAAAAGGGAAGATCGATGCCCACTACTACCAAGACAATTAGCTCCTTCTTGGATAGAACTATATCTCTCCAGAGCATTTCATGAGCACTCCCAATTCACACCTGTAGATTTCGATCAGAACTCTCTAACAGTGATTTCAGATTAGGAGTTAGTTTGTTAAGTGTGCTTAATGACGTTCAGAAATAAGTTACTTGCTCAGTTGCTATTTCCTCACTGGTAGAGTGATCCAAATTCTGATTTGTCTAAAATGTGTTTGAGAAAACTTATTAAAAAGCCATGGAGTATAAAACATTTCAAGTTTCCCAAGAAAAAAACACACACAAGTTATTAATATTGTCCATAATTATACACTAGAGCAATGGTTCTCAATCTTCCTAATGCTACAGCCCCCTAATACAGTTCCTCATATTGTGATGAGTCCCCAACCATAAGATTACTTTTGTTGCTACCTCATCATTATGCAACTGTTATGAGTAGAGAGTAAATATCCAATATGCAGGATATCTGATCTGCATCCCCTGTGAAGGGGCCATTTGATCCCCAAGGTGTCTGCAACCCACAGGTTGAGAACCACTGCTATGAAGCCAAGACTATACAGAAAAGTCGTCCTGTATTTTTCCCAGCCATATCACTGAAATGCTAAATATTAACTAGAAGGTTAAGTGATAAATTAATAAACATATACCTCTTTGTCACAATTATGTAAGAGAATTTTTAATAAGGCTATAATTCACAAAAGAATATTACCAGTTAGAAAGTAAATTAGAGAAATTCTCTAAGAATTTAAAAAATAAGCAAGATTACAATGATAAGGTTATTCAGCCATTAAAAAAAAAAAAAAGGAAATTTACAAGAAAATGGATAGACCTGAAGAACATACAAAATGAGTTAGCAGGCCCAGATGGACAAACACTGTGAATCCTCTCAATTCTGTAGGACCTGGCTTTTAATGATTTAGATAGTGTGTGTTTTAAATGGAGCATTTGTAGAGGAGGGTGCAAGCAGGAACCCATAGAGTGAGCAAAAGCGATAAGGATATAATGACATAAGTACAGAAGAGAAGACAGTAAACATACAGAATATTAAGTAAGGGGAAAATTCAAGACATGAAAAGGTTTAAGTGGAGATGAGAAAAAGATGGGGCTAGAGAAGAGAGTTAACAAAAACTAAGTCTATATGAAAAGGCCATATAGAGATGGGCCCTAGAGAACAGGCTCATTCCACAACCAGTATATTTTCTAATTGCCTTCTTCTTTTTTAATTTTTTTGTTGACTCTTTGTGAGTTTTACATCATGCACCCCAGTACTGCTCACCTCATATCCGCCCTTTGCCCTTGCAACCTACCCCCCAAAATATAAAACACACAAACCGATAAAAACAAAGCATAGAAAACATCTCATCATAGAAGCTGTAGTGTGTCACAGTGTATCCCATACTACATCCCTCTGCCTACACATCTTCATTTTAAAATGCTCATTGAAATGAGTTATTGGTCTGGTTCCAGGTCTCTGGCTTCTGTGACTCCATCAATATTAGGTCCTCACCCAGCCTCCTCCCAGTTTTCCTGTTGTTGTCTGTGTCATGGAGATCCTGTAGCTTTGGATCAGCAGGACTAGCCCTTTCACATGTCCCAACCATTCGCTAATGACATAGGTTTTAGGGTGGGCCCACTCAGAGCCCTGGCTCTGGGCCTGGGTGGTATCTGAGCTTGTCAGCTCACTGGCTCTCATTTATCTTCACCACCATGGCAGGCTCTGTGGCACTGCTCTGGCTGGGCCACCCGAGGCCACCATCAGCAGGAGTCAGGACCAGCTCTTCTGCCCTTGCCCTCCAGGCTGGCCCAGCAGTACTTTCACTGTAGGGCCAGCTCCACTGTGCTGCCCAGGCAAGGTACGGGGCCCACGTTTCTAAGTGCTACATCCAGCTAGCAGGGCTAGCTCTCCTGCTCTTGTACCCTTAGAGCCAGCTCACCTCCCACACCCCTACCCCAGCCCCTTGCCACCAGGGCAGCTCCACCGTGCTGTCTGGATGAAGTGCAGGGCCATTTCCATGAGAAGTGTCATGGGGTGGGCCAGTTCTGCAGCTTCTGGATATCCACATAGTCCTGGGTGGCTGCCCTGACCAGGGATGTCCCCATGTTCTCTAGTGATAATATGAGCCAGGGACATCAACACCAACCCCTGCTGGGACCTCAACATGGACCCTGGGGGTGGGGGCTGTCCACTCATAACAAGCTACCCCTCTCTATCCAGTTCCACCTCTCTTCCTAACAAGCTGCTCCACGTCTCTTTCTCTCCTACCAGTCCACCATACACTCATACACTGTGGTGGCTCCCGATGCAGGCTGGGCATGTGGATGGCAGGCCCCTGGGTGACATCCTCTGGCAAGCAGGTGTCTATAGCCCTCCCGTGTGATCTTTAGAGGACAGGTCTCTATCTGACTTCCTCCTCCTGATCTGATCTAATCTGATTTTTATGAGTTCCAGGCATGAAACAGTTTTGGCCACCAAGCTAGGCATCAGGACAGGATGAACAAAGGACTGCCATCTGTTCTGGTCCTGGCTGATAGAAGAACACCACCACCAACAAGGTGTCTCTTTGCCCACTGCCAGGGAAGCTCTACTTACATTCTAATGCTTATCCTTATGCCCACAGACAATTATACCCCTCACTCCTTATCAAAGCTCCTTTCTGAAGCAAACAGAAACCATTATGTAAATCAAAACTGGTCAAAATGCCGAGAACAAGTAACTGTGAGGACTGCTACCTCTACAGTGCAGTCCCTGCTCTAAGGCTCAAGGAACATCACAGAAAAGATGAAAAGGCTGCAAACGCCAGGGAACAAGGACAACTGCTTTGAGATAGTCTTCTATATACAACAGGGAAGCTCCTGTTGTAAATCTTAGCAATACAGCTGCCTGAACGACATCAGCACAATGACAACACCAGCGGATAAAGCAGCGGACAGGGAGAGTCTCCCAAGGCCCTCCCTTGATCAACAGCTGCAGACAATCAATGGCTGCTAAGGAGGGGGACTAAGTCTTTTCCAGGGATGAGGCTCCTGACAGACTATTCAAGCCCAATCTCAACGGGTCAATCCTAAACTCTTGTACATACGAGCAACACTAAACAGACTCAGGAGGCTGTGTGGATGTGTGTGCACGCAAATACGAGAAACAAAAGGTCATAAATTTGAGGGAGTGGAGGAGACATAGGGGGGAGAGGACGCATTTATAGTTTTTATGTGTGGAATTCTTAGAAAAATTAAATTTTAAATAAAAGGAGTTACTCTGTATGCTACTCCCACAAGTCATGTCTTTAAATGAAAATCCCAGTGCCTATGAGCTGCTGACCACACAAGTCCCAGAAGCCCCCAAACGACACAGGCTGTGGCCACTGTTGCGGGCTGTCCACCAGAATCAGGTGGTGTATCCCTGCTGCTGGGCATACCCTTCCTGATGGCTAGTGTATCCAGCAGATGCTCCTGTGCAGGGCGCTGAAGAACAGTGTTACCAGTGGTCTTGCTCAGCTGCGGACCCTGTGTGCCATCACACTAAATGGCCAGGTAAGGTGTGCTACTGGAGCAACAGCGTCATGAGTGCTTCGGTGGTAAACTCTTGGACTGGGTCTGAAGCCCGCCTGGAATGCGGTTGACACCCAGTGCCAAACCATTGAAAAAAACTGACTTTCCCACTTCGAGAATTATGAATAGCTTTTTGGCTAGAGATGGGATTTCAAACCCACTTCCCCTTCTCTATACTGAAATTTTGTTTTTTCTTTTTACTTGAGCTTATGCAGGTTCTGCACATGCTCTCACAGTCTTTGTGAATTTGTATGTGTAGCTCCCTGCTGTGTCTGGAAGACACTGTTTTCCTTGAAGACATCCACAACCTATGGATCTTCCTATCTTTCCACCTCCTCTTCTGCATAGATCCTCGAAAGGAGGGACATAGACATCCCATTTAGGATTGAACATTCTAAAGTCCCTCACTTTCTGCACTGACTAGTTGTGGGTCTCTGTGTCAATCACCATTTACTGAAAGATGTTTCTCTGATGAAAGCTCACCAATGCCCCGAGACCTGCATCTACATGTGTCGTGAGGTATCATTCTATTGCTCTATTCATTCGGCAGAGTAACAGTGGACTGGTTTTCTCCGATGACCATGACCCGTCTCACTTCATGTTCCCGCAATGTCAGGTGTGGGTTCCCTATCGTCGAGTAGGGCTTAAACGCCACCCAAAGGAGCTGCTTCCTCCCACAACACTCTTGTCACTGTTGCACCAAGGTGCTTACTTTGCAGGTAGGTCACTACTGTAGCTCTTAAGGGTCCACAGTTTAGTGAGACTGATGATTACTTTTCTACTCTGGCAGTGTGTATAAGCACCTTCTGGCACTATGAACACTAGACAATATGGATCAAATTTCCAATTGAGAACTGATCTCTACATATTCTTTAACTCAATGTGGTGTCTTCAACAACAGGATATCACTGCTAAATGGCAGAGTATAACCAATAGCATTGGCTAAATCCTATAATGCGTGTGAGAACCTAAGGAACTCCATGATCTGTTTCTTTGTATACACGTATGAACGTAGTGCATATACATGTAATGTGTGTATCTAGGGGCCAGAAGACATCAGCCGTCGTTTTTTCAGGTGCCAACCACTTTTTTTTAAAGACAAGATCTCTTACCACCTTGAAACTTCTTGAGGAAGCTAGCCTGGCTCACCAGAAAGTACTGAGATCTACCTTTCCGGTGCTTAGATCACAAACACATGCCACAGATGGTTTTTCTTAGCGTGGGTGTTGGTGGTTGGTCTCATGCCCTTGTACTTGGAATGTTTACTGAGTTATCTCGCAGTCTTCTTAAATGTTTCTTGTTATTTCCAAAACTTTATACGATTAGCGTATTCTATATGGACGTTCGATGGTAACAGGACCCTTTGTTGAGATTTCTTTTTCCTCACTGATAACTTCGCTAATTTTATAATGAACCAACTGACCAGGTAGAGCTGAATGGTAGAGCATGTTCTTAACCACGAGCAAGACACTGGTTTTCAACCCTCAGCCTAAGAAAGACAAAGAGGAATCAATGGACCAAGTACACAATGGACCTATTTTTGAATTTCACTCATCTCTACTATGTTATATGCGTATACTACAGCTTTATAATGGGTCTTATTGTGTAATTCCTTAAATTTTGCTTTTTCATATTGTTCAGTCTTCTTTTCATATTTGCAAGTATTATATTTATATAATAATATATTATAATATAAAATTATGTTATAATATATATTATCCAGTTTTTAAAAATATATGTATTTTTACTTGGGTTGAACTAACTCAATACATAATTTTTTGCAGAACAGATGTTTAACATATTTCTATGCTATAGAAAGAGCTAACTATGTAGATCTTTATTTTCATCAACTGAAGAGTTTTGGGTACTTAAATTTTAAAACATTTATCCTTCGCTATTATACATTTAGGTTGTTGTTTCTGTTGTTTTGCTTTGCTTTGTTTGAAGCAGAGCGTCATTATGGAGCTCTGCTTAGTCTGAAACCTGCTTTACATATCAGACCAGCCCTGTCTTGAAATCCTTCTGCTTCTGCCTCCCAAGTGCAGGAATTCTAGGTAATAACACCAGGCCAATCCTATTTTGGGTGCATATATATATATATATATATATATTTGAAATATCAATATATATGTATATATTATATATACACACATATGAATATATATGAATATATTAGAATATAATATATAATAATATATAACTATAATATTATTAATATTATATATATTATATATACATGTATACATATTAAGATTTCAAATTATTCACTACTGTATCAAATCTATTTGGTCTTTGCAGTTTGACTTTATATTCTGCTAAGCATGTCATCTGTGAGTAGAGATATTTTAATTCTTTACAATCTTCGTGTCTCTTTTTAAATTGCCATTGTCACTTTGGTCAATATCTCTAATACAATTATTTGAAACAATGAGAGACCTGCTTAGGGCACAATGATTCCTTAGTTTTAATCTTAAGAATTAAATGATGAGCTGGAGATATGGCTCAGAGGTTAAGAGCACTGGCTTCTCTTCCAAAGGTCCTGAGTTCAATTCCCAGAAACCACATGGTCACTCAAAACTATCTATAATGAGATCTGGTGCTCTCTTCTGGCATGCAGGCATACATGCCAGAACACTGTACATATAATAAATAAATATTTTTACAAAAATTATGAAATGAAGTATAGATTTGTAAGATTATCTTTACAAAGAAAAAAAAATAGATCCTTTCTATTCTTGATTTCTCAGAATTTCAGGAGATGGCGATGAGTATTTCCAAGTATTTTTTCTGCATTTGGGATGACTGTGATTGTCTTATTTCCTCATGTAAGATGGTAAATCCCTGACAATGGAATTTCTAAAATAAATGCCACCAAGTCATGTCTTAGAACACTAATTTCCTAGTATTTTGCTGAAGATAGCTGAAACTATCTTCAAAAGAGATATTGCTTCAAAGTTTTCTTGTTACATATTTAGTTTTGTTATCAGGGCAAATTCATAAAAGGAACTGGTTAAGTATTCTCTTCATATTAAATTGTAGGTAAGAAGCTGTATGGAGTTGCTATTATGTCTTCTGAGTGAAATTTGCTAACAAAATTACATGGAGCTAGTTTCCTTTCTAAGAAGGTTTTTAAGAACACATTCAAATAATTTAAGATACACAGTATTCATTCAAGTTATCAAATTTTCAAGTTTTTTCTTTTTACAGGTATTTTATGTAATTTAGGTATTCCATCTCATCTACTAAACTTCTTGTTAGAGATATTCATATTCTGTCTAATTTCAAAGTCTGAAGACCCACAGTGAATCTCTTCTTAGAGCCCAAGTAATGGTGACTTGTGTCTTCTTTCCTTTTTCAAAGTCTGGCTAAAATTCACGAAGAAAATAATTAATTTGCCCAGAGCTGGTGAAATGGCACGCAGAAAAAAATGCACAAGCTGCCAACAAGCCTGACCATGTCAGTTTGACACCCAGTAGCCACATGGAGGAAAGAAAACTCCTACATGTTGCCTTCTGACCGCTACATGCACAACACATATATACACATACAATAATAAACGAAAACAAGCTATGATACACAAATACAATTTAGAAATCAAGTACAACAAACAAAACAAAAGATAGGCTATGGAACATCACATTCTAACCAAGATAGAGCCATTGCAATACCAACCTTCCAGGAGCTGAAGCCCTAGGCCTGCACGAGTGAGCTTGCCTGCCAAGAGTGAGCCATGGGACCCACTGCTTCCAGCTGGACTGCGGCTACTGACAGAATCTGGGAGAAGGGGAGTCACTGCCTTCAGTTATGTGCCCTAGGCTCCAGTGGGTAGGTTCAAGCTCAGGGTCACATGAGTAGTCCTGGTTAAATTCAGTGAGTCACAAAATAAAACAAAAAATTTAAGTTTGTAAAAAGAGATTTGTAGAAAAAGGAGCTGGAAGGTAAGAGGAAGATATGAGAGGGTAGAAGAAAAATTATAATGCATCATACCTACTTTTAAAATTGTCAGAGAAAAAAATGATATAAAATTTATTAATATAAAGGTTTGTTCAAATTGTTTCATGTATATTTCAAATCCCAAAAAAAGTTTATTTAAGGACTATTAAGGGCAACCTGTTGGCAGGATGCTAGAAAAGAAACACGTAGCCCTCTGGACGTTGTATTAAGTTAGAATTTTATATATCTGAAGCCTTGAGTCATACTATATCACTATGGCCAAAGAGTTACTGCTCACAATATGATTTATAGTGTATATATATATATATGTGTGTGTGTGTGTGTGTGTGTGTATGTGTGTATATATGTATACACACACCTGTGTGTGTGCCTTTGCCTAGGTTTCTGCAATTAGGGTAGCTATAGTCAGTCACATAGGCACTGCCTACTCTCTCATGAACACAAAGCAATGGACACCAAGACTTTAATAGATGTATCAGGATTCTCATGAGCTGAGCCTCATGTTCTGTTTCTCTCTGATCATTTTAATCTGTACCGTTCTGAGCTAAAACAATCCAAGTACAAGTAGCTTTCATCTTCTATTTATTCTGGGGTTTCTTATCCATAATACTTTCTTTTTTTTAATGTGAAAGTTTCTATGACTGAATATAAACATCAGTGCATGTATTAGTTGGTTTTCTGCTGCAGTGTAAACTAGAGGAGAAAGGATGTTTCAGCTTACAGATATGAAGAGGATGTCCACAAGCAAGAAGCAGAGTGAAAGGGCCACCCAAAGTGACAGATTTCCTCCAGCAAGGTTCACCTCCTAAAAGTCTTGTAATAGTCCCAAAGGACCAAGTTCAAACCCTAGAGCCTATGGGTGAGATTTCTCACCCAAAACATCCTAGTGCCATTAACCTCCCTTTAAATATTGCTTAAGAACTGTATGTATTTATTATTTAATTCTAAGTGAGTTAAAAGTATTTTCTAATTTACCTTGTGATTTCTTCTTTGATATATTAGTCACATTTAAATGCTAAAAAAATAGTTACTATGTATGTCTTTTGATTATTTCCAATATAATATCTGTTGTCTAAAGATGTGCTTTGCATTCTTTAAAATTTTTATACTGAGTCTATATTTTTCTTTATTTAACATGTATTCATGGCCCTGAAGAGTACTCAGCATAGAGAATAGATTTTTACAAACTTTCTCTTCACTCTTGGTAATTCTTGTATTTTAAAATATGCTATCATCAACAGAACACTTCAACTTTATTTGACAGGTATTAGCATGCTATCTTCTCTTCCCTCCTTAAATCCTAACTTCTGTGTCTTTTAGCAGGTTTTTTGTAGTCAATGTATACTTGTAACTTTTATTTGCCAGTTTTTAAGTCTCCACTTCTCAAATCCTCTTGACTTGATCTTTCTCATTGTAAGTTATGTGATCTTTGATATGGCAGACTTTAAACATATACATATATACTAATATATATGTGTATATATATGCATATATATATGTACAAAGCACATTCTCAGACAACATATATATGCATATTTACATAAATGACAGCCGTCATAGCATTAATAAAATAGGATAATATTATGTTCAGTAGGCAGTAGACTGCATGAACGCAGGTTTGGGCATCACTGTATGGCTTCAGTAGCATAAGATGTAAAACGGTATAACTCTGGACCCCACAGAATTTTAAAAAAATACAGGAGACTGTTTTAAAAGAGAAACGAAGAGCAGGTGTGACTCACTTAGGCCCCTGATAACATGGAACTGACCGGTGGCTTGGTCATCTTGTGGACCTCCCACAAGCTGCCTCGGTTCATGTTGGATCACATTCCGTGCGCTGAGCTGGGCTGCCTCGCCTGGCCTCAGTGGGAGAGGATGTGCCAGGGTGGGTCGGTACTGCACGCGGGGGTGGATGTGGGTGACCGAGAAAGACAGTGGGGTGGCAGGACACAGTGGAGGGAGGGGGCTGCGTTTGGAATGTAAAGTGAATACATTTAAAAAATTAAATAAGAGTGAGAGACAGACACGTGTGTGTGCACACACACACAATCTCTCTCCCTCTCTCTCACACACACACACAGAGCCATCCTGTGTAACGGTAAAAGATGCCGTAAGATTTCGAAGATGGCTACTAGATTTACAACCATGAAGTCACTGTGTCTTCGCTGACAGTCTCAGTGTTAAAGATGTGATATGTAGAGAAGCATAAAGTCTTTCTAGAATTTTCTTCCACCTTGGAAGGACAAGTCTTCAAAGTATTCTTAGATTCAAGTGTGTGCGCCTGCGCGCAAACCCAAGTTCTCTCTTAAACACACATACATACACACACACACACACACACACACACACACACACACACACACGTGCGCGCGCGCACTTGCGCTGTTAGGATTCAAGTGTGTGCGCCTGCGCGCGAACCCAAGTTCTCTCTTAAACACACACACACACACACACACACACACACAGACACACACACACGTGTGTGCGCGCGCACTTGCGCTGTTAGGATTCAAGTGTGTGCGCCTGCGCGCGAACCCAAGTTCTCTCTTAAACACACACACACACACACACACGTGTGTGCTCGCACGTCATATACGTACAAACACCCGTGAATGCGCGCATGCTCCAACACATGAGTCCCATGCTTTTTTAAACAAACACACACTCATAGCAGCACGCACACACGCCCACGCTGTCTTACACACGCACACACACACACACCGCCCACAGGTGCAGAGCGCATGCGCACTACACAGCTAGCCTCTGGAGGGGCGATCTATGCCCACAGAGATGAAGGTAGCTAATGATTCTAGTACCGTTATGTTATTTATTGATAAGTGGCTTTGTGTAAGGTGTTAACGCCACTAAGCCTGGTTTCTTAATGCCTGAGATCTTAAAACCCCACCTACTTATTGAAAGGAGAAAAGGAAAATTGCAGGTGCTCAGTAAAAATACTTTATGTGCATTTAACAAATAGTTAAGAAATAAAATTCGTGATTAATTAAACCTATACTTATATTTTCTAATCTTATTCGAGATTTCCAGGCACAACTGGATAAACACTAATTTTAATAGAACAGCAAATATATTACATTAATAACCACCTTTTAATGATAAACACAGAGCATTTGTATCTCAAATTTGATTAACAACGCTACCAAAATTTAAGGTTAACATCGCCGAATTTTGTAGGTATCATTTTATAGAATTTTTTTTAAAATTAGCATACACGATACTAGATGTCATGACACTATTTTTAAAAGACTTTCCATCAAAGAAGCTTTACGGGAGCTTCTAAGAGAGACTACGCAGAAAAATTAAAATTGGACTCCGCTTCCTCCCCTCTGAAAATCCTGCACTTGCAAGACTCACCGTGTAACAAAATTTCATAGGAAAGATATAATAAAGTTATGTTTGCATAAATCGACCGATAAATCAGCGACAGCCCTTATAAATAAATAATAATCTAAATATTGTTTTAAAATTCTTCTGTCGTTTGAATGGATTTCAAATATCGCTTCAGGCACTCCCCATCTCCCTCATAATGGACGATCCTCTCCTGAGAACTCCGTGCAACAGGTGAGAAACCTGTTAGCATCTTTTTCTTTAAAAAGAAAGAAAACGGAGAGGAAACGTTTCCTCGGTAGCAAGGAAGACCGAGCAAGCATCGGCTGCTCCGGGAGGCTCCGCTCGGGGCGTTAGCGCGGTCCAAGGACCCGGTGGACAGAAGGGGGTGACTGAGCAGACGAGCCCCAGCGCCAGGCCCGCAGCGACCCGGAGGGAGCAGCCCCAGCACCGGCCGGAGCAGCCTGGACCAGCGGCGGGGGGAGGAGGAGCTCGCGGGCATCCCCCCGGCTCCGCGCAGCCCCCTCGCCGCCCCCAGGACACCAGCGAGGCCCAGGCGCCCGCCCCCCGCGGGATACTCACCGCAGGAGCGATGGCCCGGCGGCGAGCGGGACGCCGGGAGGCAGCAGCGTCGCCGCCACCTCCGCCGCCGCGCGCTCTCAGTTACCGCAGTCCGCGCGCGCCGTCCGTGACGTCAGGCCCGCCGCTGCCGCCGTTCCCTAGGCAACCCGGTCCTGAGGCCCGGGAGCTCCCCGCGGGACCGCGGCCACGCCCCCACCGCGGCCGCCGCGGCGCGTCCCCCGCCGCTCGCGCCCGCGCGCTCTCGCGCTTCGGGCCGGCTGCGCGCGCAGCGGGGCTGGGGGCGTGGCCACCGAGATGGAGGCGTGGCCGCAGCGGCCGGGATAGAGGAGTGGCTGCGGCGGGCGGGGCTGGGGGCGTGGCCGCGGCGGCCGGGGATGGAGGCGTGGCTGCGGCGGCCGGGATGGAGGCGTGGCCGCGGCCCGGGCCGCGGAGCCGGAAACCAGTCCCGAGCGTTTTTTTTTCCTTTCTGTTCTGAGAACAGGTCTGGTCCCACCTGGAGCAGCGCCGAGCGCCCCAGGTCTCCGCAGAGTGCGGGGAGGAGCATCGGTGCGCGAACGAATGAATGCGAATGAGTGACTGAGGGAGGCAAGGCAGCCTGGAAAGAGGGGTCACCCTCGACGTGCTCACGAAGTGAAGCAGGGTCTCGGGTGTTGCGGGGATCCTTGCGAGGACGGGCTCGCGGTCCCGCCGGCGCGGCGTTTGCTGCGTTGAAAACAGTTAGCGTCGTCCTTCCCAGCGCCCTCTCCCCTGGGCGGCCTCGGCCCCAGGCGCGGCCTTCGGCAGTGAGTCACCAGCAGTGGGGAAACCCTGGGCGCGTCGCCCCTCGGCGAGCCTTCGAGGCCGTCCTCTGCCGCGGTGCTCCCACACAGCCTGTCCCCTGTGCTGCGGCGGCATTGTTTGGAGGCCTCTTCTCGCTGGTGCTATACCTAACAAACCAAAGGCCGTGGGAGGAGAACACGGGAGATGTCCCTGCTAAGTTGAGCTGCTGGGTATTCCACTAAAAAAAACCCCTCAGAATTCCCCTTCTGAAGCTCTTACTTTGATTTAAGCTGTCACCATCCCTGCAGCGTCTTACCAAACCTGTCTTTAATATCCCCAGTGTGTGGCCACCATAACCGTCTCGTGAGACGAGCTGCCAGGAATTCTTTAGGGGACCTGGCCTCCTTACCTGTGTCCTGATTCCAGTTCCGAGTACTAATTTTCTTTCACGACACTACTAATGTAAAGCTATAATGCTACCAGTTCCCTTTCATAAAAATTACTTCAAAGAGGCTTGAGAGATGGCTCAGTGGTTAACAGCATGGATTGCTCTTCCAGAGTTCCTGAGTTCAATTCCCAGCAACTCTCACAACCGTCTATGATGGAATCTCTTGTCGTCTTCTGGTTGTGCAGATGTACATGAACACAAAACACTCATATACATAAGCAAGTAAATCCTTTAAAAATTACTTCAAATGAGGGAAATCTAGTAACATTGCCATGGAAACAGACACACCACCTCACGGGGATTTCTCATTACCTCCTTTCTTCAGTTTTACACAAGTTTTTGAGTTGTGTACATCATGTAATAATCCATATTTAACATTAGTTACCCATAATTTTATACAATATTGATTATGCATACCATGCCAAACAGTTGTACGTATGTCCCCGATCCTTGTACATATCAAAAAATCCTTCCTTGTAAAGTGATCCCGAGTGGTGTCCCTTCTGTGACTCTTAGTAAGTGACCTCCTAATACTCGGAGCATTCCAAATTTGCTCACCTCATTAGACTCTGGGTACTGTATTTTAGTATTTGTATCCACAGCATAGACTGAGGTGTCGAATGGTACTTAGTGAGCGTGTGTTAGATGAATAATGAGTCCTACAGCTGTGCACTGTCTTTTCACATACACTATAACTGACATTTAAGTTCCCAACCTCGCAGTTGTAATGCTGCTTGTGTATTCTGGATCAGCTGTTGTTTTCAGGACACAATGGCTTACATCCATACCAATGACCACTCTGGGCTTCCTCCATCTTTGTGAGGTATATATGTTTGCAGAGATGTCTTATGGGGTAAAGAGAGTATTTCTAGCAGAAATAACATTTAAAACCTAATCGCATTTACAGTTGTTTCTATTGCAGAGAATTTCTGGGGAAAATGATCTATGTGTCTGCCTATCTATAGCTTTTCCAGAGCGTTGTCTGCTGAGGAGCAGTGGGACACTAGAGCACACAGCACTTGCAAGATCTGTTTCTTGAGCACCATTCTTTGCGGTAGTGCATGCCTGTAATCCTAGCACTCAAGGAAGCAGACACAGGTAGATGGCTGTGAGTTCTAGGCCAGCCTGGTCTTAAAAGCAAGTCCAGGACAACCAAGGCTACCCAGTGAAACCCTGTCTCAAAAAACAAACAAAGAACTATGACCCTTTGGAGAAATGGTTGATTGTAGAACAGGGGCAGATCATGTACAAATGGAATTGAAAAATATTGTGCCAGAAATGAAATATGTTCTTAGAGAATGGTGAGACATATCAGAGAGTGCCTGAAGTCATCTGGAAAAGGCCACAATTGACTACAGATGGCTCAACCTAAGCACCGGTATAATATGTTATAATGTACTAAACAAGAATATTTAAGGCCACAGTGACATAAAAGAATATTTTGAAAAATTGAAATAAGAGTTCTTCCTTGCATTAAAATTCCAACTAATAAATATAGAAGGAATGAGGTGAGAAATATCACCATTTGGCAAACAGTGGAATAATCATTCATTTAGGAAAAAGTGGTCACTATATGCTAAAGCCAGAGAGTAAGAGCCTAAGAAGCTCATAACTTTATTCATACACACACACACACACACACACACACTAAGTAGCCCATTAAGTACACTTTTGTTATAAGCACAAACTTGACACTGGAAATCTACTAGTGGTAATGAAAATTACTATTACAAGTCAGGCCAACATCAACATCAAACCCCACCTGGAAAGAGATAGTATCTATCTATCATCTATCTATCTATCTATCTATCTATCACTCACCTGTTTATGTATCTAATGTATCTATCATGTATCATCTGTGATACTATATATCTATCATCTATCCATGTATC
Source organism: Meriones unguiculatus (assembly GCF_030254825.1). Taxonomy (NCBI): domain Eukaryota; kingdom Metazoa; phylum Chordata; class Mammalia; order Rodentia; family Muridae; genus Meriones; species Meriones unguiculatus. The sequence continues at coordinate 22,130,488 of NC_083367.1, read as the reverse complement.
CTCTACCTGAGGTACTATCTATCATCTATTACCAATCTACCTACCTATCACCTATCATCTATCCATGTATCATCTACCTGCCTATCTATCCACCTACCTATTGTCTACCTGCCTACATATGTATGTATATGCATGTGTATGTGTGCATGTATTTGTTTATATATCTACCTGCCTATGTATGTATGTATCTATCTATCTATCTGTGATGTTTTCAGAAAAGCACAATCTGAATCTGAAAAACTATACAACCCCGAACAGAGGGACAGTTAACAGGCATGGACTTGTATTCCTCAGTATCAAGGTCATGAAAGACAAAGTAAACCTAACCAAACTTAGATTGTGAGTATAGCTCAATACTTAACAGTAGTGATTTGTAGAAACAACAGTTCTATTGAGTAGCAGGTTTCTGGCTCAAATGAAGTAACTGTATAAAGATATATGTTAGATAATCAACTTTTTAGGGTGGTCTATATATTACATGCTATTAGGACTTGTGGATGTGCAAGTGTTTTAAGTGTGTGTGTGTGCCTGAGAATTTCCTCTGCCCTTCATCAGTAATTGATATAATTCTGCTATCATTCAAAATGACTTTTAATTTCCCTTTCAGAGTATCTCTTTCACACACTGAGCAACATGAAGTTATTTCTATTTAATTCTGCGTTAATTCTATTTAATTAACGATAATTCATTTGTAGTAGTAACTTTCATTCAGACTTAGAAATGACTTCTTGAAATAATTTTAATTCTGATATGCATTATTTGGAGTGTAGCTCTGAGAAAATGATATTTAGCCGTATAGGTTAAACACATACACACTTGGCCGGGATCCTCTCAGCTTTCCATGGTCCGTAAAGGTGTCCGTAGATTTGTTTGCCTACATGTGAATACCACTGTACGAGGAAACATTTCCACTTCTCAGGACCTTTCATGGAAAACTGAAACTTCTGCAGAGAGTACAAGAAAAAATTAAATCATCACCATCACCACCACCATCATCCTCACCCAATCGTTTTCATCCCTGCTGGCCTGTGCTGGAGCTAGCATTCTGAGGCAAGGACCACTAGAGGGCAGCGTGACAACACATATCCATACCTGCGCTTGCACTAAATTGCCCTAAGAGTGTATTAAGACTTCTTTTCCAGAGTGGTTGTACAAGTTTACATTCCCACCAGCAGTGGAGGAGGGTTCCCCTTTCTCCACAATCTCTCCAGCATGTGTTGTCACTTGAGTTTTTGATCTTGGACATTCTGGTGGATGTAAGGTGAAATCTCAGGGTCGTTTTGATTTGCATTTCCCTGATGGCTAATGAGGTTGAGCATTTCTTTAAGTGTTTCTCTGCCATTCGATATTCCTTTGTCGAGAATTCTCTGTTTAGCTCTGTTCCCCATTTTGTAATTGTATTACTTGGTTTGTTGTTTTTCAGCTTCTTTAGTTCTTTATATATACTGGATAGTAGCCCTCTGTCAGATAAAGGGTTGGTGAAGATTCTTTCCCAATCTGTCGCACATTCTCAGATGATTAGGAATAACGCTTCCTCAAGATCCAGCCATACCACTCCTAGGCATATACCCAAAAGAGGCTCAAGTACACAATGAAGACATTTGCTCAACCATGTTTGTAGCAGCTTTATTTGTAATAGCCAGAAGCTGGAAACAACCCAGCTGCCCCTCAACTGAAGAATGGATACAGAAATTGTGGTACATCTACACGATGGAATATTACTCAGCAATGAAAAACAAGGAAATCATGAAATTTGCAGGTAAATGGTGGGACCTGGAAAAGATCATCCTGAGTGAGCTATCCCAGAAGCAGAAAGACACACACATTATATACTCACTCATATAGACATATAATATAGGATAAACCTACTAAAATCTGTACATCTAAAGAAACTAATCAAGAGGGAGGACTCTGACTAAAATGCTCAGTCCCCATCCCGAAAGGCAAAGAGGATGGACATCAGAAGAAGAAAACAAGAAACAAGTTAGGAACCTGCCACAGAGCAGAGGGCCTCTGAAAGGCTCTGCCCTGTAGACTATCAAAGCAGATGCTGAGACTTATGGCCAACTATTGGGCAGAGTGCATGGAATCTTATGAAAGAAGTTGGAAATAGTAAGATCTGGAGAGGACAGGAACTCCATAAGGAGAGCAACAGAACCAGAAAATTTGAACACAGGGGTCTTTCCAGAGACTCATACTCCAACCAAGTATCATGCGTAGAGATAACCTAGAACCCCTGCACAGATGTAGCCCATGGCAGTTCAGTGTCCAAGTGGGTTCCATAGTAATGGGAAGAGGGACTGCCTCTGACATAAACTGATTGGCCTGCTCTTTGTTCACCTCCCCCTGAGGGGGGAGCAGCCTTACCAGGCCACAGAAGATGACAATGCAGCCACTCCTGATGAGATTTGATAGACTAAGATCAGAAGGAAGGAGAGGAGGACCTCCCCTATCAGTGGACTTGGGGAGGGGCATGCGTGAAGAAGGGGGAGGGAAGGTGGAGTTAGGGGGGAGGAGGGAGGGGTTTATTGAGGGATACAAAGTGAATAAAGTGTAGCTAATAAAAGTTTAAAAAATAAAAAAGATATTAAAAAGCAACCTAAAAAAGACTTCTTTTCCATTTACTATGCATTGATTTGTTACCCAGATGTGTTCACTGATGTTTAATCTACTAGCTTGAATTTGTTTTCTTTTTAATATCTTTATTTCTCTTTTACGTGGAGGAATGTTGGCCTTCGCATGTATATGTGCCTCATCTGTACCTGATTCCCTGGAGGCCAGAACAAGGTGTCAGACCCTGGAATAGAGCTACAGAATGTTGTAAGCTACCTACCCCACAGGGGCTGGGAAGTAAACTCCGGCTCCCTTTGAGAGCAACAAGCGCTCTTCACCATGCAGCCATCTCCTCAGCTATTCAAGCCTTCGCTCATTTATTCGTTTTGAGGCAAGGTCTCAGTGAATGCAGGCTGGCCTTGACCTTGCTATGTTGCTGGGGATGAACCTGACCTTTTCGTCTTCCCGAATCCACCTCCTAAGTGCTGGAGTATAGGTTTGCGGCACTATGCCCATTTGTGACATGGTGCTGGGATGGGGGGTCCTACCTGAGTCATTTACCAACTGTGTGACGGAAGTACATTGCTCTCGTAAGCCTCCCTTTCCTCGTTACTAGATGGACATAAACATTCTTAGAGAAGTGATCATTGTGAGGATAAATGGTTCAATACTTAAAAGTATGAGATCGTTATGACTTTGCTATCTTTGTGTCTTTGTGTCTTAATTATGTTAGTCTGTCACTGTCTTTATATGTTTAAGAGATGTGTTAACTACCCCCTCCCCCTCCACCCTTCAGACAGGGTTTCTCTGTAGACCAGGCTGGTCTCCAACTCAGAGATCTGCCTTGCTCCATCCCTCAATTGCTAGGGTTAAAGGTGTGCACCACCACTGCCTGGCTTGATACATGGCGTTGTAAGACAGAAATTCACAATCTTACCCTGCTCCTCACTCTTCTCTCTGCCTCAGTCCCACTCTGCCAGCTTTCTATTGCTGGTAGACTTATTTCACGTTCTAGGGGAACTTATTAATTTTCTAACCATCTGATTTATGTTTTATGGTACCTAAAAAATGTATTTATAACTTCGAAGAGTTTTATCTGATCTCTAATATTCAGTTTTACAGGATTGTAAGGACCCAGTTTTATACTGAGTATTACACCAGAGAAGGTTCAGTCAGAAAACAAAAAGCAAACAAACAAGAAGCCACACTAGTGTTTGAAGAGGGAAACTAGTTGTGAACTTAATAGGTACTAAGCTCAATAAAAGATGTATTGATGACTGAAGGGGCAGCCTGTGATGTGCAGGGAGAGTAGCTGCAGAAAGCTGATGCTCCTGACAGAAGGAATAGCGCCCGAGGAAGGAACTGAAAAGGAGAAAACCTACAGAGGCCTGGTTGCCACAGAAACAAACAGGCTGCTGCTATGACAACTGAAGCGACCCTTGCATGTAAGATGAGGGAGAAATTAATGAAACTCACCCCTCGTCTATATTGTATGATACTCTAAATGAGATGTTAAATTTGGTTTGCTGTGTTTTGCTGAGAATTATTTTGCATCCATTTTCACCAGGTTTATTAGCCTATAATCTTCTTTCCTTGTAACGTCATTGTTTGGCTTTGGTATCAGAGCAATGCTGTTCTTGTGAAATGTCCATCGAAGTGCTCCTTCCATTTCGGTGTTTTTGGAGCGGGCTAAGAAGTCTGGCACTTGTACCAATGAGGCAGTCTGCCTTGTTTTGGGGGCGGAGTTGATTCCTGTTCAATATTTTTACTCAGTATTGCCCTGTGCAATTCCTTTTATATGATTTTTTATGATTCTGTATTGTCTTAGTACGTTTCTAGGAATGTACTCCTTTCTTTGAGGTTATCAAATCTGGGATAGAATGTTCACGGTAGCCTCTGAAGATTTCTTCTTTGTATTTCTATGATGCGTACCTACTTCAATTCCTTCCTTTTTGTCTACAGTTTCATTTACTTGACTTTTTCTTTTTCTTTTAGTCTAGTTAAAGGTTTATCAACTTTATGTTTCAAAAGACAAATTAGTTTTAGTGATTTTTTTCCCCTAATGTTTATTTTATTTATTTTTGCTCTAGTATTTCAAAGTGTCACACATTGGTCCCTCCGGGCCTCCACTCAAGGAGTCCCTGTCACATACTTGGTCTCAGCAGCTCTCTTTAACTGTGGAGGAAGAGCCCACAACTTCTTTGCATTGTCCTTCTTGACTCATAAATCCAAAACTGCATGGCAAAAGCTGCCAAGTTCTTCTCCTTGCTGGGGCAGGAACCTGGGCCCCTCCTTGAATTCCATTTGCATAAACTTTCTGTTGTTAGTTAGGCCTAGGAAATCCCTTAGACCAGAGGTTCTCAACCTTCCTGATGCTGTGACCTGTTAATACCGTTCCTCATGTTGTGGTGATCCTCAACCATAAAATTATTTTCATTGCTACTTTATAACTGTATTTCCCCAGTGACAAACCCTCCTCCAAGGCCACACCTCAAACCCTTCCCAAACAGTTCCGCTAACTAGGAACTGTTTGCCACTGTTATGAATCGTACCGTAAGTACCTGTGTTTTCCGATGGTCTTAGGGGACTGCTGTGAATGGGTCACTGTACCCCAAAGGGGTCTAGGCCCACAGGTTGCTTTAGACCTTTTTTTCTCACAAATTGCAGGGTTATCTGGGTGGGGTCTTGCCCTGAGGTTACCTACCACTCTTTTCTGTAAACTCATTTCCTTGAGCACAAGACTTGAACATGACATTTCCTGTTGCTCCTTTTCTCCTCACACTGTACATTTTGTATTTCTCCTTGCCTTTCTGTGCTTGCCCTTCTTGCTCCTTTTCATTGTCGCTCTCTGTAAGAGAGATCACTAATAACCATGCCACATGGTCAACACTATGCTATCTTAAAATGGACTCTGCCAATGGTGTTAGTCTAAAACTCTTCCAGTTAGTCACTGGCAGATTTTTAGAACAAGGGCGGCCACACTGTTTGCCAAAATATCACAAGGACGGTTTCCAGTATTACTCCTCTCTGGAACCTTTTGATCTGGACTGCCATAGTACACATTGCTCTCAGCATTATTGTCTTCCGTGGTCCTACTATGGTGGCCCAATGAGTCCCACGTAAGGCATTCAATACTTTTCTAGTTCAAAGTCTCAAAATCTTCCATATATCTCCAATAAACAGCATGGTCAGGTCTGTCACAGCAAAATCACACTCTGGTTACCAACTCCTGTCTTAGTTACTGTTCTGTTTGCTGTGGAAAGACACCATGACTAAGGCAACTCTTAAAGAATGACGCATACTGGGAACATGCTTACAGTTTCAGAGGATTGTTTCATTATCATCATGGTAGAGAGTGTGGCATCAGGGAGGCATAGTGCTAGAGAAGCAGTTGTGAGTCCACATCTCTTCTGCAAGTTGTAGGCCAAGAGAGGGTCACTGGGCCTGGCATGGGCTTTTGAAACCTCAGAGTTTTTCCCCAGTGACATACCTCCTCTTCCAAGACCATACCTTCTAATCCTTCCCAAACAGTTCCATTAACTGGGAACCAAATATTCAAACATTCTCATTAAAACCACCCACAGTCCCTGTTAAGTTCTTTATCAACTTCTCACACAGATGCAGGAAGATCAGCTTCAATGATTGTTTTCAGTTGTTTGGTCCCTGCCAACTTGCAATGGCCAGCTACTACATTGCTCTTTATATTCAAAGTTCTCCTTTGCAAACCTTCTGTAACTATTGCTACACTGTCTTCTTGTTAGAAATTTATGGGCCGAAGAAGTTATTGATGAAGCAGATTGTCTCCATCGCTTTAGGACCCTTTAAATGTGAATAAGAAATTTTCTCAAAATTAAATTTGGTTTAATGTCATTGAAATGGTATAAAATAAAGATTAAGTAATAATTCATTAGCAGGAAAAGCTTAAAGTGGGAAATTATCATTAAAATAATATATAAAATAGCCATATTTATTAAAAATATATTCTGATGCCAGGTGACAAATTTCAACTATGCAAAAACCAAAATTACTCTTTCACCAACTTAATATTTCCATAAAGTACAAAGTTAAGTTCTTTATTTGATATCTTTCTTTTCCACATGCTTCTTTGCTATAAACCTCTCTACTAGATTGTTTTTCATTCCCTTAAGTTTTTGCATGTTGTGTTTCTGTAGGTCTCAATATAAGTTTAAGTGTCCCTTTTGTTTTCTTCTTGATTGAAGGGTTGCTCAGGGTTGTCATCAACCTAAGTGTCCACTGACCAGGATGACATAGGCTTTCAGGTGAAAGCCTGAAACAGACCAGCAAGGGATTGTTCCTTCCTCTTGAGAAAGAGAAATCTTTCTATTCTTCACAACATGGGTGGACCTGAAAGATGTTGTGCTAAGTAAAATAACAGCAAGACAAATATGTATGAGTCCACAGGATCAGGAAGCAGGGGTAGGATGGTGGCTGCCAGGAGCTCAGGATAGAGAGAAGCATAGAGGTAATTAATGGTTAAGAAGAACAAAGTTTGGGGAAACATAGGAAATCATACACTGCGAAATGCCCATATACAATAATATACTCTAGTCTTAAATGGACTGACAAGGAGGCTGTGGTTTTTGGTTTTGTTTTGTGTTAGACATGGTTTCATGGTGTAGTCCTGCCTGTCCTGAAACCTACCCCGTAGACCAGGCTGTCCTCAAACTCACAGAGATCCACCTACCTCTGCCTCCCCAGTGCTAAGACTAAAGGTATCCACCACCATCTCCTGGCTGACAAATAGGCTCTTACGCCTGGTGTTGCAGCCATAAAGGATGAGGGTGGAAGGAGATGAGCATTTAAGTGCTTTAATGGATTTACAGGTGAATAGTTATTTCCAGACCAACCAAATCATATCAACATATATATATATATATATATATATATATATATATATATATATATACACACACACACACACACACACATTAAATACCAGTCATCCTTCAATCGAGGGATTAAAATAAAAAATAAAATATGACAGAATATTTCCTCAGTATTGACATTGTCAATGCTCTTATTTTCGCTGTTGCGTTCAGTTGCAGCATCAAGCAGGGAAAGAGTGTTAGAATGTCTTTAGCTGGAATCTGATGTCTAAGGGCTTACTTTCTAGACTCATTACACTTCCTTAATTTCACAAATGAGTCTTCATCCTCTCTTTCTCAGTAATTTGCAATGTTTGCTTATATGTGTACATATGTGGTTATGTCCAGTATATATGTGTTGGCTTATTTTATGAACACTTACTGTGTTACTCAGAAACAGAGATGATAAGTGTGTGTGGTCACTCTACAATCTTAACTTGGCATATATTTGAAATAATTTTTAGAAGGTGATATTTCAATAAATCACATTAAGCTAAAATTTGCAAAAGTACAGTACAAGCCAGGTAAAAGTGCTCAACAAATACATTTTTCTCTCTTTTTAATATCTTTCTTTTTGCTTCACCACGATCCACTAAATAATCAAGTTCTTCAGGTTTCCATGGTAACAATAAGCATCCAGCAGTTTATCTGACACCCCTCATTGATGGCTGGAATTACATAATAGAAAAAAAATCACTAACTTATGCAACACTGGTTATTATGACATTTTTGGATATGCATTTTTACCTTTTCAAATATTTTTACTTCCTTTGAATGGCAAACACTGAAAATTTCTGGCTATTGGTAGCACTAAGTGCCATATATATGCCCATCCTGCTGTTTCCATAACTGCTAACCTGTCATATCATTTCTTCACAATAAGCCAGGCTGTGTATTCATAATATTTTCAATGTAGTCCTCAGGCATCTCTACTGGAGCCATCTCTGCTCTTAAGTTCCCTTCCCTACAGCACTCATGATTTAAATGTAACTTAACACTGTAGGTCCATTGTAAGGTTATAATTGTGACATTTCTTCTGCTTTGACTGGGTGTCAGAGAGGCCAACACAGTCACTTGCATCCCATGAGGATGTAGTCTGTCCCCTCCTCCACCAAAGAGCACATCAACAAATTGCCACGGTTGCAGCAGAGATTGGTCTCCCAAGCAGACACAGAATTCTCACTTACCTTCATCTTAGGCTATTTCAAAGCTGCAGGGGGTGACTTAAGGACCCAGGAAAGTCTATGGTATGTCTAGCCCCAGTCCAAAGGCAAGCTGGTCCAACAACCAGTGTTTCACTTAAAATCCAAAGGCATGGAATGATCCTATCACAGTTTAAATGTGGTGAGATGGGAGGAGTTCCCCCTTGTTCAGAAAATGGTATTTTCATATTGCATTTAGTTCTGTGGTGGTTGGTTTGTGTCAACTTGATGTAAATGTAAACCTATCTGGGAAGAAGGATCTTTATTGAGGAAAAAACAAATGCCTCCATAAGATTAGCCTGGAGGAACATCTGTAGGACGTTGGCTTGGTTCGTGGCAGAGGGTCCAGCTCACTGGCCATTGTGGCTATTCTATGGGAAGCAAGCTAGTAAGCAGTGATCTTCCATGACCTCTGCATCAGTTCCTGACTCCTGCAGGGTCCTGCCTGGAGTACCTGCCTTGGCTGCCCTAGTGATGGATTGTAACCCATGAGCCAATAAATGCTTTCCTCCCCAAGTTGCTCTTGGTCATTATGCTATCACAGCAACAGGAGCCACAAAGTCTTTGAATAAATTATTAAAACCCACAGCTGTTAATGAGATCAATGTATTTGATGTGGTCTATTTATTCCAAAGTTTAAGTTGTCAAAACTACCCTGATAGAAACATCTAGCAGTGTTTCTAGACCCACAATAGTTTCAGGGTTACTCAGATGAGACCCAAGTTAGGCAAGATGGTGGGAGTTCCATTTCTAATCATGAACAGAGTCTGGGATTTGTCACCCCCTGCAGCTTTGAAATAGCCTAAGATGAAGGTAAGTGAGAATTCTGTGTCTGCTTGGGAGACCAATCTCTGCTGCAACCGTGGCAATTTGTTGATGTGCTCTTTGGTGGAGGAGGGGACAGACTACATCCTCATGGGATGCAAGTGACTGTGTTGGCCTCTCTGACACCCAGTCAAAGCAGAAGAAATGTCACAATTATAACCTTACAATGGACCTACAGTGTTAAGTTACATTTAAATCATGAGTGCTGTAGGGAAGGGAACTTAAGAGCAGAGATGGCTCCAGTAGAGATGCCTGAGGACTACATTGAAAATATTATGAATACACAGCCTGGCTTATTGTGAAGAAATGATATGACAGGTTAGCAGTTATGGAAACAGCAGTTATGGAAATAGACCCACAATGGACCCACAATACTCAGCTGAGCGGACATGTGTGTGTGTGTGTGTGTGTGTGTGTGATAAAAATCCAATAAAATACAAAATTTCCCGTTTTTAATGAAATGAAGACAGGAAATTCTTTGACCCCTCTCTGTCTGTGGTTGATGTGAAACTGCAGGTGATATGAAAAAAAAAATGAAGTGCAAACAATACGAAAAGGGTTTTGCCTTGCAGTGGTGGTACATGTATTTAATCAGGAGGACGAGGTAGGTGGATATCTGAGTTTAAGGCCAGACTTTTCTACACAGTGAGTCCCTGGACAACCAGGACTACACAGAGAAACCCTGTCTCAAAAACCTAAAAAAGAAAGAGAGGGCCTCATTGCCAAGTTTTACCAAGCCATGACAACAGTGTTTGGTAAGCCCCTATTAAAATGCCAGCTAAGCACAGTATATACCCATGGTGGGGAAAAAAGACATTGTTAAAGAGCTGATAGTCTATTATATAAGCGAATGAAGAGTGTAATGTAGATTTAGATTTATTCAAGTTTATTTCAGGGTTTTAAAAAAAATGCCTACAACAACAGCTCTTGTTTAGTGTTGCCTTTTGGCAGACGCAGATTCAGGGTTACTCAGATGAGACCCAAGCTAGGCAAGATGGTGGGAGTTCCATTTCTAATCATGAACAGAGTCTGGGATTTGTCTGCTGCCTTAGGCCTGCTACCGAGTGAGTCCTGTCTACACAGCCATTGTGGCCACTGATACTCTGAGTTCCCTACCCCGACCCCACAGTCTACGCAGACTGTTCTTTGTGTGCACATTATTCTCCACTGGAAATGGATTCCAGCCTCGAAGCCCAGCCAGACCATCTGGCTCTGAGAAGCCAACTAGCCTTGCCAACGTCTTCTCTCCAGGGGACTTGGAACTTATCCCAGGGTTCAGCCCACCGATCTTATCACAGGCCAGATAACTCCTCCTACTCCAAGCATGAAACTATCATTATCACCACGTGGAAACCCGTCCCTGGCGCTGTGCTCCCTCCTGGCCCACTCCAGAGCATGGCTACCAACCTCAATCTCATTTGGACTTGGGTTATGTGTTATCGCTCAGATGTGAAGTTGGGGAGTTCTGTGGTCATACCCGCAAGGCTGACCCCACTCCCACAATCGTTGGCTTGCTTCCCGGCTACAGAGCTACAGCAGGGGTTTTCTTCTGGCTCTCCCGCCAGAACCCATCAGAACACAACACCAAAGAGTAAGAATTTCTCGCAGTGTGCACAGTCTGGCTTTCTGAACCAGCCTTTAGATTATGATGTATCTTATTCATGCATTTTATCCTTTCGGTAGAATATTAGGCCTCCTACAAAATTGTCATTTTTCAAAAATTGCCTAAGATTCAACGATTGCACCCAATGCGTTTTCCTTTTTGCAAGCAGTTATGGCCCTATATCCAGCAGGGTTCCCATCAATGATTCCTCTAACTTCAACAGTGATAACTAGTTGCAAGCTTCTACTATGTTCATGGTACTAGAGCACATGCTACTCTAAAGATGCAATTGTTTTTATTTTTTCCAGAAAAATTTCAAATATGAAATAAGAAGTCTAAACTGAAACTGGACTGACTTTGGGTCTTAGAAATTCAACACCCTGCATCTCTGTGCTTAAACCTGGTTCAAACAAGATGATAAAACAAAACATTAGTATGTTTGGGAATATATTATTGTTTCAATGAATAGCCACAGTGAAACTGCTTTTAAAAAAAAAACGTAGCATATGTACTTGCAGGCTGTAATTAAGTTATATATTCTCCAGCTATTCTGTGATGAGGCCAGTTCAGAGTGCCTTACCATTAATCTTAACAATACTTATGATGGTCAGTTTTCCAACTCTTTCCCTTGGAAAGTGTATGGGAACTTAATTTGCAATAAAAAGAAACATAACATTTTTACGACTTTTGATGTGCTGTTTCTATTGAATGATACCTGGAATAAATCAGTATATATATGAATAAATCAGTTTATATATATATATTTAAATAAGAAATGCTGCTTTATAGTGGTAGTCATTGTAGAAGATATTTAGATATTTGCGTTTTCTAGTGTTCTTACTATAGAAGATAGAGATTTATATGTGTGTGTGAATAGGACAAGGGCAAGGCTGACTGACTCACCATGGAGCTTCTTCCAGAAGACTTCTGCTGTTGAATTTTAATTATCCTCTTGAACAATTCAGAATTATTATTACATTTTATTTTCCAAATATGTAGATCAGAAAACAGACTGAAATATGGGTGTACTTTAAAAGTACATATCTATATGATGTTTGAATTAGAATTATTAATATTCAGATTTTATGCTTCAAATGTTACACATATGAATGAAAAAAGCCACATGGCTACAACCACCCAAGAAGACATTTTTCTCAAAAAATCAGTGATCTAAGTTGCAGATTGTCTTGACATGTTTATTTCATAGGCTTTTTGCTCCCCCAAGACTTTTGATCCAGACATTATAAGGACCAAATTTAATAAGTCAAAAGATAATTTTTCAAAACAAGATATTTGTTCTTGGGCAGTGTCCAAAGCAAGCGAGAGGTGAGCAGTTGTATGATAAACATTTCTTCAGATAAGGGATCTGATTTTTATGGTTGATTTTCCACAGATAGTAACATTATGGTTTAAAAGACGATTTTCTATTTTTAATGAAAGTAGAGGTTAGTAGGGAGAATTAGGTTAATAATATTGTGAGTTCAGTAATCTGTCTTGCTGTCTCTGTCCCCTCCTCTATTCTGGAAACGGAACCTGTAGTTTCACACATGCTAGGAAAGCGCGTAGCCACTAAGTTTATACCTCACCCTTTTGGCTTTTATTTGAGACACTGTCTTACGGATTTGCCTTTGCCAGCTTCGAATTCACTCTGGGATCCTTTGTCTTAGGGTTTCATTGTCACGAAGAGACACCATGACCAAGGCAACTCTTATAAAGGACAACATTTAATTAGGGTTTCAGAGGTTTGGTCCATTGTCATCATAGTGGGAGGCACGGTGGCCTGCAGGTAGACGTGGTACTGGAGAACCTGAGAGTTCCGCATCTGAGGGCAGCAGAAGGGGATGGCCACACTGGGCATAGCTTGAGTTTAGGAGACCTCAAAGCCTGCTCGTGCAGTGACATACTTCCTTTAACAAGGCCTACTCCAACAAGGCCACACCTCCTAGGAGTGTCACTTCCTATGTGCCAGGCATTCAGACACATGAGTCTACGGAGGTGCCAAATGTATTCAAATCACCTCACCCTGGCAGGACTGCAAGTTGGATTCCTCTTCCTTAGCTTCACCAGTAGTTGGAATGACAGGTCTACACCCCTCAACCCAATGATAATGTTCTCAGTTATTGAGGCATAGATCCTGAAGTTCAGCTATTCCTTATCCAGTACAATTGATTATGTAACAGGAATAGGTTGTAATTATCAGAATTAATATGAGAAAACTTATTTTCAATTTTGTACAAGGAGTTATAACAGTGAATTGCATCAAAGAATCCTATAGTAGGAAATGAAAGTCATAACAATTGGTATTTAGTGAATTGTTACTGTATGACTGATATCCTGTTAATCACCTAAGAGACTTAATTTAATTTAATTTGCAAAAGATCCCTTTGAAAGATACATGCTTGGGTGGCCAGATGGGTCATCAGGTAAAGGCAATTGCTGCTAAATGTGATTATCTGAGTTCAAGTCTTGCGACCTACATTGCATAAGGAGAGAACTAACTCCAGCAGGCTTTCCTCTGACCTCCACATACATACCATTGATTCACTAAACCTACAACACACACACACACGCGCACACACACACACACATGCATGCATGCATGCACCTGAACAAAATAAATTAAAATGTAGTAAAATATTTTGTTTATATGTAAATATATATTATTAAGCTATATATAAGTATATATCTATAAATATGTATATCTTAACTAGCTTTATTCTAATATTGCTGGTGTTTTGCAGAAGTGTAGAGTTCCTAAGGACAAACTGGGGTCTTCAGCATAACCTCCTTTGCTCTGAATGGATTTCCTTACGCAGTTTTTTCTTTGACAATTTATGCATGTATATAATGAATTCTGATCATTCTCTCTTTCCACTCTCTTAGCTCTACCTTGACCTTGTCCCTTCCAAACTCCTTCCTTCCAGTCTCTTTCCCAGGGTCATGACTTTTGGTTTTGTTCTATGCTCGTTTCTATGTAATCATCTGATTGGACTATCCATCCATTGGAGCCTTGACAGAGGGTGGTGTGGTGTGGCAGGTGGTGGGAGTGGACGTGGGGGGGTGAGGATGGAGTTGGGAGTAGAGGGGCACCAGTGGTCACACAATCAAAGCCATGACTCACCAGTAGCAAACAGTTCTGGGTCACTGTTCCAGAAGTATTTTGGCCACATGTCTTCCATATGAGTTCTCTAGTCTTGCAAACTTGTTAAAAGAAAAACCATCTAATTTTAGTCTTCATTGCCTTAGGTACGGTAGGAGTGGACATTTATTTAGTGTTTACACTTCATTAAAATGCAGTAAAAATAGCACTAGAATGTGTAGGAATACATTTCAACATTTTTAGTGATTAAATAAAGATACCATGTAATTAAATCACCTTATTGTGTCTTAATGTGTTTAGAGGTCTGACACAGTAGATGTCACCCATCTTCACCACGGTTTCAGCCGTGGTTGTTTTCCTCGAAAGCTAGAGCTCATCGTTGGCCATCCTCTCACCAAAAGCACCTACTTCAGCAGCAATTTGGCTCCACACTTCAAGTTTCCTGAATTGGTAGTGGAGGCTCACTTTTGCTAAACTTTGTGTACTTCACCTACCCAAATCCAAGCATTTCATTAAATGCCCCAAACCAAAACATTGGGAGGTTTTTGTTGTTGTTGTTGTTTTGTTGAGTATGTCTCCTCTTAGGTCTGACCCAGACAGCCTTGAAATTATTTCAAAAGAGATGAAACACAGATTAGTGGCTTTAATAAAGCCATTTGAAATCTTTTAATGAAGATACTCATGAGGCATCACAATTAGTAGGAAACTGTAAACAATTTATAAACAAATGCTGTTATGCCAATATGATAAAAGATTTTCATCTTCATATGGAAATGTAGGAAGAGTATGGAAAATGTAGTAATAGAAATAATATTCTCAACATGAGATGCACCTTCATTGTAACCATAGAAAATTACAAGTATGTTTGGATGAGGGCTAGAAGATAATAAGCAAATATGAAGTTTGTGTTTGGGTATAGGTTGCCTGATTTTTTTCAATTTAAAAAGTTCATGTACTTAGCCATTCTGATGGGTGTAAGGTGAAATCTCAGGGTCATTTTGATTTGCATTTCTCTGACGACTAAGGACATTGAGCATTTTTTTTTAAGTGTTTCTCTGACATCCGATATTCCTCTATTGAATATTCTCTGTTTAGGTCTGTACCTCATTTTTAAATTGGATTACTTGATTTGTTGCTTTTTAACTTCTTGAGCTCTTTACGTATTCTGGATATTAGCCCTCTGTCAGATAGAGGGTTGGTGAAGATCCTTTCCCAGTCTGTAGGCTGTTGTTTACTTCTGATGCCAGTGTCCTTTGCTTTACAGAAACTTTTTAGTTTGATGAGGTACCATTTATTGAATGTTGATCTTAGAACCTGAGTTGTTGGTGTTCTGTTCAGAAAGTTGTCTCCTGTGTGGATGAGTTTAAGGCTCTTCCCCACTTTTTCTTCTCACATATTTAGTGTGTCTGGTTTTATGTTGAGGTCTTTGATCTACTTGGATTTTAATTTTGTGCAGGGTGATAAATATGGATCTATTTGCATTTTTTACATGTAGACATCCAGTTAGACCAGCACCATTTGTTGAAAATGCTGTCTTTTTTTTCATTGTATGTTTTTTTCTTTGTTAAATATTAAGTATCCGTAGGTGTTTGGGTTTATGTTGGGGAGGATGTGAAGAAAGGGGAACCCTCCTCCATTTTTGGTGGGAATGTAAATATGTACAACCACTTTGGAAATCAATCCAGCACTTTCTTAGACAATTAGGAATAGTGCTACCTCAAGATCCAGCTATACCACTCCTGGGCATATATCCAAAATATGCTCAAGTATACAACAAGGACCATGATTGTAACAGCTTTATTCATAACAACCCAGATGTCCCTCAACTGAGGAATGGATACAGAAATTGTGCTACATTTATACAATGGAATACTATTCAGGAATTAAAAACAAGGAAATCATGAAATTTGCAGGCAAATGATGGGAACTAGAAAAGATCATCCTGAGTGAAGTATCTTAGAAGCAGAAAGACACACATGGTATATACTTATTTATAACTGTATATTAGACACATAATATAGGATAATAATACTAAAATCTATACACCTAAAGAAGCTAAGCAAGGAGGACCCTGGGTAAGATGATCAATCCTTATTCAGAAAGGTAAACAGTATAGACATCAGAAAAGGAAGAAAACAGGGAACAGGACAGGAGCCTTCCACAAAGAGCCTCTGAAAGACTCTACCCAGCAAGGTGTCAAAGCAGATGCTGAGACTCATAGCCAAACTTTGGGCAGAGTGCAGGGAATCTTATGAAAGAAGGGGGAGATAGAAATACCTGGAGGGGACAGGAGCTCTACAAGGAGAGCAACAAAACCAAGATGTCTAGGCCCAGGGGTCTTTTCTGAGACTGATACTCCAACCAAGGACCATTCATAGAGATAACCTAGAACCACTGCACAGATGTAGCCCATGGCAGCTCAGTCTCCAACTGGGTGTCCTAGTAATGGGAACAGGAACTATCTCTGACATGAACTCAGTGGCTGGTTTTTTGATTACCTCCCCTTAGTGGGGGAGCAGCCTTACCAGGCCACAGAGGAGGACAATGCAGCCAGTCGTGATGAGACCTGATAGGCTAGGGTCAGATGGAAGGGGAGAAAGACCTCCCCATCAGTGTACTTGGGGAAGAACATGGGAGGAGATGAGGGAGGGAGGGTGGTCATGGGAGGGGATGAGGGTGGGGGCTATAGCTGGTATACAAAGTGAATAAACTGTAACTAATAAAAAATAAGTAAATTAAAAAATTTTTAAAGTTCATGTACTTAAAATTTAAATTCTTTTAAGTGCTTCATTTTTATCATTATTATAATATTATAAGTATTATACTTAATATAAATCAAGGTAAATGCTCTAAGCAAGGGAGAAAAATACCAAATATTAATATTCCTATTTTACATATTAATTGTAAACTCAGACATGCATAATTAATATAACTGGCTTCCAAGGTTGAACCACAGGCCTTGTATGCTGGGAAATATTATTTCACGAATGATCTTTGTTTATAAGAAAGGCACAAGTTCTTAATATTGGCTTTAGAATTCAATGAAGTAAACAAAAATGTTAGCATGTATAAAGCTGTATTAGAAGACTTGTTTCTGAGATTTGCGATGGGCATCCAGCAGCCTTTCGTGTTACATGCTATTTTTCAAAATATCCAAGTTTCATATTTTAGCTTAATATATTCAAAGTCATAAAAGAGATCATACGCTAGCTTTCAAGGAAAAAGAAACTAAGAGGAACAAATTGTTTAGCAGAACCTTACATTTATTTTAGATACCCTTGTAAATAACAAATTCATCTGATTATTAAGGAGGTGATTTTGTGAAGTGTATGCTCATTTGATAGAGTTCTGAAAACGATGTTTCAGAGCATGTGGGAAATAGTGATATTCACAAAGCACTTCATTTCATTGATAATATTTTCCATATATGGACACCCACAAGTTGAGATGGGATCCTGATTCTTAGCAGATGCATTATTGTAGCTCCACATTACAAAGAAAGCCTTAGCTTCTATTCTACAACTGTGTCATTACGGACTAGTAACAAATTATTCCACAAGAGGTCACCAAAGCTCTAGTGTTTTGTGAGTGATTTTCTCAATTTTGTCCTCTACAATCAGCTGAGACAGATCATATACCTCCTGGTTCTTGTTTTCTTTTCGCTTTTGTGAGGCAGGGTCTTAATTTTATAGCCCAGGCAACCCCATTGCTCCATTCTCTCAGGTGCTGAGACTGTAGGCAGGAGCCATCATGTTTAATTCTCTTCCCTGGATTTCTTCCTCTGACAAGCAACCAAGAATCAGGGTTTATTTTGGACCAAACCAGCTTATGGATGTCTGTAGCTCTCTAGCTCAAGTCTATATCATGGGTCACAGAGCAGTCTTTGTTACGACCTACTGTTTTTAAATTTTACTTTTGTGGTTATGATTAGAACAGTTCACCCTTCCCTTTCTTCCCTCCCATCTCTCCCGTCTATCTCTCACTGCTCTCCTTCAAATTTATAGTTCACTAGTTGTTACTACATGCATATATTCCTAAATATATCCTGCTCAGTCCGTATAAAGTCGCCTCCCACTTGTTTTCAGGGCTGACCATTTTGTACCAGTTGCCCTGGAGAAGGCCATCTCTCCTGCTCCCAGCTTGCCTCATGCGGGACTGAGCATCGTGGGCCTTCCCCATCTGCTTTGGCCTCTCCACTGGTGTCACCCTTCTTCAGGTCACCTTTGGACAGTCATATTGCTGAGACTATGTGTGTGTAGCTTACGATATTACTAGGAGACACAGTCTCACACCAAAATCCCAGTTCACCTGGCCCTTGTAATCACCCCCCATCCCCTTCAACAATGTTCCCTAAGCCTTAGGTGTGGGAATGGTTTGTAGTTGTACCCATTGGGTCTGAACGTCACATCTCTGTATTTTGACTGGCTGTAGTGTTCTGTGGGTATAAGGACAAGTGTTTATAGATCATTGTCACGGATCATGCTAGTTTAGTAAGTTGGTGGTTGTAGATTCTCCTCCAATAACCACAATTTCACTAGAACTGAGTAGACTTTTAGTAGTGGGCATGGTGTCCCTCTTGTTGAGGGTATCTTTGGTCCAGTTAGAGAGTGGACAGCTGCTGCCAAAGTATGTGTACCGCTGCTGCACACTTTAGGGTCACGGTGCCATGTTGGTTGTTGACGTGTTTCATAGGCATCATAGCTGGGTAGGACTGCTGATTTCCTCCCTCCTTTGGGAGCTTGCCTGGTACCTTTTCTATACATCTTTATTATTTTTTCCACCTCCCTCCCTCTGGATTTACCTCCCTTTTCATCTCCCCTTTCCAATTTCTTCTATCAGAACTACTGTTTTCTGTAATATTTTAAAATTGGTGCTAATTTTACTGCTCAATGATTATATGAAACTGCTTGTTGTACATCTTAAATGGGTGAATGGCATAGTATGTCAATTACATATCACCAAGTGTTGAGAGAAGGAAGAGGAAGAGCTTTCCAAATTCATTAGCTGACCACATTTACTACTGAATCCATTCCGTAATAAAGACCTGCTGTACCTTTCTAAGCTACAGGCATTTATGAATAGAAAGTGTAGTCTCAATAATTATATATATATATATTCTGTTTTGATGAACATGGAGTTGAGCTGCAAAATGCAACCATAATTGTTTTTCCTTATTTCTTTCTGGTGGAAGACACCACTTTAATAGCCATGACCATGTTCTAAAATGCCCAAGTGAATAATAATGCAGAGATATTGAATTTCTGTTTGACTTCAGCCAACCCTCACAGATAGGGGAGGAAGAAGGAAACAGGCTAAATGGAAAATGGGGCACGAGGTGCCTGTAGTTCTTAACCTGTAAGCTGTGATACCCACAGGTATCCCATGTCAGATATCCTGCACATCAGATATTTACATTAGAATTCATAAAACTACCAAAATTACTGTTATGAAGTAGCAATGAAAATAATTTTGTGGTTGGGGGTCCCTACAACATGAGAAACTATATTAAAAGGCCATGATGTTAGGAAGATTGAGAACCTCTGCTCTAGTGGACCAGCAGGTAAATCTCATGTCCAGAGTTTTAAGGAATTGCAATAATGTCATTATAATCCACTGCACCACCCGAGCTGGTGTTAGCTGAGAGAGCACACTGGTTTTCAGGAGTTTGCTCACATTAAGCCCTGGGTGGGCACAGCCAGAGGACATTTCAAGCACCCGTGGGCTACATAAGTCACCACGCCAACTTCTAACCAAAGGGGGGAGGGCGTGAGGACTGCATATACGTCTCTTGCACTTCTCTTTGCCTCACTGCGTCCTGTCCTGAAGACTGAGGTTTTTCGTGCTCTACCAGTCAGCTCACTGATCAGGGAAAGAAAGAACAGGAACCCAGACAGCTACAGGATTGCGTCAGCACTAAGGAAGTCTGTACTTTTTTTCCCCTTTTGCTGTTTCATAGCTCAGAAACCTGATTGTATCTTACAGTTGATGGTATCGTATACACACTGTGTCTGTGTGGCAGTCTCAAGTGTTCTTGATTTGTGTGAGTGCAGAATTCTTGATACCATCATTTATATCCTCATCATTTATACCATCATTTATACCCTTCTGTTGAGGACAAAAGTTATTTTTGCCAGTTCAGGGGTTGTCTCTGGCATGAAGTCAGTGGCCAGCTCTCTGATCACCTCCTCCTGGGGGTGGGTAGCCTTACCAGGCCACAGAGGAAGACAATGCAGCCAGTCCTGATGAGACCTGATAGGCTAGGGTCAGAGGGAAGGGAAGGAGAACCTCCCCTATCAGTGGACTAGGAGAGGGTGATAAGGGAAGAAGAGGGAGGGAGGGTAGGATTGGGAGGAGATGAGGGAGGGGAGCCACAGCTGGGATACAAAGTGAATAAATGATATTAAAAAGTAATAAAAATTTAAAAACACACATTTAAATATTACACCACAAGACAAAAAGTCATTAGGCTAAAATCAGTGAAGTGGGGAGTTCATTTTATGTCAGCAAGGCAGATACTTGTCATGAGAATGATAACACTCATTTCAACTTGTCCTGCATTTAAGCTTGCCCATTTTTGGCAAAATTGTGTCTGTTGTGAAATGAGGGCTTCCCCCCACCCCGGTGGCTCGTTTGCCATATTTGAAGCCATCTCCATCTGGAGGTTCTTTGATGCTCATCATCTTCTTTGAGGTAGGCTAGGTGCTATCAGGAGATGACCTGTCTCATTGTCAAAGAATCTTTAAAATAATGAAGGCATTTTAAAATTTTGTATTCTGTAGGTCTCTGAGGTTTTTGAAGACTTACCTATCTTTATATAATCATATCTATCTGTTAACTCTAGGATGTATACTCCTGTGATAAATTGAACTAGTGTCTGATATGACTATGAATTAATTATCTAACAATTAACTTGCATTACCTAATACCTTAGCCTTATTTTCTCTCTGAATAAAATCATTAACAACTTATAACCATCTCCCAATGACAATAAACATTCAAACAACCAAAAACCTACTGAACTCCCTTTAAGGGAAATTGGATGTCTTTCTCATGAATTTTTCTGACTGTCTTCTTTGACTCACAGAAATCCTATTAGGGAGCCCAAAGAAATTGGGAAAAATGGTTAATTAAGCAAGCATTAACATTTGTGGTCCAGTCTTTGAATGTTGAGAAATTTGAGGCTTAATAGAAGTCCTATTTGGGGCAGTCTAAAATGCTGGACCAATTGAGATTAGTAGCTTTCTTTAAAGCTCTCTTGGGAGCAGGCTTTAATGAGAAACAGCAATTGAAGCAGTTGAGGCAGGAACAAGCGGAATGCTGGAACATCCAACATGTTGGAACAGATGTGTCAATGTCTCAGCATGCTGGAAGTATGAATTCTGTCAGGTTTGATCCAGTGTCTCCAGTGTCCAGTCCTTTTGTTCTGCAAACATATAATTTCTCACAAGCATTATACAGTACTAAGATTATAAATGTATGAAATGTATAGGATGAAACTAAAATGTAAACCAATTTTATTGATGCCAGTTAAAAGAATGGCATAATAAATTTTGAGGATGTTGTAGCCAAGTATTTATTGGCCAAGTATTGTTGAAGTTTTGTCTGGAGACATTTTTATGTCTCAGTCAGTTTCAGAGTTGTTCCCATGTAAAGCAGTCAGCCCTTTGTTACCTGTTCTGTTTAGTCTTCTTGAATTCTCTCTTCTTGTGTATGGTCAAGATCTTCAGGTGGTCTTCTTTTGTCATTTCTGATTTTTATTAGTTTTGATGGAACCCATAATTTCTCTTCTTCTATATGAACATACACAAAACCTTTTCCACAGTGTAACATAATCCCTGTTGTCCATTTTAGAAGTAGGACCTTTATATGTTACTCTAATTCAGCAGTCCTTTCTGAGTGCCACTGTCTCAGCAGGTGTGCTACTTATCTCATTTAAACATTTTTAAATTGAAAAATCATCATTTAATCTATTTTGGGATTTCTCATCTGTTTTATGGCCATCTTTTAAAAATTACTGTTAGATATTTTCATAATTGTTCAACCTGTAGGATTATGTTCTATCTCTAATAGGTTTCATGTCACAGTGTCTAAAATATTGTTGAATCCCGATGAACATATTTGCTGAACCACCAACAGCACCAATTTACAAGAACATCTCCAAAATATTCACCATCCCTAACAAATGTGTAACCTTAGGATCATGCTCTCCAGAATTTAAGGCAAAAGGCTACTGGAATTCTGAATATGAATCAATGGCATAATGCAAGTCTGCAAACTGCAAAACAAAGTAGAGCAGCCACTGTATGACCCTGTTCCAAGACAACACTAAACAGGATCTGCATTTCTAATTTAGCATGTAGACCTTCATCTAGTAATTGAACCTTAAGCATACATATATAATAGCCAGTCTGACCAAGTTGGCCTATAGCTGAAGACTCTCTCCAGCATCTGAACGGGCTGCCATTTTGCAATATCTTCAAGCCTCTGTGGACTTTTCTCATCTGGAACCACCTTTCTTTTGGTGTTATTGTAAGTACCAGATTGGATTGCTCTGAAGGTTCTCTGTTTTGATTCAAAGATCCCCCAAACTCTGTTCTATGGCCTTTAATTTAGCATTTATTTTCACAACCTGATTGCTCCCAAAGAGGAAATACAAAATTAAAATCATCAGTGAAAACATTATTTGTATTCAAAGAGAAACAAACTCAAATGGTATCTAGAGGCACTGTGTCATTGTGTCTTCCTCCATTTTCATCACAGAAAATTATCTTCTTTAATCTCAAAACCTCTCCTTAAGGGCTTTTCTTTCTTAGGCCCAGCTTCCCCTCTAGACCTTACCAGTTCAGATGCTTGAGGCTTCTCAGTCTGTCTCTGGCTCCTGCTTCCAGGGAGAGGTGTTTTTTCTGCCTCACTCACTGGATGCTGACCCCTTCCTCACTCTGGGAAGTTATTGGGTCCACAAATATTTGCTCCTCAGACCGGCAAGAACCCCTGCCCAGCATTGGCTGGTTGTTTTATTAACAATACGGAGAACAAATGGTGGCATGTTTACACAAACTTGAGACAGATGATGTTAGAATAAACATCTCAATGCAATGTCCAGATTGAAACCAGGTAGTGGGGTAGAGAAATCAGCATTTGAATGAACAAGGATGGATTGTTCATTCACAAGAACATTATACCAACGCAAGTATTAAAAAGTGACTTGATGGAAAGCAAATTGTTGTTATTAGTTGGTTAAATAAGAAATGCTAAGAAAACCTCGGGCTCTTGGATGTGTTACATAATTATACTAAAATAAGTCTTTTGATACATATAAAATGAAATTTCTAAGTAATAAGACTTTATTACAATTGTATTGGCCCATTTTTAAAACCCCTCCATGCTTAGTAAGTTAACAGTGTGGTTTGTGAATTCTGTTGTCTCAGACTTAATCGAGCAGTTCCATGAGTTCACCGAACCTTGCTTGTGGCCTAAACTATGAAGTATCATAAGTAGAATGTTTAAGCTTCTTGCTAATTTTGCTGAGAAACACACCCCCATTCCCAGTGTATATATGTCAAGAATGACTTCTACATTTTTAATTACTGCCCAAAGGTCAGAAGGATAAAACCTAAATCCCCATGATGGAAAACTGCATAAAACTTAAATTCAAGTGTCAAATATTAAAGTGTTATTATAGCATATCTGTGCTCACTAGCAGAGGGACATAACTGTGAGTGACCATGTGGCCTGCAAAGCCAGAAGGAACCTAACTTTAACCCTAACCTGGATCTTCCTGGAAAAGCTTTGCCAACCCATATTCTAGACCATCCCTGTGTCCATAACAGCAGTGAACAGTCAGAGCAGTGCTTGCGATGAAGCACCTAGATTTTCTTCGAGCTGTTGGGAAAGGAGGTTGTGGGTTGGCTCTTGTGGGTTGGCTCCTAAGAATGAGAGCTCAATCAAGCTGTCTCAGACCCTCCCAACTCTGGAATCTTCAGCCATCAGAACCCAGTGGCTAAAACTGGCTTTTGCTGCTTACAGGCAGAGACGTTTAACTGGTAAAGTTGCTTGGACGAAGCTCTACTGTATGTGTGGGAGGATTGCTTAATTCCCAAGAGCCTGGCGTATCCTGGAAACGGTAGCTTCCTGGAAAAAGACGGGAAGTCAGTCTCAGTTGTCATGCTCTGGAGGACCTGTGCCTACACTGTTCTCGGGAAAAAGCCTAAAAGCCAGGAATGCAGGGGATGTTGGCCCTGTTCAAGAACTCTGCTTCACAGCACATCTCAGTCTTCTGGAGGTATCAGTCCTAGCGGACCTCAGAACTTAAGATCTTTATATCTTTGTACTAGAATTACTCGCACAACATCGGATTTATCTCTTACAGACTCTTTAATGCCATGCACATAGCAACAGCATTAATGTACCTTTAATCTCAATGAAATGTATGAGGTTGTTCACAGAAGAAAGAAACAATCCATTAACAAGGAAGAAAAGAACACATGCTGGAGAGGTTGAGGTGAAAGGGGAACCGTCCTCCATTGCTGGTGGGAATGTAAACTGGTACAACCACTTTGGAAGTCAATCTGGCGCTTTCTCAGACAATTAGGAGTAGTGCTACCTCAAGACCCAGCTATACCACTCCTAGGTATATACCCAAAATTTGTTCAAGTACACAACAAGGACGTTTGTTCAACCATGTTTGTAGCAGCTTTATTTGTAATAGCCAGAACTTGGAAACAACCCAGATGTCCATCAACGGAGGAATGGATACAGAAATTGTGGTATTTTTACACAATGGAATACTACTCAGCAATCAAAAAGGAGGAAATCATGAAATTTGCAGGCAAGTGGTGAGATCTAGAAAAGATCATTCTGAGTGAAGTATCCCAGAAGGAGAAAGACAAACATGGTATATACTCACTTATATAGACCTACAAGATATGATAAACATAATGAAATCTACACACCTAAAGAAGATAATCAAGAAAGTGGACATGGGCGAAGATGATCAATCCTCATTTAGAAAGACAAATGGGATGTGCATTGAAGGTATGACAGGAATCTACCGCAAAAGGCATCTGAAAGACTCTACCTAGCAGTGTTTCAAAGCAGACACTAAGACTCATAACCAAACCCTTGGCAGAGTGCAGGGAATCATATGAAAAAAGGGGAGTTAGTATGATATGGAAAGGATAGGAGCTCTACAAGGACCAAATATATCCGGGCACAGGGTCTTTTCTGAGACTGACACTCAACCAAGGACCATCTATGGATATAACCTAGAACTTCTGCTCGGATGTGGCCCGTGGTAGCTCAGTAACCAAGTAGTTTTCCAAAGTAAGGGGAACAAGGACTATTTCTAACAGGATCTCAAGGTCAGGCTCCTTGACTCCCTCCCCCCCTCCCGCCCGCCCAGGGGAGGAGCAGTCCTGTTAGGCCACAGAGGAGGACTCTACAGCCAGCCCTGAAGATACCTGATAAAACAGGGTCAAATGAAAGGGGAGGAGGTCCTCCCCTATCAGTGGAGTTGGAAAGGGGCAGGGAGGATACCAGGGAGGGAGTGTGGGGTTGGGGAGGGAATGAGGGAGCGGGATACAGCTGGGACACAGAGTTAACAAAATGTAACTAAAAAGAAAAATAAAATTAAAAAAAAAAACAACAAGGAAGAAAAGACTAAGTGCACGCTTTGGGTTTTCAGAATATTAGCCATTATGAAATATAGGCTCATTTTAAAGTAATTACATACGTACATAAACTATTTTGATCATTAAAAGTACATTTTTATGATTTTATAAAAGATCATTAAAAAAGAAGCATAAATATATATTTTTTTCTATTAGCTAATCCTTCTCTTTGCCAAACTTCCTTCTGTCCAGTATCTCTGGAAAAAGTTACCGGGCGACCGTAAACATAGATGAAAGAAAACAACACAACCCTGCAAAAAACGGTAGACGTTTTCAGATAAAATCTCTCATCATCAGAACAGTGGAGATTCGCTTGTTAGAGAGACAAAGGCAAAATATCACGGTGGATGCTTTTGCCTGATGGTGAGATTGTCTCCAGGTTATACAAATGTAAAAGAGTGAGAAAAGCGGGGAGGAAAGGATAAATGGCAATGCAAACGGTGGGAGAGAGAGAGACAGAGACAGAGAGATGGAGATAGACAGAGAGAGACAAAGATGGAGACAGAGACAGAGATCTCCGTTCAGATCAGCTGGCTCCCCCCACCCACGTGGGAGGTTTCCGGACGTTGCCTCATCTCGGTCTAAGTGTGTTGCAGCTTCTGCGTGCAGACGTGAGTGAGTCTCCAAGAAAAAGTCACGGGGACTGTGGGAAGGCTGTAGACCCGGCGTGGGGCACACACTGCCGTCTCTTTCCCTCCGTCCGTTACGCGTTTGCTAGGTAGAATTTTCACAACCTCCTTTCCCTTTGCCAGCATCGGAGGTTGACACAGAAATTAAATTGGGTCAAGTCCAAATGTCTCTCGCACACATGGATTTATGGGTAGGGGCGTTCGATGGTCCAAGTCCTCTGTCGCTGTCTCGAGGAATGCGAGTTGACGTCACGCCGCACTTGTTCTGAGAGCGACAACACCGCACACAAGGATCAGAACAGGCCGCTTCCTCCAGGCCACTGAATCTTCCTGCATCACAATGATGTTCATTTTGAAGAATTGCTTCCCCCCCCCAACCCCTTTGATTATGAAGTCTATTCTTTACCCACGAGGGTGAGTCACTGGGTCTCACTGGGGAGTTCTTGAAAGAGATTTTCATACTTAGTCCATTTTTTTTTTTAACATATAACCACTGGGATAATAGAACAAAAACACATTTATCTTTTATAATTGTTTCCCTCCTCTAATACATAGCAGATTTTGTGGACGCGTTAATATAGCAGCTATACTGAATAGCTCCCCTTTAAGCGAAAAACAATATGAGTAATCTATTATTTCTAAAATCTCAATTTCCTGATGCTGTTTTTTTTTTTTTTTTTTCTCTCTCCCATCAATCACCTCGGGGAAAAGCAAGGTAAGAGAACAATGAACTATGGTGAAAGCTTTTCGCTTGCAACACTGAGTGAGATTTTGGCACTATTTTGGCTCAAGGAAGGGTGTGAAAACTGTACAGGCATGTGATTCTTGCCCTGCAGCTGTTTTGCATACTGGAGGCTGTTTGGCAATTTCTGGGGACATTTCTTGGTTGTGCGTTTGGAGGAGAGAGTGGAAGGCACGTCTCTGGCATTCGGTGGGGAACGGCTGAGGATGGTGTTAACAGTCCTACCATACAGAGCACAGATTCAGCCCTGACCCACAGCATCAGTAATGTCAAAACGGTGAGGTCTTCCACAGGCAGCAGAAAAGATGTGAGCAACTGTGTAAGAGGAGCCTGGTTCTCACAGACTCCGGGGGGCACATGGACATTCGTTTAAAAAGAGGAGGGAAGCCATAGTTACCTGAAGTGGTCGATCATTCTTCTACATTTGTGGCACATTTGAAAAGGAAACTGTTTTAATGAGACATTTCATGTTTTTAGGAATTTTTTTTTTTTTTTTTTTTTTTTTTTGAGACAGGGTTTCTCTGGGTAGCCTTGGCTGGCCTGGACTCACGTTGTGGCCCAGTTTGGCCTGGAACTCATAGCAATCTACCGCCACTGCCTCCTGAGTGCTGGGATTACAAGCATGCACCCTGGGTGCCCGGCTGTTACAAACTTTTAAAGGAGAGAATAAAGCTATGACACAAACATTAAGCTTCTTAAATAGAACCATGCTTATGTTTCATAACTTTGCCTTGCTTATTCGGTATACTGTAACGTTTATGCTCTGAGTGACAAAAAAAAAACCAGATAAAATCTAAGGGTTTTAAGTGGCAGATTATGGAATTAAAATCTAGTCATGAGAAATGTATGTGTGAGTGGAGGTTCTACACACACACACATACACACACTCATACACATGTTTTATTTGTGTAAGTTAGACAGTCCCCAATCTACTGGATAGATTCAAAACTGTAGACTCAGGAAAGATTTGATGTTGCAGAGCTGAATGGGACGGCTGGAAATGGTTAGGGTGTGTGTGTTTGGAGGCAGAGTTCTTTCGGAGGACTGCGAGAGCTAGTGTGCTCAGCACCGCCACCTTGCCTGGGGGTGTTTGGGTTTGCTGATGATTACTAAGCTGCTTGCAGAAGTAACACCTTCCCTGCCTTCATCTCATGGGACATTTCCCCCAGAGTGCAGGAACTCCAGGCCTTTGGATTACGGCCACTCTAACAATCTCATCGTTACAGCTCCTATTTCTATTCTGAGCTATCGGGACAGGGACTTTGAGTAAGTATGTAGCATTAATTTTCTACTTTCTCAAGCACACAGGTTATAAGAAAATGTTACAGTAAAGGCAAATGAGACAATATTAAAATATATTTGAATATTATTTTTGATATATATATCTTGATATATATGTGTATGCAGAATCGTTGTATTGCTTGGTAGAATTAAATTTAGTAATAAAAGCTCCTCTAATCTAAATTATGTAATTCCATCTCCAAATTCTATTAACTTATGACTTTGAGAATACAGTGTCCATCCTGAATTCTGGAAGATAAACATGCAAACCATAGAAAGTACACAAAGTAAATGTTAAAATGCCTTCAGCTTCCCTTTGAAGGCTGTTTGGTTTATTTTCAACTTTTTAGGTTTAAAAGAAATGGTGCAGTAAGCGCCATTGAACAAACATCATTTACCTGTACTTTTTTTGTTGTTTTTGTTTGTTTGTTTTGTGTTTTTTTTCTGGAGTTACAACTGGTGAGCTAAAGCCTGCAGCCACAATAATTGCTCTATTAATAAAAGAATAGTTACCATTTCTCTGTTAATACACACTCATCTCTCCACCGTAGAGCTCTTGTCAAGAGACTCAGTAACACTGTGACCTCTCCCACATGGAGTTTGAGTTGTAATGCTAATCACACGACTATCAAAATATTAAACTATGGACTTCTTTGAGTGTTTGCCACCAAAACTACACACTCCATATGGGCCACGCTTCCAGTTTTAACTTCTCAAAAATAAATTTAAAATGCATGTTAAGAATATAATTACACTGAATAAATTGTAATAAATAAGAAATAAAAAATTTAAAAAGAATATAATTACTGTGTAAAAGGCTACACAATTTGGCCTGTAACTTCTGCTGTACAGGACTTGAAAGCTCACAGGACTCTTCTTTCTTGGCCTCTTTTCAAGTCATGTCTCAGGTCAACTCTGGATTTCTTGCTGTTGCTTTGTTTTTGTTTTCTGAAGCCAAAGTCACTTGACTTGAGTTGTCATATTGAGGAATACGATCCATGGAAATGGTCTTTACCGGGACAGGGACTTTGTTTCTTTGATAACGCCCATTCATTTTTACTGAAACACCATGTGACCTTGAATTGGTAGGTTCCAATATTTATTAATTTTTTTAAAAATAATTCTGTGCTTGACTTCCTCCTTTAGGCACTCCAAGTATATACCTCTGTTTGCTTTGTCCTCTAAAGCTTTTGTTTCTTGCCCGGTCTGAGTGCGCTCTTTTGGCTTTGCTAAACTGCCTTAAGCTTTTTTTTTTTTTCTTTTATGGCCCTGATTTTATCTATTCTCCTTATGTTGCTTCCAAAAGATTTTTTTTTTTTTAAATTTTGGGATGTTTCCATATCTCCCTCCAATTTCCTGCCTGTTCAAGCATTTAGAGAGGACTTTGTTTCATTAAGTTCTGTGATTACAGGAGTGCTGTTCAGTTCTCATAAGCTTCACCCTGAAACAACCCTCTTCCTTCCTTTGTTCAAAGTGGGAATGTTCCAGGACTGTCAGTTGCTGCCTAAAGCACCACACAATGCTGATTCTTACAAGCCATAATCCTGTGTGTGTGTGTGTGTGTGTGTGTGTGTGTGTGTGTTGCTTACAGCATCAAACCTAGGACTTTGCATGCTTTGGGCAAACTCTCTATAGTGGAGATTCCTTTTTAGCCCTGAAGTTTGTAAGTCAGGCATGGTAAGAGATGAACAACAATAATTGGTAAAATAAAAAAGTCTAATGCTATATTATTGTAGACACCCAGCAATTTTGTTCCTTGGGACCATTAAGTAGAAGAGTGTCACTGCGTTAGAAGCAGTGTGACATCATCACAGTTGACCTGATAACAGTGGTAGCTACCAAGTGACTTGTAGGTGTGTGGTGTGGATACTGTAGGACAGACAAAGGGAGGCTTCACATGCTGGGCCATGTTAAGTGGCAGGGAGATATAGGATTGCAGGCCACAATCCCATATATCATGCAGGTTAGACCTACAGTGATATTTTTAATTACAGAAACTGTTTGATTTCTTTGGACCTTGGAATCTACAAAACAATGAAACTTCATTGGATATTTGCTAGTTTACTCCTAACTGTGGATGCTGATCTATTTTCACTTCATGTAATGGGAGACTTTGACAATAAATTTAAAATGGCCTCTGTGCAGGTTGCTAGAAACCATTAATAGCTTTAAAAATTCAGATCAAGACAGAAAGACCAGTTATCTTAAAACTAAGAAAAACTAACATTGAAGAAATTTCCAAGTGACGGCTGCTCTGGGGACATCAGCTAGAAAAAGGATACACCCTCATTCTAGTTGTGGTTTGGTTCTTCCACATCTGTGTGTACGGAAGCAAGGCCACCAAAGTGCTTAGCAATGCCAAACTGGCAAAGAGGAAACAGATGGAGACTTGATACTACCCAGAGCACACTCTCAGCACACGCATGCGATTTTTGTTTTGTTCTGAGAGGACAACTCATTTGCCGTAGAAACATGTGAATGAAGAGCTTTGAAGCTCTTCAGGACAGATGTACACATCACTCTCCCTAGTGCAAGCAGGTAGCTGAAAGGGACTTCACATTCCCATGGTTATATGACTCTCTTCTTTCTAAATTACCACTTCATCCAAGGTTTGCCCATGTCTATCTCCGTGGACCTTTTACAGTGCTGTGATCTGGGTATAGCTTTCACTAGCATTTTCTGCAAACAGGAACAAGTCATAGCGTGTGTTTGCTAGGATAGGACACCGCACTGGCTGGCTTTATGCCAAATTGACACAAGCTAGGACGACCAGAGTGGGGGGGAACCTCAATTGAGAAAATGCCTCCAAAAGGCTGGAGTGTGGACAATCCTGTAGGGCATTTTCTTAATTAGCAATCGATCTGGGAGGGCCCAGCCTATTGTGGGTGGTGCTATCCCTGGACTGCTGGTCCTGGGAAATAAAAGGGAAAAAAAGCAGGCTGAGCAAACTATGAGGAACAAGCCTGTAAGCAGCACCCCCCCCATGGCCTCTGCATCAGCTCCTGCCTGCAGGCTCCTTCCCTGCTTGAGTTCCTGTCCTGACTTCTGCTCTTGATGAACTGAGAGGTGGTAGGATGCCTGAATAAACTCTTTGCTCCCCAAGTTTTTTTTTTATCATGTTGTTTCTTCACAGCAAAAGTAACCCTAACCAAGACAGTCATTAAACATCGCCTTTCCTTATTTTCAATTAAACAAATTAAATAAAAATACCCCATTGGCATGCTTCACAGGTCTTTATCCAGACCTTCGCTACTGGCCCCGAATCTCTTCTCTCTGTACTAGACTCCTGTTCTCATATATTCTGTTGAAGGCAAGTGCTTAGTCTCACGTGAATGTGGTGATAAAGTCCTCATGGCTGAACAATTTGTGGTTTCATTTGGCCTTGTTGAAAATTACATAGCCTGAAACATTTCATTAGTATCAGAAAGAGAATAATATAAATTTCCAACCCCCATTAAAGTGAATGGTTAGGGATTGAATAAGCTTGAAAACCCATTGTATTTTCACATATTGGAGACATTCATTTGGGTGATAGACTATAAAAAAGCTGTTTTGTAGATTAAATAGTTTAATCGCATTAGGTTTTCGGAATGTTAGGAGTCTTCCTCGAGAAACTCTAAATGAGAATTCATATGCATTTAAAAGAGTCTGAAATGTATTCGAGATTCTCATTAGATAACACATATTCATTATCACTACAGAGTTATTTTAAGAATGGTTTCATATGCTCTATGATGCTAAGCACTTAGGAAGGTCAGACATCTTTTTAATTATAAAATAGTGTTGACAAGTTATAAACTATTGGAATACAGGAGAGAGCAACGTACCACTGCTCTAATAAACCATTGCTTTTACTTTGTTACTCAAACCTTTGCAGGTTTAAAAATTTTTTTTTATAAATTATGTGTATGTATGTGCTCTTATGTGCATCAATGTACATACATGCATGCAGAATCTCATGGTAGCCAGAAGAATGTGTTATATGTCCTGGAACTGGAGTTCTAAACAGTTGTGAGCCCCTCTGTGGGTGCTGGGATCTCAACCTCAGCCAGAGCAGTAAGCACACATAGACCCTGAGCCATCCCTCCAGCTCCGTGTGTAAGCTTTGTAGAGTTGCATTATCTGGGCTCAGCAGCCTGTTCAGTAATGTGTTCAGTAAATTTTAAAATTTGTTAGATTTTCATAAGTATATTTGCGGTGGTAGAGATAACGAAAATAGCTAAAAGGCTTACTGCAGCTTGATTAAACTTTGCTGGTTTCTTGTTTTTTCATTTTCATTTCCTATTTCATTTTTTCATTTCCTATTAAAATATCACTACCATTATATGGGCATTACACACACTGTTGAACCCTATTTAGACATTTTTATTAAGAAGCAGGGTTAAACAAAGTAAAACTTGTAACAGTTTTTATAGTACTTGATACAGATAGAAATTTATATATTTTGTATACTTTTTCGATAATTTATAGTTTATGTATATAATAGATATTTATTTCTGTTACATGTAATATATGCAATGTATAAAAGTTGTTTGTGATGTATATATACAGTGTATAACAATTCATGTTGCATATTGTATGTAATATATACAATGCACATAATGTACATATCTTTATAATTCATATATACAATAAATACAATGTCTATAATATAGTATATATAATATGTTTATGTATATAATAAATTATATAAATTTAGATAGATGAGCAATATAGAAAAAAGACCACTATTAAGTTAGAAATTTAAGAAACCATTTTGAATAATACAAAATTATTTTTATTTTGTTTTGTTTTAAACTGACAATTTTGACAGGATGGGTCTAATTAAAATACTGTTATAGTAAGACAGAATGTAATAAGATGTCCAAGAAGTTTTTAGTGGAATTTAGCAAGAAGGAGAGAATGAGAAAGAGGGTACTTCAGTTGAGTGTGGAAGGAGAAACAGAGAAGTTACATTTAAAAAGGAGATTTTTTTTTCTACATTTTGTTCCTTTACTTCAACTTTGTCTGAAGAAAATAATTCTCACCACCTGCTATTTCAACAAAACACTTACTGGTTTTGTCCCAGAGTATTCCTCTCTTTCTGTGCGTCACCTAAAGGCTCATGGGAAGCTTAATCTCCATCTAGTTGTACTGTCACCACCAGAGCTCTGGAGCCACCAGAAATCAGTGTCCGACCTGGTGGGGGACCATGTTTCCATTATAAAGCCCAAGTCTGGAGATTACAGCTGAGGTGTTATTTTTGTATGTCCCATAATTTCTAGTGTTCAGAAATCCTGAAAACCCACTGGTCTTTTTTTCATTTGTCTAGTACCAGAGACTTAGCAGCTTTTTGATATCAGCAGTAGGCAGAATGAAATAACAGAGCTGGGAGACTCAGTGTAGTTCCTGCATGAGGGAAGGTCTGCCACTGGCTTACCCTGAAAGCTGCGTGTGTGTGTGCTGGGGGCTTATGTGTGTATGTGCCCAAGTCTACGTGGGCCAGAGCAATGGCTCCTGAGCAACCCTATCATCTCAGTAAGGTAGGAGCAAAGGAGACACTACAGCTCTGAGTGTTTTGTCGCCTTTACCTTTGTTGTGGTTTGGATCTACAATGTCCTCAAAGGTCATGGGTTAGAGATTTGATCTCCAGCATGGCATTGTTGGAAAGCGTTGCAAGCTTTAAGAGGTGGGGGCTTAGGAGGGCTGTAGGTTGTCAAGGCTGTGGGACTCCACTCTCTGCCTCCTCCTTTGTTTTGCTTCCTGGCTACCCACTGTGCAACTGTCCCTGCTCTCTGGTCCCCGCCATGTTGTTCTGCCTTGCCACAGGCCCCAGAGCAACAATGGGCTAATTGATCAGACCTAGAAAGCTCCAAAGCTGTGAGGCAAAAGTCCTTCATTTCTCTTTGTCATTGCTTACCTCAAGTAATCGGAGTAGTGATGGAAAGCTGACTAGCATGGCCTGGAAGACCCACAGTCTTCTTTAAGTTAGAAACCGGTACTGCAGAACTGTGTATGTAGGTGGTTACTGGTTCTGCCACTGAAAGCAAAGCATAAGATGAATATCAGCTGGGGGTAGAGGTGGGGAAATGGTTTCTATATAGGCATGGGCCTATTTGTGTCTGTGTTCAGCAATTCAAATGGATCTGGGGGGCACAAAAAATGGCACACGGGGCTGAGTGCTTGTGTGTTTAAAGACAGAGTTGGCCTATGGACAGAGAGCCAGTAGAAGATCCAGGGAGAGAGCTGGAGAGATGACTTGGCGGTTAAGAGTGTATACTGCTCGCGCAGAGGACCTGAGCTCAGCTCCCGGCATCCAGACCAAGCTATTCACAGACACTTTTAATTCCAGTTTTAGGGGATCCAATGACGCTGGCCTCTGCAGGCACCCACATTCACACGCACTCACTGCCATAAACATAATTTCCAAAACAAATGTCAAAAAGAGAAGGAACGGTCGGTGAAACAGCTTTTAGGACAGAGCTTTCTCATCCATGAAGATATGGCTGAGCAGGCAATAGAAACTGAAGGAGACAGCCCCAGCATTGATGGGGGCATCTCCATTGAATGACCGCACATATAAGCATACTTAGAACACCAAGCTATATTTTACAACGGTTCAAATAACAAATCTCATACCACGTGTATTCTGACACAGTCACAAACTAGAGGGCTTGAAATAAATGTCATATTTCATAACATTATAACGTACGTCTCTTGAGAAACCAACTTTATCCACTTTTATGGTCTACATTTTATAAGAAAATTCAAAAAATGTAGGATCTTCCATATTTTCAGGATTTAGTTTCATTTCTTATTTTCAATTCCTAAGTTTGGCCATTGACATTACTTATTAAGCTCTGTAAATATTCAAAATACAAATTTCTGGGCAGTGCCCCAGGACCACTGAAGCATAATCTCCAGGAATGGGGGCCAAAATTTAGTATTTTAACAGGTGCGTCAAGGAGCCTTAGGCAGCAAAAGAACATTAACTCCTTAAATTTCTCCCTCTTCCTTTGGATCTAGCGCAGTTCTAGAAAGTACACTGTTAGCTACCTTTCCCGTTGTTGCGACACAACTCTCGATAAAAGGATGAAAGGGAAAAGGGTTGTGCGGTTCTCGGGACTTATGTCGTTTGTGAAGGATTGTGAAGAACACAGATACTCATATTGCGACAGCTAGAAAGCAGAGGGAACGAGGGTGTGGGGAGGAGTCAGGCCAGAAATAGCCAGTAAGTAACCTCCCCCCCCCGCCCAGTGACCCATGGTCTGCAGCTAGGTTCCCCCCTCCTACCTTTCACTGTCTTTCAATAAGGATATCGTCCTGTAAATCTATAAAGAAGTTCACTAGATCAAGGCCCTCATCATCTAGTCGCTTCTGTAACTATCCTCATCAACAACTCTAAGAGGTGTGCAAATGCCCTCATGGACATGCCCGGAGGTACGCTTTTCTAATCTCTTAGGTATGTCTCAATCCAGCCACTTGACAATTTAACTGTCTGTCACAGGAAAAGTGGATTTAATTAAAAAATTTTTTTTTTGAAAATATATGTAAGAACCAGCCCCAGGGAATGTAATACTTCGTTAAAAATATTTGTTTTATTTTTAATTGCATGTATATGTGTATGTCTCTGTGTGAGTGTGTGCGCACGTGAGTGTAAGTACTTGCAAAATTCAGAAATGGGCACCAGATTCTTTGGAGCTGGAGTTACAGGTTGTTGTGAATGGCCTGATGTGGTTATTGTTAACCAAATTCAGGTCCTTGCAAGAAAAGTATATACTCCTAACTAATGAGCCATCTCTGCAGCCCAGTATTTCTTCACTTTAATAATTAATAAAAAAGATTCAGTGTTTTGTAAAAGAGGCTGAAGGAACACCAATAATAGCACACACTGAGTCATTGCCTTGATGAAAGTTTAGTATCAGGTTTTGTTTGATTCATAAAAACAAAGATTTGAGATTTCTGATACTTCAAGCACTGTGGAGCAATGAACACATACATTACTATTAAGTATTAGACGAATATGTTTTTATGTTACTTTAAAGCCCCAGCACAAGTGCTTATATTGACTTTACCATAATTATTACACAGACAGGTCATGATACTAGTAGTTATTCCTTAAATGCAAGAGTAGGACTTGCGTAGGACTTGCAAGAGTACAAAAGCAGGAAGTTAGATTTCAAGACAGTAGAGAAGAAAATGGTTCTCATTTTTAAAAAACTGGTTCAACGAGCTTGTGAGCAGATTTGCCTCAGCAGAGCATAGGCCAAGAAGAGTGACTACAAAAATATTCTGGGAGGGGATTTCCTACCAAACCAGGCTTTCAATGGCAAGCATGCTTTGCATTGGTCGAACTAGTTGCCTTTCAGGTATTTATTTACTCTGCTTTTGAGTTTTGTATATGTCTAGTCCTTGTCTTTCACTTTCTGTCAAAATGAAAACCTTTTCTTCCCTGTGAAAATGTTCTGCCAACCAAATATTCTGTCTCCCCCAGGACCCAAGAGCACAGCTCCCGCGTCTAGTGAGATATTGCTGTAACTATTTTTGTCATGAGCAGTAAGCATTAGGCATTCACCCTTCATCACCTTAAGAACCAGTGGACGAGTAACTGAGAGAGTTTTAATAATGAGGCAAGGCGAGGTACTGAGGATTTTGGGGAGCAGTTTCTCCACATTTCACCCTTCCCTTTCCTAGTGAAACAACCTTACTGAAAGAAAAGGGGAAATCCAGGAGCTGATCGAGGGTAAAACTGTAGGAGCTGAAACCTGTTGGTCAACTGTGTTCTTGTAATTGAGGTGATATGTGTCCTGTCAAGAAAGCTGGAGACAGAAATACACCTCTATAATCTCTAAAAACTGTCCCATCAGCATTTTCCAATGACTGGTGCAGATAAATGTAGGCTCAAACAAGGGGCAATAATATGACAACCACAATGGAACGAGAGCCTTTCCCTCCTAACTTTCTCTGGACGATGCTTTCGAGGGAGTACGAGTCCTAGGAGAGGTACTGAGCATGGGCACACCAGCTGCTTTCACACTTCTGTGGGTGAAGACTTGATTCCAGGAACAACTGGATACAAGAAAAGTTCATCCACTTTAGCCCCTTGTACTGTGGAGAAATTTATTATGTTACATTTTACCATTTAATAACTCTGTGTGTGTGTGTGTGTGTGTGTGTGTGTGTGTGTGTGCAGTTTGATCATAGAAAGGTGAGTGTTTCCCTGAACAAAATGTGAGAGAAATAAGGAAAGATGGTGGGAATGTGTCCGTGTAAAGATATGCCTCGTGGTAAAGATCAATGCATACGTCAGAACTGGGTGGTTTTCAAGAATTATTGACTTGATGCAAATTCTGTTTTTAAGGCTGTATTTGAAACTATCAGAATCCATATCAATTTTTTTGTTGTTGTGCATTAAAAAAAAAAATTACGATGATGCAGTCTACTTGCTGTTAAGGGCCTGTGTGAAAACACCAGCGGGAGAGCAGCCCTCTCTTCTGACTGATTAAAACGCGTGGTGCTGCTGTGATGATCTCCTCTGTGTTGCCTTTGGCTGAAGATGACACCACAAAGCTCGCTCACTGACGCACATGGGCAGCTGATAGCAGCTGGCCCATGTGAACGTAAGCCAAGTGTGTATTATCAGAAAACAGCCTAAAAGCTCCGCAAACCCCCCACTGTCTGACTTGAAAACACTCCTTTTCTAATCTTTTAATGACTCAGTAGATGATAGTTTTAATTTCGCATGCTGAAACACTTGGAGCAAAGTGTGAAGTGAGACTAAAGGGCTATTCTTTACTGGCTGTGAGCGCATAGGTATGACCTGCTCCCCAATGGCATGGTAACAGAATTATATGAAATTACTGTCATTTCTTTGGCTTTATGGTTAGGTATTAGGCAGCCTTTTCAAATGTTTAATTCATATTTTATTTAAACACTGGTAAAATTAAAAAAAAAAACAATCAAATACCACCATAAGGTTTCAGAGACCTAGAAGTTACATCAGGATTTCTTATAGTGAATGTATAAATTTCATTCTCCATCACTTCATATTTTTCTACCTGCCTATCCCTTTTTTTCCCTTCTGAGGCAGGTTTTGATTAAATTGTTTCTATACCTTTTCTTGGTTAAATTCCATGCTTGTTAGGATTATTCAAATATAATCCAGCAGTGAGCCACAGTGACTCAGGGTCGGATTTCTGTCTTGTATAGCTTTTTATTGTTTCTGTATGTCCACTATTAATTCATTCCCACAGTCCCCACAGGACAGACTTGGGGTAGCCTTTTTAATTTTAATGTGCTTACGTAGGGAAAGCATTGCTTGGGTTTGCTTTGGGGGAGCCTCCTGCAGGAAGCAGTGGTTGCTACCAGATGCTGTACTTACATCTGCTCCAAGTGTATGCGCCCTGGTGCTGCTTCCAGCCAATGGCTGGGCTTGGTAGGGGTGTTAGGGCCCATTCTTGCCATGGTATCACCAAGCACCCTTTGCTGTGAAAGTTTCCATTGGCCTGGCCAAAACTTTCTCATAACTGTGTTGTAGTTTAGAAGTTTCTTGCTTATTTCTTCATTTCCTCTCTCCTTTCTTGGGAGGGCTTCTCATCTGCTTCACAGTCTGAAGGCTCTTCAAGCCTAATCCCAGACCAGCCCCTTGCTATTTCAGACAAGATTTTGGAACTGGCTTGATTTTGCCCACACGGTGAGGAGCTGTGAATTCCATGGAGCTGGGCTAGGTACAGTTGGAGGTCCAATCACTACCAAGCATTTCAATCATGGTGATTTGGGAAACTGGGCATCCAGAGAGCTGATCACTGATGGGTAATGTCCTGCTGATGTTCTACAAGGGAAAGTGAAATATTATGGAGGTGGTAGTGGTAAATAAATATTTAAGAACTCATTTTGAGGGTCAGAACCACTTTTGGTAACTTAAAGGTAACTGCTTATCTTCTACAGAGGAAGAGCACAGATGAGAAACAGATACAATATTTTAGAGTTAAAGTCATAAAGTATTTGAATACAGAGCCCTGGGGTGCTGAAACAGGGTATGGTAAATGTCCTTAAGGAGTGTCCAGGACAGCTGAGGCTACACAGAGAAACCGTATCGTAAAAAACCAACCAACCAACTAACCAACTAACCAAAGCAGCAATTTCATCCATGTCTAGCTTGGGAGTTATTTACAGAAACCTAATTAAGGAGTTATTTACAGGAGTATGGGTTACTTATAGTAACACACAAGGATAGTCTCTGCTATAGCAATTGATGCCTAATTTTATATTCTCAGTGAGGGATGGTGTTCTCTATCTGGAGTACTTCTTTCCTCCCAGGAGGAAATGAAAGTAGGCCCATACTTGTGATAGTATTGTCCAGGTAACCACAACTGCTCTGATTTCAAGACAGCAATGGCGCCCGTGCCTGCCATTCCCAGGGGACTAAATTCCACAACATCTGAATTCTACAAAGAAACAAGTAATCAGAGACTACTGCTGCCCACATACCACATACTTAGGCAGATGAAACAAATTTGCTTATTGGGTATGTGTGTGTGTTAGCAATCTATATTATTATCTTATATACTATATAACTATGTACATATATATTTATATAGTGAAATTAGGTAATATTGCCTCTGTTGAGAGCGAAAAGTGTGCTATGTGCTTTTAGTTATTCAACCCATCCCTTTCTCATCGGACATTCATTGAATGAACTCCTACTATGTGCCTGACATCTTTTTCAGCCTCAGCCTAGTGCAACTAATGCAAATGAGGGGCTGTCCGATGTGTGAGTCTAGTACCTCAGAGTATGGCTTACAGTATGGCTGTTTGCCATGGGGCAAATGTGAGACCTCTGCTGGGTTCACCTATTTAACAAGACGGGGAGCTGCTACCTTTTACAACATAGGGGAAAAGTTATTCCACCATTATTGATTTTATGGCAAGCACACTCAAATGCTCAGTGGTAAGCCTGGAAGTTGACATACGTAATTTCTCTATTGTAATTAAGCAGGTAGATAATTATAATACCTTTTAATGACATTTTCTTCCTACATATTAAAAAAAGGATTTTTTATATTTATTTTTTATATATTAAAAAAAACCTTGAAGGATTTTCAACCCTTATGGGAAGATTACCACTAATGTATCATGTACAAGTCTCTCTTGAGCTGCAAATCATAATGGCACTGACTTTGAAGAAATAATTTGCTGCAGTAATAATTTATACAAAGTTAAAAGAACTATTGTGAGCTTGAGGAAGAGTTGTAGCTGTTTTTAATTCATCACCTAAAATAAGCTGTTGTGGATTGTAGTATGTTTCCTTGTTAACGACTTACTTCAGTAGTTTATTGAAGCATGAATAATAATGACTTGTACAGCCTATTAGAGTCATATTTCCAATTCTGTTTGTGTTTACATTGGTTGCAGTTGAAAATAAATGAGCATTACTGGACCCTTTGTGTATGTGAGGCTTTACTGGAGACAATGAAGTGTTATAAGCGATCAAAGGCCGTACTGAAAAAACGGCAGGAGAAAGGCAAATGGGCCTAAGTGCTGTCTTGCAGTGGTTACTGTCATGGCACGAGTTACTGCACTTTGTGGTGAACAGACTTAAATAGCTGGGCACCTCTGAAAGTGGTGTTAACCTTTGGTCAGATACAGGCATGGGCCAGAGACAGACAGAACATTAATCACCAAGAGTTGAGCAAGGAGGATGAGTTATACCGATCAAACACGGGCGACTTTATGACCCTCTTCGGGAACATGTAAGCATTTAAGTCTTTGGGATAATTCACAAGTGTGATATTGCCAGTCTGTTTAAGAGATGCAGAAACTATGCAGTGCTTTTAGAAAGCAATTTTAATAGCAGTCTACTGGAAACCAGACAGGGAATAGCGCTATTATGGTAATGACTTTTATTTTATTATGGCAGACCCGTTAATTGATTCCATATTGATAGAATAAAAGTGCCTTTCTAGAAATTCCTTTGTCCTTCTAGGAAGAGCCAGAGGGGGCAGGATGTCTCACTTTTGGTCTCTGCCTTACTTTTTATTCTTCATTCAGAACTTACTTTTCCTAATAAATGTGTGGAAAATATCATGTGACTCAAGACAAAAACAAGACTATGGGATCTCTAATTTTCTTAAGCAACTGAAATGAGTCTAAACACAGGCATTCCTGACTTTGCTTGACACTAGGGTGTTTGTAGAGACGATTTACTCAGCATAATATGCTCCCTAGCTTCTCAATACATCACACTTTTATGGCTTTCAAATATGATTCCTGTTACTCTTCCTATATTTCACGATTGCAATAGAATAAACTCCACAACAAATCGAACACATTAGGGCTTTTTAGAATAACTGTGTCCTTCTGCTTCCACACAGGATCCAGTGACAGGGACTTCCCATGTGAATCACACAGAAAGCAATGGCTCCAGTACCCGCCTCTCTGTGCAGCACAGAGCACACCAGATGTACCCTGGGAACTGAGAAGGCCTGCTCTGCTGAGGAGGAGGAGGCTTCTGTCAGAACTCTGTGGCTTGCCCTGTATGAGAACTGCAGAAGGGACTAATTCTTGATTCAAGATGTAGTTGGGACTCAAAGTTGGTTCCTTCTTTTATTTTTATTTTTATTTTTTTGCTTCTCTCACCAATAGAGCTGGTAGGATCTCACTTGGACTTAGTTGATTTACAGCTCAAGTTTTAGTGTCATTTCTGTCGATGTGGTAGAACAGCTGGACAGAAAGCAACGTAGGTGAGGCAATGTTTATTTTAGCTTACAACCCCAAGCCGTAGTCCATTATTACAGAGAAACCCAGGTGGCAGGAACACGAAGCCACTCGCTCACACTAGAGAGAGCACGTGTGAGCATGCCAGTGCTCAGCCAGCTTCCCCTGCTTACAAAGTCCGAGACCCCATGCCAGGGAAGGGTGCCATCCACCCATTCTCAGGCTGGGTTTCCCCATGTCAATTAAGATAATCAAGAAAATCCCCCATAAACCAGCCCGATCCAGACAAGTTTTGTCAAGTTGACAATTGAGACACATCATCGCCGCTCAGAGATCTGTTTGAGTAAAAAGCCTGAAGGACAAATCTTGAGTGGCTGAAGGGGAAATAATAAATGCAGAGCCACCCTGGGCTTCTCTGCTTCTGACTGTTCAGGAGAAAGGGGTTCAAGTTCATCAATTTATGATTTTACATGTACGTCCAAGTATATGATTCCTTTTTTTTTGGGGGGGGGCTAGTTTTCTTGAGACTAGGTATAGGTATCACCCAACAACCAGGGCTTGCCTTGAGCTCATGGTAATTCTTCTGCTTCAACTCCCAAGTGCTGGAATTACAGCTATCATGACTAGCTCTCATTCTGAATGACTCTTGTAAAGCATATAAGAATCATCTAATCATTTTACTTTGTTACTAAGACTATTATTTTGAACCTACTGAATTATCTTGAGATGTTCTTTGAAAGTAGCTTTCTGTAGATTTCTGGATTCTTAATTTGATTCTATGGGTTGGTGTATCTGTTCTTATGTTGATACCATGCTGTCTTTATTGCTATATAGCCTTATAGTAAATATTAAGACTAGCTGATTAGATTCTATGTGTTTTCTTTATGTCCCTTTCAGATCATTTCTATATAAATTTTAGGTTAAACATTTAGTCAGTTAGAATCCTTGTTGGAATTACATTGGGTAAATTGACACTTTAAGAATTTGATTTCTTTCCCCCTTCTTTCCCCTTTCCCTTATATTCTTTCTCTTCTTCTCCCTCTACCTATTTCCTCTCTTCTTTCTACCCCCCCATTTGTGTGTGTGTGTGTGTGTATAACATGTTGGTTAGTGCAGGGACATGCATGCGGAGACAAGAGGACAATTTTGGGAGTGGATGCTCTCCTTTCAACTTTGCTTTAGGGAAAAGGCAGGCCTTCTCCTCCTCATCCCCCCTCCATTTTGTCATGGGGACAGCTGTCTTCCAAGCTTCCCTGTCTCAGTCTCCCTTATCACATAAAATCTGGAGTTACAGATGCACACTACTGGTTCTAGCATTTTTACATGAACATCAGGGATGCTTTAGGTAAAACTGAGAATCCTTGGTCTTTTCACAAATAAGATAAACATATTAAAATCTGTACACCTAAAGAAGCTAATCAAGAAGGAAGACCCTGGGTAAAATGATCAATCCTCCTCAAAAAGACAAAATGGACAGACATCGGTAGAGGGAGAAAACAGGCAACAGGACAGGAGCCTATCACAGAGAGCCTCTGAAAGACTCTACCCAGCAGAGTATCAAAGCAGATGCTGAGACTCATAACCAAACTTTGGGCAGAGTACAGAGAATCTTATGAAAGAAGGGGGAGATGAAAGACCTGGAGGGGACTGGAGCTCCACTGGAGAGCAACAGAACCAAAAATCTGGGCCCAAGGGTCTTTTCTGAGACTGATACTCTAACCAAGCACCATGCATGGAGATAACCTAGAACCCCTGCACACGTGTAGCCCATCGCAGCTCAGTCTCCAAGTGGGTTCCCTAGTATGGGGAACAGGGGCTGTCTTTGACATGAACTCAGTAGCTAGCTCTTTGATCACCTCCAACTGAGGGGGGTACAGCCTTACCAGGCCACAGAGGAAAACAATGCAGCCACTCCTGATGAGATCTGATAAGGTAGGGTCAGATGGAAGTGGAGAAGGACCTCCCCCATTAGTGGACTTGGAGAGTGGCATGGGAGGAGATGAAGGAAGGAGGATGGGTTGGGAGGGAATGGGGGAGGGGTCTAGAGCTGGGATACAAAGTGAATAAACTGTAATTAATAAAAAATAATTTTTAAAAATAAAAAAGACACGATTTCTACCTTTTCAAATCCTACCTCTTGACCATGTAGCTCACCAATAATGGCTGAAGCCACATGTTTATTTATAGTTTCAAAGGTCATGTGACTCCAAACAGGAAGTAATTCATTGACAATATC
The DNA here is from genome assembly GCF_030254825.1 of Meriones unguiculatus. Lineage (NCBI taxonomy): Eukaryota > Metazoa > Chordata > Mammalia > Rodentia > Muridae > Meriones > Meriones unguiculatus. The sequence goes on along the minus strand of NC_083367.1, from coordinate 22,086,067 downwards.
TTCTGTTATTAGGGAGACACTTAGTTCTAAGCAGCCCTTAGAGCTAAAGTTCAGAAACCTGCTCTACAGTGTGGGTATTGACTATTCAAGTTAGTGCATGGAAAGAGACTGCAAAAACATCTTGGTCATAGTCAGGATCTCGCTGCATTTGGAAATGGGCCGAATCTACACAGCTTGTGATTTGCTGGGACTTGGGCAGTACAGATACATGAAGTACATTCTCAGGTTGCAGCGTCCTTGCATACTCCACTTACATAGGAACTCAGCGTGGAGGGCACCTCGGGCTTTTGCTCACCTAGCATGCTCGCATATGGGGTCAGAGGACAACCTTGCAGAGTTGTCCCCTCCTCTCTTTATGTGGGAACAAGGAACAGAGCTCAGGGATCAGGCTGATAGGGAAGGCGCTTTTATTCGCTGAGTCTTTGCATCAGGCCCCTCAACAGAATATTTTTGTTTTTGTTCCTGGAAATTACCAAGATACAGATCTCTGTTTAGTTACTTGTATCTGTGGATTTGGGGGCCACATCAATAATAAATCTAGAGAGTCTGGTGCCTTGGTGGGGAAGGGTAGGTAAGTGATTCATAAACCCGTCCTAACAAAGTTCATTTCCCTCTGGAGACACACATTTCATGCCTGCACGACATAAAACACTACCACAGAGATCCACAACATCTGACAGACACAGGCTCCCTAGATCAGAAGGTTGTACAGGGAACAGGTTTGTTTTGGAATCAAATAAATGTTATTTAAATTTGGAAATTGATACATTTGTAAAAGATTCTGGAGAAATACAGTAATACCTGCAATCCGAGAATGTTTTTAATCTCCTCTGGGCACATTTGCTTAAAAATCAGCAAAACCATTTGAAAACCCATTTACTTGGAATTCTTGTGGCTATCTCACAAGAATCAGAGTGTCACAGCACAAATCCTCCTGGCTTAGCTGCAGACATGGAAACCACAGAGTTGTATTTTTCTCAAAGGTCCTCCGAATGTCTTTCTTCCTATGGGGAGCTGAAGGAAAGAATCAATAAGATTAAACTTATTCTAATATAAATGCATCCAGCATGGGAATTTCAAACCAATGGCCACAATTATTCTAAGTGCTTTGTCTGACCCTGGGTTTAAAAGTGTAAATTAATAACAGTATTTGACATGTTGTATAAGAGAGTTTTGCCTTCATGTATGCCTGTGTACTGTGTGTGTCTGGTACCCTCAGAGGAGTTGCGTGTCATGGAACTAATGTAAAAAACTGTTGTGAGCCACAATGTGAGCTCTGGGAACTGAACCTTGACCCTCCGCAAGAGAAGCAAGTGCTATCACTGATTCATCTATTCAAGCCCAATGTATCAGATTTCTATGTATACTGAGAGTTGATTCTGGTGTCCATCATTGAACATTTTATATTCAATAATTTCTTATTGAAAGCCTTCATTCTCTCTTCTAGTTCTGAGTATTTAGCTGGCAAGCAAACCTATACAGACTTAGTTACTATTTTAAAACCAATACTGTCATGATTAATGTTAGACAGTGCTCAAAACTTGAAAGGAGGGTTCCAGAGAGTGATGAAGTCTCAGGATGTAGAGGGGCTCGAACACACAGACTGGAAGCAGAGACCAGCCTTACAAAACCAATAAAGAAACACCCATGATGAAGGAACATGGCTCAGGGTGTGGTCCAAGACAGCAGGCCATGGAAGGCATGCAGAGCACAGGTCACAGATAAAATCAAGAGATGACCAGCATTCCCTTCCCATTCGCTAGGCTCTGGTTCCAGCCTCACAAGTCAAATGGATTAAATACACAGTGCTTACGAAGAACGGTTTCTATGAACAGAACACACGCCACCGTCGTCCGTGTGATTCCCCTCCCTACTGTGATAACAGGACGGACAGAAATTGGCATTCTTGCTCAATAGACGGGAGACAAATCTGAATGACTCGGGGCCATAGAGTGGAGCTATGGCTAGTTTGTCAATTAAATAGCGAATTGTAGTTGTTATCAGTTGAAGTTCATAGTTGATCTAGTGCTAAAACCCTGAGAAAGGAGACAAAAGATGACAGGGACAGATCCGCTTAGCGTCCTCTCCAGATCCTTAGAAAGCACATCCTGTAGACAGTGTGTGCACACCTTAGTGGATGCGGTATGCACAGCGCTCTGTCTGGAGGCCACGCTTAGCAGTGTTCGCCTCACAAGTGCAGTCCTCCAGCTCTAGCCCACACTTGTCTTCTCTACCTTGTCGGGTATAAGGTTTTGCCGCAGTGCTGGCGTGCGTCCGCATGTCTGGTGACTTTCTTGTAGGTTCTAGACAGTTGCAGGCCATGCAAGTGGTTGGAGGACAGTTTGTCTTTTCAGCCATAAAGTTCAGGTTTTTTTTTAAAAAAAGTCTTAAAAGTTTACCCTGCTGGAGCATTGCAGAGTAAACTTGCAATTTTAGTTTGCTTTCCCATGATTGAAAACAAAACCCAAAACAATTCTAAAAGTTCAATTGACACAAAATGTAAGTCTGAAAATCAGAAATCATTAACACAGAATGAGACTCTTGAGCCTATAGAGAAAACAGCACACACACACACACGCACGCACTATACACATACATACACACATACAAATGTGCATTACACATACACTGTACACACACACACATATACACACACACATAACTTAATTGAGCCCATTTCTCTTACTGTTCTCTGTGTTAGATATTTCTTAGCTATGCTTTTTCTGAGAAAACGTCCAAGGACATTTTGCAGTACTTTTGATGCGAGAAAAGGCTAAGGTAATACAATATGAATCCTTAATTTATAGTAAGCGGTGGAGAAAGAAAGACCATTGAAACCTTATAATGGCAACAGTAAGAGATCTGTTAATAGCTTAAGAATATTCAGAAGGCCGCATCACTGATAAAATGAGTCAGGGTATCCTAACGGATGTAGCAAATTTGCTCTTCTCAGTCTTGAAATCTGCTTTTAGTATTCTCCGAGAAAGTAGACTGTTAGGACGTGATGTTCACTTGGGGAATTTCAATCCTCCCTTTTTCTCTTTGGTGAAATTCTGTTTTAAGGAGTAAAGTCATTGTTTTTTGCTCTTTTTAACTGAAAAGTATGTGTTTTGAAAAAGTATGGTTTTTGCTCTTTGGGGTTTTTGTCATGTCTATGTGTGCATATGTGTAGCGTGTGTGTTGTGTGTGTATAGAGTGTGTGTGTGTTTGTGTATAGTGTGTGTGTGTTGTATGCATTGTGTGTATATAGTGTGTGTGTGTAGTGTGTATGAATGTGTGTGTGTTTGCGCACGTGCGTGCTTGTGTGCAGGAACATCCGTGGCTGGAGTTACAGGGAGTTTTGAACTGTCTAACGTAATTTCTGGTCACCAAACTTGGGCCCTCTGGAAGAATGGCAAGAGCTCTCAGTCACTCAGCCATCCACTCAGGCCTGCAAACATCTGTTCTGAAGAGAAACCTAGCGGCAGTCTTTCTGTTGCTGAGCTGTGGAATGACAGATATGTTGTTTACTCATAGCAACCCCTCTCTTGGCCACACACTAAACACTCTCGGATCGTCAGGAACCCCAGAGTGTAAACAGACCCAGCAATCCCACTGTAATGAGCACTCTGGTGTAGGAGCACGGGCCTGGGGCCCAGGACTCCACACTGAGGATGAGCTCCCGGGACTGTTGGTGCCTCTATCTATGGACCACCACTTGAGGACTGTATCAGCTCCTGTTTTCTTGCTGTGATAAAACACTTTGACCAAGGCGACCAATAGAACAAGAGTTTATGAAGAGCTTGTTTGTGTTACAGTTCAAGAGTTACCGTTCATGATGTGGGAGCAAAGGCAACAGATGTATAAGGAGGTGAGCACTGACATCTTGAACTGCAAGCACTAAGGGGAGGAAATGAAATATCATGGGTCTTTAAACTCTCAAAACCTCCATTTGCCTGCAAATTTCATGACTTCCTTGTTTTTAATTGCTGAGTAGTATTCCAGTGTGTAAATGTACCACACTTTCTGTAACCATTCCTTCACTGAGGGATATCTGAGCTGTTTCCAGGTTCTAGCTATTATGAATAAAGCTGCTATGAATATGGTTGAACAAATGTCCTTGTTTTTCAACAAATGGTGCTGGTCTAACTGAATGTCTACATGCAGAAAAATGCAAAGAGATCCATATTTATCACCCTGCACAAAACTGAAGTCCAAGTGGATTAAAGACCTCAACCTAAAACCAGACACACTAAATTGGTTAGAAGAAAAAGTGGGGAAGAGCCTAGAACTCATCGGCACAGGAGACAACTTCCTGAACAGAACACCAATAGCACAGGCTCTAAGAGCAACAATCAATAAATGGGACCTCATGAAACTGAAAAGCATCTGTAAAGCAAAGGACACTGTCAACAGAACAAAACAACAGCCTACAGACTGAGAAAGGATTTCACCAACCCTAAAACTGACAGAGGTCTAATATCCAGAATATATAAAGACCACAAGAAGTTAAAAAGCAAAAAATCAAGGAATCCAATTAAAAAATGGGGTACAGAGGTAAACAGAATTCTCAGTAGAGGAATATCAAATGGCAGAGAAACACTTAAAGAAATGCTCAAAGTCCTTAGTCATAAGGGAAATGCAAATCAAAATGACCCTGACATTTCACCTTACACCCATCAGAATGGCTAAGATAAAAAACTCAAGTGAGTGACAGCACATGCTGGAGAGGTTGTGGAGAAAGGAGAACCCTCCTCCACTGCTGATGGGAATGTAAACTTGTACAACTACTTTGGAAGTCAATCTGGCCCTATTTCAGACAATTAGGAATAGTGCTTCCTCAAGATCCAGCTATACCACTCCTAGGAATATATCCAAAATATGTTCAAGAACACAGAAAGTGAATACTCTTCAGTCATTTCTGATTTTAGGGAAAACTTTAGGCTTTCACTTTAGTATAATGTTGGCTGTACGTTTGTGGTATATGGGTTTGTGTTATGCTTCTGGAAGAGCTCTTTCGTAGTACTCCTTAGCAGGCGTTACTGTCTGGAGTAAAATTATAGTGATTTATACAAATTTCTCTAAAAGCTTTACATACTTTGTAAATAGAAAATCCTGTCAATTTTGATAGATAACTTATTTTGAAAAATAGCTTAGAATGTATTACTAAGAAGATTCTAAAAAATTCTTGCTGAAAGCTCTGCTTTTGGTGTCCATGTAAAAATATTTTAGACTATATAAAATTCAAAATAACACTTCCCCTAGCTTGCTCAATAATTACGTAACTACTTACTGAATAAAATCAATTGAAAGTCAACACTTCAATAAATTTGTTATGTGTAGAGGGTTTGGTATCCAGTTGGTGACACATGATTGCATCATGGAAGGTTAATGTCATCAACAGACTTATTTCTTGGTAAGTTCTTATTATAAGGAGGTGCGGCTTATGAGGCCCAGCTGGAGGAGGTAGGTTACTAGGGGAATGCTCTTGCAGACTGTATCATGCCCTAGATCCTCCTTTTCCCCTCCTTTCATGTCTCTGTCCCTCCTTTCTTCTTTCCCTTCCTCCCTCTTTCCTGCCCGCCATGGGTCAAGGAAGGGGTCAGCATCTTTCCTCACTCCGCCTTTTTACTCTGCTGTTTTGCTGGCCTCAGCCTCAAAGTCACAGAACCACGCAACCGCGGCGTGAGACTTCTGAAACTGTGAACCAAAATCTTTCTCCTTTTAAGTAGATTTCCATAGACGTTCGGCAGAGCCACCCAACAAAGGCTTAATCGAATATTTTCCTCATACAAAATCTGATAAAAGTGTGAGTTATCTTACTAGGATAAAAATAAATAAGGATATAAAAAACATATGAATTACAATGTCTAAAATGTTAATAATGAGTATAATTAACATTTATGGTATAGAGTATACTAATATTTTAATAATTTAGAAGACCTGTTACTCCTGTGTATTTTTCTTCATCTATAATTTAATATATTTTCTTGAAATGAATCATATTCAAATGCAGCTCAATTAATTTAGGGGTTGTAGAGGTGGCACAGAGGGTAGCGACACTTGATACCAAGCCTGACGAGCTGAGTTTATCCAGTCTGTGGAAGAGAGAACTGGCTCCCACAATCTGGCATCCACACATATACTGTGGCATGCATGCACTCACGCATTTACACACACACACAAACACATGTACCACTACTACTGCTCCTCTACCCCAATCCCCTGCCCTCCAGGGTCCCCTGGGGCAAGCCAGCATTGGTGAGTTGAATATTGTGCCCTGAGCTTCACTGTGCGGGCTGTGACTCTGCCTGCCTTCCTACGGAGGCTTCCTAGCACCAGGCACAACCAGATGCCTAAGGCCAATGTGAGAACACAATCAACAAGAACCAGCGCAATGTGGCCCCACCAGAGCTAGCCTACTACAGCAAGCCCTGGATATTCTAACACAGCCAGAGCACAAGAAGATGGCCTCAGACCCAGTCTTATATGGATGATAGAAGCCTTTAACGAAAATAAATGAATAAACCCCTTAAAGAAGTACAAGAAAATACAACCAACCAGGTGAAGAAAATGAATAACACTGTTCAAGACCTGAAAATGGAAACAGAAGCAATAAAACAAAACAAAACAAAATCAAAACCCTAGGGAATCCTGGAGATGGAAAATCTAGGGATCAAAAGAGAAACTACAGATGCAAGAAACTCTAACCTAGTGCAAGAGACAGGGAAGAGAATCTCAGGCATAAAAGACATGGCTGAAGAAAATGATACTTCTGTCAAAGGAAATGTTAAATCTAAAAAGCTCCTGACAGGAAACGTCCTGGAGATTTGGGGGTACCATGAAAAGACTAACTTTAAGAATAATAGGAATAATAGAAGATTTCCAGTTCTAAGGCCCAGAAAATATTTTCAACAGAATTATAGAAGAAAAGTTTCCCAACCTAAAGAAAAAGGTGTCTATGAACATATAGTCAGCTTACAGAATGACAAATAGTTTGGATCAGAAAAAAAAAACCCTTCATTCCACATGATAATCAAAACTCTAAATGTAAAGAACAAAGAAAGAATATTAAAAGCTGCAAGGAAAAAGGCCAACTAACATATAAAGACAGACCTATCAGAATCATACCCGACTTCTCAACAGAGACTCTAAAAGCAGAAGGGCCTGGGAATATGTCTTACCCCAAAAGACCACCGAGTCAGCCCAGATGACTATACACAGCAAAATTTCCTGTCACCATAAATGGAGAAAACAAGATATGCCACAACAAAACCAAATTTAAACAGTGCCTATTCACAAACCCAGCCATACAGAATATACTAGAAAGAAAACTCTAACACAAGGATGCTAACTACACCCAAGAAAAAACATAAAATAAATAACCTCATACACGCAGAAATAAAAGAAGGAAAGACACAGACTAACAGAATGAATGTGAAAAAAAGGATTTATCATTCTGCTGTACATACCTCAGTGAGACAAATAGACATTAGCTCAGAGTAAAGGGTTGGAAAAAGGTTTTGTAAGCAAATGGACCCATGAAGCAAAATGGAGTAGCCATTCTAATATCTAATAAAATAGGCTTTCAATCAAAATTAATCAAAGGAGATGGGGAAGGACACTTCATTCTCATCAAAAGAAAAATCCACAAAGAAGACATCTCAATTCTGAACATTTATGCCTCAAATGCAAGGGTGCCCACATTTGTAAAAGAAACATTACTAAAGCTTAAATCACATGTTGAATCCAACACATTAATAGTGGGGGACTTCAACACCTGACTTTCATCAATGGGCATGTCATTGAGACATAAACTAAACAGAGGAATAATGAAATCAACATATGCTATGAATCAAATGGACCTAATAGATGTCTACAGAACATTTTACCCAAACACACACACAAAAATACCTTCTTAGCAACTCACAGAACCTTTTCCAAAATAGACAAAGCAAGCCTCAACAAATACAAGAAAATTGAAATAACCCCTTGTATCTTCTCAGACCATTATGGATTAAAGCTGGAACTCACAACAACAGAAACAACAGAAAACCTACAAATTTGTGGAAACCGAACAACTCTGTTCAAAGACCACCGGGTCAGGAAAGAAAGAAATTAAAGACTTTCTAGAATTCAATGAAAATGAAGTCACATTTCCAAACTTATGGGACACAAGGAAAGCAGTGCTAAGAGGAAAGTTCATAGCACTAAGTGCCTTCATAAAGAAACTGGAGATATCTCATACAAGCAACTTAATGGCACATGTGAAAGCTTTAGGAAAAAAAAAAAAAAAGAAAAAAGAAACACATCTAAAAGGAGCCGACATCAGGAAATAATCAAACTCAGGGCTAAAATCAATACATTAGAAATAAAGAGAACAATACAAAAAATCAATGAAACCAGGAACTGATTCTTTCAGAAATCAATAAGATAGACAAATCCTTATCCAAACTAACTAAAAGACAGAGAGAAACTATCCAAATTAACAAAATCAGAAATGAAAAGGGGACATAACAACAGACACTGAGGAAATCCAAACAATTATCAGGACTTACTTCAAAAACTTGTACTCCACAAAATTTGAAAATCTAAATGAAATGGATGATTTTATTGCTAGATTCCACCTAAGTTAAATCAAGACTAAATAAACAAGTTAGTTAGTCCTATAACCCCTAAGAAAATAGAAGCAGTCATTAAAATTCCCTCAGACAAAAAGAGCCTGGGGCCAGATGGTTTTAGAACACAATTCTCCCATACTTTCAAAGAACCTAACACCAATAACCTCAAACTTTTTCACAAAATAAAAATAGAAGGAACATTGCCAAACACATTCTTTAAAGTCACAATCACCCTTTTACCTAAACCACACAAAAATTCAACAAAGAAAGAGAATTTCAAACCAATTTTCCTTATGGACATTGACACAAAATACTCACAAACTGAATCCAAGAACACATCAAAAGCATCATCCACCACAATAAAAGTAGGCTTCCTTCCAGGGATGCAGGGATGGTTCAACATAAGAAAATCCATCAGTGTAATCTACCATATAAACAAAGTTTAAAAAAAACACATCATAATCACATTAGTTGATGAAAAAGCCTTTGTCAAAATCCAACACCCCTTTATGTTTAAAGTCTGGGAAAGATCAGGGATAAAAGGCACATACTGAAACATAATAAATGCAATATACAGCAAGCCTATAGCCAACATCAAATTCAATGGAGAGAAACTTAAAGCAATTTTACTAAAACCAGAAACAAGACATGGCAGCTCACTCTCTCTGTACCTACTCAATATTGTTCTTGAAGTCCTAGCTAGAGCAACAAGGAAAACAAAGGGAAGTGGAGGGATACAAATTAAGAAAAAAGAAGTTAAAATATTACTATTCACAGATGATTTGATAGTATATAGACGTGACCTCAAAAAATTCTACCAGAGAACTCCTACAGCTGATAAATACCTTTAGCAAAGTAGCTGGATAAAAAATTAACTCAAAGAAATCAGTAGCCCTCATTTATACAAATTATTAACAGGCTGAAGAAGAATTAGAAAAATAATACACTTAACAATAGCCTTAATAGTATAAAATATCATTGTATAATTCTAACCAACCAAATGAAAGACCTGTATGACAAGAACTTCAAGTCTCTGAAGAAAGAAATTGAATGAGATACCAGAAGATGGAAAGACCTGCACTCACTGCTTGGTAGGATTAACATAGTGAAAATGGCCATCTTACCAAAAGCAAGCTACAGATTCAATGCTATTCCCATCAAAATACCAACACAATTCTTTACAGACCTTGAAAGAACAATTCTCAACTTCATATGGGAAAATTAAAAAACTCCAGGATAGCTAAAACAATCCTGTACAATAAAACATCCTCTGGAGGTATCTCCATCCCTGATTTTCAGCAGTACCACAGAGCAATGGTAGTAAATACTATATGTTATTGATATAAAAAGGCAGGCTGAACAATGGACTAGAAGAACCAGAAATAAACCCACACACCTACGGATACTTGATTTTTGACAAAGAAGCCAAAACTATACAACAGAAAAGAGACAGCATCTTCAACAAATGGTGCTGGTCTAACTGGATGTCTGCATGTAGAAAAATGCAAATATATCCATATTTATCACCCTGCACAGAACACAAGTCCAAGTGGATCAAAGACCTCAACATATAACCAGACATGCTAAATCTGTTAGAAGAGGAGGTGGGAAGAGCCTTGAACTCATTGGCACAGGAGACAACTTCCTGAACAGAACACCAACAAGCTCGGGCTCTAAGATCAAAAGTTAACAAATGGGACCTCATGAAACTGAAGAGTTTCTGTAAGACAGAGGATACTGTCAACAGAACAAAATGGCAGCCTATGGATTGGGAAAAGATCTTCACCAACATGACAAAAGGCTAATATCCAAAATATATAAATAACTCAAGAAATTAAATACCAACATCCAAATAATTCAATTAAAAATAGGGTACAGAGCTAAACAGAATTCTCAATAGAGAAATTTCTAATGGCAGAGAAGAATCTCTTAAAGAAATGCTCAACATCATTCATCATCAGAGAAATGCAAATCAAAACAACTCTGAGATTCCATCTTACACCTGTCAGAATGGCTAAGATCAAAAACTCAAATAACAGCACAGATGCTGGTGAGGATGTGGAGAAAGAGAAACACTCTTCAATTGCTGGTGGGAGTGCAGACTTGAACAACTACTTTGGAAATCAATTTGGCAGTTTCTCAGAAAATTGAAGATACATCTAAGACCCAGCTATACCACTCCTGGGCTTATTATACCCAAAAGATGCTCCACCATATAACACAAGGACACTTGCTCAACCATGTCCATATCATCATTATTCGTAATATCCAGAGACTGGAAACAATGTAAATGTCCCTTAACTGAAGAATGGATAAAGAAAATGTGACACATTTATGCAACAGAATACTGTTTAGCTATTAAAAACAAGGAAATCTTGAAATTGTAGGCAAATGGATGGAACTAGAAAAGATCATCATGAGTGAAGTAACCCAGAACTAGAAAGACATGCATGGTATGTACTCGCTTATAAGTAGATTTTGCTGAAGGTGTTTATCAGCTGTAGGAGTTCCCTGGTAGAGTTTTTGGGGTCACTCATGTATACTATCATATCATCTGCAAATAGTGATAATTTGACTTCTTCCTTTCCAATTTGTATCCCCTTGATCTCCTTCAACTGTCTTATTGCTCTAGCAAGGACTTCCAGAACTATGTTGAAGAGATATGGAGAGAGTGAGCAGCCTTGTCTTGTCCCTGATTTCAGTGGGATTGCTTTAAGTTTCTCTCCGTTCAGTTTGATGTTGGCTATAGGCTTGCTGTATATCGCCTTTACTATGTTTAGATATGTGCCTTGTATCCCTGATCACTCCAATACTTTAAACATGAATGGATGTTGGATTTTGTCAAATGCTTTTTCAGCATCTAGGGAGATTATCATGTGTTTTTTTTTTCTTTCAGTTTGTTAATATGGTGGATCACATTGATGGATTTCCGTATATTGAACCACCCCTGCATACCTGGGATGAAGCCTACTTGGTCATAGTGGATAATATCGTTGATGTGTTCTTGTATTCGGTTTGTGAGTATTTTGTTGAGTATTTTTGCATCAATGTTCATAAGGGAGATTGGCCTGAAGTTCTTTTTTTGTTGGGTCTTTGTGAGGTTTAGGTACCAAGGTGACTGTGGCTTCATAGAATGAGTTTGGTAATGTTCCTTCTGTTTCGATTTTGTGGAATAGTTTGAAGAGAATTGGAGTTAGCTCTTTTTTGAATGTCTGGTAGAATTCTGCGCTGAAACCATCTGGTCCTGGGCTTTTTTTTTTGGATGGGAGACTTTCGATGAATGCTTCTATTTCCTTGGGGGATATAGGACTATTTAATTGATTTACCTGGTCCTGATTTAGCTTTGGTAAGTGGAATCAATCAAGAAAATTGTCCATTTCATTTAAATTTTCAAATTTTGTTGTGTATAGACTTTTGAAGTAAGTCCTAAATATTGTTTGAATTTCCTCAGTGTTTGTAGTTGACCTGTCCTTTGTTGAGAGTGGGGTGTTGAAGTCTCCCACTATTAGTGTGTGGGGATCTATATGTGGTTTAAGTTTTATCAATGTTTCTTTCACAAATGTGGGTGCCCTTGTATTTGGGGCATAAATGTTCAGGATTATGATGTCTTCTTGGTGGAATTTTCCCTTAATGTGTATGAAGTGTCCTTCCCCATCTCTTTTGATTAATTTTGGTTGAAAGTCTATTTTATCAGATATTAGAATGGCTACTCCTGCTTGTTTCTTGCATCCATTTGCTTGGAAAGCTGTCTTCCAACCCTTTATCGTCAGGTAATGTCTATCTTTGTGACTTAGGTATGTTTCTTGTATACAACAGATTGCTGGGTTTTGTTTATGCATCCACTCTGTTAGTCTGTGTCTTTTTATTGGAGAATTAAGTCCATTGATATTGAGAGAGATTGTAACTCAAAAAAATCAGTAGCCCTCCTATATACAAAAGACAAAAGGGCTGAGAAAGAAATTAGGGAAACAACATCCTTCACAATAGCCACAAATGACATAAGGTACCTCGGAGTAACCCTAACCAAGGAAGTCAAAGACTTGTATGAAAAAAATTTCAAGTCTCTGCAGAAAGAATTAAAAGAAGACATCAGAAGATGGAAAGATCTCCCATGCTCATGGCTTGGCAGGATTAACATAGTAAAAATGGCCATCTTACCAAAAGCAATCTACAGATTCAATGCAATGCCCATCAAATTACCAACACAATTCTTTACAGACCTGAAAAGAAAAATTCTCAACTTCATATGGAATAACAAGAAACCCAGAATTGCTAAAACAATCCTTTACAATAAAAGATCTTCTGGAGGTATCTCCATCCCTGATCTTAAGTTGTACTATAGAGCAACAGTTTTAAAAACTGCATGGTACTGGCATGGAAACAGAATGGTGGACCAATGGAACCGAACAGAGGACCCAGAAATAAACCCACACACTTATGGACACCTGATCTTTGACAAAGATGCCAAAACCATACAATGGAAAAAAGATAGCATCTTCAACAAATGGTGCTGGTCCAACTGGATGTCTACATGTAGAAAAATAAAAATAGATCCATACTTATCACCCTGCACAAAACTGAAGTCCAAGTGGATCAAAGACCTCAACATAAAACCAGACACATTAAATCGGCTAGAAAAAAAAAGTGGGGAATACCCTAGAATTCATTGGTACAGGAGAAAACTTCCTGAACAGAACACCAATAGCACAGGCTCTAAGAGCAACAATCAATAAATGGGACCTCATGAAACTGAAAAGCTTCTGCAAAGCAAAGGACACCATCATCAAAACAAAGCGACTGCCTACAGATTGGGAAAGAATCTTCACCAACCCTTTATCTGACAGAGGACTCATATCCAGTATATATAAAGAACTAAAGAAGCTGAAAAGCATCAAACCAAATAATCCACTTAAAAAATGGGGAAGAGAGCTAAACAGAGAATTCTCTGTAGAGGAATATCAAATGGCAGAGAAACACTTAAAGAAATGCTCAAAGTCCTTAGTCATAAGAGAAATGCAAATCAAAACAACCCTGAGATTTCACCTTACACCCATGGCCAAGATCAAAAACTCAAGTGACAACACATGCTGGAGAGGTTGTGGAGAAAGGGGAACCCTTCTCCACTCTGGTGGGAATGTAAACTTGTACAACCACTCTGGAAATCAATCTGGCGCTTTCTCAGACAACTAGGAATAGCGCTTACCCAAGATCCAGCCATACCACTCCTGGGCTTATATCCAAAAGAGGCTCAAGTACACAAAAAGGACATTTGCTCAACCGTGTTTGTAGCAGCTTTATTTGTAATAGCCAGAAGCTGGAAACAACCCAGATGCCCCTCAACTGAAGAATGGATGCAGAAATTGTGGTACATCTATACAATGGAATATTACTCAGCAATGAAAAATAAGGAAATCATGAAATTTTCAGGTAAATGGTGGGACCTGGAAAGGATCATCCTGAGTGAGCTATCCCAGAAGCAAAAAGACACATACGGTATATACTCACTCATATAGACATACAACATAGGACAAACCCACTAAAATCTGTGCATCTAAAGAAACTAAGCAAGAGAGAGGACCCTAACTAAAACCGTCAATCCCCATCCTGAAAGGCAAAGAGGATGGACATCAGAAGAAGAAGAAAACAGGAAACAACCTAGGAACCTTCTACAGATGGCTTCTGAAAGCCAGAAGAAGTAAACAGGAAACAAACTAGGAACCTACCACAGAGGGCCTCTGAAAGTCTCTGCCCTATAGACTATCAAAGCAGATGCTGAGCCTGATGGGCAACTGTTGGGCAGAGTGAATGGAATTTTATGTAAGAAGTGGGAAATAGTAAGAGCTGGAGAGGACAGGAACTCCACAAGGAGAGCAACAGAACAAGAAAATTTGAACACAGGGAACTTCCCGGAGACTCATACTCCAACCAAGGACGATTCATGGAGATAACCTAGAACCCCTGCACAGATGTAGCCCATGGCAGTTCAGTGTCCAAGTGGGTTCCATAGTAATGGGAAGAGGGATTGCCTCTGACATAATCTGATTGGCCTGCTCTTTGATCACCTCCCCCTGAGGGGGGAGCAGCCTTACCAGGCCACAGTAGAGGACAATGCAGCCACCTTTGATGTGAACTGATAGACTAAGATCAGAAAGGAGAGGAGAACCTCCCCTATCAGTGGACTTGGGGAGTGGCATGCATGCAGAAAGGGGAGGGAGGGTGGGATCAGGAGGGGAGGAGGGAGGGGCTTATGGGGGATACAAAATGAATAAAGTGTAATTAATAAAAAAATAAGTAGATTTTGGCCATAAAGTACAGGATAACCATGCTACAAATCCAACTAAGCTAAGTAACAAGAAGGTCCCAAATGAGGATGATTAAATCTTACTCAGAAGGGGGAAATAAAATGGACATCAGAGGTGGATGGATGGAGGGAAGTGGAAGAGGGGGGTAGGGAGGTAAATAGGAAGGATCGAATGTGGGGAGGACTGAGGTAGAGAGAACTGGGAAAGAGAAGTGAAGTTAGCAGTGGTGAGGCATCTCTGGGACAAGCCAGAAACCTAGGACAAGGGAAAGTCTTAGGAATCTATGCGGGTGACCCTAGCTGAGACTTCTTGCTACAGGGCTAATGAAACTTGAAATGGCAAGACAGTCTTGCCTATAACCAGGCAAGGCTTTCAATGGAGGGATGGCGGCGCCAACCCACCTAGAAAACCTTCAACCCAACCACCATTTGTCCTGCCTGCAAGATGTGCAGGGATGAAGATGGAGCAGAAATCGAGAGAATGGCCAACCAATGACTGGACCAACTTGAGACCCAGCCTATGAGAGAGAGCCAATCTCTGACACTATTCATCTTATTCTTCTATATTTGCAGACAGGAGCCTGGCATAACTGTCCTCTGAGAGGCTTCACCCGGCAACTGATGGAGACAGACACAGAGACCCACAGTGAAACAATAGGTGGAGCTCAGGGAGTCCTGTGGAAGAAAGGGAGGAAGGATTGAAAGAGCCAGAGAGGTCAAGAACACCACAAGACCTTTAGAATCAACTAACCTGGGCCCATAGGGGCTCACAGAGACTGAACCACCAACTAGAGCACATGCATGGGACAGACCTAGGCCCCCTACACATATGTAGCAGATGTGTAGCTTGGTCTTCATGAATGTACCCTAGCAACTGCAGCAGGGGCTGTCTCTGACTCGGTTGCCTGCCTTTCAACCCCTTTCCCCTGACTGGGCTGCCTTGTCTAGCCTCCGTAGGAGAAGATGCGCTTAGTCCTACTGCAACTTGGCATGCCAAGGAGGGTTGATATCTATGGGAAAGCCTCTCCTTCTCTGAGGAGAAAGGAAGGGGGGAATAGGAAGAGATGAGGTGAGAGGGAGAGACTGAGAGGAGAGAAGGGAGGGGAAGCTGTGATTGGATGTAAAGAAATAAATTAATGGAATTGTGTATATGATGTAACATAATTTCAAATTGGTACAATAAAAGTTAATTATTCTGTTAAAATATTGAAATAATTCACTATTCACTCAAGACACAATTAACAAAGGAAGTTATTGGTTAATTTATGTACATTTATTATGGTTATGCTAAAATCATCACATACTGAAATGACTGAAGAGCTAAGAAAATATTGCAGTATATATTTGAGAGTCAAGTTGAAACATAATTTTGTAATAAATGAGGTATATTGTTAATGGGAACTATTATAACTCAATACTTACATTTTACTTTCCATCGTAAATGATGACAGGCATAAGCAGAGAAGCCACAGAAGATAAATATATACAAAGCCATGTGAAACTACTGAGTTGAAATTAATAGAGATCATGTAAAATTCGGCTGTCTTGTTTAAAAAACTTCCTTAAAGTCAATAACTAAAACAGTAACTTATATCTTTTGGTTGTCTGGGAGTTGCCTGCAGGAACAATGGCCTGACTTGGGCTGGCTCTTGCTTTAATATGTAGGCTGGTACCTAGCTCTCTCAGGAGAAGCTAGAAAAGCTTTGGGTGAGGGAATATGTGCCTTTCTGGCCCACGCTATGCTAAGTCTATAGGTATTTCATCATCCTTTTTCCTGGATGAATGGGACAGCCTAAGCATGTACTTACAGTGGCAATAACCAAAGTCCAGTGGCCAAGTGCTTATTAAGCTGTTTGTACTATTTCTGCCAACATCTCATTGGCCAAAGCAAATGGCATGGCCAAATTCAGATTTATCAACAAAGAGCTATATTTTGTCTTCTAGTAAGAGGTAGTAAAAAGACACAAAAAAGTGAAGGGTACCAACACAGGCAGTGCCAAAGATTCAGGGCCATTAATACAGTCTACTTCAAGTTACCTTTTAAAAAGTTTTATTTTTATTTATGACAATTTATTCATTTTGCATCCCAGCTGTAGCCCTCTCCCTTGTTTCCTCCCAGTCCCACCCTCCCTCCATCTTCTTCCTCTATGCCCCTCTCCTATTCCACTGATAGGGGAGGTGCTCCTCCCCTACCATCTGACCCTATCAAGTCTCATCAGGACTAGCTGCATCATCTTTCTCTGTGGCCTAGTAAAGCTGCACCCCCAAAGGGAGGTGATCAAAGAGTCAGCCACTGAGTTCATGCCAGAGACAGGGCTTGGTCTCCATACTAGAGAACCTGCTTGGAGACTGAGCTTTCATGGGTTACATCTGAGCAGCAGTTCTAGGTTATCTCCATGCATGGTCCTTGGTTGGAGTATTGGTCTCTGCAAATTCCCCTGGGCCCAGATTTTTTGGTTCTGTTGGTCTCCTTGTGGAGATCCAATTAAAAGATGGAGTATGGAGCTTAACAGAGAATTCTCAATAGAGGAAGATCAAATAGCAGAGAAATAAAGAAATGCTCAACATCCTTAGTCATCAGGGAAATGCAAATCAAAACAACCCTGAGATTTGATCTTACAACCACCAGAATGGGGAAGATCAAAAACTCAAGGAACAACACATGCTGGAGAGGCTGTGGAGAAAGGGGAACCCTCCTCCATTGCTGGCGGGAACGTAAACTTGCGCAACCATTTTGGAAATCATGTTACCTTTTACACCGGGGTTAGGGAAGGTGTTTCGCATTGCTTGTAGGGTTTAGCACTGCCAAGAGTGCTGAGAATGGGCCACACCACACAGCATTGCTGATGGGAGTGCAAACTTAGAGTAACAAGTTATAGAGTTAGTTCCAGAGTGTATTTCAAAACTCTCTTAGTTTTGACCTAACTCTCTTAGTTTTGTTCTTTCTATTTTAAAGAAAATTTCACAGAAAAACAGTCAACCAAGTAATGCAAATGTTTTAAAAGCAAAAACTAGGCTCATAGAGTCTCAAGCATGTAAAAAGCTGTAAGGACTTGGCCTTTTAGTTTTATTGTGTACATAATTGGCACAGCTTTTGACCAGTTGACTGGTCCTTTGGCCTCTTATATGTAGTTACATCGTCTATCAGCGTGAGGATATTAATCAGGAGCTGCTCTTGCGGGTGGAATACCGCTTCTCTTAAACTCTCAATGACTGAGTGTTTTAGACTTGGAATTTTCATTTAATTTTGGGATTGGCCCCAAGTCTAAACAGGGAACTCATTAATGTTTTCTATAAACCTCACACATATAGGTTAAGGTAATTTGAAACAATATTTAAAATAACTGTTCATTAAACAGCTTCATGGTGTGGAATTTTCCACTTGTCACAGCATTCTGAGACACAAGTTCCAGATTTGGGGACATTCTGCACTTAGGTGTTCAGATGAAGGCTGCTGTTTAGTTGTGTAAACTGTATTTTAGGAACGCTCTAAGCTCCATCAATTTGAAGTTGGTGAAAATAAATGAAACTAACTACCCAATAGGATGTTAAAAACCTTTGGGGTCGCGTTTGTATTTGGTATCATAAATCCATACTATACTGTGTGCAACTGTCTTTATGAGACAAATGATACAAATGATTTTGTGTGCATTAAAATGCAGAAAAATTCTCAAGGTATTTCTCTCTTCGTAGAAGACCATTTGTTTCCTTACTCTGAGTTTAAAATTTTTCTAAAGTGTCATACATTTAGCTATGTTTTAAATAACCATGAAAGAGTTGAATTTTTACATTAAAAAGTTATCTTGGCTTCCTTGTAACTGGCTTTGTGAAAATGTGTGGGTGGCAGTATTTTGCAAAGGCAAAAACATTTTATGGAAAATACCTTCAAATCTTAAAGACTTATCTGTTACCATCACAAACGGCACATGAGTTATACGTCATAAATCATACCAATGTGTAGGAGGGCATTGCTCTTCATGAAACTGCTGAGAGAAACTGGAATGCTCAGGAAATGGACTGTAGGTTTGGACAGCATGAATGCTTCTATGGTGGTTATGCACATAGACACCTGTAGTCATGGCTTCCAAAACATGTACCTGGTTCTACAAGAGGAGAAAATATATTAGGGCTTATACATGTTGTTTGGATAAGCAGAAAAATGGCTCTGGGAAGATTCATGTTTACTGTGCCTCTTTTCTGCTTATTAGCTTCCTAGACATGGCCTGAACAAGGATGACACCACCGGTCCCGTTCGCGTGGGCAGAGGGAAGCTCCCAAGCCTTTAACGCTAGACCGCTGAGGAATGCTAGACCAGGAGAAATGGCCTTTCCCAGGAAAGAGCACAGCAGTTGGTTACATAATGTCACGTGGTCATCCCTGACAACATGCGCACACAAGTGGTAGTGTACGAACTGCGCGGGTTTTGTCTATCAACAAGAGGCCACTAATTGGAAAGAGAGCAAGGGAGGGACTCAGGGAATGCTTGGAGGGAGAAAATGGAAGGGAGAAAGTCTAACGATTTATGGAACATTGTTAGAAGTCAAAACTATTGTCTTTTCTCTTATTATGATACTCATTTGTCACATGACTTTGATAAAGCCTCACATTCTTGGTGTGAGGGTCATTAATTAACTAAATGTGTGGAGAATGTTTCCTTTGTAATGCAGAAACCATTAATGAATAAGCACTACCTTAAAAAAATGCTCTAAGAATCATTTTTCTTATTATACACTCCGAGGAGCTGTTGAGTTTTCTGCTGCTGAATACAAAGTAAGGAAATTATTTTAGACGGCCATCATCATACATGTTTAAATAAAACCCCTGCATGGCTAAAAGGCTATGTTTATTTCTCAGAGTAGTAAGAGACCACTACGGGTGGGGCCGAAAGAGAGGCAATGAAGAGCTTTAAAACTTTATCGATAGGTTCATAATTTAAACGACAGATTGTGTAGACCTGAAAACATTTCTTTTCGAAGTGTGCTCTATACAGCCTCGTCTCCCATAGTGATGTACTGTAGCCCTGGGCCTGGGATGTGGTTGGCTGGGAGTCAAGCAGAAAAAGAGCATGTCTGAAGCACCGATGTCAGGCATTTTGTATTTCTGGAATTAGGTTATATTGCAAGAATAGTATGGAAAGATTGAAATCCGTTTTGTTCCCAAAGTATGTAAATGAAGAAGCTGAGGTTGAGAATGTGCCTGTAGTAGCCAGCCCTCTGTTGCTGTGACAAGGGGCCTGAGAGAATCCATGGGGTGAAAAACTGGAAGTTCCAGTGGTTGGTCACCTGTCTGGATTTTTCTAGGTGAGGGAGAATATCAAGGCAGGATGTGTGTGTAAGCTCACAGCGGCCCATTTCATGGTGTCTGAGACAGAAAAGGGGAGAAAGAAGGGAGCAGTCTCAGTGTGCCCTTGAAGGACACCTCCCTCTCAGCGACTTTACCACCTGGAGATCACACCCGTAGCACAGCTTATGGGCAGGGACAGTGGCAGTTACTATTTAAGCAGTAACAGCTTCTGCCCGAGCTGTTTTACTGTTAACACCCAGTGTGTTACAGGTTTTACAGAATGCTTTGCTTAGAGCAACCCAGTGAGATTCAGACAGCAGTACCATTTCCCAGACGAGGCAACAGACGCTCGAATGTTGTTGTTTTCTTCGAAAATATTTATCATTTTATTATTTCAAATATGTCTCAGTAGGGCCAGAGGGGTGGCTTAGCGATTAAGAACACGGCTGGAACAGAGGCCACGGAGGAGCACCTTGGTTTTGTTTGTTTGTTTGTTTTTAATAGCACGGGACCACCAGCCCCGTACTGTTCACAGTTATCTGGACCCTCCCACACCCATTATCAATCAAGAAAACGTTTTCTAAATTGAGAATTTCTATTCCCATATGACTCCAGCTTGTACCAAGTGGACATACAACTGACCAGCACAGCCTTCAGTACAATATTGGAAAGACGTATTCCCCTAAGGAATCTTCATGTTTGCTGTATGTAGAAAAAGATAGGCAAAGTGGGCATTTCTTAAGTTAACATTCTGCAGCGACTCAAGAATGAACGACTATACCAAGCAGGAATGTTTGACATGACACATTCTTAATTCTCTCACCTTTTAAATGCATTTTGCCCTTGACACACTAACACGGGAAGTACATGAACAAAGGAACAGTGGAAAAGTATTATGTATAGCTAGAGCTTTGTAAAAAAGCTCTTAAATTAATATTGAGATATTTATGTTTGACCATAATGTGAAGACAAAATATTGTTAGACTCGATTTCATTACTTATATTTCATAAGATATTTATAACATGTCTTCTATATTATAGGTATATACTATATGAATATATTTCATGAATTCATAAGCATTAATAAATAAAAAAGAATTAATAAATCACTACCAGGTAACAAAGCTTCAGGGAGTTCTTAGTCCTTGGCAGCGGTTAGGGCATTGTCCAAAATATTTTTTCAGAAAAGTCCCTCTGTTTCATGGCCTTATGTACCCCCTAATTTCTATGTCTTATAGATTGAAGTGGCTGTTTCTCACCCTATAACTTCTAGAAGTCTGCTTTTCTAAAAGCATCCATTGATCTGTAGAGGGAAATCCATCAATGACTAGATTTACTAATCTGTAGTAAGTGCAAATCCACCTCCAACGGCCAGGTGCTCTGACAGTGCAGAAGAATTTCAAAAACTATTCATGAAATTGTTGAGATATATATATATATATATATAATATATATAATATACATATACACTATAGAGAATGTATATATATGCACTATAATATATGTATGTTATATATATATATATATATATATATATATGCAATATGTTCTTAAAAACCTCAGCTCAGTGTCATTTGGACTCTCCCATGGGATCTTAAAATTGTATTTTAGAAAAAAAAAAATCTTCAAACTGCCTCCTAAGCCAAAATTATCTAAAGATCAGTCTTAGGCTCATACACACCTTGTAAACACGGGTTTCCAGGTGGTGGCAGGTCGCTTGCCAGTAGACTCATATGTTCCACTGCTTCTCAGTCCTATTTTAAGATCACTATGCAATGCAGTTTGCCACGCAGAGGAACAGCTGGTGCCATTTCTAATGACAGGGTCAAGTTATTCCTACGTCAGAGGTTATCCTCAGTCCCAGGGCTTCAGACTTCTTGTGAAGCTCTTTTTGAAGTATTTCTTCTTCTGGTAACTGGAAATTAGTGGAAACTATTAAAAACTACACCAAACATGAAAAACTCAGCTCTTTGTGTAACTGTCATAAAGACAGGCTCTTGCAGGACTATTTCCCCATAGAAGTTAGTTTTAACACAGATGAAGGCCCTAGAGCAATTCCTGATCTGTGGCCTAGATACACATCTGCCTAATATTCCTGTCTTCCACCTTGCAGATCCCTGTAGGGTTTATTTATAGTTATGCTTTTTATAAAGCAATCAATATCTGATACACATTTCATCTGCTTATCTGTTCATTGTCCATATCAGAATGTAAATTCCTTGAGGCACAAACAATCTTGTTCAAGGCCATATCTACAGTATGTAGGAAAATACTTAGCACATCGTATACACATAATGGATATCTTTCTCTCTCTCTCTCTCTATCTATTTATTTTCTCTCATATATTATATTCTGACTATAGTTTTCCCTTCCTCCAATCCTCCCAGCCTTTCCCCATACTCCCTCTCCCCTATACACACTCCTCCATTTCCCTTCAGAAAAGATCAGGCCTCCTAGACATATCAACCAAACATGCCATAACAAGTTACAATAAAACTAGGCACATACCTCATTTCAAGGCTAGAGGAGGTGACCCAGTAGGAGGAAAAGGGTCCCCAAAGCAAGCAAAGAGTCAGCTCCCCCCCCCCCACACACAGTGTCAGGAATCCTATAAGAACACCAAGCTACACAACCGTAGCACGTCTGCAGAGGACCAAGTCAGACCCATGCAGGCTTTGTACTGGTCGCTTCAGTCTCTATGAGCTCCTGTGAGCCCTGCTTAGTAGATTCTGTAGGTTGTGTTCTTGCAATGTCCTTGACTCTTCCGGCTCCTACAATCCTTCCTTCCCCATCTTCTGCAGGATTCCTTGAGCTCTGCCTAACTGCAGGCTGTACCTGAGCCTATAACTGCCAGATGAATGTTGCTATTTTATACACCTTATTCCTGTCTTATAATAATATAAATTCTGTAAATTTTATGTTTGCAAACTTTATAGAAAATGTAGAATGCAAATCAAGGACCTTGATAGCTAATAACTCACCAGCTACAGAAACACTTTTAGTGGTGAAAACTAATTTTTGGTTATTTATCTGGGCTTATTAACTTCTCAAAGACAGCAGGTATGTAAAAGTGGCCCTAACCTGCTGACACTCTGAGACGCTCGACGAAATTGCTTTTATTCAAACTAGAGGAGATGTAATCCTTCGCCCACTTTATCTATTACTTTTTAGCCTGAACCAAACTCTTCCAGCTAAGACAATTTGAAAGATGTTAGAAATTCCGTTGCCATGGACCTAAAATGCAGCAAAAATCCCATTTTCCCAGGCTGAAGTTATGCTTATTTTCTGCCTTAGTCCATTTTTGTTGGCATAACTGAAGCCTGTAGACTTGACTGGAGAGATTTCTTTAGGTCATGTCTCTGATCTGTGTGGCCTCTGGCAGGGGCCTACCTGCGAAACGACACCATGTTGAAAAGCATTGCAAAAAGAGACAAGACTGACATGATCCTTTCCGCCTTTCCTGTGTAACCACTTAACCCAGGCCCCGCCTATAAATGGCGGTAGTGCAGACTTTGGAGATTCAAATTTTAATACATGAAATTTGGGGAGAATCATCCAAAACATAGCATTCTACTCCTCGCTTCCAAGACTCAGCATGTAAAGTACCTTATCTTTCTCCCAGGTCACTGACCAAAAAAACAAAGCAAGCAAACAAAAAAACAACTCGTTTTACAAGTCAAAAAGGTCTACTTTGTGTGAGTCACAGCTGGTCCCACCGTTATCCTTTCTCTGCTGTTTTGGAGGATGACTCTGAGATGCTTCGTGAGGGTGCTTAGTAGATTTGGTGACACTACTGTTTACCCTATGACCTCTGCAGCTGGAGGAAGTGGGAACCAGTCCCTTTTCCCAGTGACTATTTATTTGCCCTTCCTGATGCTGCTTTTCTTTATCCACTTCCGATTTTGGGATGGCAATTTATTTCCTCGATTAAAACAATAAAAATATCTGAATGCAAGATACAATTGCATTTAAAAAAATAAAATGAGTTATTATTGTCTTTTTGTTTGTTGAAACTTAAGGAAAATTCATTTTTGTTGTTTTGAAGAACACCCTGCAGTCTTAGCTTTTTCTTGCTTCATATTAACATACACTGACTAGTAACGCAAATGGATCATGTGATTATTACCACTATGAGTCCTGGATATTACTTGGATTTTATTATATTTTGCCACCTAAATTTCCTTATCCTTACACATGTGTGTCTTTAAAATATTATTCTTTATACTCTGTATGAACAACGTCTAAATGCATGTTTATTCATACTCACTTATTTAATTATATGGAGCATGCTCTCACAAAGACTCAATTCCTGTCTGCATTTTTTTCACATACTCCTAACGTATTCTTCTTTGCGCTCACATGTGTGTGGTGAGTGTGTCACATGTGCATGCCAGCACATAGACCTATGTATGCACACATGCAGGCCTGAGGAGGCTGTCCTCAGTTTTTGAGATGGGCTTACTGACTGCACCAGAAGCTCAATGCTTTGGCTCTGCTGACAGGCTGGCAAACTTTCAGGATCTGTTTGTCTCTACTCCCAAACGGTGTGGTCACTTTCACCTGGCTATGGCCTTTGTATGCTTGCTGGACGTGTGAACCCAGGTCCTCCTCTTTCAGAGCTCTCGAGGAGGGACATGAAGCATCCCCCGAAGTTACTGAAATGCTCAGCAGGTCCCTAACACTTGCCTGCCTTTCTTAAGGGATGCAGAGATGGTTGTACACATGCTGACGGTCATTCCCAGCACCATCGCCTCTCTTCTTACATGCAGCTTTCCATCCCGTCCAGGATGAGAACAGCTCATATTTGTGGATGTTAAAGAATGAACATAGGCAGGCAGGGCAGGCAAGAAGATTGGGATTCAAAGTGTCGATGGATATGTTGAGAGTTCATCATTTTTGCCTCTTGTATCCTTGACTTAGATTCCTGACAGCCCTACCTCAGTGAGTGCATGAGGTGTGAAAAAATGCACTTACAGGAGAAGCATTCTAGTGCAGACTCAGGCTAGGACAGAGGTCTCCCAGTGGGTAGCAGTGGTGGTAGCCAAGGCTGGTGGGGGCTTCAAATCCCAAGAGGAGAGAAGAGAATGTTCTCTGGTTAGAACTGTCTCCCAAGGCTGAGGCAAATGCTTAGTGTTATTTCCCTGTGTGTTTTACACCAACTGGCTAGGGATTCAGGCTCAGGAAGTGAGTGCAGAAGATTTGTAAATAAAGCTTTAGTTCCAGGACAGCTGCTGGGAAGTGAAAGCTAGGAGCAGACAAAACAAGGGGTGGAGCTGGGGACTTTACAAGTCTCTGAACTCTCTCCAAGTAAAATGTTTTAAAATATATATATATTTGAGTAGCTGTTATATATCTGATCTTCTTTTATTTTTTTATTTTTAACTTTATTATAAGAAGAGTGGCAAAAACGTATTCAATAATGTTACTACCATTATTATTACTGTCTAAAAGAATTTAGGATATGTCAGACACTGGCATTCTCAATATGTTAACTTATTTTATGTATACGATAAAATGATAGAGTAGGCTCCCTTGCCATCCACGTTTTACAGATTGTATATCTAAAGCCTCATTATATTGCTTTATTATTTACACTCATATCACAAAACTTCAAGAATGCTGGTCAATACGTGAAACTGGAAACTATTGAACTTTGTATATGCTTTATTTTTCACAAATATACATACCAAGAATAAGGTTTAATAAGTAAATTTGGGAAATTGGTTGCAATAAAAGATTGATATCTGCTGTATAGCAGATTCCTCCAAGACTGGAACATTCAGTCCTTCAGGGAAGCTCCTTAAACTAAAAGAAGAACTCAAAATAGCTTCAGGAAGTTCCGGAAACTGAACAGATTCACTAGGTCCCCAGAGTAAACAGAAAACAGTGCTGAGAGTCACTGTCAGACAAGCCAAGATGCAAAGAAGACTGAAAGACCAGCCCAGCTGCCTGGAATGAGTAGAAACCAGCCCAGGTGCCTAGAACAGGCTTAAACCAACTGAGTCAGCAGGAAAGGAAACTTCCCAACCTCTCGAGTGGCCTGCAGGTTGTGTGGTGTGCCCAAGTTCTCATCTTGTGTGACCTGTCACCCATGCTGGGGTGGGCTTTAAAGAGGCAGCTCTTTTTGAGGCTTTCTTGCTCCTTTTAAGAAACTTTACCTGTATTTCTGAAAGTCACCTCTCACCCAGATTCCTATTCTGGTAATTAACCTCTCACCCAGATTCCTCTAAGTAACTGCAGTAAAACTCATTGGTTCTGCAAGTTTGACTTTGGTGGTATATGTTCGTCATGGATTCCTTATATGGGATGAGATGTGTGGGTTCCGTTTCTCCAGTCCAAGTCTAGTCACACAACTAATAATAGAATATAGTAGCTACAACAATACACTATAATAAAATACCGTAAAATATTTGAATCTTTCACATTTCCCATTCAATATTTTAAGATCAAAGTTGACTGCTGTAATAATGTAGAAATTAAACCGGAGAGTGAGGTGTGCACTGACTACTGTACTGTCATGAGTTGTAATTTTTGCTAACATTTGGGTATATTTTTAGTTTAATAACTCTAAGTACAATGAATTTTATGGGCAACACTGGTTCTCCTGTTCTGTATATCACAGACACAATCTCCCGGTAAACTTAAGGCTGAGAATCCAGAATCTAAAGACCTGAGTGGAATTTCATCAAGATTTTTGCAATGTAAAGCCATCAGCTTAGAGTCCAAAATTCTCCATCTTGAATTATGACAAGTGATTTCCAGCTGAAAACTTCATGTTCTTTCGCTTCGGTGGCTTTCTTTCTCCTTACTGGTAGAATTACTTTGATCAGTTACTTGCTCAGCTAAAAACAAAAGAAAAAAAAACAAAAGACTTTTCAATAAGGCTAGGATTTACTCTCAGGTCCTAAAATCTAATCCTAGTCATAATTACCTTTCAAGGTGTCTCCTCTAACTCACTGAAATTTACTAACCTTTATTTAGGCACAGTAATCACCATTCCTACTTTTGTTGCTATATAAATTTGCCATTCTTGATTAAGTTATCATAATAATCTTGGTGTATGCTAGTTACTGAAGTCTAGTATAGTACTGGAATGTGAGCTCAGCTCTTGTGTGCATTTTTGTTATAGATGAAGGAGCTGAGCTTGGCAGACATAACTTATCCAGCATTTGCGTATTGTGTGAATGGGGATGCTGGGATTTGAACTCAGTTCTCACCGCAGCTGAGTTCTTAGACGTAAGGACTCCTGCTCTTTGGCCATATGAAGAATGGAGAAGTGGAAGTTCATTGTTAAACACTGCAAACATAACCCACACACAGTTCTTCAGGACATATGCGCATCTGGGAAGCTCCGTTGGGAGGAACTGATGTGTTATGATCATGCCTTACCCTCGGGGACTGGAGCATAGGGTTTGGCAGTGCTGTCACCAGGGCTGATGAGAAAAGGTGGAGCTTTTTCCTCTTGTCTTTGGTTCAAGATCAATTGCTTCTTTCATGTCTTCCATTTATTTGCTGATAAAGGGGGAAAAAAGGACAACAGATGTGAACACAAAATCACATTGCTTAATATTACAGAGTGACACAAAAACACAGTTTGTTTTATCTAGACAGATGGAGTTTTATAAAATAATCATGAACAGTCTTTTGTGTTAGACTTGCAGAATAATTGCACACCAAATTAGAGTATACTTTTTTAAAAGGTCATGTTGACCTATAAATGATCTCTTTAGGCTATTCATCATAATCATTTACTGATCAGTTTGGTACAGATTGAAATAGATTTAAATTTGTTTTCCTTTAAAGGAAAAAGTTTAAGGAAAACAAATCAAGTAACCCAATTAAAAATGGGGTACAGAGCTAAACAGAGAATTCTCAATAGAGGAATATCGAATGGCAGAGAAACACTTAAAGAAATGTTCAACCTCATTAGCCATGAGGGAAATGCAAATCAAAACGACCCTAAGATTTCACCTTACACCCATCAGAATGGCTAAGATCAAGAACTCAAGAGACAACACATGATGGAGAGGTTGTGAGAAAAGGGAACCCTCCTCCACTGCTGGTGGAATGTAAACTTGCACAACCACTCTGGAAAGCAATCTGGCGCTTTCTCAGACAACTAGGAATAATGCTTCCTCAAGATCCAGCTATACCATTCCTAGGCATATATCCAAAAGAGGCTCAAGTACACAATAAGGACATTTGCTCAACCATGTTTGTAGCAGCCTTATTTGTATTAGCCAGAGGCTGGAAACAGCCCAGATGCCCCTCAGTGGAGGAATGGATGCACAAATTGTGGTATATCTTCACAATAGAATATTACTCAGCAATAAAAAACAAGGAAATCATGAAATTTGCAGGTAAATGGTGGGATCTGGAAAAGATCATCCTGAGTGAGCTATCCCAGAAGCAGAAAGATGCACACGGTATATACTCACTCATATAGACATATAATATAGGATAAACCTACTAAAATCTGTACACCTAAAAAAACTAATGAAGAGGGAGGACTCTTGCTAAAATGCTCAATTCCTATCCAGAAAGGAAATAGAGTTTTTTTTAATGCACTTGGCATATGAAATAATTATTCTATTTAGCACGTCCATCATAACACTAAGTTTGCATTTCAGGGTAGCTTAAGTTGCAGATGCTGTATCAATGTGAGGAATGTTTTCAAGCTGGTGAACTGATCATTAAATCGAAATTAATCAGCAAGGGACTGGAAGGTCTATAATGAGCAACTGGAATTTTTGTGTTAGAATGATGTAATACTGGAATTAATATAGTTTAAGTTTTGTATACAGTAATCATATTTTGAGAAGTAGTATGACCATTCTAGCTTTATGAATATGGCTTGCATTTTATATAGTACATGTGTAATGATTGCCTACAGTGACAATAAATAGTAGATCACTTTTTAAAAACTATTTCTGTATCCATTATCCATGAAGAGAACATAAAGGTAGTTAATTGCTCTTAAAAAGCCTTACATTAGATGCACTTTGAATATAGACTCTGTTTAGGTAGCTTGTGTTTGAAACTATCACTTTCCTTAAAATCACAGATAAGTATTGTATTTAAAGTATGTGAAGTCTTTACCCCTGAATCACAGATTTGTTTGAGCATTTGTTAGCATACTGAAGCCTGAGCTGTTCTATTTTGCAGAGTGAATATGTGTGATGGACACAAAGAGAAGAAATATTTCAAGGGGTATAAAAAATTGCACTTCCTAGATCCTTGGTCTATTGTGAGGGGTGAAAAATAAGTAAGGCTTAGTCCCTTATTAGTGCAGGTTGTGGATCACAGTGCATTCGAAAGCAGTGTAAGTTACAGAGAAAGTGCGAAGCGTTTTGGACTGTCCCCCACCACTAGGGGAGCTCAGCTCAGGATAGCCTCTGACGTAAGGATTACTAATCAACAGTTAGTTATGGGCTAGGCACAGTTCTAAGTCTTTAAGACATGTTACATCGCTAATCTTCACAAAAAATCTTTCCCAACAGAGATAAGTATTGGCTAAACGCCACGACATGCAAGTGGTTCGCAGGTGGTGAGCCAAGGGGCAAAGGGGCTGGACAACTTGCTTCACATATACAGAGTGACTGGGCTGAGGCTGAACTCTGGACAACACGCTTAAGTATTATATTCAGTAAACGTCTCCCTGAAGACTGAGATTTAGATCTAGCTCATAGAAATAGTTGGTTTCCCTGACGTTTTCTTGGTTAAGACAGAGTTCTAGATCCTTGCCAGGACATGTCTAACTAGTCTGGCATGTATATCTTGAGGCTGCTCAGGTCTAGAGTTTGTTTAGTTGTGGCAGAGGGCAATCTAATTTTGAGCCAAAGTCATTTTTCACTTTAGCACTTTTGTTTGTTTTTATGAAGATGAATAAAATCATTTTCATATGGTTTGTTCCCGAGAGACCTCTGGGAAATGGCTGCAGCCTTTTCTCACACACTCACAGTCACCTGCCTGCTTGGATGCTTTGTCTCTCCATTGCCATCCGAACACCCGTCTCATTATGGACTCTTCCACTCCAGAGCGATTCAACACTCTGTTCTTCACAAACATCATGATTTTTTTTTCTCTGTGTTTCTCATCTGCGGACCCACATGTGGAAAGATCAAGTCTACCATCTGGACTGGAAAACATGGAGGTTCTTCTTTCGGTTCTATGTCATCCACATGAGATGGGACATCACTTACTTTAAACTTCATCAGAAAAATCAGGCCATCAAGAGGATGATGAGAATGGTAATATAGAGAGAGTTAGGTATAGGCATAATTAAAGCCACATAATCTGTGGGTAGGGTTCCCGGCCGAGGTTTTCTTGTGCTGGATCTTCCTCTGTAGCCTTCTCTCAAATGCCCTTCCTATGCATAACATGATTTTGTGACCATCCTAAGGAATTATCTCAATTAATCTTCACAGAGGCCACACAAGCCTTTTGCTAATATCAAGCCAATTTTTCTGAAGAGAATACCAACTTTTGAAGAGTGTGTATAATGTACTCAAGGCTGCAAGATTAGGAAACAGCGGAGCTAGGATCTGCAGCCTCACTCTTAAGCTAATGCTGTACTCTCTGTCCAAAGTTTTTCAGCCCTAAACCATCTTCAGATGTGTTCGCCACTAAGCATTCCCTCCAGATGTCCCACTTTCTCACTCATTGTCTTGCCTTAGTGTGCTCCCCTTTTAAGGTCTTTACAATTCTCTTCCCTGTCTCTATTCAGTGAGAAATAGTCCTTAAAGCTGTGAAGGGTTAAAAATAAGTAAGGCTTAGTCCCTTATTAGGCCCTAGCACAGATTCAACTCACAGCAATCCACCTGCCTCTGCCTCCGTGAGTGCTGGGATCACAGGTGTGCACCACTGTGTCCAGCTTAGCTACCACTTTTTTTTGTTGTTGTTGTTGTTTTTTGTTTTTGTTTTTTTTAGCTATAACTTTTTTAATGCTCCTTATACATACTATATTTCGAGCTTTATGGAGGAAGCTAACATCATTTTATTAATAAGAGTTCATAGTTATATAACATTATAAAGGACCTTTTCGGACAGGCTGATTCAGACTTTCTGTCAAATCATCATGTTGGCCCAAGAGGCATCAGCTTCAAGCTCTTCCACCTTTGCTTTTCTGATGGAGTCTGCACTTAAACAAGAAAGGACGTTCCGCTGTCCACGGATGACTCAGGATGGAAGAGAAGCTCCCTGGCTTTCCTGTTTGCCTGGTGGGTTTAATATTCTCCACAGGTGCATTTACTCCCAGGTCTTCCCGGGTAGATGCTTTGTTTGTCAGTCTAGTTAACATACTTTCCTGAGGTGACTTTGAACAAAGTCCTTTGGTGACTTGCTGTGTATATTTACTTTGAATGACTGTGAATTTTAAATTTGGATTTAGGGAGCAGATGACTGAAATTCATGTTTCTTCTCCATCTCTAATTCAGAGCAGCAGGATTGAGTCCAAATGTGAAAGGAAACAAACAAACAAACATGAGAACCTTCCTGGTTAATGAAGAAATAATGAGAAATCGGGTTGACCTGTAGGGGGTAAGCAATGGGTTGCTTTTCATTTCTTGAAAGCTGGCTTGTAGCTGCTAGCTGGTCACCTTTTTTTACTGTGACTCCTGTAGGCTTTGTCTTTACAACTGTGCATTGCCTAGAACCCTGAGAGGATAAAGTCATATTTGTAGGTTCAGGGTAATGGCTAGGATCTGCTTGCATGCTTTTTAATGTTTAGCCTAATATAATGTGCATAGGATGCTTTCTCCTAACTGCTATAATGACAAATTGAATGCCTCCTTAAACTGGTTGAGAACCATTTCCATGCTCCACTAAGGAAAAATGATGAAAGCATTAATAAGTTAATTCCCATTATGTTCTTTTCCCTTTGCTGTTCAGCCAACCCTATAGGATTTATTTGCCTTGGTTCTCAATTTTATAATGAAGTTAGTGGCTTAGTACCTGAGAAAAGAGACACTCTGTGTCAGGGGGATGGCCCAGCCAATAAAGCTCCTTCCTCAGAAACATAAAGTTCTCAGTTTAATGCCCAGAACCTGAGTAGGAAACTGGAGGTGTTGTCACATGGCACACGTGGTCCCGGTGATGGTGAGAGGGAGACAGGCAGGCGGAGTCCTGCACCTACCTAGGCTACTTGGAGAAGTCCTAGGCCAAAGAGAACCCTGTCTGAAACAAGAAGCTGGAGGCTGCATAAGAAAGGGCTCCAGAGGCCGATGCCCTCTACTCTCTGCACATGCACACCCCTACACACACACATACACACACACACACACACACACACACGATACACACACGCTCACATGCACACACATGCACAGTCTATTCGCGTGATTGTCGGTTTACAGAAAACAGAGGTTGTGGTCATGAAATGACAGCTTTGCTTATTTTTGGATTGATGACACCAACAGGTGAAAGTCAGACTTGGTGACACACATCTTTAATTCTAGCACAAAGGAGGTAGAGGTAGGTGGATATTTGTGAATTTGAGGCCAGCCTTGTCTACATACTGAGTTCCAGGCCAACCAGAGCTATCTGGTGAGACTGTGTTTCAAATATAACAACAGACCCATTTTTGTTTGTCATTGTAAGCATGGTCTAAAATCACATAGATCATGGAATTGTGAATCAAAGACAGATAAACAGTGTATCAGTATTATGTCTGAAGATTCCCATGCCATAGGATTTACCTCATACTTTTCATCATCTGACAGTTGAGGTTAAATGATACTAATGGCTAATACAACATTTCCTAACTGTAGTCAATTTTTTTCTGTGCCAAACTTACTTAATTCTATTGACAGATTACTGTCCCTGCTTAGAAAAGTGCATATGATTACACTATTTTTAAGTAGCAGAGCCAGGATTTGAACACATTTCAGTTAGTGAGTTACTCTGAACTAGACTGTCTAGAGTTGCTGATGATTAAGTAAAGTAAACGATTAAATAAATGATTAAGCATACTCTTGACTTCAAAAGTCCTCTCACTCCAGGTGACTAGAGTTCCAGTTGTGGGCATGTTTATTTCTCCCAAGCTTTCCATGACTCCTGGAGAGCAGTGCTGTTTCCATCTGAGTGATCAGTGAAAGACAGGAAGGCACCGCAGGTATGTTGAGCACACCAACGTCAGCCTAACGCAGGGTGAGCTGAGCTGGGATGATGGCATCACGCTCAATGACCCACACTTCACAGGATGTCCTTATCCTGAAACCAGATGTGAAACTGTGTGAATTCATGCTAGCTCCCAGAGCATGTAAAGCTATATCATCTTAGCACTCATTTCAAGTATCCGATCCATTTATTGAGTCCATAATAATTCTGCTTGTTTGTTTTTGGATGAATATATAGGCGATGGGATAAATGACAGAAAGGAAAAGTAAGAGGGATTCTCACGTGCTCTACTTCATTGATGTTATTAAGACATAATGACAATATTTAAACGACTTCCTCTTTCTTAATGCCTGCTTCCCTCCTCTGCTTGGCTGGCAGTCAGGAAAGAAGAGCTGTCAAAACACTTTCAAGATCTTCACTTGTGCTTCTTGAGAACAGTTGCCACAAAATATGGAATTATTTAGTCTCCGCTCTACTTTTTCTGGGCTCCAGAAATATCAGGGATATTGAAGGCTTAGCAACAATAGCAATATATAGACATTAAAATAAAATTACTGGGTTAGTGACTCAAGATAGACTTAGGAATAGCTCAATACATGGGTCTTCAGGCCATGATACAGTAGCACGGTTCCGAGAGTAAGGGACACTGTAAGATTACTACCATATGCCTGGAAATCAACTTAAATGTAAACATCTTATAATTTGTAATGTTGCATATATG
Organism: Meriones unguiculatus; assembly: GCF_030254825.1. Classification (NCBI taxonomy): domain Eukaryota; kingdom Metazoa; phylum Chordata; class Mammalia; order Rodentia; family Muridae; genus Meriones; species Meriones unguiculatus. Next base: position 22,052,046 of record NC_083367.1, on the reverse strand, counting down.
CAATATCTTCTGAACACTGGCTTTCTTTGCATTAGTGTACACTTGTAAATTAATTAGAAAAATCTGTCTGACTTAAACTGTAGCCTTAAATATTCAAAATGGAGGAAATATTGTTACGCTTTAGCAATAACTGCATAAATAAGACACACACTAACATGTATGATAGATATGAATATAACAGGTATGAGTAACTGACAGACATGGATCAAGGGGAACCATGAGGTGACCAAGAGTAAGATTTATCTTGGACGCTAAAACTCAGCCTTCTGGGGAAATGGAGTTAGTAGGTAAAATAGCATGACCAGTCATTGTTAGCATGAGCTATTTGGGCAGAAGGTATCTTAGTTGCTGTTCTGTTGCTGTGGGGAGACCCTGTGACCAAGGTGTCTTTTAAAAGAAAGCATTTAACTGGAGGTTTGCTTATAGTTTAAGGGGCTTGGTTTATGACTAGCATCGCCCAGCTAGGGCTAATTCGTACAGTTCATAGACTGAACTTTCATTGGATGAAAACACATGCTACAGTTTAGATCTTAGATGTCACCCAAAGCCCTAAGTGTTGGTAGCTTATTCTCTAGTGTGCCTCTGGTGCAAGTGAAAGGCAGAGAGAGCTTTACAAAGTGTGGTATAGGTGGAGAAAGCCAGTATGGGTGTGTGATGGAAAGAACTAATGAAACCACATTCCTTCCTTTCTCCCTCATTCCTTCCTGGTCACCTTTATATGCAGTTTCTCCGGAGTGGTCTCTTGTCATGGTGTGCTGCCTCGCTACAGGCCCTAAAAAGCAACAGGGCCTACCAGCCATGTTCTAGAGCCCCAGAGCCATGTGCAAAATCATCCTTTCTTCTTTTAAAGATGAGCATCCCAGGAAAGTACTTATGGTAACAGAACTATGAGTCCAGCGGTGTGGAGGGGCACACTTAATTTCAGGTTAGGTATGACCTGCTGTCCTGTCTGCTGGACCTATGCATTTTGCTGTTGAAATAAAGAAATTAGGCAAGGCAAAGGACCTGGATTACACAGTAGAGTTAGAGATTGTCTTTGCTATAATGATTCAGCTCATTTGAAGTAACCTAATTTCTAATTTTCTTCACTTAACCTTAAAAAAAAAAAACAACTCTATTTGTAGAAGGAAGCTATCTGTACCTTCCCAAAGCCTACATGAAAATAAGAAAAAAAAATGTAGTCAGGCTAAAGAGGTTGAAGCAGATCTAGCCTGGACTATGCAATGAGTTCTAAGACAGCCTGGGCTACAAAGCAGAGCTCCTGTTTCGGAGGTGGGAGGGAAGGGAACTTTATAATGAGTAGTTTCTGGTAATAAGCTGTTTTACAAGATGAAACTACTCACAGAAGTTTGAAAGACATCACTGGACGCAAAGCTGCTTCCATCTAATGCTCTTCCCGAGGATCAATGTCAGTTTTGAAATTGTAATAAAAAGAAGTTTGTGAATGATTATCAGGTATTACTAACTTTATCAATTACTAATATGACAGACTATGTTTAATTAGCCAGAAATGCACTCTGGAGTTGCCAAATGCAGACAATTTTATTCAATTCTGCAGAAAGCACAACAGCAGGCAACATGCTCCAGAGGTCTCCATCAACTTTCCCCGCACCTGGCCTCCTCGTCCTTCACGCATTCTCTCCCTGCACTCCCTTCACATCTCGTTCTCTGCGCCAACACAGTAACAAAGATGCACGAAGCATGTTGGCTTGACTCCATTCTTTCGACTATAGCTCTGAAGGGGCCTGTGCTCTTTCTGTGGATGGTCTCTCACGGTCTGTGGGTACATAACTGAATTAAATTGGAAGATTGCCATCCTTCCCTCTGTAATGACAGAGCGGAAATATTTCAGTGTCTATAGAATGATCTATTGTTTTAGGTTGAGAGTAACAGCTTAGAATTGAAGTTTTAAGGATATGTAAAGTGAAATATTTAAGATTATTTAGCGGATCTATACATACTAGTGTGTGTACAGTCACTATCTGTGTGTAGGTGGTCTTAGTGAAAGAACAGGGGGGAGGAATTGCATGTACAAAGTCCAACACAAACAAGCAAGCCTTCCTGTCCCTGGTTTTGGTCTTAGCCCCTCTTCTGAGTCCTCTGCTGGCTTTTCCAGCCAGGCCATCCCCATTCAGCCCAAGCTGAGCATTTCCTTCCAGGTAGCAGGGAGACAGGAAACACCATGTGCTTCCTGGCTTGGATGGTGGCGCATGACCATAGGGCAGCCAGTAAAAGCAAACACCTAATGCAGCCTAGGATTTGCTGACCTGGTCAATGAAGTTGTGCTTTTCCTCAGGATGACCCAATCATGTGTCAAAGCTCTGTCTTGCCGCTCTGTGACAGTCCTGGGAAGGTACTGTAGCATCTTTCCCGGCATCCAATTTAGTAAGTCAGAAAGGACAAATGCAGATTTACTCAGGCCTTGAACTCACAGAGATCTGCCTGCCTCTGCCTCCCAGATTTAGTCAGAGAAGAGAAAAGTATTTCCTGCTTAGCAGCCATGGGGAAAGGGCTATGCAAGCATTCTTGTGTCCTAAAGTCAGGTGAAGCCATCCCGGAGTCACTTCACTGAGGAAAAGTCTGGAGGAGAGCTGTGAAAAAAAAAAAATCACAAAGCTCTGTTGCTGATGGAGAAAAGAGAACAGTCACTTTAGTTAAAGGGAAACCTTATAGATTCAGCTCTGAGGCAAAGAGAAATATTTATGAGTCAGAGCCATAAACTTAGATGGATACCAGGCTCCTAAATATTACATAAAATTACATATTTTATAGGGCAGAGCATGGCTCTAAGGAAAGGCATAGTTAAGTTATTTTAATGCGGATTTCCCATAAAGCACAGAAGACAGCCTCTGTTTCTGTAGCCTCCCCAGGACAGCTCCCTCCCTCCTCTCCTGCTGTGAGCATGAGGCAGCACTGAGATGTTGAAGCAGGAAGTTTTGTCCCCAAGTGACAGAACACCTGTAAATATTGAAGATGTGGGATTTGGATGAACCATGTCTGAGCAACCATGTTCTCTGCTAGTTAAGTCAGGTGGGCAAAGTTAGCCAGTCATGCCAAATTCCAGTTTCCTTGGGTGCTAAATGGGAATAAATATCAGCACCTATCATGAAAGGCTTTTGCTGGAATAAAATGTGGAGTGGTCCGTGCAGAGTGCTAGGGATATTTTATGGTGTCCTGTGTTCAAGAACACTGATTAGGGCTTACGGAGAGATCTCAACACAACAGCGTGATTATCATTAAATTGTTCACAAATGGGCTTATTATGACTATTTAGAGTTCTTCATTAAATTAGCAACTTAAATGATGCCTTACTCCAAATTTGTGATTGGCGTAATTGGCTTTTAGCACAGAATGCAGTTTGTAGTTTTGGCAGGGGAATCAAAAAGGCAACTATTCCCTGCATTCTGAAGGAGAAACATGCTTCATCCACTGCAAGTGTTTCATGATTGAGAAACATGGCTAAGTGTTTCTACATGGTGGAGAACCAGTGATTTTTAAATAAGTGGGGTTTTCTATTCTATCAAGAAATAGTATTTTTTAAATAATGGTAATTTATATAAAAGATAAAATGGGTGATGTGATAATATGGGTTCGGTGAATGAATGTTCTGCAATTAGATAGTGATCTAAAGCTAAAGGTTAAATAATAACATCACTAGAAAACTAAAAATCTTACAAGTACAATCAATTTAAAAATAGGCTGGTAGTATATAACAGTATTGAGGTTTAAATGTCAATAAATTTATCTGTGTTCGTTTTAGAGTTCATGGACTTTTTCTGGTGTGTTATTTTCCTAATATTTAAAAATGAAATTGAGAGGGAAAAAAAAAGCTACCCTCTGCAACTGAAGGTTAACCCTTAAGCAAAGATGCCCCTGGCCCCTACTCTTTGGCTAATGTTTCCTTGGCCTCCACAAGGCTGGCCTCTTCAGACTACTAACTAGATGATTACTCTGAACCCTCAAGAGATGGACGCCGGAGACATCAAGAACTCACTTGGTGCAAACCTTTGTGCTTGTGTGGCTAACTTGCAAACACCACTTCATCAAATATTTGAAGCTGTTTTGCTATTGAAGCCTTTCCCTATAAAGAATTCCCTACATTCAGCAGGATAAACATATGCCTGAGTTCTCAGGCTCATCCATTATTCAGAAGAATTTATTAAATATGTATCCTGCTCGGTGTGCCGGTGGCACTGCTCTCATCCACCTTTTCCCCACTCATTAAGCCAGAAATCTGACTTGGACAAACTTATTCAAGAACACATTCAGAATATTCTTCATTCTGACCTACAGCTTTAGAGGGACGAGCAAATGAATTCCTTGCGAGTTTTACTTATATCAAACCAGGATTTCTGTGCTCATGCTAATCTAAAGTTCTACAGGTCTAAACTATTTCTGGAGGCTGGCGAGAGAGCCCAGTGGGTAATACTGCTCGCTGTGCAAACCCAAAGACCTGAGTTCAGATCCTAGTACCGTCAGAAAAGAACAAGGTCGAGAGATAGGGCTTGCTGGTTAGCAGGCTACCTCAAGGTTCAGCGAGAGACCCTGCCTCGAGGAAATACAGCCAAGGGTGACAGAGCAGGACATCTGATGACCCCATCTAGTCTCCTTGTGCAAGCACAGGTGCCTGTACTGGTATACACATGTGGGCATGCACCACACACTCATTACACTTGAAAACGTATGCACACAAGCATGCACACACACAACCTCATACACATACATACATGTGTACACACATGCATACATGCACACACAAACACACAAACATATATATGAGCAAATGAATGCCTTGCGAGTCTTATTTATATTAAAGGAATACATGCGTGTGTGTGTAAAATATTTATATGCTATATCGTTTCAATTAGAGGAATTTGGGGTTTTATTTTGTTGTTGTTGTTGTTAAGCACCAAAATAATGATTTCTTAATACCCATGCTATAGCATAATTACCCAGTTTTCCATTTTGTTTTGATTTTTTAAGCTAATTTAACATCAAAATAATAAAAAAAAACATTGGTAGAAGGCCAGTTTTGTTTCAGCTTGGAAGAAGTAATTAATCTTTTACTTCCTGCTTCTCCACCTACATTCTTTCAAAAGCACAAATAATTTTCCTTCCAGAAACCTCCTAAATCTCACAGAATTCACAATATACACTGACGGGATGCAGGAAACTGGCGTGATCCCAGAGAGGGGTGACATGTTTATATGCTCAAATTCACAGTCTCCTTTTTACCCCTCTGCTCTTTTTGATTTAATGTCTGCTTTGAGTAGAGGCATATGCAGTCTTATTAAAGGCTCAAGTATAATGACGATTCCTGGCAAATACATGCGCCATTATTGCAGTCCACAAAGGGCTTTGAACTTCTGACCCTACTTGCCAGCTTTCAATGGACCATTGTCCTTGTCCTCTGCCAGGAGGGGGTGTAGATGAGGTAGAGGAGAGGGCAAAGGGGGAAGATGAGGAGAGCGATATGGAAATTGTCAAATGGTATCGTTTCTAACATGAAAGGTAGGTTTTTGTTTCCAGCTGAGTGACATAATGTAATGGGGAAAGCGCAGAATTAAACACTAAAAGCAAAACCTGGGGTTGCCAGCAGTGGGAAACCAGCACAGCTCCACTGCAGACCTTGTCTGCACTGAGTGACCTTCCGTGCCATCCCACAATTCCATTACCTCCTCCTCCCCTGCTCCTTTCCTCTTCTTCCTCCTCCTCATCTTCCTTGTCCTATGTGTGTGTGTGTGTGTGTGTGTGTGTGTGTGTGTGTGTTTGTATGTGTGTATGTGTGAATTTTTAGGCAGGATCTCACTCTGAAACCCATGGTGGCCCAGAACTCACTTTGCAGTCCAGACTAGCGTTGGACCCACAAAGACTGTCCTGCCCTGGCATCAGGGTGCTGAGAATATAGGCATAGCCACCATGTTCAGGGTATTGCATTTCTGTAAACTTTAATCTGACATTCTCTATTCTCCATATACCACACGTTCTCAGTAAGGTTTGGTCTTACTGAATTCCCAAATAAAAGTGTTTCTACAGCTGTAATCAACATGGTTCTAACTGTCAGGAAATAAAAATAACGTTAATGAAGGAGGGCCTGGACAGCGGCCTAACTCACTTGCTCCTGTCAGTCTCTGTTCAACCTTTTCGAGGTTTCCCTTCAGAATCACCCCGACAGCTACCTTGTGTTCCAGGAGCTACACTCCTCATGAATAAGGCTTTTTTTTTTTTTTTTTTTTTTTTTTTACCAATGGGATCCAATTACTAGAAGCAGTAGTAAGCCTTAAGGGTACATCACCTCATAAGGTCGCCCCTCCCGAGTGGGAGCAAGAACCCCAAGACAGGAATGGGACTGACCTCCCCACCAGAGAATCATCAGGGCATTGCCCCTCTGTCAGTGACAGCGGCGAGTCCCTCAGGAACCGTGTCCCCACAGCCGGACACACACACGGTCCTGAGAGTTTAAGCACAGTTTAAAAGTTTAACACAGCAATACGTGCCAATTGTTTAATGTTGGATGGTGAGTGGGTTTCCTGCAGTGCATTGTGTGGTTAGGCACCGAGGTGAGGGCTGGCTTCCGGTCAGTGTCACACACTCAATACTCAAAGCTACTTCTTTTTTTTTTTATTTTTACTGTATATATTAATTCCAGTTTATTCATTTTGTATCTGCGATGTAGCCTCCTCCTTCATTCCCTCCCAAGCCCACCCTCTCTCCCTCATCTCTTCCCATACCCTTCTCCAAGTCCACTGATGGGGGAGGTCCTCCTCCCCTTCCATCTGGCCCTAGCCTATCAGGTATCTTCAGGACTGGCTGCACTGTCCTCTTCTGTGGCCTGGCAAGGCTGTTCCCCCCTCAGTGGAAGGTGATCAAAGAGCCAGCCACTGAGTTCATGTCAGAGACAATCCCTTTTCCCCTTATTAGGGAACCCACTTGGATCCTGAGCTGCCATGGGCTACATCTGTGCAGGAGTTCTAGGTTATCTCCATGCATGGTCCTTGGTTGGAGTATCAGTCTCAGAAATGACCGCTGGGACCAGAGTTTTTGGTTCTGTTGCTCTCCTTGTGGAGCTTCTGTCCTCTCCAGGTCTTTCTATCTCCCTCTTCTTTCATAAGATTCCCTGCACTCTGCCCAAAGTTTGGTTAAGAGTCTCAGCATCTGCTTCAATACCGTGCTGGGTAAAGTCTTTCAGAGGCCCTCTGTGGAAGGCTTCTGTCCTGTTTTCTGTTTTCTCTCTTTTCCAATATCCATCCCTTTTGTCTTTCTGAGTGAGGATTGATCATGCTCAAGCATACAACAAGGACATTTGTTCAACCATGTTCGTAGCAGCTTTATTTGTAAAAAACCTGAATCTGGAAACAACTCAGATGCCCCTCAATGGAGGAATGGATACAGAAATTGTGGTACATTTACACAATGAAATACTACTCAGCAATTATAAACAAGGAAATCATGAAATTTGCAGGCAAATGGTAGGATCTAGAAAAGATCATCCTGAGTGAGGTATCCCAGAAGCAGAAAGGCACGCATGGTATATATTCACTTACAAGTGGATACTAGACCTATAAGATAGGATAAACATACTAAAATCTGTACAGCTAAAGAAGCTAAGCAAGAAGGAGAAGCCTGGGTAAGATATCAATGCTCATACTACTTCTTTCGAGTGTCCTCCTGTGCTGTGACACGTCTTTAGGAGACTCGGTCTTGTCTCTATAGTCAATTTAGAATTTATTTTCCAGTTGTGTTGAGCTTTCTGACCGCCCAAACAGGTGCCAAAAAAAAAAAAAAAAGTTTTCTTGTTTCCCTCGTCCCAGCATTCCTTCCTCATTGGAGCCTCTTTATCTGTCCTGGGGGGAGCGTCTTTCCTCTCACATGTGACTCTGACTTGGGTATTTAGATGGGTAACAGCAAATCGCTCGTGGGAGTTCCCTGGGCAATGGCGTTTGCCCTGAAATTCCACAACACTGATATGTTTTGAGGAGAGAACAGCAGTTTTGTGTGGTTTACTTTGGCTAACTCATCATTAGCTTATCTCATTCCCTTTTTCCTCCATCTCACTAGACGATGACGTAAATGTAAGGTAAAGTTATAGGGATTTTTTTAAGGAATAAAAAGAAAACATGAAATCCCTATTAGCTTTCTTTTAGTGTGCATAAATAGGTTTCAAAGTCTTTGTTACACGTGTCCTCGTGAAAGAGCCCAGTGAGGCCGTGCATGGCTGTCAGTGTAGACGAGAGGTTTTTTGCTTTTTTGCTTTTTCTTCATTTTCAACTAAAATATTCTGCTTAAGATAACTTTTCTTTAAAAAAAAAAGGAAGAAAGAAAGAAAACAGAAGAAATGAAACCAATTGGGCTTGTTCTAAGTTTTGAAATTTTAATTTCCTTATTTTTAAATAAATTTTTAAAAATTTCAAAGTGACAATATGTTTCTGTTAAATAATGTAGCTGATAGATTTAATTTAAATTTTCAAATTGACTTCATCAGTGCTATTAAGAATACAAAAACATTACAAATGGTTCATAGAAAATCACCAACATTAATGAACCAAAGCATTGGAAATAAAAATATCATTTGTTACATATGCCTATAAGTACATATTTGTATGTGTGCATATGCATTGTAAGACTTTAGAAAATATTTCTTGCTGTGTGACATGGTTAGGCTGAAATTTAGGCTTAACAATTATAAAATTATTAGGCAGATACATTGATTCCTTGATCTTCTTTAGAGGCCTAATATGGGTAAATGTATTATTTCAATCAAGAAGAGTGAAATTCACATAGTTAACATATAATCCGTGGCTTGGCTTTTGCTACAATAATTCTTAATAGTTGTTCAAATATCCTAGAAAAACTTTTCTTTGCAACAGATGGAAACCATTACAGAAAACCACTACGAATCAAAATGCAGAGTTTTGGAGTTCAGTCCCAATGGGCACATCTACAAAACATGTCCACATTTAAGGCTCAGGGAACACTGCAGAAAAGGGGGCAGGAAAGTTCTAAGAGCCAGAGGGTCGGGGAGTGTGCAGTGAGACTGTGTCTCCTAGTAATGTCACTAGCTGTACTGACAAAGTGTCAGCAACACAACTGCTTCACTATAACCTGAAGGAGGACGACATCAAAGGACAAGCCGAAGTGGGAGGGAGGGATGCTCAGGAGGCCTCAACATACACAAAGAACTAAGAGGAATGCCGAGAGCAGGGAAATGGTCTTCCTCAGGGAAGAGCACACCAATCACCTACCCAATACCATGTGGTCAGCCCTCAAAACAAACATACAGATAACAGCACACTGATGGAACACACGTATGTTTATACATGTATATGTAGGTAAGTATGCACATACATATAGGCATGTAATGACAATGAGAGGAGATCATGAATTTGAAAAAGAGCAAGGAGAGTTCCATGGGAGGGTTTAGGAGGAGGCAAAAGAAGGGGGAATATGGTCTGACTATACTATGATCTCAAAATGAAGAAAACAAATATATGAATATTCTATTTTCAACTACAATAAAAAATCTATCCTCATTTTTTTAAATGCTGTTTAGATAAGAAAGCACTTGATTACCCTAAGTCAAAAAAGCTGAAAACCACAACAAAATGCTTGCTACTTCTCTACGGGAGGCTGGATGCCACAAACTCTCAGAACCCACCAGAGCTCAGGTCACCTTCTGCGGTGAAGACGGCGATTTCCTCTCCGAGATCTTCCTTTTCACCCATGAAGTTTTCACGTTGGCCCAGCCTTCTGTGCTGTGACAATCTCTCCAGTCTTGGGATGGCTTCCAATGTGGGCAGGTCCTCTCTCCCTCTTCAGATCAGTGATCAGTTGAGACATCCCAAATTTCCTTTGTGACTTGTTTCCCCAAAGATTTCATTATTTTTTTCAATGTAAGGATCCACTGCTCGAAATAAAAAAAACATTTCCCCTTACCTCTCAAAGACATATTCAACAGGATAATGTAATTTTTAAAAACTAAGTAGATGTGTTTTGCAACCATCACTCACACAAACATTAACAAAGCCTCACCTACTCATTTTGTGAACACTGCCCCTTGGAAGAGCCAAGCGCCTTGTTGAGAACTTTTCCTCTCGGGGCCCTGTGTATAGAAGCTGAAGGTGGGATTTTCAAGTTCATGTAAGACCATCCACGATAAACTGGTCTTGTTCAATAAAGTCGACCATTTTGATTTTATTGTTCAGATGTTTTTCATTTCACATTGGAGAGTTTTTCATGCCAGTAGCTGTCTTGGGAGGAATGGGTGAGCTGTCTACGAATTTTCTTAGGGCACAATCCACGCAGATGCCAAGGAAGTGCTTATAATAAATAAACTTTCTGTTTTCAGATATGAAGATAAACTTGAAATTATCTTGCCCCTTGCTTTTTTCAGACAGGGTCTCGCAGCGGGAAAGCAAGTATTACTTGCTTTATTGGTGAAATTTATTTCTACATCAATCTTTGCTGAGAAGCTATCATTTTCAAGATTGTTATTATTATTATTATAACATATTATCAGCAGCAAGAGACATGTCATCAGTATTTTCAAAAATCACACTGTTTGGGACAGAGACTTCTTGAATTTCTTGTATGGAATCCAGTCCTGATATTTTCTAAGTTAGACTTACATGTTGTCCTTAGCATAGTGTCAGCGAGTACGTAACTTTTCCTCTCCTAAGCAAATATACTCCAACAATTCCTATTTAACTTGCTCTTTAAGCCAGGTTATTGGGTGTGGCTGTTTTGTTAACAAAATCTTCATTCTGTTTGTTTGAGATTCAAGTTGTTTTTTCAAATAATTAGCACTTTATAGGGTGTGGTGGCTCATCCCTGTTAGCTTTTGGAAAGTGAAAGCAGAAAGATCAGGAGTTCAAGGCAAGACGTGGCTTCATAATGAGTTTCAGGGTAGCCTGAACCAAAATACATACATACATACATACACACATCACACATACATACGTACATGCATACATACATACATTATGAAATGACTGTGGTTGGGAGTTAAGTGTCCTTTTAGTGTTGCTCATTTTACCAGATGTTTTCCAGTGGGTGACCACGGTGCATCAGAACAAGCGGATGAAGTATCCCAGGCCCAGGTAAACAGCTTGCATTGTAAAGATGTCCCTCTGGCTGCTTTGCTGCACAGGTGCAATGGGTAGGCTGAGAGCACTGAAATTCCACATCGCTGACCACATCAAACCTGTCCATGGGTCTACGCTAGGATCCTTCTCTGTCTCACATCTAGTCAACAGAAGGGAGTAGTATAATACTGAGGAAATCTCTAGAAAATGCCTAATGAATTTTTAACCTACATGGTTCACATTTTGCATCATTTGCCAAAAAACAAAAATCAAGGCCAGGCATAATGGCACATGCCTTTCATCCTAGCACTGGGTAGGTGAATTTTTTGAGTTCTAGGCCACCCTGGTCTTCATAGTGAGGTTCAGGCCAGCCAGAGCTACTACTCTGTGGGATTCTATCTTAAAACAGAAACAACAAAACTTCACAATAAAGAAGTCAACCAAGCAGCGGGGTTGAAGTTAATCTTGGTGTGTGAGAGTATCTACCCTAGAATGAACATGCTTATTTTTATTACACTGCTCGGGCTCATTTGCATCCTTAGCTGACTGACTATGCCTAGAAGGAGGTTGGGAATGTATAGAAAAGTTTGGCATTCATATGCCTCCCTCCTTTTTTTGCAGAAAGCTGAGTACCGGGGCTGAGAAAGACATCTTCAGATGCCTAGAGCCCTGTTCATTGTTGTAAGGTATGGAAAACTCTACACAGTTGTCCAGGAGTCAGGAAGTGGTAAGACATGTTTAATATTCTTCAGTCACCCTTCCTCAGGGAAGCACTCCTGATGGTCACAGACCCCTCAGACTCGGCAGGACTGCTGCTGAGATAATCTGCCTCCCCCTCATAATTTTACCTAGCATCTTTCTTGACACGTTGCTGCTTCCAGCCTCCTCATGGACAGTTCACAAGGACAGCAAAATCTGTGTGCCCGAAACCAAATACTTGACTAGGTCTGTCTGCTCCCTTCCTCTTCACTGCAAAAGGAAAATGAAGGGGCCCTTCCAGGGTTAGCTGTCTCAGGAAGTGATAGCAATGTCCACAAATTATGTCCACAAAACCCCTAGGAGTCGCTCTGCTCTGCTTCCGGCTGAGCTGTCTTTGCTCCTGTGCTAGGATGCTTTATACCGCTTTGCTCTCCCAACCTCAGTAATCCTCTAGTATTTATTCAGCTTTCAATTCCAGTTGCTTCTGTTTCTTGACCTATTCGTTTTTTCTGAATTGCCAGGGTCCGTGAGAGGACAAAGTCGGTCCAATCCACTCTTCACTTTATGCCTAAGATGCAAATTCTTACCAGGTGTGCCTTGCCTGAATTTCCACTATCTGTGGAAATATCTGTCTTAAGAGCGAGTCTCAGCATCTGCTTTGATACCCTGCTGGACAGAATATTTCAGAGGCCCTCTGTGGTAGGCTCCTGTCCTGTTCCCTGTTTTCTCCCTCTTCTGATGTCTATCCCATTTGCTTTCTGAGTGAGGACTGAGCAACTTCCCTAGGGTCCTCCTTGTTTAGCTTCTTTAGGTGTATAGATTTTAGTATGTTTATCCTATATTATATGTTTAATGACCAGTTATGAGTGAGTATATATCATGTGTGTCTTTCTGATTCTGGGTTACCTCACTCAGGATGATCTTTTCTAGTTCCCACCATTTGCCTGCAAATTTCATGATTTCCTTGTTTTTAATTGCTGAGTAGTATTCCATTGTGTAAATGTACCACAATTTCTGTATCCATTCCTTTGTTGAGGGACATTTGGGTTGTTTCCAGATTCTGGCTATTACGAATAAAGCTGCTACAAACATGGTGGAGCAAATGTCCTTATTGTATACTTGAGCATCTTTTGGATATATGCCTAGGAGTAATATAGCTGGATCTTGAGGTAGCACTATTCCTAATTGTCTGAGAAAGCGCTAGGTTGATTTCCAAAGGTTAAAAACCAAAAACCAAACCAAGTCAAAACAAAAAAAAATTTATCCAGATAGAAATGAGTAATTTCTAATTAATTTTTTATACTATTTCTGATAAGATTTTAAAATTCATTAAAAAGTAAAAGATCCAGAGTGAAACCTCTAATCAGAATAACAGTGGTTGCCTGTGATCTCTCCTCTGTTGACCTCGTAGGTCCAGGCTAGTTTTGACCCCTCCCCTTGCCTCATAGCATTTTACAGGGATAGAGCTGTTTTGAGAGGGCCCTGCAGCGTCAGGACTGCTCCTGCCCACTCTCCACCTCCTTTCACCCCCTTCTCTCCAGGGAAGCTGGGATTTCTTCAGCACAATGTTCTTCTGCCTAATTTCATCATGGGAACTCCAATCATAAAATTGATGGCATCATTGGTTGGATATTATCTACCCTTGAAGAGCCCTGATAGCTCCTGGAAATCTGGGGATTTACTTACCATCTAGCCTGCAGCATAAAGACATTGCAGGAATAACTGATGTGCTGAAGGCTTACATGAACAAAAAAGTCACCATTTTGCTCCATTCATGCTATGGATCTCAGGTTAAGAAATAAAATAAAATCACCACACTAATCCCATAAAAGATATAATGAATTTCTGTTGTAGTTATTTCTGTTAATTGGACTTGTTACTGCAAGCAAATTCTGTGATATTTGAAACATTTTGTAGCCATGCATATCTGACCATCTCATGCATACATTTTATATGATTAAGATGAAGTTTTGAAATGGCAGCAACAAAGCAACAAACAAGATGGAATTAAAATTACAAAGTTGTTATCTGTAGCTTGAATTTATTAGCATGAAAAACATCATTAGTAAGAACATACAAAAGATTTATTTGAGATATCACCTAGCCGTTGACTATTTTAGTGCCTAGTCAGTATAGAAGGGCATAGTTTTGAAATTACAAAGATAATACAAAACTCACTTTATGGTTTTATTTTTCTTCACGTTATTGGATGATATTTTGAAGTCAGTATTTTCTATAAAAATATCTAAATGTATAATTTTAATAAATTTATCTGCCCAAATTACTGTTTATTTTCTTTTTGGTTTGGATACAAACCAGCAGGGATATGAACTTAGCTCTTTCCTCCTGGGATCCAAGAACACACTATTCAGATTGAGTCAGCAAATCCACATGTAAATGGGCTGTTCATCCAGAGGACACGGATGTTCATCTTGGCTTCAGTCCTTCCAGACTGGATACATATCAAGATTTCTTCAGTGTTGTTACTGTTAATTATTAGTTCTGGTGAAAAGTAAGGAATAGTGTTATTCTAGTTCAAAATCCCTTGGACTGACTAGTCACCTCAAGAGAAAAGTTAAGATTTGATCAACGACCATTTTAAGTATGAAAGTTAAAAATTCACTCCTAGGCCAGGGAGATGGAATCAGGTATGAGGAATGGAATTCAACACCCTGCCCCACCCTCACCATCCTGCTTAAATGCTGAGAAGTTGTGTGAGCCGGCCGGCCGTGATTCTATTTCTTAGACGGAGGAGCCAGGAAGGCCCTGAGGAAGCTGGGTAGGTAGGTTAGCCTAATCAGTTATCCCTGTGTGCAACTGAGAGACCCTGTCTCAATAATGGGCTGGAGAGCCTTGGGGGAAAACTTCTGCATCAATGCTGAGCTTCCACTGCATCACTCTGTGATGATTAGTTTTAATTACAAACCTGACACAATCTAGAATCACCTAGGAAAGGAGCCTCAATGAGGAATCACCAGTGTCAGGTTAACTTGTGGGCGTGTCTGTGGGGAATTGTGTTGATTCCTGATGAAGGAAGGCTAGTGGTGGCCCAGACAAAGGGACGTGGAGGAAGGAAAGCTTTTTGCTGTTTGGCTTGCCTGAGTTTCACCTCAGAGTTAGTTGATCTACTCTGCTGCTGCTGATTCCTTCCCTGTTGTTAGAAACAGCCTCTTCAGGCCTCCACCACAGTCTGACAGCCAAGAGTTCACCAGGGCAAAGAACGCTTACTAATGGAGGGTCAAAGAAAAGACTTGCACCTGAATGTTGAGAACCTTTGTAGGCAGGAAAACAACGGAATGAATAGTTGGTGTTACTGGAGAACTCAATAATCCTGCACACTATGGAATTAGCTGAAGGAGACTGAAGGAGAAATGATGCCTCTTTCATGCCAGCAAAAACTGAGGAAGATGGGTCAGAAATTGTCAGTAGATACACAGCTAGAAACATTAAAACAAATTCTCCAGAGAGAAGGGAAACGATTCAAGTGAGAAACTCTGACCCAAAGAAAGAAAGGAACAAGTAAGGGGTAAAGCAAGGCTTTTATTTCCTCAATTGTTAATGACCTCTAATATACAATAGTTTGTCAAAAATAATAATAGAAGCTATGTACTTGGTTATACATGATTGTATATATACATGGTATACTTAGGGTGTTCGTGTAAGCTTATGAATAACTAAGAATAAAAGGTATCGGTGATAGGAAGGATGGAAGGAAGAATTAGGAATACATCATCACAGAGTGTTATGGCAGTGGTATTGTATGTGAGGATGAACTTGGTTGTTTGTAAGTACACATTACACATTTTATAAAGTGCAAAATGAAGTATAGCTGTTATACAAAGAGAGAAAACGGCGTGGAATAAAATGCTTGATTTAAATTTAAAATGCTCAATTTAAATCTCAGCAGACAGAAAAAGAATAGAAGAGGAAGTGCAAGTGAAGACCAAGGTTCGTGAAGAGAAGATGTCAATAGTCAGGGAAGCCTTAATCTAGACATGCTGGTAATTGTCTGACCCTTCTACAGCCTAAGAAACATCAATTAAAAGATACGTGCCACAGCGGATAAGCACAGCCATGCTCTCTGCTGTCTGTCAAGAGCCCGTCTAATACCAGGACACATGAATGCTAACATAAGTGGATGGAGAAAGATTTCAAAACACATCCCATTGCCGACAGGTCTCCGGTAGAGTAAAAGGCTCTAGAGTAAAGGAACCTTACCACAGAGTAGGAGAGATTTGCTGGGTGCGCCTCCATGAGTACTTGTCCTTTCTCTTTCTGGTTGTATGCTTTTGGCTGGTGAACTGCTGAGGCTCAGTTTATCAGTTTGTACAGTGTGCAGGCCTTGACCACAGCACTGTAGGCTGTCAGTGAGGTAAAATGTGTGTAGGGCTGGGTTTTGAGTGTTCAAATATCTTTTAGTTTTCTCCAACTGAAAGGATCAAGTTTCTGGCAGAGCAAGAGCGAGTGAATGAGGCAGGTAGCAACGTCTTCCACCATGAAAATCTTTCCATGATGTGAGGTAACTATATCAAGGAAGACACTCAAGGGCCATAAGGTGAATGAGCAGGATGTCTTGGCTGTAGGTGAATACATGTCATTTCATGAAGAGTGTGTGATTTCTGCTCCTTTCTGAGAACACACCAGCCAGAGCCTATACTTGTGCAACTGAGATTAGTCTGGGTTTTTTACCGATCAGACTTAGCCATCAACATTTATTAAATAGTTGATGAACTTAGGACTTAAGACTTTCTATGAGAGTGAAGGAAGGGACCTCAAGTAACATATGGTCAAGTGCATATGGAAGCAGATGAGAGCAGTGACGCATAACTGAAATCGTCTGCAGGATAAGGGCCACACTCAGAGCATGCCCTGTTCTGAGAAAACCCAAAGTGTGATGACTTTGTTTTAAAGACATTGCAGATGCTAAGCCCTGAGTGATTCCAGGGTTGTTGCTATGAAGAGGGGCGTTACTCAATGAAGGTCATGAGTTCACAGAGAAATGAAGTAAAGCTGGTGAGAGAGGGAGCAGGGTCAGAGCCAGAAAAATGTGCTTAAGAGACCAAGGATAGAAACATAATTGTGTGGGGCTGAGAGATGGAGCTGAGAGATGAAAAAAGAAACCAGGGAAAGGGCAGTGACCGAGTGGGGATGCTTACGAAGCCAGTCTGTGAACAAAGGGCATGGACCAGCCCCTTCCTTCATGCAAGGCCAGCAAGCGCTCTCCAGGCTCAAGAGCCCTTAGGAGGCCCCATTCTGCCAGGCTAGGCTCAGAACCAAATGGAACTGTGCTGAGCTCTTCCATCTGAGCAGGTGCCACTTCTTGAAAGCTCAATTTTCTTGCTTTCATTCTTGAACTTTCAGCACCGTTTTAATAAAACATGCTTGTGTTTTCTTTATTCCCACTAACATCTCTACCTTGTGCCCAACTGCAGAAGAATTTTAATTCAGAGCATGGCTGCTCTGGCAAAAGATCACATCCAAAGAACTGCTAGGTCTATGTGTATTTCTCGCTGATTTGTGTTGCTTATGCTGCGAAGAGGATATTATTTTTCAACCCCTCCACTGCCCCTCAACAAACAAATAAAAATGGCAAGACAGCATTTCTGAGGCTGGGCACTCTGTCATCAAAAGACAAAACAAAAGAACAGCAATCTCACAAATTAAAACACCTCTATTCAGAACACAAGGCTGCTATTCTTAGGCTCCTTCAACAAGATTATTTCTTCAGAGGGTTTCTGTGTTCTGTACAAGTGCATACATTCTGTATAATGTCTGCACGCCACTCCAGGAGTGAATCCCCACTGTATCATCTCCAGTTGGGGTAGACAGTATCTAGTCTCTGAGATGCCACCTCATGTCCTCTCTCCACTGCAGGTGTGAAGTGTGGCTTTGCTGATGACCCTCTACTCTAAAGTTACCGGTTCTCCCTACCTTGCCAACCTTGAAATGATATTTTGTGACTAGACTATATAGATTTTTTTTGCTAGTCACTGGTATCAGAAGATGTTTTTAATATAAAGTGTTTTATAACTGACCCCTGAGCTTCTCTTTTTATATTCCCTTTTGGAAGGTGCCACTCTGGAAATACTGCACAAGTCACCTCTAGCCGCCTCTCAGGTAGAACAATACCACATAGTCTAGAAGAAAATCTGAGTTTCCTTTTTTTTTTCTTATACATTCAAAAATTTGAGTTATATTCCAGTATTGACAGAGAACTATTTAATACAAGAAAACTGACTTTCCAGAACACTGGTATTATTTGTTCATGAAAATTGGCCCTAGAGCAGGACTGTCAGATTGAATGTACATGTGAGTCTCTTTGGTTTCTTATGACTATTCAAGCTCTGTTCTTTAAGTCATTATAGACTTTGTGTGAGCAAGAAGCCTCTTCCTGAACCCTGATCCAGGGTGCCTTGGAGTTTGATGGAAATGTGCTCTGAGCCTCTTTGCAGGTCCACTGGGTCAGGCAGACTTTCACAGCTGTGACAAATACACACCAGAAATGACTTGAGAAAACAACAACAACAACGGTCTAGGTTCACAGTTTCAGTGGGTTCACTTGCTTTTAGGATACAGGCTTATGGATAAGAACATCATGTCAGAAACATACGATGGTGGTGGGTGCTTACTTCATGGTCAACAGGAAGTGAAGAGAAAGGTAACAGGAAGAGACCAAAGGACAAGATATTCTCAGTCACTCACTCAGAGACTTAACCCTTCCAAAGAGGCCTTCCATGGTCCCACAATAACTCAATAGTCTCTAATTTTGAATTTACAAGTGGATTAAACCATTGATTGTGTCATAGCCCTCATGACCCAGTCATCTTTGGACATGCTGTCCCGGATACAGCAAGATTTATGTGGAACTAACGCGCTAGGCATCACTCAGTCCAATCAAGCTGAAACTCCAGATCAACTACAATCACTGAATCTGTATCTACATTTTAGTTAGACCCCAGGTTGTTTGCACAGAAGTTTGGGAGACATCATACCGAAAATCACATGGAATTGGTGATGTAATGGCAAAACTGGAAACGTAATTACTGCGTCTTGGTTCACTCACTGTAAATTTGTGGAGCGGTAGTAGAATTGAAAGCAGGAATTTTTTAGGGGGAAATGATAATCTACTGTTTTGATGACCAATGAAATGAAAAATATCTTTTAAAAGCTTCTAAAGGTCTTAGTTACATTTTACAGTTTAAGCCTCCGCTGCAGCATCTCCCAGAGAGTCAGAGACCTTTGCAGGGGAGGCTTTCAAGGGATGGCAAGTGTACAGGGAGTCGTTTAGAACATGGGTTGACAACGTGCAGTGTGCAGATCTGATTCAGCTGGCCATGGCTTTCTGTGCTGACCATGAACTGAGAGCAGCCTTTCCATAGATTAGGTAGTACTAATAGCTATTTCATTAAATATAAGTTACCTGAAATTCAATCTAAAGAAGTCAGATATCTGTGGAACACAGTCACACTTTTTGGCTTACAAGTCACTTTATAGTTGCCATCATATTCTAACGGCAGAGTTGAGCAGTTGTGGTAATAGCTATATGGCTTGCTAAGACAAAAATATTTGTTATCTAACAAAAATTTTATACATAGACACTGAGACCGTTCTGCTGATATGGCCTTGATTCTTCATGTGAAAAACTGATATCATTATCAGTTTTTCTATTAGTGTAGGTACATGAACAATAAAAACATTCCATACTAAATCAATGCATTTGCGCTTATAGATGCTTTAGTGGCAGTATAAAATCATGTAATATCAGTTTTAATAAAATACAATAAAGATTTCATTTTGAAGATAATTATAATGATTTTTAGAGTTCAAAAAATTATGAAATTTAGGCTTGATAGAAAATTTATGCAACATTCTGCTATTACAACTGTCATTTTAGCTGGCTAATCTATAATCTATAACGTCACTTCTTTTGCTCTCAAGAGCTCTTAAAAATTGTTCAACACTCAAAGAGCTCTTATTTATGTGCCTTATATGCACAAATGTTTTAAATTTAATGATTAAAATAGGAAAATTTTAAAGATATGCAATAATTATCATTCTAAAAATACAGCTCCCATTTCATAGTAATATCAATAATGCTTGTTTTGTGATGAATAGCTGTATTTTCGGAAGTCTCTGAAAGGGTGTGAGGCCCTGTAGAATTTCCTGTATTGAAAGATGTTTCTTTCTTACTGAGAACATATGATTATTCAAATACCGTATAACACACACACATTCAGTATATAAATGGTAAAACTTGACAGTGTCCAATAAATGAAAATAGGTTTTGAAATTTTGCATGCAAGCAGCCAGATTATTTGTTAATTTAATTGACTTGCACTAATAGCATTTCTGAACCTGTGTTTTGGAAGGTTGATAATTCTGTGTAATGTCCAGCTTGAGGGGCAGGATGCTAGTCTGTTGTTGATTAGTAACTGTGTTGGAACCTCTGTGCCTGTATGCTCCTTACCTAACAGTCGAGGGGTAGCTGGGATTTCTTCAGCTCTGAGGTAGTGCTGTGCTCACAGCCTGGGATCCAAGCCTCGTGGCAAAGTGACTTTTCATTTATGAATGCAGGAAGCTGTTCAACATGTTATCCTCTTGCTTTGTGCTAAGCAGTCTGTAATCTTGTTTAAACTTTTTGTTGTTCCTGCATATCCTGCATTTTCAGCCTCTTAAAACTCAAGTAGCTTACTTAGAGAAATGTACTTCATTAGGTCATATAATCTTGGTTGACCAGGTGCGGAATGAACTTTGGACATGGCCACACTCTGTCAAGTCTTTGTCTTTTAACTTGGCATTTGGTTTTGATATAATTTCTTTGTAAAGTGACCATTCTCAGGTGGTGAAAATGCAGCAGCCAGCCTGCATAGACTTTGTAGAAGAAAGTAGATCAACATTGTCAGTGCTTTAATCAACCTAAGTTAAAGGGTGCTAACTGGTTATTAGGGTCACATGTCCACCTTTTAGTAGAAAAGGGGAGTCCTTGGTTGAAAGCTGTATAGAATCATATGGATGGGTTATATATGAAAGCTATACAGAATTACATGGATGGCTATATATGTGAGCGCTGTATAGAGTTATATAGGATGGGTTGAAGGGATTTAAGAGTAGGATGGGCTCTTGAGATAAAAAGGTTTAAGAAGGGATGTTATGTGTCAGCCAGCTGAAATGACACTTAGAGAAGCTGTAATAGCAGATGTTGCACAAATTTTCCATTAAGCTTAAGGAAGATAGTGAGGGAAATATTTCTCTGAGCAGCATGAAATGAAGACCTTTTGAGTTAGTTAGGTGTCCTTGTAATTCTCAACATTTTTATTTTTGAGACAGGGTCTAACTATGTAGCTTTGGTTGGCCTGAAACTCGCTATGTAGCCCAGATTGGCCTTGAGCTCACAAAGACCTGCTTGCTTCTGCCTCCTGCGTGCTTAGATTAAAGGCATATATCGCCGTGTTCAGCCTATTTTCAAAGTTATAATCATCACCAGAAGTCAATTTGCTATAATAGTTAATTGCTTTGAAGAGAACTAATAAATAGATTCCAAACTTTAGTCAAGATGCAAAGTTTGGAAGTCTCATTCTGCAGCTCACCTTCTGTCCATCACTCATCATAGTTTCCTTCTTGTCTTGGTCCTTTGTAATCTAACCTTCTCTTATGCTTTCTCCTTCAAGATGATTGTAAGTAATCAAAGTATTTCTCATCCTAACTTTTTTCTTTATACTACAGATGCTGTCAATATGTTAAATATCTTGGTAACAAACAATCTCTAAATATGTTTATTCATTCTCCAAATATTTATTAATAATCATTGTTCTAGATCAACCTGTGGTTTAAGACCCTTTGGGGGGGGGAGTCAAACAATCCTTTCAAGGGGTGGCCTACCAGATAGCCTGTAGATCAGATATTTATATTATGATTCAAAACAGTAGCTAAGTTAAAATTATGAAATAGTAATGAAATAATTTTCTGGTTGGGGTTACCACAACATGAGGAACCATATTAAAGGGTCATTAGGATCTAGATACAAAGAATAAACTGTGAATGAAGCAAAAAGTTCTTGCCCTCACACAGTTAGGATCCTGGTGCGGGAGACAAATAAATAAATATGTATGTATGATGTCATACGGCAACAAAAGAATGGAGAGAAAGGTCTGTGAAAGTGAGTGGGTGTGTGTTAGTCTGCGCATGGTCATACATGGCACATATTCATGACTGAAGACCATATGACAAATTTGTCTGTCTTCCTTGATTATTCTCCTTAGTTTTGAGGGTTAGGGTCTCTCAGTGAACTGCAGTTCATTGATGTGGCTACACTGTACTACCTGACCAACTGAAGCCCAAGGATCCCCCTGTCTCCACTGGCCCTCAGCACTAGAGATATAAAAGTATGCTACAACGCCCATATTTTTACACTGGAGGTAGATGTCTAAACCATATTTATATGGTAGTTATTTTAATGACTCCATTCCCCAAAGTGAGCTTTTGACATAGGATGATTAGGGACTGGCATCTTTGAATGAGGAATCTCAGGGAACAGGGCAGGGGGATATTAATGAGAAGGGCATCCCAGAGAGAGAGAGAGAGAGAGAAGAACAAAGGCCTTGAAATGTAGTTGACTTTGGCATGTTTCAAAAAAAAATGGGGAGGCCACAGAAATGGAAATTATTTTGGGGTGTGGCCTGGGGCATAGTGGATGGTGTCAGAGATGTAAACATAAACAATTAATTTATTTAGAAAGTATGGGAAATGGAAAGCCACTCAACTGCGTATTACTGTTTTCTGAAGGACACACAAGCGAAAGCTTTTATCCCACAGTGTTTACCTTGTGAAGGTGAAGAGGGAGACCTGTCATCATCTACGAACGATTGATCAAGTGTCCACGTTGTCATTTAGGCGTTCATTCCTTCATCCAGCGTTATTAGGCAGTCACACTACCTAGACCCAGAGCTGTCTGCCACAGCTAGGAAGAAGGAAGTGCGCCTCCCAGTGCTCCAGGACCCCATGGGAGGAAATCAAACAGAGCAGGGAGGGGCTGGAGGTTAATTGGATGCTAGTGGTGGGGGTGGGGGCTGATCAAGTTGTCATCTTGCATCACTGTCCTTACATTTCCCCCCAAGGGTGGTTTTCCAAGCCCTACTGCAAAGCTTGCCATTTACTGTCACGTTGCTAGACGTTTAGCGTCCATCTTTTGCCTCAGAAGATGGTGTAAGCATGTTTTAATTTCCATGTCAAACCACTACAACTACCAGGAGGTCAGACACTCTGGGCAGCAATTCATCTTTTAAATTTGAAGTGGAACCAACAAAGCATGACTCACAAGGGAAACAGAGGTGGCAAGGCACAGGACAACAGAAAGCAGTAGGCACCGCCTATCATGACCCTTCCTGGGGTTAACCCGACAGAGTCTCAGCCTAACGGAAACCAATCAGAAAAGCAAACCGCTTTCCATTTTCCTCAGTGCAGACCAGGATGAACTAAGGCTCATGTGATACGCAGAAAACGTTCTCAGCGTTGGCTTTCTCTGTGCTGAAATGAGGAAACAGCACAAGGAAGGCCGAGTGAGCTGACTCGTAATGAGCTGTGGGATCAGAGGAGAAGCAAAGCTGCTCCACGGCCTCTGGCTCCACAGTCCGCCTGCCGCCCGCCAGCTGCCACCCTCCCTGCCCCAGGCTGGTTCATGTGCCCTCAGAACAAAGAGAGGGAACCCGGGCAGATGCTCTGCCCAGTCCCCACACCCTCCCCTGCCTCCTCTTTCAAAGTTGTTTACATTCCTTCTCTCACATTCTGTAGGGCTGGGTTGTGAGAGCTGGTTGCATGTTACAGCTCCTGAGTGCTGTGCTGCCTTTCAAGGGCAGGAAAAGGCTGTATGTTAAGCCGCCAAATCAAACCCTTGCCAAAACTGCCTGAGCCGATGAGGTTTGCAAATCTAAATGGATGAGATGCAGAGGACAAGAGTCCCAAGAGGGCCATCAACAGCCATTAGTGGGTGGCACCGAAATTTTCATCTTTTCTTTCTTTCTTTCTTTCTTTCTTTCTTTCTTTCTTTCTTTCTTTCTTTCTTTCTTTCTTTCTTTCCTTTCTCTCTCTCTCTCTCTCTTTTTTCTTTCTTTCTTAACAGGATATTCAGTATGTAAGAATTATGATAGCAATTTTATTATGAATTCTTACTAATTTCAAGCTGGCCCCACACTGGCCTAAACTAACAGAAGCTGGGCAATTCTTCGTGCAATATGGATGATCAGTATGTCTCTGTTTAACATGAGAAATCACAGTAAACTTGTAAACATCAGATTAAGGAAGTGAGTAGTGAAGGCACGGTTACTCCCTTGAGCCTAGTTACCCTGGAGCAGAGATGTTCAACGTTAGAATATCCCATATATCCCATGCATTCCGATGTGCTGTGATTTTGACTGTATCGCTGCGTTAGGCACCAACTAGTTTTAATTTCTAAAGCACTCCCTCCTGAGAGCTTTTAGAATAGTCTCAACATCTGGATCGAGACTCCGCGGGGGTCTCTTAAGACCATTGGGAAACACAGATATTTACATCGTGGTTTGTAACAGTAGCAAAATTACAGATATGAAGTAACAATAAAAATAATTCTATGCTTCCGGGGTCAGCACAACATGCGGAACTGCATTAAAGGGCACAGCATTCGGAAGGTTGAGAACCACCATTTTAGCAGCTAAGTTTTGTCTGGTTTGCCTTAAAATCTCATCAACACCTAAGGGCTTTAAAAACTCAACTCTTTGAGTCTTTGAATTTTCCTTCAGAGCAGAAAGCCATTTCACTTCAGCGGCTTTCTCATTTCCTATCAGAAAGCTAATCCTTAAAGGACTCCTAGGTAAGAATTCATTACCATACCTGGCCAGAAAATGGGAGAGAAATAATTAATTAAATAAATAATTAAGTCTCCATAGTTTGGTGGTTTAGAAATAAGCCAAAACATTTTCATGATAATTTTTACTAAACATTTTCTATGTATATTCATGAAAAAGTATATTTTTCTTATAGGTCAAATATTTATATTAGTGTTTTATTAAAATAATTTTTAATAAGACAATTACAATGACTAAAAATTGGAAGAGCTTAACTCAAGATAATATATTGTTAAATCACAGGTATTTTCATGAGGGCCAAAGCTGTATTAACTTTGTGTGGAATTGGCAATTGCTTTGACTTTGAATGTACACGAGAAGCAAAGTCTAAGCAGAGAGACAAAATTAGAATTTAATTCCCCTTTTCTTTCTGAGTCTTTCTTTCTATGTGGTTATGTGTGACATTAAAAAGAAATGAGCAAAAAAAAATGAGCTTAGTGTGTAAATATACATGGAGTTACCTCATATTACCTACAGGATGCACATTTCCCTGTTTTCAGTAAATTGAGTTGGAAAGAAAGGGAAACAAGCTGTTGCGTGCTTTTGTAAAATTCAGTGATAAAACTTTAATGGTGGCTTTTGTGTCCTCTTGTCTCGTGACTGGATGTTGTTCTTGGCAGTCATGATGCTTTTCATGTGACTGGCACTGAGGGACGAGGGTGGCTTCAGCTGAAAGATGGTGTGTAGGGAATGAAGGGAAAGGAGAGAAAGCCATGCTTCTGTGGGATGCGTGATGCAAGCCGGACCGCCGCGGGGCTCTGTGCAAGGTGGGGCTGTCCTTACTAGAGGGAGGGATGGTCTTCACTGAAAAACAGCATCAAAAATGTCCAAAGTGCACAATAGATTCAATGCAGTGCGTAACAAAAACCTCAACTTCTTATTTTTACAGAGACACAAAAAGTAATCCTGAAGATCAGAAGATGTCTCTCTGAGCAG
The DNA here is from genome assembly GCF_030254825.1 of Meriones unguiculatus. Classification (NCBI taxonomy): domain Eukaryota; kingdom Metazoa; phylum Chordata; class Mammalia; order Rodentia; family Muridae; genus Meriones; species Meriones unguiculatus. Next base: position 22,026,455 of record NC_083367.1, on the reverse strand, counting down.
AAATACCTACAATCAGTTTTGAGAAAGAAAGAACAGAGCTGGAGGCATTATACTTCTTGATTTCAAAATGAGTGTATCTTTCATACAAATACATAAAGCAAATAGGTATAGGCCTAAAGAAAGAAGTCCCGGTATGATCACAGCAGGGCACTCACTTTCCGCAATGGAAAGATCATAGATTAAATAGATAGAAAGCAAAGGGGAAGAAAGGAAAGAAACAGCAGAGTTAAATTATGCTACTCATGGAGCAGAGCTACAAACAATTCATCTAAAAGCCATAGCAAAAAAAAAAAAAAAAAAAAAAGAAAAAAAGAAAAAAGGCTTCTCATGAGAACTTAAAATATTCTATCTCCAGGATAGAACATATGCTAGGTTGCAAAATAAAACTCAACAAAATTTCAGATTTTAAAACTTTAAAATTTAAATTCTATATATTTTAAAAGCTTTATACTTGGAAATAATGCATTCTCATTACCTTTGTACCCTCACATGCTTGCTTATCTTCCTCTCACCCCTACGACTCAACCTTCCTCCCTACAAATTTTTCTCAGATTTATACTTTTTTTGTGTTGTGATCCACTGAGTTTAGGACCATAGGCTTAGAGCTGTACACTGAAGCTTGCCGAGCTGAAGATGATGGCTGCCCCTTCCTCAGACTCCCTCAGTAGCTGATAGTTCAGCAGGGAGGGTCAGGGCCCCGTCAGCTTCTCCCTTGCCCATCATGGATTGACTGTTGGCAGTCCCAGTCTCGAACAGGCCTAATGCAGGCAGCCACAGCCAGTGTGATGTCATGGTGGCATTGGCTGTGCCATGCCCATCTACCTATGTATGCCTGGCTCCTATATTATTTTATAATCTGTCTTCTGCCATGATCCCTGATCCTTGCATGTCAATGATGATCATATATAAATGTTTTGTTTAGCATCGAGCATTCAACTTTCTAAAAGCCATGGGTCAGTAAACAAAAATTTTAGGAGTTGTTATCAGGGAGGATTCAGGGACACTGGAACTACTGAGACTCTTGTTATTCTTCTTGGTTGCTCACTGGAGCTCATTGCTTTATACCCTTTAGTTGCAAGATACAGAAGTTAAGCTAGAACTGAGCTGCAAGCCTCACGGTTAGGAGGGAGTTAGCTGGGAGTTGTTCCATGAGTTTGTTCAGTAGTGGCACAAAATGTTATAGAGGCAACTAACCACTCTTTGATTAGACCTCTGACATGCTGCCTATGAGGATGTCATGCCTGGCAATGTAAACCCAGTCAAAATCCCACAGCTGGGAAGGTCTTGTGTCCTAGGAAAGAGTTTTCTGTTTTAGCTAAAGTTGACATGGCACCAGACTAGCTTCTGAATATTTGTATTCATACATATTTCTTTAACACACCTCAAAGAAACTACTGGAATTAAATAAATTCAACAGAGCCACAGGATATAAAATGTATGGGAAAAGTCAGTAGCATTGCTGTACACCCACAGAAATGTAAATGGAAGGGAGATCAAGAAAGCACCCGTCCCAGAGCTGGTGAGAGGGCTCAGTGGTAAAAGGGCCTGCTACACAATCCTGTTGAACAAAGTCTGATCCCCAGAGCCCAGACAAAGGTAGAAAGAGAAAACTAAGACTGACATTCCAATGTCGCCCTCTGAGCTCCTCCCAAGTACTGTGTACACTCTCACACGGCTGTCACCAGACAGACAATGAACGATAATAAACAAGGTAAAGCAGAAAGCAAATTCAGTAAATAGTTACAGAAAATGCTAATATACCAGTAAATAAAATTAGCCAGAAAGAAGACCTATAAAATATTAATGAAATAATTTGAAGACGTTCAAAATGGAAATACATCCCTTGTTTGGAGGTTAGAGGAATGTAAATTTAAATGTTCACACCCTTCAAAGCTACAGGTGCATTGCAATCCTCATCAAATCACCAATGACGTTCTTCACAAGTTACATTGTTTTGAATGAGAATGGCCTCCAGAGGACCATATATCCAAATGCTTGGTCTCCAGTTGGTAGATCTGTTTGCGAAGGATTAAAAGGGATATGGTCATGTTAGAGAAGGTGTGTCACTGGGGCTGGGCTTTAGGGTTTGAATAGCTTACCCCGTTCAAGTTTGCTCTTTCTCTGCCTCATGCCTGTGGATCAAAATGAAAGCTCTTGGCTATTCTAGTGACTTACAAGCCTACCGGCCTGCTGTTTGCTCCCAACCCCGATGGCCATGAACTCAAACTCTGAATTGTAAGCCCCAAATCAACTCTTTATTCTGTAAATTGCCTTGGTCATGGTTTCTTATCACAGCAATTAGAAAAGTAACTAAGACTCTGATCTGAAAAGAAGAGTCCTAATATTCAAATGAAACCACACAAATACACACAGGCACACACACACACACACACACACACACACACTCACTCACTCACAGATAGGAGAGGGGAGAGGGGAAGGAGAGGAAGAGTGCCAAGGCAATTATGAACAAAAGTACAATGCATAGGGCATTATATTATTTGAATTCAAAATAAAAGCTGTATATAAAAACAACAAGATCTGAAAACAGATATGGGACCAAAGAGAAGACAGACTAGAGAACCTAAAGGTAAACCATGATTTTTGACACATTCATAATAGGACAATATTTTCAATAAACAGTGCTTGGAAATTAGAATACTGAGTATATAATGTAGAAAAATGAAACTAGATTGCTGTCTTTCACCAGCTATAAAAATCAAGTAAATGTCCATTGAAAAAGCTGAGCATGTCAGTGCACACTTTTAATCCCAGCACTCTGGGAGGCAGAGGCAGACAGATCACTGAGTTAGAGGCCAGCATGGTCTGGAGTCTCTGTCATGTGACCATCGGTGACTTTCAAACATGTGACTCAATGACATTTGACACTGTCTTTTGTTCCTTACTGAAAGGTTCCTCCTTGGCATTTTTGCTTTCTACCTGGCCCTTGGTGAGTATTTTCAACAAGGGGGTTTTTACCTTGTGATTTCTGAAAATTCTTCACCATCAAGGCTTCGAGTATCAATTATGTGCTCTTTGTTCACATTTTCAAGATTTCCATAACACATATATTAGTGCCTCTTGGCCTGCTAACTTTTCCAGTATGTCATCCAGCTTTGTCTTCTTCCACCATGTTACAGAGACCCTGCTCAAGGATGACTTGTCTTCCATGTAATTTCACTGCAGAAATTTAAAAAATCCTTAATGACTGCCCTTCACTTGGCTTCATGGTACTGGTTTCATAACTTCCTATTGTTATTTTGCAGAGTACTTCTTCCTTCCTGTTTTAAAGCAGGTATGCAGACTTCTCACAAACTCCCCTCCATGTGAATCCATCATTACCGCTTCCTCATACCCTACAGAATGCCTTTCATAATTCTGCCTTGGTTTATTTATTTTTATAGGGCTTCTAGGGTCACCCTGGGACGGTTTCTACCTGTACTATACCAGTCTCCCAAAGACTCGCTATTTCTGAACTATTTTTGGTCTTGTTCTTTTCAGCCTGGAATTCCAAAGTGCATTGACAAGGAAAATTCAGGCTCCACTCCCTTCCACCATTCAGCTTGGGTCCTCCTCCTCCTCAGCAACAACACTTTACCCAAAGGGTAGGGCTGTTGGCTCCTTTCCAGCAGCTATTCTGAACATATGGACTGAGATGTTTTAGACCATCCAGGATCTGTGCAATGCCTTCCGGTGTGTGAGTTTTTTCTAGGAAGCCCACTTTTCATTCTTGCTGAGAACACATTCTTGGAATAAAGTCTGTTCTTGAACAACACCAACAACCCCAGGCTGTGAGACCCATGGTCCCTCCTGTTTGAGTCCTCCTTACAGTCCTTCTGTGTTGAGGCGTTAGAGAATTTCTTCTCTTGCTTCTAGTTCTCACAAGTTTTTCACAACAGAAAATGCTTTTAGCCGGGGGCGGAGCCAAGATGGCGACTAGCACACACAGTTTCTGAGCGGTGGGATACCTGATCTTCTGAGTTGGAGAATGGAAGGACCCCCAACCCAGGAAAACCACAGCGAGGCTTTCTGAACACCAGGGAACATCGCAGGAGGTGAAAACTTTGGCCTCCGGTCACCCAGAGACTTGCTTGGGGAAGGAGAGAAACAATCCTTTGTTCTTGCGGCACTCCCTTCCCCCAGACCTCCTTCCTCCTCGGCACAGCGGCACACCGGACTCATCTTTCTAAGCGCAGACCTAACTGCCTGGGGTATACAGCCGCTGAGACAGAGCCCCAAGCACTTTAGCGGCAGACAAAAGCCAGCAGTACGTACCCCGGAGTCCCAGATTAGCGCAGCTGCTGCACCATCCTCCCAGGGCGCGAATCTGCTAGACACCATACTAGCTCCGCAGGATCGCTGTCACTGATGGTACGGCCCACCCAATCCCACAGTGAAAGAGAGTACGCTATATACTCACCAAAACCAGGCAGAAACGTCATACAACCTGGACACACCAGGCGCTGGGCCTCCCAAGCTTGGAGAGCACAACGAAGAGATCCCAGGACTTCCCACAAAGCATCGGGACTAGCGACCCAGTCTCCAGTTACAGCGGGACGTGGCAGCAGAGCAGCACTGAACTGACGGGGCACCACAGCCCTCCAGTTTAAGACTAACCAGGGCCAAACCAGAGAACAGAGAGCCTGGTTACCCCATCCCTGCTGAAGTGACCACCCTGAAATCTCCAGCTGCAGCAAGACCTCAGAACCTGGCAGTGACAGCAGCACAGAACTGGCCGAACACATCAAGAAGCAGGGCCAAACCAGAGAGCAGAGAGCCCCGGATACCAAGATCTCTGCCAAGAGACCTGCCTGTAAGTGAGTGCACCCTTGAGAATCTGCAGTTCCCCAGATCCTGGGTCCTTCTAAATCAGAAGCCAGGCATCGAACCCCCCTCCCACCCACATACCCACTTTGGGAAACAGAGGGGCACTAGGGACATTGAAATTCCTGCCCTGTGGGCCTGATTGAGGAGTTAAGACAATTAATGCCAGAAATTGCGCTGCGATCATCCTTAGCGCCTGCGACATATACAGTGCAGAGCCCCTCCCACACACTCAAGGGTTCAACATTAGCCATCAACATTGTCCCTCGAGAAACTCATCCACGCACACTTACACACACAGACACACACACACATGCGCACACACATGCTTGCATTTGCCCCGTTTGCGCCTGCGTACTTTCCTCCCATAGGTACAGCTAGTCCTCAGCACAAGCTGAGAGTGCTCAGCTTCCTGAAGAACTCTCCAGATACCAGAGAGAGACAGCACCAGTCTGATCTGCAGAATCCAAAAACAAACAGGGAAGGTTTCAGATAAGCCAATGGCCAGAGGTAGGCGAAAGAACACTTCCAACATAAATCAGGACATCATGACTTCACCAGCAAGCCCCCAAATCGATGGATACACCAATTCAGCAGAAGCACAGGAAAATGATTTTAAAGCCATGCTTGCCCAATTATTTGAGGCTCAAAAGGAGGAAATGAACAAGTCTTTCAAAGAGATGGCCAGTCAATTGGAGGCAAAGAAAGAAGAAATAGACAATATCCTTAAAGAAACACAGGCAAACATAGCCAAACAAATAGATATACAAGTAGAGGAAAAATTAGTGGCATATAAGAAGGAAATGAAAAAAGAAATAGAGGCCATCGTAGAGAGACAGGAATCCAAATTCAAACACATGAAAGAAATGGTGCAAGGCATGAAAACAGAATTAGAATCAATAAAGAAAACACAAAATGAGAAAACCCTTGAGCTGGAGAACTTGGAGAAAAGATCAGGAACCACAAAAGTAAGCATCACCAACAGAATACAAGAGATGGAAGAGAGAATCTCTGGAGCTGAAGACACACTTGCAGAAATGGATACTTCTCTCAAAGAAAAAGTAAAATCAGAAAAGTTCCAATCACAAAATATCCAAGAAATCAAGGATGCTATGAAAAGACAAAATCTAAGAATAATAGGAATTCACGAAAAAGAAGAGTCCAGACTCCAAGGTCCAGAAAATATTTTCAAGAAAATCATAGAAGAAAATTTTCCCAACTTAAAGAAAGAGATGTCCATAAATATACAAGAGGCCTACAGAACTCCAAATAGACTAGACCAGAAAAGAAACACATCACGTCACATCATAGTCAAAACACTAAATCTACAGAACAAAGAAAAGATATTAAAAGCAGCAAGGGATAAAGGCCAAGTAACATATGAAGGTAGACCTAGCAGAATCACGCCGGACTTCTCATCAGAAACTATGAAAGCCAGAAGGGCCTGGGCAAGTATCATGGAGACTCTAAGAGATCATAAATGTCAACCCAGACTACTATACCCTGCAAAGCTTTCAATCAACATAGATGGAGAAAACAAAATATTCCATGACAAAACTAAATTTACACAATATCTACACAGCAAACCATCCCTACAGAAGATACTAGAAGGAAAACTCCAATCCAATGAAAACAAATTCACCCAAGAAAACAGGGCATATAGATAATGTCCCAACAAAAATGAAAAGAAAACAAGCAATGAAACAGGGTTAGATCATCGACTCCATTACAAAAGGAACTAACATGCATTGGTCACTATTATCTATCAATATCAATGGACTCAACTCACCAATAAAAAGACACAGGCTAACAGAATGGTTAAGGAAACAGGATCCAACATTCTGTTACATCCAAGAAACACACCTATGCAACAAAGACAAACACTACCTCAGAGTAAAGGGCTGGAAAACTGTTTTTCAAACAAATGGTCCCAGAAAACAAGCGGGAGTAGCCATCCTAATATCTAATAAAATAGACTTTCAACCCAAGTTAATCAAAAAAGATAAGGAGGGCCACTATATTCTCATCAAAGGAAAAATCCACCAAGAGGACATCACAATCTTGAATATCTATGCCCCAAATACAAGAGCACCGACATTCGTAAATGAAACATTATTAAAGCTTAAATCATACATTGATCCTAATACCTTAATAGTGGAAGACTTCAACACTCCACTTTCACCAAGGGACAAATCAACTAGACAGACACCAAATAGGGAAATACAAGCACTCACAGAATCCCTAAATCAAATGGACCTAATAGACGTCTACAGATCATTTCACCCAAACTCAAAAGAGTACACCTTCTTTTCAGCACCGCATGGAACCTTTTCCAAAATAGACCATATAGTGGGCCACAAACCAAGCCTCAGAAGAAACAAAAGAATTGAAATAATCCCTTGTATACTATCTGACCACCATGGACTAAAGCTCGACCTCAACAACAACAGAAACAACAAAAAGCCGACACGCACATGGAAACTGAACAACTTACTACTCAATGACAGCTGGGTTAAGGAAGAAATAAAGAAAGAAATTAAAGACTTCCTAGAATTCAATGAAAAGGAAGGCACAACATACCCAAATTTATGGGACACATTGAAAGCAGTGCTCAGAGGAAAATTTATAGCACTAAGTGCCTGCAAGAAGAAATTCGTAACATCACATACAAACAACTTAATGGCCCAACTGAAAACCCTAGAAAAAAAAGAAGCAGATACACCCAAGAGGAGCAGATGGCTGGAAATAATCAAACTAAGGGCTGAAATCAATCAACTAGAAACAAATAAAACTATCCAAAGAATCAATGAAACAAAAAGCTGGTTCTTTGAGAAAATCAACAAGATAGACAAACCCTTAGCCAAACTAACTAAAAAGCAGAGAGAAACTATCCAGATCAGCAAAATCAGAAATGAAAATGGGGACATAACCACAGACATTGAGGAAATCCAAACAATTATTAGGTCATACTACAAAAGCCTATATGCCACAAAATTTGAGAATCTAAATGAAATGGATAATTTTCTTGAAAGATTCCATCTACCAAAACTAAGTCAAGATCAGGTAGAAAGACTGAATAGCCCTATATCTCCCAAGGAAATCGAAGCAGTCATTAACAGTCTCCCCTCCAAAAAAAGCCCTGGACCAGATGGCTTCAGCGCAGAATTCTACAAGACCTTCAAAGAAGTGCTAACTCCAATTCTCCTCAAGCTATTCCACAAAATAGAAACAGAAGGAACACTACCAAACTCATTCTATGAAGCCACAGTCACCTTAATACCTAAACCACACAAAGACCCAACAAAAAAAGAGAACTTCAGGCCTATCTCTCTTATGAACATTGATGCAAAAATACTCAATAAAATACTTGCAAACCGAATCCAAGAACACATCAAAGATATCATCCACCATGACCAAGTAGGCTTCATCCCAGGCATGCAAGGGTGGTTCAACATACAGAAATCCATCAATGTAATCCACTACAGAAACAAACTGAAGGAGAAAAACCACATGATCATCTCCTTAGATGCCGAAAAAGCATTTGACAAAGTCCAACACCCATTCATGTTTAAAGTCTTGGAGAGATCAGGGATACAAGGCACATACCTAAACATAGTAAAGGCAATATATAGCAAGCCTATAGCTAACATCAAACTCAATGGAGAGAAACTTAATCCCACTGAGATCAGGGACAAGACAAGGCTGTCCATTGTCCCCATATCTCTTCAACAAGTACTTGAAGTCCTAGCCAGAGCAATAAGACAACTAAAGGAGATCAAGGGGATACAAATCGGAAAGGAAGAGGTCAAAGTGTCACTATTTGCAGATGATATGATAGTATACATGAGCGACCCCAAAAATTCAACCAGAGAACTCCTTCAGCTGATAAACACCTTCAGCAAAGTGGCAGGATACAAAATCAACTCAAAAAAGTCAGAAGCCCTCCTATATACCAAAGACAAAAAGGCTGAGAAAGAAATTAGGGAAACAACACCCTTCACAATAGCTACTAATAACATAAAGTACCTTGGTGTGACTCTAACCAAGCAAGTGAAAGACCTGTTTGAGAAAAACTTCAAGTCTCTGAAGAAAGAAATCGAAGAAGATATCAGAAGATGGAAAGATCTCCCGTGCTCATGGATTGGTAGGATTAACATTGTGAAAATGGCCATACTGCCAAAAGCAATCTACAGATTCAATGCAATTCCCATCAAAATACCAACTCAATTCTTTACAGACCTTGAAAAAAAGATTCTCAGCTTCATATGGAGAAACAAAAAAAAAAAAAAAAAAACCCAGAATCTCCAAACGATCCTGTATGACAACAGATCATCTGGAGGTATCTCCATTCCTGATCTCAAGCTGTACTACAGGGCAACAGTAATAAAAACTGCATGGTATTGGCATAGAAACAGAAAGGAGGATCAATGGAACCGCATAGAAGACCCAGAAATAAATCCACACACCTATGAATACTCGATATTCGACAAAGAAGCCAATTCCATTCAATGGAAAAAAGACAGCATCTTCAACAAATGGTGCTGGACCAACTGGATGTCTACATGCAGAAAAATGAAAATAGATCCATATTTATCACCCTGCACAAAACTAAAGTCAAAGTGGATCAAGGACCTCAACATAAAACCAGATACCCTAAATCAATTGGAAAAAAAAGTGGGGAACAGCCTAGAACTCATTGGCACAGGAGGCAACTTCCTGAACAGAACACCAACAGCACAGGCTCTAAGAGCAACAATCAATAAATGGGACCTCATGAAACTGAAAAGTTTCTGTAAAGCAAAGGATACCGTCATCAAAACAAAACGACTGCCTACAGATTGGGAAAGAATCTTCACTAACCCTTTATCTGACAGAGGACTAATATCCAGTATATACAAAGAACTACAGAAGCTGAAAAGCAGCAATCCAAGTAATCCAATTAAAAAATGGGGAACAGAGCTAAACAGAGAATTCTCGACAGAGAAATATCGAATGGCAGAAAAGCACTTAAAGAAATGCTCATCCTCATTAGCCATCAGGGAAATGCAAATCAAAACGACCCTGAGATATCACCTTACACCCATCAGAATGGCCAAGATGAAAAACTCAAGTGATAACACATGCTGGAGAGGTTGTGGAGAAAGGGGAACCCTCCTCCACTGCTGGTGGGAATGTAAACTGGTACAACCACTCTGGAAAGCTATCTGGCGCTTTCTAAGACAAATAGGAATAGTGCTTTCTCCAGACCCAGCTATACCACTGCTAGGTATATACCCAAAGTTTGTTCAAGTACACAAAAGGGATACTTGCTCAACCATGTTTATAGCAGCTCTATTTGTAATAGCCAGAACCTGGAAACAACCCAGATGTCCATCAACGGTGGAATGGGTACAGAAATTGTGGTATTTTTATACAATGGAATACTACTCAGCAATCAAAAAGGAGGAAATCATGAAATTTGCAGGCAAATGGTGGGATCTAGAAAAGATTATTCTGAGTGAAATATCCCAGAAGGAGAAAGACAAACATGGGATATACTCACTTATATAGACCTATAAGATATGATAAACATAATGAAATCTATACACCTAAAAAAGATAATCAATTGAGCGGACATGGGGTAAGATGATCAATCCTCGTTTAGAAAGACAGATGGGATGTGCATTGAACGTATGACAGGAGTCTACTGAGCGCATCTGAAAGACTCTAACTAGCAGTGTTTTCAAAGCAAAGACTCATGACCAAACCTTTGGCAGAGTACAGGGAATCATAAGAAAGAAGGGGAGATAGTCTGATGGGGAAAGGATAGGAGCTCCACAAGGACCAAATATATCTGGGCACAGGGTCTTTTCTGAGACTGACATTCAACCAAGGACCATGTATGGATATAACCTAGAACCTCCACTCAGATGTAGCCTGTGGTAGCTCAGTAACCAATTGGTTTCCCAAAGTGAGGGGAACAGGGACTATTTCTAACAGGAACTCAATGACTGGCTCTTTGGTCTCCCCACCCCCGAAGGGAGGAGCAGTCCTGTTAGGCCACAGAGGAGGGCTTTGCAGCCAGTCCTGAAGATACCTCATAAAACAGGATCAGATGAATGGGGAGGAGGTCCCCCCTATCAGTGGACTTGGAAAGGGGCACGGTGGAGATGAGGGAGGGAGGGAGGGACTGGGAGGGAATGAGGGATCGGGACACGGCCGGGATACAGAGTTAATAAAATGTAACTGATAAAAAAAAAATAAAAAAAAAGAAAACTTCAATTTCTCAGGCAAATAAAACACTTAATTTCTCCTTTGGAAACATAAAAAAAAATGCTTTTAGCCCCATTTTTGCGTGTTTGGAAATGTTGAGTTGAATTCTCCTATGCCTGGGAGCTGGTTATCCTTATTTCTTGACTGTCTAAATAGGTAGTCTATTTTTGTTTTGTTCTCTTTTTGCCCGTTTTGAATAACTTTTCAAAAGTAGTCTGCCCTTTGCAAATGTATTCTGTCTTTCCAGCCCCAGGTTTATGCTGGAAACCAGCTCCCAGTGCTTTTCTTCCTTCAAGCACCAAATTAATCAGGACCCCTAACCAGGCCCTTTTCTCGGTTCTCTGGTATCCATCTGATACGTGGTAATATTGTTACAATTGCTTAGTGTTTACTGTTTGTCATTTTACAGGATTATAAGGTCTTTGAAATTTGCCCTGTCCTTAACTTCTTGAATCTCTCCATACTGAGTTACTCAGAAATGGCCTTACAATAAGTTCTCCCCAGAGGACTGACTGAAGTAATAGGCAGGATTGGAAACAATAAATTCACAGTGTTTCAGACTTGTCTTTGAAGGATTCAGTCCTCCAGGGAAACAAGATTTGCTTCATTTTGTTTTCATTTTTTGTCCTGCTTAAGGTTTTACTCTGCGTTGGTGGATTTAAAAAGCCAGAAAGACTTCATTCAAGGTCTTAACTTAGTGAAAGAGAACTGAAGGTTGTAATGCCCAAGAGTATAAAATTAACATGACCCATACAGTCCCAGAGAATGTGCCCGTGGTAATAAAAGATGCTCCCTAAACCGCTAGGAGGAATTAGCTGCTTCCCTGGATGTCTGTCTGCTTACAACTTGGCCCTAAGTAAATCAATAAACAAACAGAGGCTTCTGGGAGTTGCTTTCTGAGTTCCAGTTCATGGGAGCTTGGGAAGGTATGGGATACAGATTGCATTCCAGCCTGGAGCTGACCAATCAAGACATTGACCCTTTTGAGGTCTTTGGCTTTGACTGAACATAAGAACACCAAGGCCACCTTCAAATTAAAAATAAACACACTGCTCTGAAGAGTCCTGAATGTATAATTTGGTAGAATTTTAAGGTGTATCTTTTTATAGTAAGAGTCTATGAAGAAAATAAATTTCAAGTAGGGCTATGTCCTTTCCAGGCATACGTGTATATAAATGACCTTTGTTGTGCATTCAAGCACTTTGGACACACCCCTGCCTACCTCTACACTCCTCCAAACCTGTCAATAAAACACAAGGTGCACTTTCTCAGCTCCAGACATATTTTTGTAATTGGATAGATGCCCTGGAACACAGTAAGAGCTGGCCTTTGTGTGACTGCTATGATTTGCTATACACTTCTTAATCATGATACCCAGGCAACCCTAGGATTCTGTTACCTTGATCATCTCCCATTCAGTTACTCTACCCAAGTCACATGATAGTTTCAAAAGACTGAAATTCCTTTGTTCCTTCTTGCTATTTCTGCTCTCCTTTGAAAAGGAGTGTGTGTGTGTGTTGTGTTGTGTGATTCCTTTGGAGAAATTATATTTTATTGAGATGAGAGGAAAAATTGACATTGTTGGTTACCTTGCTACCACCTATTGCAGTTTGAACTCTGCCATTTCCTTTTGTCAGGGTCAGTTATTAGTTTTTTCTAAACCTAATTCTCTGGCACATTGTGGGTTCATGATGAATTCAAGTGCAGTAATTTAAAAACCCACACATAGTCACCTTTTTCCTTACCTTCATTCTTGCTCTATCTAGTTTACATTTTCTTTCTTTTTAAAAATTTATTATTTTTTAATTAATTACACCTTATTCACTTTGTACCCCAGCTATAGCACTGTCCCTCATCTCCTCCCAATCCCAGCTTCCCTTCCTCATCTCCTCCCATGCCCCTCTCCAAGTCCACTGAGAGGGGAGTTCCTCCTTCCCTTCCCTCTGATCCTAGCCTATCAGGTCTCGTCAGGACTGGCTGCATTGTCTTCCTCTGTGGCCTGATAAGGCTGTACCCACCTCAGGGGGAGTTGATCAAAGAGCCAGCCACTGAGTTCATGTCAGAGACAGTCCCTGTTCTCCTTACTAGGGAAGCAACTTTGACACTGAGCTGTCATGGGCTACCTCTGTGCATGGGTTCTAGGTTACCCCTATGAATGGCCCTCGGTTGGAGTATCAGTCTCAGAAAAGACCCCTGGGCCCAGAATTTTTGGTTCTGTTGCTCTCCTTGTGGAGCTACTCTCTCCTCCAGGTCTTTCTATCTCCCCCTTCTTTCCTAAGATTCTCTGCACTCTGAACAAAGTTTGGCTATGAGTCTCAGCATCTGCTTTGATACTCTGCTGGGTAGAGTCTTTCAGAAGCCCTCTGTGGTAGGCTCCTGTCCTGTTCCCTGTTTTCTCCCTCTGTCGATGTTTTTCTTTTAGCATCTTTGTCTTTCCATACAACACATTTTGATCACGTTTGTTCCCCCTCCCCCAGATCCCCCAAGATCATCCCTGCGAGCTACCCACCCAACTTTATGTTCTTCCCTTCCTTCTTTCAAACAGAGGAAAGAAACAAAAACCATAAAACATCCACAAAAATGAAATCAAAACAAGCAAAAGACCGATAAGAGAAAAATAAATGCCAAAGCAAATGAAACAAGAACCCCACTGAGTTCATTTTGTGTTGGTCAAGTACTCCTGGGCTTGGGGCCTGCCCTGAAATGTCGTTGACATAATCAGTGACACTCCTTTGGAGAAGAATGATTTCTCTTTTGGCCAGTGGGTGTCAGTTGCAGATAGCTTCCTGGTTTGGGTAGGACCCCACACTCTCTTTTCCTCTCTGTGCTGGGACCCCATCTGGCTTGAACCTGTGCACGTCTTATACATGCTTCCAGAGTCTCCACCAGTTCATGTGTGCATCTGTTCTGCTGTGTCTAGAGGACACTGTTTCCTTGGAGTCAGCCATTTTCTTCTGGCTCTTACAATTTTTCTACCTCCTCTTCTGTGTAGATCCCTGAGACTTGATGGGAGAGGGTGTGTAGGCATACTTAAAAAAAAAACCTATTTTATTTATGTTTCTTATGTTTCTTTCTCTCTTCTCCCCCAATTCCTTCCAACACCCCAACACAAGGTAGAAGAGAAGGAACATTAGTGGGAAGAAGGGACATAATTTTTCTTAGCTACTTCCTACTGGTTAGGGTGGTCTGGTTCCTTGGAGCAAGTCCAATCCTCGGTTTGGGAGATCTCCAACTTCTTGTCACAATGTACCAACAGCAACCAGAGCAGCAGGCATGGACACCAGCAGCTTTCTTCTTTCTCAGCACTCCCCAATACTCTGGGCTCTTGCATTTATTCCCTCTCAGAGTCCTCAGAATTAAAGTACCTTCAGCTGGGAAAGAGCCCCTGTCAGAGCCCGCACAAGGCAAATAGTTTGCTGCTGTGTACCATCTGAATCAGTCGCACGTCCCACACCTGGGATCAAAACAATGACTGTTTGCACCACAACAGGGATTGATTAAAATGTCCTGCTTAGCACTGAGTGTGCCAAGGTCTCTCACTGTACGCACATTGTCCAGTCTCAATGTTAATTCCCACCTACAGCAAGAGGAAGGTCTTCCACAGTGGCTGAGCAAGGCACTGACCTATGAGTTTGGCAGAATGCATTAGGGGTGATTTAATCTCTATGTCCCTTTAGCAGAATAATGGTAGACATCTTCCCCCAGGCCCAAGGCCTATCTAATCACACGTTCTTAGCCGCATTAGCAGTGTATGGTATGAGTTCTATCTCATGGAATGGGTCTGTCATCCAATCAAAAAGTAGTTGGTTACTCTCATACCTTATATGCTGCGTACCTTATATGCAGGTAGCTGTGGTAGATTTTAGAATTTGTAGCTGGGCCATATTTATGATTACCTTTCTCCTCTAGTAGCATTCAGAGTGCTTTCCAGGGTGATAGTCAGTAGGGATGAAATGTCTGGCTAAGCACTAGCTCAACTGCTCCATGTTCAATGACGCAAGTAAGTGTTGTCTTCAGCAATGGGGCCTTTTTAAATGGAGAATACCCAACAGCCTTGGCAATAGCCTATAATGTCTGGAGGTTTCCGTAGGGTCGCTTTGGCCAGTGACTCAACAGCACGTAACCCATTTCTGATGCTGGAGGTTTTAGCTGGCTGAGGCATTGTCTCTCCTATTATCTGATGACTTCAGTTAGAGTTCTATTATTTACAAATATACTTTAGGAGGCTTCTGCAGTAGTAGGTTTCCATATGGATTCTTAAATGAATTTAATAATTTGACTATTAAAAGGCCCCAAAAGCATGTTTGATGCAGACGTGTTTGCCTGCCTGTGGTGCTGTTGAGAGGCGATGGGACCCAGCTGGAACCTACTGGGAAGACTCAGGTCACTGGGAACATGTCCCTTGAAGGGGATTCCAAGCTCTTTGATATGGGATGTGACAAGATCCTCTATCTTACCGCAGGTCCAAAAGCAACACAGTCAGAGTATCTCTTCTTAAGCTGACTATTCCCCGGTATTTGCTGCATTAACAGGAGTTTATTACCACAATGTTGTAACCCAGGTAGTGCCGTGGAAGCCTGATGTTTGCCCCTGGCTATTTTAGGGCACGTCACAAATTATCCTGTGTGCTTGGAGGCCCATTTGTATTCTGCCTTCCTCAGAGCTTCATGGTCAATTTTTTTTTTCTGCATTTGGTGTGGGTGGGCATGTGCACACGCATGTGATGCTTGCATGTGTGAGTGAGCATGCATGGGGTAGACATAAGCATGTGTGCATGAGGGTAATTTGTGGCTTGTTTCTTCCTCAGTCATTTTCCACTTTGCATGCTAAGGTCTCGTACTTGAACTAAGAGTTTGCTAATTCAGAAAGTCTCACTAGCCCACTTGCTCTGGGATCACCTAACTCTGTCTCCTGCACACCGGGGTTCCAGGCAGGCTGTCATGCCCACCCTGTATTTACCTGAGTTCTCAGGATCAGAACTCTACTTCTCTTTCTTGCACAGCCAGTGCTTTTTCCTACTGAGCCCTTGGTCAACCCTCCCCCACCTGCAGTTAAGTCTTTACTTGCAAGGGCATGAACTTTAGAACCAGCACTCATAAAAATCCTGAATTTTTGTGTTTAGATCTGTATTATTGATGCTCTCTTCCTCTGTTTTCGACATGGGCCCAAATATTGGATTTTAGTTGCTTAACCTAAATATTTTAAGAGATCATCTAAATCTGTTGGAGAATTTTGGATAAGAAGACAAAGATAAGTAAGATTAATAGAAGTATGTGTTTTAAATTATCTTCTCTGCAGAATACACCAAAGTAAACCTTTGGCTCTAGCCACAGTGGCTCCAACAAAAGCCTCAGTTCTCTTGATCCAAAAAATTAAGGGTGGAGAGACTTGAGGCGAGAGAAGGGGAAGTCAGCTGACCTTCGCAGAGCTGCCTTGCCAACCTTCCAGAGTTAAACCGACAATGCTGGAGTCAGGAGGAGGACACGGGGACAGTACAGAATTCTCTGAAGCCTGACTCAAATGGCAGTGCAGTGTTGGCATCACCTCGATGACATGCACATGTCACATTTACGGTGTACTCAAGAGGTAAGGCCTCTCGTTCCGGGTTTAAAGAAAAGGTTGGAAGATGACTTAATCCTTACGACACCACCGAGCACTCAAGTGCCTTCTGCAACTCGTTGCACTTAGTAACGGACGTTGGAGAAATGCAAACACTTGTTTCTTTTTTCTTCCACCGATTCTTCAAAGCAAAAAGCATTTCTGTGATGATCACGTAACAAGCTACACTGCTAATTGCTCTAATTGCTCGTGTCAATTAATGGCTGAGTATGATGTCATAAAGTGAGCCATAGCACCTTGAGAGTCAGTTTTCTTCATAATCTGGATAGTAATAGTGCAAACTCTGAATAACTGACTCTTGTCTCTTGAAAGACTGCCTGATGTATTACTTCTCATCATTCTGATATTTCAAGTAATTCCATTCATATAGTGTGAATTCAAGAATAAATTAACCTCTTCAATAGAAGAATCATCTCTATCTATGTATCTGTCTATATATCTATAAAAGAATATGCAGTTGGTGATTAAAGCACATTAACATAGTTTCTACCTTAACAAAGTCCTTCAATGTACATTTCAGGCTCAAACGACCTGAAATTTTGAAAAGAGCCTTTGGGAGACCCATGAGAGAAACAGTGATAAACATGGTTGTCCTTTGGAGCCGTTAGGGAAAACAAGACTCAGGGCCACTGACTTAACTCATCTGCAATGTAGCCCAAACTAAATGATGGTCTGCGGTGCAGTTTGAGAAATATTTAGAATTTAAAACACATCTTTTATTGCTTCGGTGTAAACTTCCACCCTCCTCTAGCTCCCAGGTCTCTTCTGAATTTATTGGTTTTGAAGCAATTTAATGATGTTAATCTATTCCCAATATCTGGCTTTCTTCCTAGAAAATGACCAGACTGTGAGCAATTGCTTTTTTGGTCAGATTAAATGCCTGTGAATAAAAGCAGCTGGAAGAAACTGTCTCATCCTGGTGTACTTGTTTCCCCTGAACCTAACTGTCTCATCCTGGTGTACTTGTTTCCCCTGAACCTGTATCATCCTGGTGTACTTGTTTCCCCGGAACCTGCAGTCACGCTGAAATCCACAGAACTGCACAGAAGACAGCCACACCCATAACAATGGTGCCGTCAACATTCCTTCGTGGAGAGGGCTGATCACAGGGCCCTTCACTGACTCTCCCTGAAATTCAAAGCACAACCCCTCCTGCCCCAACTGCAGGTGATCTAATGCAAAAGTACATCGGGGATTCCAAAATGAGCGATTGTGAGCTGCCCATGAGTCATAAATCCTCCCATAAGTAATCCAGATAAATGAATTCTGTTAATTCACCAAGCTGGTCCTGACAGCATCTTTGGTCTAAGGGCTCCTTTTCTATGGGGTATACAGACGTGCCTTTTATGCCTTCCTAGGTAAGTCATATGACAGTCCACACTTCCCATTGCAGCTTACCAGCCTAGGGACTTTCACCATCACAATTCTGGACAGAGCTAATAAGCCAACCCTACAAACAAACAAACAACAACAAAAAAAAAACAAAACAAACAAACAAAAAAAACAAAGGCAACAGCTGCTTTCAGGTCAGTCCAGTCTCTAAATCTGTTTTCCTCAAATTACTGCCCAGCTTGCTTTTTAATTGGCTTCTGAGTCTGTTTAGTCATGCCCTCGGGTTAGCTGCTGTTAACCCTGGCTGCAGATGAGACTCTTTCGGCAGCTTTCTAGAATGCTAGCGCATGTGTGAGCTACATCACATCTCTGGGGATAGGGTCCAGCCACCTATGACGTCACAGCTCTCCAGAGGCGGAGGACATGATGACGCACTCCTGAGGCTGCAGTGATTTCACACATTTGCCTAAGACATTCCTAAATCTGCATCTTCTTTTGTTGTTCTCTGCAGTGCCAGGGTCCAAACTCTGCAGCCCTTGCATGGAGTCAAGAGCTCAACTCTTGTCTCCACGCTGTATTTTTCAGTTGGCGTTACGTAGGCACAGAAACGTGGCAATGCACAGCTTTGTAGTTATGCTGTCCCAGACTCACTTGTTTGATAGTAAACAGAGAGTGCAGACATGTGGAGAACAATGTTTAACAGGACTTCTTGGAAATACCTTACAGAGCCTTCGCTGTGGGCACGAGTGGCTTCACTGTCTGGAAACCGATTCGTTTCCTCATCCATGCCTTAGACATGCGTGCCTTGTCCAAGTCATGCTCAGGGTATGGGGGACCAATGCTCAGTTGCAGGGCTCTGTCTCCAGAGTCAGCAAGCTTAAGTGCAGGTGGTGACCAGGAATGGTTATTAGCGCCACTAGCTGTGATGAGGAAGATGATAGTCTTACACTTTCATTTCACAGGAAACTGTGGTTCGGAGCTTCCTAGGATGGATCCCAGAGTGCACAAGAGACTTTGAATCCCACAGTTCATGTTCTGTCAATAGTAACCCAGCCCCCACCACTCCCCGAAATACAGGCTTCGGGAACTGCCAACTAGAATGGGGCACAGCAAGTTTCACATGTGCTTCTTAACTTATTCTTGACGTTTTATTCTGAATTTTAAAAAAGATTTATTTTTCAACATATGATTTCCTTAAAGAAGCCATTATAAAAATATGCTCTAGCTGCTGCCTCAGTATTGGCCCTAGCTCTCAGTTTATGTTAGATACTGTAAACCCATCAAGAGCACATGTAGGAAGAGGAAAAATTCTCCATTCCTTAAAGCACTTTTAATTTCCTTTGTTAGGTTGGTATGCCCATGTGTAACATTGAAATCTAGATCTCAAGCTGCTGGGCGTCGTTCTGCTTCAACCTTTTAAAGCAAACTCATCAGGACACAGTAATAACTGTGTAAACAGGACAAATATATCTCAGCCCTCTGGCAAGCAGCCTGGAGGATTGAAAGAGTTTCACATTGTGAATTTCAATCAATATAACAATTATTGAGCACCGTTTTTGCAAAAATCGGCTCTAAATCGGAATAGCTGAATTTAAAAGTCTCTTCTTTCCTACATTTCAAAGTGCAAAAATTTATCCCAGGCTCTTGTTAAAATGTGAACCCTGATTTGGGAGGCTTGAGGTGAGATACTGTATTTCTTTCCTTCTGACAGGCTTGCACATCAAGTCTGTACTGGGGTTTGAGGGCCACGCTCTTCTGTGCTAGCCGAATGTCCCACAAGGGAGAAAAATAAAGCTGTGATTTGTACTATTTGCTAATTCCATGAGGGGACACTCCTGCAGTGGTTAAGTTCAAGCTCCCAACAGGTGCCCATAAACACCCTGAAGAGATGATTGGCACACTGAACGCAAATGGCTCTTCTGAATAAGTGCAAACTGGGCCCAGTGCCACACGGGGATCTGCGTGACTCTACACACACACGAGTTCAATCCAGTGGTGTGGGCTACAGTGCTTAACTGTAAAAACTTTAGAGTGGTGAAGGAGGCAAAGAATGCTATGGGGGAAACAAGGGAATAATAAGTGTATGAGGGCTCTATCTTCCTATACACCTGCATGCCAGAAGAGGGCATCAGATCCCAGTGTAGATGGTTGTGAGCTATGGTGTGGGTGCTGGGAATTGAACTCAGGGCCTCTGGATGAGCAGACAGTGCACTTAACTACTGAGCCATCTCTCTAGCCACTGCTTTTTTCTTTTCTTTTTTTTTTTTTTTTGTCATTTTGTCCTCCCCTCCCCCAAGCTGAGGACTGAACCCAAGGCCTTGTGCTTGCTAGGCAAGCACTCTACCACTGAGCTAAATCCCCAACCCGTGGAAATAATAGTTTGGAGATATGTGCTAATGCGTACTGGAGAACACCCAGAAGGCCTTAGCCCTACATAAAGAACTACAGGCAACTAAGGAAATGCTGAGAGCTGAGACATGGTCCAATACAAATTATCCAATACCAAACGGCCAGCCCTGAAAACATACATACAAGTAACATTATACATACTGAGCAAGTTGTATGTGCGTGTGTAACAAAAATGAATAATAATAATAAAAAGAGGTCAGGAATCTGAAAGACAGGAGAGATTTACAGGAGAGTTTGAAGAGAGAAAAGGGAAGGAGAAAGTGGTGCAACTGTTATAACCTCAAAAACATTAAAAAAAAAAAACAAAAATGGGTGCAAAAAGCTGGGTGTGGTAGTTCAGGCACTCAGAGACAGAGGCAGGGGCATCTCTAAGTTTGCAGCTAGCCTGGTCCACACAGAGAAGTAAGCCCCTGCTAGCTAGGGCTGCAGAGTGTGAAACTATCTCAAAAGTAAACAAGTAAACAGACAAGCGCAAACTAATGAAGTTCCAAAGCGATAGACTAAGGGGAAGACAGACGGAGGAGATAAAGGACATGAGAGACAGTGGGGAAGAGGCGAAGGATGGTCCACGGTGTCACAAGTCATCGCTCTCAACTTTGAGCGTCTTTGGTCTCTCTCTTGGTGGAGTTCGGAGACCAATCCTGCCGTTTTCAGCGCACAGTGGGCTCTTGAGCCTTTCTCTAAGGTTTCTGTACGAGCGCATCCAAGGAAGCCTTACCCCACAAAGAGACTTCCAAACGGAGGTGAAGCTATGGAATCCTTAAGAGACCAGACTCTTTCATCTGTAAAACAGGGCTCACAGTATCTAACACATGAGGCCTGGCGCTGACTGGCCATGGTTAATCAATGACAGGTTTTGAAGCTGTGCGCTTGTCTTTGAGAGCCCCTGAGCCAACCATGCACAACATCTGAATGCCCGGGAGCACCCCTACTACCCTGTTTGTGGGCTCCTTCTCCGTCCTCCCTTCAGTACAGACTCCGCTAGACTCCCTACGCTTCTGAGTTACACAGAGCTTTATTTTGGAAGAAAAAAAAAAAATGTCCCCCTGTCTCTTGGAATCACGTTCTTGACTTTTACTGTGTTAAGAACCAGGAGAGGGAATTTAAGGTCAGCCGGCCTCTCGGCTTGAGTAACTGCAAGCTATAAGTTCCAAAATCTCGTCTTTGTCTCTGATTCCAAATGGGCTTTGTGGGGGAAAAGTGATATAAGCATGAGCTCACGGGGTCCGCTCAGATGATTTCCTGTTTCCTGTGCCTTTAAATGCACAGGGAATAATCCCGCTATTAAAACGAGACCCTGAGTGTGTGCATGGGCAGAAGTTCAATGGAAACGGAAGAAAAATACGCTTGCTGAATACCAGATGTAGAGCACATAAATCCTGTTAGGACGGGCGGGGGGTGGGGGGACCCTCTATGGCTGACCTGCAAGAAATCTAAGGGAACGGAGAAGCCAGATAGGCATGTGTCAAACAGACTTCTTTAAATCGTCCACTTCAGCGAAATAAAAGTCTGAGGGAGTTCTGTTTCCTCTTGTGGTTTGAAATTACAGTTGTGGGCTCTACAAGCCCTGCCTGATTGAGGGCTTCCGGGCTGAGGAGTTACGTGACCCAGCCCGGCACCACGCAACAGTGGGATCGCCCAGTGTTCCTCACCAGGCCTCCTACATCGCCCTGTTTGTACTTTCTGTCCTTTGTCATCTTGGCAACAAATTGCAGTGCAGCTGACCACGACTTCACAGTCATCTGACTTGTTGCTCTGAGAAGCTCTTGCATCCGAACTAGAGAGGCGCCTCCTGGTTTCCTTGTTAAATAAATAGACTGTAGAGGGCAGACCCTTGCTCTCCCCGCTCAGAAACGGGGTAGCCCTCTTTCTGTCAGCCTTGTTCTGTCCACAACCGACGCAGGGTTCATGGCCTTAGGCTTCCAATTTACGTTAAAGCGAACCTGGCTTAAAAGCCACAGCCAGGGACCTGAGGAGATGGCCTTGTGAGGAAAGTGCCTTCCACCCCTGAACCCGTGCAGAAAAAGCCAAGTGCAATTCTTGCTCGTAATCCTGGCACTGGGAGACGGAGAGAGGTAGATGCCCGAGGCTCCCTGGCCAGGCAGTCCAGCCTACTTGGGTTCCAAGCTAGTAAGAGATCCTGTGTAAAGAACACAGAAAGAAACGAGCTGGGTGACAAAAGGAGGGGTGCCCGAGGCTGTCCTCTGAACGTGTGCACACACGCACACACTGACAATGTGCACGCCACCTACAAGAACCACCCTAACGTGTACCTGTTCCGGAACGGCATCTTAACAGGCCTTCCTCCGGGAGCCTATCCCACGGGAATCTCCAAGCAAAGGTATGTTAAGTGCGAACAACGTCCTTTAAGGTATCAGAGCTCTCTAACTTGCTCCTCTCCCGACACTTCTGTTCAGTGATATTCTGTTAAATATCCTGTTTTGTTAGGGCTTTATTCAGCAGAATCAAAGCTGATGGAATGGCACGGAACCCCATGTATTTTGTAGTTAGGCGGGCTCAGGTCTCGGTTATTCTAACTCCACTGCTGACAGCTACGTGAACTCCAGTAGTAAACTAGGAAAGTTCTCAGTTTCTTATCCTTTGCTAAAAATGCATACATATCTAATGTATATGTCTATACACACATGCACACATGGAATATTTATAAAGAATCTAGCATGATGCTAGCACTTTGAGAAGCATTAAGAAGTCTTTACTCTTTGCAACCTCTCCCTGTCTATTCTTCCCTCATTTCAAAAAAAGTCCTTGAATATTCTTCCCCACTTTTTCTTCTAACAGGTTTAGTGTGTCCGTTTTTATGTTGAGGTCTTTGATCCACTTGGACTTTAGTTTTGTGCAGGGTGATAAATATGGATCTGTTTGCATTTTTCTACATGTAGACATCCAGTTACACCAGCACCATTTGTTGAAGATGCTGTCTTTTTTCCATTGTATGGTTTTGGCATCTTTGTAAAAAATCAGGTGTCCATAAGTGTGTAGGTTTATTTCTGGGTCTTCTATTCGATTCCATTGATCCACCATTCTGTTTCTATGCCAGTACCATGCAGCTTTTATTACTGTTGCTCTAGAAGTAGCCCAATGCAGCTCAGTATCCAAGAGGGTTCCCCAATAATAGGACCAGGAACCATCTCTGACATGAACTCATGGGCTGGCTCTTGGATCACCTCCATCTGAGGTGGTGGGGGGGGCAGACTTGCCAGGCCACAGAGGAGGATAAAGAAGCCAGTCCTGATGAGACCTGATAGACTATGGTCAGGTGGAAGGGGAGGAAGATCTCCCCTGTCATTGGACTGGGGGAGGGGCATAGGAGAAGAAGAGGGAGGGAGGGTAGGATTGGGAAGCAATGGAGGAGGGGGCTACAGCTGGGATACAAAGTGAATAAACTCTAATTAATAAGATAAAAGTCCTTGAATACATTTTACATAACAATTACACTGTCAACAAACAGGGAGACAACTAAAAGTGAGTTTTGAACTACCTACACAAACTAAGTATCTCTAAAGGCATGAACAAGACATATTGATGATATTGATGAGGAAATATCTCAACTTATTCTGATGTGAATGTGTGGAAACAGGAAACTTTTATCTAAGGAAATAAAGAGGACATTTCAAAAATGATAATATGTACCAATGTTGATGGGTTGGTACAATTAATATTAATAAAATATCCACACTATCTAAACTGATCAGTAGATCTACTGTAATTCACTTCAAAATACTAATAACACTTACTATATAGCTACAAAAGTTATAAAATTCATGCAAACTTAAAGACTTTGAATAGCCAATGTAATCTTTTGTTTTTAATTAAATTTTTATTTTTTTATATTAGTTACAGTTTATTTACTTTGTATCCAACTGTATACTTTGTATACAGTTTATTTACTTTGTAGCTCCCTCCCTCATTCCCTCCCAATCCCACCCTCTTTCCCTCGTGCCCCTCTTCAAGTCCACCGATAGGGGAGGTCCCCCTCCCCTTCCATCTGACCTAGCTTATCAGGTCTCTTCAGGACTGGCTGCAAAGTCCTCTTCTGTGGCCTAGCAAGGATGCTCCTCCCTTGGGGGGAGAGGGTGGTGTCAAAGAGCCAGCCGTTGAGTTCATGTCAGAGACAGTCCCTGTTCCCCTTACTAGGGAACCCACTTGGAGACTAAGCTGCAGTGGGCCGTTTCCGAGCAGGGATTCTAGGTTATATCCATGCATGGTCCTTGGTTGGAGAAACAGTCTCAGAAAAAAACCCTATGCCAATGTAATCTTGAGCAAAACCAACAAAACTGAAACTATCACAATACACAGAATATAAAAACATACTCTGAAGCTATAGTAACCAAAACAGCATTATATTGTCACAAAACAGACCCATTGACCAATTTCTTAACAGAATAAATATTTAGAAATTAATCTATGTATACATAGCCAACTGAATTTTAGCAAAAGCAATGAGAACACTGGAGAAAGAACAAGGTCTCCACAAAACAGCACTGTGAAATGTGGATATATATTCATGTATGTATTCACAAATGTTCATTGATATATATTCATATATATGTGATGAAACTAGTCCCCTGCCTCTTCTGTGATACAAAACCCATCTCAAAATAGATCAAGGGTGTATAAGGCCTACAACAAGAAAACTACTGAAGAAAAGAAGGAGAAATACCTTTAGGACACTGGGATAGGCAAAGATTTTTACAAGGCCCCCAAAGCATGGACAATAAAAGCAAAAGTGAACAAATGGAATTCTATAAAACTAAGCTGCCTCTGTGCCATAAAGGAAATGATCAACCATGAAGAAAGAACAGAAAGAGCAGACAAAGCTGACATACTGCTTATCTGATAAGGGTAGTGTTCAGGATATATACAAAATCCAGCAATAGCAAGAAGACAATCTGGTTTTAAATAAAGGACAAATGACTTCCATGCACATTTCCTAAAAGAGGAAATACAAGTAGACAATGAATATGTAAGAATGTGCTCAACATCATTGACCATCAGGGAAATAGAAATAAAAGCCACTCTGAAGTTTCACTCCCCCCCCCCCCACTTAAACGGCAGTTATCCAAGGAACAAGATAAGCATTGGTGATGGTGCAGAAAGCAGGCAACCCACAGAGCTGGCAGGAATGCAAACTGACACAGCCGTCGTGAAAACACTTATGGAGGTTCCTCAAAAAATGAAATGCTAGTACCGTATTATACAGCAACTACACTACAGAGTTTCCAAAGAAAATAAGCCATTTTCTCAAAGAGATATCTGAACAGCTATGACTGTGGCAGCTCTAGTCACAGCAGCCAGTATATAATATTGATGGTGATATCCATTGGTTGGTAGACAGATTTTTAAAATAATCTCTTTTTCAGTTCCTTTCCTTCCTTTCCTTTCCTTTCTTTTCCTTTTCCTTTTTTTTCCCTTTTCCTTTTCCCTTCCCTCCCCTTCCCTTTTCCTTTTTCTTTCCTTCCCTTTTCTTTTTCCTTTTCTTTCCTTCCTCTCCTCTCCTCTCCTCTCCTCTCCTCTCCTCTCCTCTCCTCTCCTCTCCTCTCCTCTCCTCTCCTCTCCTCTCCTCTCCTCTCCTCTCCTCTCCTCTCCTCTCCTCTCCTCTCCTCTCCTCTTCTCTCCTTTCCTTTCCTTTTATTTTTTGAGTTAGGGTTTCTCTGTGTCGCCCTTGCTGTCCTGAAACTGTGTAGACCAGGCTGGTCTTGGACTCAGAGATTCATCTACCTCTGCCTCCCAAGTGCTGGTACTAAAGACATGCACCACCATGCCCAGCTGAATGGATTTTTAAAAACAGATTGTAAATTTCACCATACACATTCTGGAACCCACACCTGAGCATGTAACAGTCAACACTTTGCTTTGCATGGTCTTCTAAGTTTCTTGTCCCACTCCTCGCTCAGCCTCTCACCAACTTCACCACCACCGCCAAAAACTTTGTCTCCTGATAGAACTTCACATTTTAAAATGTGTAACTATATATAGGCACACTAGTATAATTCAGTACCAGAACACAGTGTACATGTATGGCAGGGCTACCAGCTTTCCCATGTACTCAGATACTGCTCTGTGTATCGGGAAACAAATGCTTTTCTCCTCTAGTGACTTCAGGGCGTGTGGTTATTTATTGTAGGCGATGTTCAGCCTTAGAATTGCTTCCCTCCAGCTGTGTTTTGCTTAACGCCATCGACTCAGCCCTCCTGCCCACTCTTCTAGTGACCTCGGTTTTGCTTCTGTGTTGTTGGTGTCTCGGTTAGCGAGCAGGCAGTGTTTGTTTCCTGTGCCTAGCTTATTCCACTTAACATGGTGCAGTTCTAGTCTGCTTACATTACAGAGATTTTATCTATTAACACAAAATATCACATTTTATAAACTGCATATTATATAATACAAATATTCATATATTTATTTAAACATAAAATAAATATAAATATGTTTTATGTTATACAAATGTGGATACACATGTATAATTTATTATTTTATGTTATAGATTTTACTTTTTATGATTTAACATTATTCCACCGTATATATTCGGTTCACACAGATGGCCCGACTAAACGCAGTGGGTCACCACACAAACAAGGAGATGTGAATGTGGAATAAGAAACTGGTAGGGGGGGCGTGGGGATTGGCAGGGGAGGGAGGGGAAAATTCATCACAATCTATTACATACATATACGAACCAGTCTAAGAGCAACTTTAATCAACATTATTTTTAAAAGAAAACTATAAAAATAAT
Organism: Meriones unguiculatus; assembly: GCF_030254825.1. Taxonomy (NCBI): domain Eukaryota; kingdom Metazoa; phylum Chordata; class Mammalia; order Rodentia; family Muridae; genus Meriones; species Meriones unguiculatus. The sequence goes on along the minus strand of NC_083367.1, from coordinate 21,999,268 downwards.
TCTAATTACATAAAATTCTTTTGTTTTTGTTTTTATTTTATTTATTTTTAAATTTATTTTTTTAACTTTTATTAATTACACTTTATTCACTTTGTATCCTCCCATAAGCCTCCCCTCCTAATCCCACCTTCCCTCCCCCTTCTTCATGAATGCCCTTCCCCAAGTCCACTGATAGGGGAGGTCCTCTTCTCCTTCCTTCTGATCTTAGTCTATCAGGTCTCATCAGGAGTGGCTGCATTGTCATCTTCTGTGACCTGGTAAGGCTGCTCCCCCCTCAGGGGGAGGTGATCAAAGAGCAGGCCAATCAGATTATGTCAGAGGCAGTCCCTCTTCCCATTACTATGTAACCCACTTGGACATTAAATTGCCATGGACTACATCTGTGCAGGGGTTCTAGGTTATCTCCATGCATAATAGTTGGTTGGAGTATGAGTCTCTGGGAAGACCACTGTGTTCAAATTTTCTGGTTTTGTTGCTCTCCTTGTGGAGTTCCTGTCCTCTCCAGATCTTACTATTTCCCACTTCTTACATAAGATTCCATGCACTCTGCCCAATAGTTAGCCATAAGTCTCAGCATCTGCTTTGATAGTCTGCAGGGCAGAGCCTTTCAGAGGCCCTCTGTGGCAGGTTTCTAACTTGTTTCCTGTTTGCTTCTTCTTCTGATGTCCATCCTCTTTGCTTTTCAGGATGGGGATTGAGCATTTTAGTCAGGGTCCTCTCTCTTGATTAGTTTCTTTAGATGTACAGATTTTAGTAGGTTTATCCTATATTATATGTCTATATGAGTAAGTATATACTGTGTGTGTCTTTCTGCTTCTGGGATAGCTCACTCAGGATGATCCTTTCCAGGTCCCACCATTTACCTGCAAATTTCATGATTTCTTTTTTTTTTTTTTTTTCAATGCAGTTTATTCAGGAACCTTGAACAATCTTCGAACCCTGGGGAAAGCCAGCCCACAGCTTAAATAGCCTCTGGGTAGCCAACCCAGGCATGCCACGTGGGCAATGCAGATAGGTCCACATACATGGAAGCAAGCCAGATCCTCAGCCTTAGCCAAATGTGGAGTTGTTCCTGACAGAGAGCACTCACCATCGGGAAGGTGGAAGGCGGAAACCAGCTCCATCTTTAAGGCATAGCATTCCGCAGCTCTCTACAGTTTCCCCTTTTTGTTTTAGACACATCAGGCAAGAGTAGAGGTCTGATCTCTGATATTAGAAATAAATTGGGACTTTGTACCGATGTTCATTTAGGTGTCATCCACTCAAAGAGCATCAGACCCGTCCGATACCTTTTTCTCAGAGGAGGGACCTGGGGCATCAACCCGCATGCAATCAGACATGCTCTTCTCTGGGTCCAAAGCGGCTGACCCTGAGTGCAGTGCTTAGCCTCCCATCCTGAGTGTAACATTTTAGCTTTTTATGGTATCCAACCATGCTTGGGGAGAATGTCCTGCTTCAATGGCTGTAAAGGCCTGAATGATCATGGCTGCATCACACTGTTGTGAGACTCTAATCTTGCATATATACCACAGGCAAACCAAGGAGACCAACACCAGAAGGCCTGCTAACGCTCCCATGCCCGCCCATTCCTTCAGATGATTCATGGTTGCAGCAATCCATGATGATAATCCTGTGGCTAGACCTGCGTCCACTCTGGTAGAATTTACTGTGACAATGGCCACTCTCAGCTGCTCCATCGTAGTATCGAATTCTCCAGTCCAATTACCTAAAATATAGCTCAACAATTGTTTAGACAGATTTCTTTATTTTTTATTGTTGAGTAATATTCCATTGTGTAGATGTACCACAATTTCTGCATCCATTCTTCTGTTGAGGAGCATCTGGGCTGTTTCCACCTTCTGGCTATTACAAATAAGGCTGCTACAAACATGGTTGAGCAAATGTCCTTTTTGTGTACTTGAGTCTCTTTTGGATATATGCCTAGGAGTGGTATGGCTGGGTCTTGAGGAGGAACTATTCCTAGTTGTCTGAGAAAGTACCAGATTGATTTCCAGAGTGGTTGTACAAATTTACATTCCCACCAGCAGTGGAGGAGGGTTCTCCTTTCTCCACAACCTCTCCAGCATGTGTTGTCACTTGAGTTTTTCATCTTGGCAGGTTGTGGTGGCTTAAATTTATTTTTTTTACAATTTATTCACTGTACATCCCTATTGTAAACCCTTCCCTCATCTCCTTCTGGTCCCACTGTTCTGTTCCTCCCCCTTCCCTTATTCCTTTCTTTCAGAAAGGGGGAGCCCTCCTTCCCTATCATCTGAATCCAGCCTATCAAGTCTTATTAGGACTGCCTGCATCCTCTTTCTCTGTGGGCTGGCAAGGCTGTTACACCAGGGGGAGGTGATCAAAGAGCAGGCAACAGAGTTCATGTCAGAGACAGCCCCTGCTCCCCTCACTAGGAAACCTACATGGAGACTGAGCTGCTCATGGGCTGCATCTGAGCAGGGAGTCTAGGTCCTCTCCATGCATGGTCCTCGGTTGGCGCAACAGTCTCTGCAGGCTCCTCTGGGCCTGGATTTGTTGGCTCTGTTGGTCTTCTTACTAAGCTCCTGTCCCCTCTGGGTCCTTCTATGTCCCCACTCTTCCATAAGAGTTCCTGCACTCTGCCCAAAGTCTCAGTGTCTGAGACTTTGGGCAGACTCAGCACTCTGAGTCTCAGTGTCTGCTTTGATCTCCTGCTGGGTAGAGTCTTTCAGAGGACACTTAGGTAGGCTCCCATCCTTTTCCCTCTCTTCAACCACTTCCGGTGTCAATTCTATTTGTTCTTTTGAATGAGAATTAAACATCCTCCCGAGGGGCCTTCTTGTTGTTTAGCTTCTTTAGGCTGTGGACTATAGTATGGTTATCCTGTATTTTATGTATTTAATATCCACTTATACGTGAGTATATATTATGCATATCTTTCTGGGTCTGGGTTACCTCACTCAGGATGATCTTTTCTAGTTCCATCCATTTGCCCGTAAATTTCATGATTTCCATGTTTTAATTGCTGAGTAGTATTCCATGTGTAATTGTATCACAATTTCTGTATCCATTTTTTGAAGTTAAGATAAAACTATATAATTTATCTCCCTTTCTTCATTTCAACCACTCCATCTTGCTCTACCTTGAATTCATGGCTTCTTTTTTTTTAACTTATGGTTTTACACACACACAAACACACACACACGCACACACACACACACACACACGGCAGTCATTTGCCAAAATACTCTTGTTTTCTATTATGAATTCCTGTATATTTCAATGTGTTTCAACACTCTTCCATGGGTATTCATGGAATTCAGTTTCCTCTTCATTTTTCCCCTCCTTATGCTTACTATACACAAGGCACTTTTACCCCCAATACCTGTAGATAGTTTTGTTCAATTGCAACATCAATGAAGGGTAAATATAATTCTCAGCTAAGTGTGGGGTAAAAGATGATAATTTTAACACTTGAGAGCTGGAGGCAGGAGGAGAAGTTACGGGTCATCATTGACTACATGGTGAATTCAAGGCCAACCTGTACTGGATAGGCTACTTCCCCAAACAAACAAATCCTGAAAATACAGCAGATCAAAAGAGTTTAAAAGTAACCACAGTTATATGGCTAATATTGAGTCAAATTCTGGGTAAGTTCCAACATTTGCATGTCTACTGTTTAAGACCAAGATTTAAATCCATGTCTGTATAACCCAAGACTAGAAAGCTGGATAATTGTGTTTTTTATGCTCTGGGTTCTAGATAAGAAACAGTCATTTTCAGGAAATCCCTCTTCTTACCTAGAACAGTGTAGGCTATTATCAACAGACAAGATTAAAGAAGTTCTCATGGAGCCCTCACTAGTGTTGAGAAAGAGCACTTACAGAAAAGTGAGTCTAGCTCCCTCCCTGCTGCTTACTTTTCTCTCTCTTCATGTGACATCTCCCTTTGTTGTAGACACCTGCTCTGATGCCGTTTTCCATGATGGAATGCAGCCAACAGGACCTCTGCTAGAGCTCCAGCCAAGTGAGCCTTCCCAACCTTGGACTTCCATGTTTCAGAAATATCTGCTAAGTAAAGCTATTTTCTTTATCATATGCCAGCCCTCGGTATTGTATTGTGTCATGGAAAACAGATCAATGTGATATCATAAAAAAAGGACTTCAGAATGATGTATTTTGAGATTAATTACAGACCTGAAGACAATGATTTTTTTTGACTTAGGAAAAGTTACTGAAGTCTAATTTCTAATGGCAGACTGTGACAAAACTCATTCCCTTAATACCAGCAACACATAATAAGCACTTAAAATTGTGCTTTTATTTATTTTTAATTTTACAGGTCTAACGTATCCAGTTTTTATTAAAGATACTTTCCATAAACAATCATGGCATTTCAGGCAGGACATGGGCAGACAATCATTAACAGGATACAAGAACTTCCAAACTCCCTTCTTGTATAGACTACCCAAATCAGAAAGCCACTATAAAAGCCAATGAAATCTTCATTCAATGCTTTCGAAAGGGGGAAGTAGCTAAGGGTGAGGGCTGACATTTCACATTAAGGATATTGTTTAACAGCTTTCCACAAGTTGACCCTGGCTTTTAGGAAATGAAACGAAGATGGCAGAATTGTCAGTCTGAAGATCCACAATCTTTTATAAAAGGAACCACCACCCTTTTGAGGACACTCAGTGATGTCACTGCAAAGCCCAGATCACCCAAAAGAGTGGGAAACCAATTTTGGGTTCAGGTTCTACTAGGTCTCTGGTATTCAGGGAGTTAAATCCATGTTGATGGGAGAAGGATACAAAAATGAACTTAGGGTTTTCCCATACACCAGGCTTTTTGTACCATGGTGACGGGTATGTCAATATGGCTATGTCCCTTCTGGGAGTCAACAGAATCTTTCAAAATTACCAGGGAAAGATGTTTTCCATCATCAGCCGAGCTGGGGAGACATTTTGTTAGTGACCCAATGAAGTGTTCTGTGCGCTAACACCATAGCTTAAAAAAAAAGTAAAACATAATTCTGTACTTTTATAAAACTAGATAAAGATAGTATTTCAAACTGTACAGTCACTAGAAGTACACAGTTATCAAAAATGAGCAAATATCACTTGGCATCTCCAGCACCTTCAGCTTTCTGTGCCTGGTCTGTTTGGGTGATTCCGGTTTCTGCAGGATTATTTGCATTCTTACCCACATCAGCTTTCCCTTCTCTCCCTTCTTTGCAGTGGCCTTTTGAGGCTTGAGCTCTGGCTTTGAAGGAGGTTTATCAGATAACCTTGAAGATCTTCTCTGTGGCTCGTTCTTCACCTTGGCTTTATCTCCTTTAGCATCCCTTTGGCCTTTCTTTTGACAATGGGGGACATCAGTGCTGGGTGCTGGGTTGGAGGGGCGGTGGTGAGGAGGAGAAGAATACAGCTGTGCGCCATTTTGGTCTGTCTGGGTGTCACTGTCGTTGTTTCTTCTGTCCTTGTTTCTTCTGTCCTTTTATTTTTTATTTATAACTTTAAATTTTCTTACAAAAGGAACCTGTACTTTTAGAAGTTTTTACAAAACAGACTTATATCTAGTTTGTTGACAGCTTTTGTTTTGTTTTTACTGAATACAAGTTTTAATTTTGACATTTAAAATTTTGCAAATGTTATTTGGGTTAACCCACAATGATTAGCCTTCTTGGACTAGAGACTGATTTTATGTAAAAAAAAAAAAAGGGGGGGGTGGCAGGATGAAAGAGCTGGAGAGAACAAGGAGCTCCACAAGGAGAGCAACAGAACCAAAATATCTGGGCACAGGAGTCTTTTCTGAGACTGATACTCCAAACAAGGACCGTGCATGGAGATAACTTAGAACCCCTAAAATCCCTACACAGATGTAGCGCATGGCAGCTCAGTCTCCACGTGGGTTTCCTAATAAGGGGAACAGGGAGTGTCTCTGACATGAACTCAGTGGCTGGCTCTTTGATCACCTCCCCCTGAGGGGAGAGCAGCTTTACCAGACCACAGAGGAAGACAATGCAGCCATTCCTGATGGGACCTGATAGGCTAGGGTTAGATGGGAGGGAAAGAGGATCTCCCCTATCAGTAGACTGGGGGAGGAGCATGGGAGGAGAAGAGGGAGGGATGATGGGTGGGATTGGGAGGGGACAAGTGAGGGGGCTACAGCTGGGATACAAAGTGAACAAATTGTAATTAATAACAAATAAATTAATAAAAATGTATTACTAGGGAAAAAAGTGTGAATCCTTGAATTCCTTCTAAACTTCTTACAATTAAAGACCAACACATATTGTTTAAACTCACCCCTCTATCGTTGTATGTAAAGGCAGGGCAAAAATTCCCTCCTCATCTATTTTCTTCCTCTTTCATTCTTTTTTTCCGTCTCCCCAAACATATAAAAATAGGAGCATACATGTAGCGCTGACCATTTGTACTGACTGGACAGCCAACTGCTGTGCCCTTCTGGGGCTCCTGCTCCCAGATCTCAGCTGCCTACTGTTGTTTAGTGTAGGGCTGAAGCCTCTGGGCTCTCCCTTGAGCACTGTGGAATGTCCACTGGTGCTGTCTTTGTGCAGCTCCCATTTGGGTGGTCCTGCTGGTGAGACTTTATGGGGGTAGCTTCTGACACTACTAGGAAACACAGTCTCACAGCAAACTCCCCCCGATCTTCTTGCATACTTTCTGCCCTCTCCACAGTGTTCCCTGAGTCTTGGGTAGGGGAGGGTTTCGTAAACATATCCATTGATGCTGGGCTCCACAACTCTTCGTTTTTATTGGTTGTAATTTTCTCTAGTGGCCTCCATCTGCCACAAAGAGACGTTTCCTTGATGAGGGGTGAGGACCACACTTATCTGTGGGCATCAGGACACATGTTTGAATTGGTTTTAGTTATACCAATGACAGTATAGGGACTGAACAGGCTACATTCAGGTTATATGCATAGACATGCATTTATATTTAGCTTATATGTATAACAGTATGTATATATACATACATGTTTTCATGCAATAATTATTTTTAAAAAGGCCATGAATTTGAAGAAAAGTGGAGAGGGGCATATGAAAGGTTTTGGAAAGAGGGAAGGGAAGGGAAAAATGTTGTAATTATATCATCATCCCCCAAATTAAAAAGGACCTAAGAAGAACTATTGGGCATCCTCAAGTGCAGATAACGTGGCTTTAATCTCATATCTTATACTTCTTGTCTGCATCACCTTAACCACGGCAACTTCCCTCTTCAGCTGCAGGGTCCTTCGTCACATGTGGGTAGCAAACCCACACTAGGACTGCCAGGAGAGAAATGAAAGTTCTTACAGGGAAAGTGCTCAGTAAGCACTAACTGTCCTTTGACGTGTCGTTAAATACTGCTTTCTGAACAGGGTTGTTTGATTTCCAACACTGAATTGCTGCCTTCTGTTGACACAGAAGAGCGTAATCGGCATTTAAAACCCCATCTCATTTGTTCCAAGGCAATCAGTGTGGAGAGCAGGGTAAACATTGCCCAGACTCTGTGCTTTAGACCCTATCAATACAAGCAGGCTTTTCTACCATATAATTTTTAAGAGTTGTTCTTTGACAAGGACCTGTTAATACAAACATTATGTAAATAATTGTAGTTATTTCTCTGAGGGCCTCTAAATTAATAAATTGTTACTTTTTTTTTTTTAATCCCTAAAGCCATGGAATAACTCTAATGTGTGTGGGGAGAAGGATGGTCTCTGTTCCTCTCTACAGCCATTTTCTCTCTCCATCCCCTGAGTTTTTCCCATACTGCCCTCTAGAATTCAGTCTCTGCTAATAAACCATTTCCTGTATCCTCAGCACTGCGTGTAACTGGCCCCCTGCTCCTGAGTGGAACTGCTTCGTCCCCAGGGTGAACCTTAGCAGAGTTTGTCCTCATATCCCTGTCTGCTGATGGTCATACTGCGGTAGGTGTCTTTCTGGCTTCTCTTCATTGACACATTGCTCAATATGTTAGCACACTGGCCACATGTGACTATTTCAACCTGAGTTCAGATTCATTAAAATTAAATACTAAAAATTCAGATACGAAAAACCCACTCACATCAACTCACCCACAAACACCTACATCTAGTAGAAAACCTTTATGTCAACGCAGTTACTCATCAATGCCCGGTCCTATGGGCTTGTTCTCTCAGCTTCCTGCCTGCCCCAACCCCAGTTCTGAATCTTACGGTATCAGTTTATACTAAGCACGTTTTTATCTTCTAACGGTCATCCACACGTTCTCATGTCACCATAAGATACCCCGGGATGACTTTCAGCGAACGCTTAGAAAATCGATCCCATACTTGGTATTTCCTGTCATTCACCCGCCTCTGTCCTCTGAGGACTTTGCCTTTTAAGCCTCTTTAGTCCCCACTCCTGTGTCCACACACTAATATTAGCATCACCCGAGCCTTCCATCCATAATCCTACCCTTGATTACTTCACGCTCACACAACTACGTCTAACATTTCACCTGCACTTCATGATTTATCCTAGACTTATGCTCGCATAGACTCTAAAGCTCTTACCTTGTTTTTCCATTGGGTCACTTATTACTTGGTAAAATTTTGACCTAGAAAAATTGAACCTGCTGTCTACAGTGGATCTACACACATTGATATGTGCACAACTGGAGGTTATCGGCAGCAAATGACAATTCCGTAAAGCGACTGTGTGGGGGAAGACTGGCCAGAGCTGCAGTAATGTGTGGAGGGTGTGGACCGCTGCAGGTCCATAGACTAATCACCGTTATCTCTGTCCCGGGCTTTGGCCCCTGGGTAGCCATTCCTTGCCCACCTCTGTGTTAGGACTAACATCCTACAACTGATAGAAAGCAGGCCACCAGCTTCCACCAACCCAAAAGCTAAGAATGTCATCACCCAGCATCTGAGGCCTATAGGAAAGAGCCTACCTATCCTGCTCACACTGCCTCCAGAGCATCCACTAGTGTGTAATTTTCCTACTTGTTGTTTTCTTTGCTCAGCTACTATAAAACGTCCTCAAACTGCCTCTACATAGGAAAATCAAGCCTAGCTCCATGATCTCCAGCCACGGACACTCAAATTTGGTTCCAGAATAAATTGTCCCTTATTCCCTTTGTGGTGAGAGCTGTTGTTTTGTATTGATATTCCAATCATCCTAACTACACTGACTTTAAATTTATCTGCTTTTACTTGTCATCATTTCTTGCCATTTCTTAAACCTGCCCCGCCCTAATTCCTATCTTAAGTCACTGGATCCCATCTCTTACTATAGTGAATTCAAAGACAATTTTCATCCTTACTCAACAAAGAAATCCCTTCATCTCTTCTCCAGCAACCTCATTTTCCTGTTTATAAGCAAATATCCTAAAACCAATTTTGTACATTCTTTCTTCCCATTACTATTCCACTCCTCCCAACCTCTCTAGAGCCTTCTCTGGCAGTCTCTTGACCCCATCCCTTCACTAAAGCTGTTTTGGTCAAGGTCATGGTGATTATCTGGTTATGAAATCTAATGACTCAGTCTCAGAGACTCTAGCTTGACCTGTCGCTAATGATTTACAAGACTCATAACTTCCTGTTTTTAGAACTCTTTTAGTTGGCTTCCAAGACACCACTCTCTTGTGTTTTGCCTCTGACTGGCCTCTACTCAGTGGCTTTTTATTCCCCCAACCACTCTAAAACCTAAATGCTGTCATAGCCTAAGACTCAATGCTTGAAGAATTTGTTCTTACCCATCTGCATTACTTTTAAATGCCAACGATACACAGTTCTAATGGATTTATATTTACTCTCAACTCACGTACCTAACTTTTTACTTAAGATAATTTACTTGCTCAAAACTAACAAAAAGTCCCTGATTCACATCACCAAATTTCATCCCATTGTAATGCTCCTCCCCCCAATTTATAATACAGGGAAAAATATATTCAGTTGCTATGATCAAAACACCATACTTGATGTCTTTTTTTTAATCACAAGATTCAAGTTATCAGTAAATATTGCTTATTAAATCTTAATAGCACTTTGAAATAGATTTGAAAAATATTTATTTTATTTATTCGTCTGCATGCTATAAGAAGGCCACCTTCCCGTAATGCCTTAGGAGTTCAGAAGACAGTGCTGGGTTGCCTGGAACTGGAGTATAGACACTTTTGTGAGGCCATGAGGATATTGGGACCCAAATGGGGTCCACTGTAAGAGCAACAAAGCTCTTTAGGCTGAGCCATTCCTCCATCCTCCTGAGATCTCTTTCTAACCATCTGTACCACCTCCCGTCAGGCTCAGCCGCCATCGTCCCTTGACTAGATGTTGAAATAGCCACTTACTCAGCTTGTGTGCTTGTTTCTCCTTAAAAAGCCAGTCACAGTGATCACAGTAAGAACCATAAGTCAAGAGTTAACCAGGTAGTTCTCTGTGCCCCAAGACAATATTGATGTTCTGAAATGGCTCTCCCTCAGAGGGCTGTCACAATCTTTCCCCGCTTTCAAAGTGAGGCCTTCCATTACTGCCCTTTCTGAGATTGTAGCGCACTGTCCAATTCATAATTATTGTTTAAATTAGGGTTTTTATTGATGTGCTAAAACACCACGACCAAAAGCGACTTGGAGGGGAAAGGGTTTATTTCTCTTGTACTTACATTTCACAGTCTGTCTTCCCCGTCTTCTCCGGGTGCCAGTGTAGGCGCTCAGGGCAGGAACCGGAGACAGGAGCTGATGAAAAAGCCATGTGGATGTGTTGTGCCCTGGCTTGTTCTTCCTGGCCTGCTTGGCATGCTTCCTGATAGCACCCGACTACCATCCCAGGGATGGCACTGCCCAAAGTGGGCCGGGTCTGCCCCCATAAATCACTAACCATGACAATAGCCTACAGACGTGGCTACAGTTTCTCAACTGAGAGTGCATCTCCCCAAATAAGACTAATTTCTGTCATTTTGACAAAAACAAAACTAGCCAGCACAATTGTGTGTGTGTAAAACTGAAGCATACGATCTATTTATCATCCATCTATCCATACCCACGTGTCACGTACATGCTATGTATCCACCCATCGTCTATATTTTTCCATGGAAACCAGAGACTTCTAAGGTATTCTTCTTTTCGTGCTGTTAACGTCTGTATTTTCAGTGACTAGAAATGAATTTTTGATGGAATGTGCTTTTGGATGCGAGTTTTCCCCCTTAAAATTTCACATGAAGAGAAGATTATCTGGTCTTCAGAAATGCATGTATTTCCTGCAAGAAATCATCTCCACTCAAACTGTTACTTCAGAAAATTTTCTTTTAAGTCACCTTTATGGCATCCTTGATTCTCCTTTTTTTTGTTTTGGCTCACAGCATATTGGAAAGCTGTTGAACAGATCTTACTCAAATTTTCCAAAACAATTCTTTAGTGGAGAAAAAGACCAATGACTAGAAATGTAAAACACTAAACCCAGGAATGCTTTTCTACAGCTTAATAATTTTATAAATCCAGATGTTTAAAATTGAGTTCTATTTTTTTTATATACTTAAGAAATTTGTCATTGGGAATCACTTAGCGTTTGGGAGCTATGCACAAGTCATATTTTATAGCTATTGTAAATATGGCCTGCTTGGATCGCATATCCAGTTTTGAAGCCTGTGGTGTGGGAAGAAGCCTGACCGTGTTCATAAGAGCCTGATCCTCTCCATGTTCTGCTCTTAGAGAATGTATACACACAACTGCCTGGAGAACACCTTGTCATATTCGGAGTAAAAGAAGGTTCTTAACTCCAGACTTATGACTGGAGAGCAAAGTGAAAGGGGCAATTAGAAAAACCCCAAGAGACAATTAGCATAGGCAACTTAATGAAAAGGGGGCTATGGGCAGAGAGAAAAGATGATATTCAAAGACATCTGGCTCAAGCCTGATCCAGGACTCCTAACAGCAGCTGATGTTTTCAAATCATTTTAAAATTCTCGGCAGGGTGTGGTGGACCACACCGTTAACACCAGGCCACTGGAGGCAGAAGCAAGAGGGCCTCTGTGTTTGAGGCCAGCTTGGTCGACCTAGTGAGATACAGACCACTCAGGACTACACACTGAGAATCTATCTCAACCTTCCCCCAAATAAATAACAATAAAATCCATATTCTCACTGTTCATAAGCTGTGCTTGAAAATCAGCTAACAGCATAGTGGCAGCAACGGACTTCCAGCACAAGCTCTCCTAGAAATGTCAACGATAGGAAGAACTACTCTCCTCTGCTGCTGTGTGCACAGATACTGATGCTAACCTTTTAGCTACCACAGTGGAGAAACACAGTATGTTAATGAATGTGCTTACCTAGAAATGTGGCTGTTGAGAGAAATGAAGTAATTTTGATTAATATAATTACCTTTCCATTGAATTAATCAAGGTTGAACCCTTGCTTTTAACCTCAGATCCTTGGCTGAAATTCTTACTAGAAACTAAATTTTTAACTTAGTTTTTATAAGATTCGTTATCCCGGTGTTTCTCAAATTGTGTCACTGTCTAGAACAGAGGCTTTCAACCTGTGGGTTGTGACCTCTTGGAGGTCGAACTACCCTTTCACAGGGGCCCGTACCAAATATCCTGCACGTGGGCTATTTACTTCATGATTCATAGCAGTAGTGAAGTTACAGTCATGAAGTAGCAACAAAAATAGTTTTATGGTTGGGGGTCACCACAACATGAGGAGCTGTGGATCACAGTGCTACAAAGGCTGAAAACCACTGCTCTAGAACAACCCTTACCAAAGGGGTCTGGAGAGGTGGCCTCTGTCACACAAACAGTATCCCAAAACATCTGCTAGGACTACTGGGAGTTTAGGGAGTCTTGTTTTTTTGAGGCCCCCTGAGAACCATTGCAAAGTCATCTAAATATAAAAGAGTTCTGGGGGATCCAAGATGGTGGCGACCAGGGTGCACCATATCTGAAGGGCAAAGGATCTGAAACTCTGAAATTGGTGGGTGAAGGGGCTGCTGAACCCAGAACAGAGATACCTAGTCTTCCAGAGAGAAAGGGGACTAACTGTGAACTGAGTTCATTTAGAATCAGGTCACCCACGAACTCCTCCGTGGTCCTCTCCTGGGGGCTCGATCCCCAGACACTTGTCCGTATCCACCTCCCTACTCCCTCTTTGGAGGAGGCAAAGGAGGTGGCTAGCAGACTCCGCCACAGACCACAGCGTCCCTGGGCACCAGTGCCAGCTGCTCTGAGCAAAGAAACCCTGGCTCGGGATCTGGGACTGAGAACACTCAACCCTTCCTGGCATTCCCCTGTGACGGGCTGCAATAAGCCTTCCCTGGTGGAGGGGAAGGATACAGAGGCGGCCTGCAGAGTCCGCCATATACCACACGCCTGGGCCCCAGTGTGGGCGGCACCCAGCATAGCACACACAGTCGGTGGACACCAAGACCTGCTGCTACAGCACCACTGAGCTAACTGTTAGCCTACCCCTGCATCTGCCCCAGCAGGATCAAATTGGAGAGTAGAGAGCAAGGGGAACCCTGTGCTTTCCCACTGGTCCTGCAAGAGAGTGAGTGCCTTCAAGTGAGTGCTTGCAGAGCCCCAGATCCAGGGCCCCTCGTGCAAGCAACCAGACAACAGATCCCTCCCACCCATGCCCCTATAGTGGGCAACATAGGGAATCTTGGGACAGCAATCCCAACACTGAAGTCCCTGCTCTGCAGGTCTATCAGCGAATTCCAGGCAAACAATTCCTGGAACCCAGACAGATCTCCATACCAGTGGCCTGTAGGCCACTGCTATAGTCAGGGAATCTGTGCCTGCACACTGCGCCCGCTAAAAGTGCCTGCTAAAAACACCTGCAAATAACACCAACGTCACATTCCTCACTTAGGTACAGCTGAAACACCAACACACACTCTCAAACCAGTGAACCTCTCTCATTTTCTTGAAAAACATTCCAGAAACCAGAAAAAGATGGACCTAGTCTGAAGCACAGACTCCAGGAACAAAGAGTGAGGGTTACAGATAAGCAGATGGCCAGAGGTCGGCTTAAGAACACACCCAACAAAAATCAGGACATCATGGCTTCACCAGAAACCCCCAAATTCAATGGACACTTCAATTCATTGAAAACACAAGAAAATGATTGGATAAACTATGTTTATCCAGTTATTAGAGGGTCGTAAAGAGGAAATGAACAAATCTCTCAGAGAAATGGTCACACAAGTTAAAGCAAATAAAGAAGAAATGAACAAAGCTCTCAAAGAAATACAGGCAAATACAGCCAAACAAGTAGAGGCACAATTAGTGGTATATTGAGAGGAAATGAAAAAAAAAAAAAAAAAAAAAAGAAGCCATTATTGAAAAGCAGGACTCCACAGTCAAACAGATGAAGGAAATGGTGCAAGACATGAAAACAGAATTAGAATCAATAAAGAATATGCAAACAGAGAAAAACCTGGAGCTGGAGAACGTAGAGAAAAGATTAGGACCCACAAAGGTAAGCATCATCAACAGAATACAAGAGATGGAAGAAAGACTCTCAGGAGCTGAAAATACACTTGCAGAAATTGGTACAGCTCTCAAAGAAAAAATAAAATCAGAAAAGTTCCAAACACAAAACATCTAAGAAATCAAGGACACCATGAAAAGACAAACTCTAAGAATAATAGGAGTAGATGAAAAAGAAGATACCAGGCTCCAAGGTCCAGAAAATATTTTCAAGAAAATCATAGGAGAAAATTTTCCCAACTTAAAGAAAGAGATGTCCATAAACATACAAAAGGCCTACAGAACACCAAATAGACTAGACCAGAAAAGAAACTTCTCAGGTCACATCATAGTCAAAACACTGAACCTACAGAACAAAGAAAAAAATATTAAAAGTAGCAAGAGAAAAAGGCCAAGTAACATTTAAAGGTAGACTTATCAGAATCACACCAGATTTCTCAACAGGAACTATAAAAGCCAGAAGGGCCTGAACAGACATCATGCAGACTTTAAGGGACCACAGATGCCAACCCAGACTACTCTGCCTAGCAAAGCTTTCAATCAACATAGAGGGAGAAATCAAAATATTCAATGACAAAACCAAATTTAAACAACATCTACATAGCAACCCAGCCCTACAGAAGATACTAGAAGGAAAATTCCAACACAAGCAAATCAACTATATCCAAGAAAACAAAGTACATAGATAACTGCAACAACAACAACAAAAAAAACCAAAAGAATACAAGCAATGAAACACAGTAACACCACCAAGCCCACACCAAAAGAAAGTAACATTCATTGGTCACTAGTATCTATCAACATCAATGGACTCAACTCTCCAATAAAAAGACACAAACTAACAGAATGGTTGCAGAAACAAGATCCAACATTTTGTTGCATTCAAGAAATACCCCTATGCAACAAAGATAAACACTACCTCAGAATAAAGGGCTGGAAAAATGTTTTTCAAGCACATGGACCCAGAAAACAAGCTGGGATAGATATCCTAATATGTAATAAAATAGACTTTCAACCAAAATTAGTCAAAAAAGATGAAGGGGTCACTATATTCTTATCAAAGGAAAAATCCACCAAGAGGACATCACAATTCTGAACATCTATGCCTCAAATACAAGAGCGCCTACATTCGTAAATGAAACATTATTAAAACTTAAATCACACATTGATCCCAACACCTTAATAGTGGAAAACTTCAGCACCCCACTCTCACTAAGGGACAGATCATCTAGACAGAAGCCAAATAGGGAAATAAAGGTACTTACAGAGACCCTAAATAAAATGACCTAATAGATGTCTACAGAATTTTCACCCAAACTCAAAAGAATATACTTCTTTTCAGCACTTCACGAAACCTTCTCCAAAATAGACCAGATAGTTGGTCACATAGCAAGCCTCAACAGATACAAGAAGATTGAAATAATCTCCTGTATTCTATCTGACCACCATGGACTAAAGCTGGACCTCAACAACAATGGAAATAACAAAAAGCCTACATGCGTTGGAAACTGAACAACTTGCTGCTCAATGACAGCTGGGTTAAGGAAGAAATAAGAAAAGAAATGAAAGACTTCCTAGACTTCAATGAAAATGAAGGTACAACATACCCAAATTTATGGGACACAATGAAAGTGGTACTCAGAGGAAAATTCATAGCACTAAGTGCCTTCAAGAAGAAAATTGTAACATCTCATACAAGCAACTTAAAGGTTCAACTGAAAACCCTAGAAAAAAAGAAGCTGATACACCCAAGAGGAGCAGATGGCTGGAAATAATCAAACTCAGGGCTGAAATCAATAAATTAGAATCAAATAAAACTATTCAAAGAATCAATGAAACCAAGAGCTGGTACTTTGGGGAAAATCAATTAAGAGAGACAAACCCTTAGCCAAACTAACTAAAAGGCAGAGAGAAACTATTCAAATCAGTAAAATCAGAAATGAAAAGGGGGACATAACTACAGACACTGAGGAAATCAAACAATCATTAGGTTGTACGACAAAAGCCTATATATATCACAAAATTTGAAAATTTAAATGAAATGGACAATTTCCTTGATACATTCCACCTACCAAAATTAAGTCAAGATCAGGTAGAAAGATTGAATAGTCCTATGTCCCACAAGGAAATTGAAGCAGTCATCAACAGTCTCCCTTCCAAAAAAAGCCCTCGGCCAGATGGATTCAGCACAGAATTCTACCAGACCTTCAAATAAGAGCTAACTCCAATTTTCCTCAAACTATTCCACAAAATAGAAACAGAAGGAACATTACCAAGCTCATTCTATGAAGGCACAGTCACCTTGGTACCTAAATCACACAAAGACCCAAATAAAAAAAGAGAACTTCAGACCTATCTCTCTTATGAATGTTGATGCAAAAATACTCAATAAAATACTGTCAAACAGAATCCAAGAACACATAAAAGATATCATCCACCATGACCAAGTAGGCCTCATCCCAGGCATGCAAGGGTGGTTCAATATATTGAAATCCATCAATGTAAACCACCATATAAACAAACTGAAAGAGAAAAGCCACATGATAAACTCCTTAGATGCCAAAAAAGCATTTGACAAAATCCATCACCCATTCATATTTAAAGTCTTGGAGAGATTAGGGAAACAAGGCACATACCTAAACATAGTAAAGGCAAAATACAGCAAGCCTATAGCAAACATCAAACTGAACGGAGAGAAACTTAAAGCAATCCCACTGAAATCAGGGACAAGACAAGGCTGCCACTCTCCCCATATCTCTTCAACATGCTGGAAGTCCTAGCCAGAAAAATAAGACAACTAAAGGAGATTAAGGTGATACAAATCAGAACAGAAGAAGTCAAAGTTTCACTATTCCCAGATGATATGATAGTATACATGAGTGACACCCAAAATTCAACCAGAGAACTTCTCCAGCTGATAAACACCTTTAGCAAAGTGGCTGGATACAAAATTAACTAAAAAAAAAATCAGAAGCCCTCCTGTATACCAAAGACAAAAGGGCTGAGAAAGAAATTAGGGAAACAACACCTTTCACAATAGCCACTAATAACATAAAGTACTTTGGTGTGACTCTAACCAAGCAAGTGAAAGACCTGTGAAAAAAACTTCAAGTGTCTGAAGAAAGAAATTCAAGAAGATATAAGAAGATGGAAAGATCTTATGGATTGGTAGGATTAATATAGTGAAAATGGCCATCCTGCCAAAAGCAATCTACAGATTCAATGCAATTGCCATTAAAATACCAACACAATTATTTACAGACCTTGAGAGAAAAAGTCTCAAGCTCAGATGGAGAAAAAAACAAACAAACCAGAATTTCCAAAATAAACCTGTACAACTACAGATCATCTGGAGGCATCTCCATCCCTGATCTCAAGCTGTACTACAGAGCAATAGTAATAAAACTGCATGGTATTGGCATAGAAATAGAATGGTGGATCAATGGAACTGAATAGAAGACCCAGAAATAAACCCACACACCTATGAATACTTGATTTTTGACAAAGAAACCAATACCATTCAAAGAAATAAAGACAGCATCTTCAACAAATGGTGCTGGCTTAACTGAATGTCTACATGCAGAAAAATGAAAATAGATCCATATTTATCACCCTGCACGAAACTAAAGTCCAAGTGGATCAAAGAACTCAACCTAAAACCAGACACGCTAAATCAATTAGAACAAAAAGTGGGGAAGAGCCTCAAACTCATTGGGATGGGAGACAACTTTCTGAACAGAACACCAACAGCACAGGCTCTAAGAGCAACAAGTAATAAATGGGACCTCATGAAACTGAAAAGCTTCTGTAAAGCAAAGGACATTGTTGTCAGAACAAATGACAGCCTACAGACTGGGAAAGGTTCTTCACCAACCTTATATCTGACAGAGGGCTAATATCCAGAATATATAAAGAACTCAAGAAGTTAAAAAGCAACAAATCAAGCAATCCAATTAAAAAAAAATAAAAAACGGGTACAGAGCTAAACAGAGAATTCTCTGTAGAGGAATATAGAATGGCAGAGAAACACTTAAAGAAATGCTCAAAGTCTTTAGCTATCAGGGAGATGCAAATCAAAACGAGCCTGAGATTTTACCTTACACCCATCAAAATGGCTAAGATGAAAAACTCAAGTGACAACATATGCTGGAGAGGATGTGAAGAAAGGGGAACCCTCCTCCACTGCTGGTGGGAATGTAAACTTGTACAACCACTTTGGAAATCAATCTGGCACTTTCTCAGATAATTAGGAATAGTGTTACCTCAAGATCCAGCTATACCACTCCTAGGCATATATCCAAAAGATGCTCAAGTATACAAGGACATTTGCTCAACCATGTTTGTAGCAGCTTTATTCACAATAGCCAGAAGCTGGAAACAACCCAGATGTCCCTCAGTTGAGGAATGGATACAGAAATTGTGGTACATTTACACAATGGAATACTACTCAGCAATTAAAAACAAGGAAATCATGAAATTTGCAGACAAATGGTGGGACCTAGAAAAGATCATCCTGAGTGAGGTCTCCCAGCAGCAGAAAGACACACACAGTATATACTCACTTATAAGTGGATACTAGACCTATAGGATAGGATAAACACACTAAAATCTGTACACCTAAAGAAGATAAACAAGAAAGTGGACCCAGGGTAAGATGATCAATCTTCACTTAGAAATACAAATGGGATGGACAGTGGAAATAGGAGAAAACAAGCAACAGGACAGGAGCCTACCATAGAGGGCCTCTGAAAGACTCTACCTAGCAGTGTATCAAAGCAGATGCTGAGACTCATAACCAAACCTGCAGCAGAGTACAGGGAAGTATATGAAAGAAGGGGGAGTTAGTAAGATCTGGAGAAGACAGGAGCTCCACAAGGACCAAACATATCTTGGCACATGGCTCTTTTCTGAGACTGTTTCTCCAACCAAGGACCATGCATGGATATAACATAGAACCCCTGCCTGGATGTAGCCCAATGCAGCTCAGTATCTAAGTGGATTCCCTAGTAAGGGGAACAGGGACTGTCTCTGACATGAACTCAATGGCTGGTTCTTTGACCTCCCCCCACCTGCCGCCCTGAGAGAGGAACAGCCTTGCTAGGCCTTAGAGGAGGACATTGCAGCCAGTCCTGAAGAAACCTGATAAGCTAGGGTCAGATAGAAGGGGAGGAAGACCTCCCCCATCAGTGGACTTAGAGAGGGGCAGGGAGGAGAAGAGGGAGGAAAGGTGGTACTGGGAGGGAATGAGGCAGGGGGCTACAGCTGGGATACAAAGTGAATAAACTGTAACTAATATAAAAAAATAAAAATTTAATTAAAAAAAGAGTTCTGAACTTCAAGGTGCTTGTTAAAATCTGGTAGGTTGGCTACAGAAGAAAACTATTCATTTAAGTCACTGTTTACATATGTAACGTGTGCCAGATGTTAGCACCTCCTCTCTCCATGCTTCCATACTTCAGATGCAGGCATTCCTTTTTACAGCAGAACAGTGTTTTTAGCTTGCCAGTGTCTTCCTGTTAGTGAAGCGCAAAGTTATTGGAATTCCTGAGTCTGAGGCTTCCAGTGGCATCCCATCACGTGTATTAGGCCTAGTTTGGGCATATAAAGTAAAATTAGTTGGTTTTTTTTTTTACCTTATTTCTAGAAAGTCCCAACAATTTTTAGAATGCTGTTGAGCATCATTACTTTTCTACTTGATGATGAGAGTTTTAGAGTTGTGATATGGTATTGTACTGGAATTCTATATCTGACTGTCTCATAATCTTTTAGCTGGCACGTTCTTTGAGATTTTCATTTTTCAATTATAGGAATAAAATGCAGAAAATAGGAGAAGGTCAGAAGAACGGGGAAGCTTTGGGGGATGCCCAGAATACTGGGGAGAACTGTGGTTTGTGTTCAGTTTCCGTGTTCTCCTTAAGCCGCTGGTGAGCTGCATAGCTGGATGTTAACAGTCTGAGGTAAGGAGGAAGATGTAAATGTTGGCTAGTATCCCTTCTTTTGAGGGGCTCTTACTGCTCAGTAAGTGCCTGCTTGTTTTCTATTTTAGAATGAAAAGAAAATGCTGACAGCTGTTGTGTAGGTTGCACTGGGTGGGGGTGGGGTGTAATGCTCTCTCACTGAAGAGGAAGTTCTCCTGGGTGTGAGCTCAGGGTTGGCTCTCATCTTTATTAGTTCACTATGGGGACTTCTTCATTACACCTATAACATAACACTATCATACATAAATATGATTCAATATCTGTGGAATAGTGATCACAGTCCTATGATAGGAGGAAGAGCAAGAGGAGGAGGAAGACTAACAGAGACAGAAAAGCAAGAAACATGCTGATTTCACATTGGGTCCAGATGAGTGAAAACTCCCTTCTGAAGCTTTGTAACCACAGGCCTTTCTTTGTAGAACAATTTGGAGATTCAAGATGAAAAGATGACCTTAGGTGTTGCTGAGTTGGCAGTGTCTAGAAATGCCCCAGAATGCTTAGTAGAAACAAAAATGAATCTAACTAATTCTTAGAAGCATGTACCTTGCCTGGGCCTTGCTAGACTCACAGAGATAAATTCTGAGAAGTTATGGCCTAACAATACAAAAACAAGCTTTCACAGGGAAGCATGGAAAAGGGTTGTTCAATGAAGCAAAGTTGGATATAAAGGCTTCAAATACTGGAATTACTATATTCAAAATATAAATGTTTAAAATTTTTAATTAAATAATACAGGAATTTGTACTGTCTTATTTGTACTTCAAGAAAAGAACATAATAAAAGACACATCTATGTGTGTATATATTTATACTTTGAATGTATATAAAGACATATGAATGAAATAGTATAAATGTATACATTACAACTTATGTAGATTTAAAAAAATTATTGAAATGAATTTTCCTTTGGGTAGAACGAAGAGATATGATACTGATGAAGAAAGCATTAATCAATTATAATATAAATTTAAATCTATGCTAGGCATGATGCTGCATGCTTTCACGCTACTTAGGAGCCCGAGGCAGAAACATGTGTCCATGAATTCAATCAGCCTGCACAACATAGCAACAGTCCATCTCCAAAACAAGAAAATCACTGATTTCCCAGCATGGACCAGAGACAGGAAGGAGGAGCGATGGAGAAAAGAGAGACAGATAAAGTGAGATCAAAATATCAAGAGTAAAATGGTATAGAGTGGAAAAGGTCTGCGTGTTTCAGAAAACAGGTGTTTGTTTTTTCAAAAGGCAATAGAAGACTTTAGCTCTCAACTGAGGTAGAATAAATCTTCCTTAGCAGAGCCAAGGCTGTGGAAGTCAGGGTGTACCTTGTTGAAGTACAATTGTGTAATGCTACGATAGATAGCCCAAAGTCTGATCTCAAACACAGTTAACTTGCCAACCGAAGCTTTGCTCTTTGACCAAAAGCTGACTTTTCGTGAAAATAATGAAAGCCAAAAGATAATGGCAAAATATATTTAGGTGTATACGGGGAAAAACGGTCAGCCTAGGTTTGTATGCACATGGACCAGACTTTGTTTTTTAACTTTGTTTTTTATTTCATTTTCAGTACTTATTATTATTATTGGGGGGGGGGAATATGTACACAAGGGGTGTGCACGTGACTCTCGGGGGGGGGATCCTTTCCTTTTGACTTGATGTGGGCTCTGGGGGTTGAACTCAGGTCACCATGCTTGCATGGCTGAGCCATCCTGCTGAGCCATTCCGCTGGGTTCAGAAAATTAACTTCCAAGTTTTTTTTTTTTTTAATGTGTTTTGGGGACAGGTAGTCTCGGAGTGACAATTCCCCCACTTTATCTTGTTAAAGCCTCCCAGGGGCTAGAACTACACACAGGCGCCACTACACCTGAACTGCACACAGCTGCCACCAAACCTGGCCTCTAACTTCCCAGATTGAAGAAGGAGTTACTTTTCATAAAACGGTGAGCATAGCTATATAAACAACATAAAATATGAATATAAAATGGATATGAATATAAACCACTATGGGTGGTTTAAAAAAGAAAATATTATGGTAGACAAGAAATAATTCCCTAATGATGCATACATCCTAGCCCTCTGAACACAGTCAAGGGGAGATGGAGTTAAAATCATCAACCTGCTTACTTTAAAGCATGGGGACTGATTATCTTCTAAATACAAGTGATCAGAGAGTTTCTTCATGACATCAAAGGACTCCATCACTACATGAAGTTGGAGTGATTATAACAGGAGAAAAATTTGATGATCCTCCTGGCTTTCAAGATGGTAGTTGGGTTGGGATCAATGGAATGTCCATGTCTCTGGAAGCTGGAAAAGGCAAATGAGGAATCCTCCTCAGAGCCTAGGTGAGGAATTCAGCTCTTTTTATACCTTGATTTTTACTGCAGTAAATTCTATGTAGACAACAAACTTTAGTTGACTGAGATGATTTGTGTGTGACAGTTTCAACAGCAATGATACAGACATCAAGAATGTAAAGAGATGGAAGACACGGCACAGCATTCTAAATCCTGATTATTTTAGAAGGAGGTGGAAACGCTGAGTTACCTCTCTTTTTTAAATAAGGCAGCAACTGCTGGAGTAGACACAGAGCCTAAAAGAAAACATAAAACTGAAAACAAACAAAAGTTTTAAGCACCTTAAGAAACATGAGGATGAGAAAACAAAAACAAGAAAAATGAGACCAAAAAATTATAAAACAAGATGGTAGAAATAATCTTATATATGTTACCAATAACTCATAAGTTAAGCAACTGAGATTGTCAAAATGAATCCAAATTCAAGTCTAGCAATTACTATTCATGACAGCCTTGAAGCTGAAGAGCATAGAAAAGTTAGAAAATTAGAGAACAGTTAACCTTGGCAAATATTCATAAATTATGTGGCTACTACAGTCATGTTAAAATGTAATCAAACTCTTGCAGTGTTAGTATTTTTAAAGATGACAGCTACCTAACAATAACCAGTACTATGACTATGGTTCTCAACCTCTGGGTCGCATATCAGATATCCTGCATGTTAGATGTTTACATTATGATTCAGAACATTAGCAAAATTACAGTTATGAAGTACCAAGAAAATAATTTTGTAGTTGGGGGTCAGCACAACATGAGGAACTGCATTAAAGGGTGGAAGCATTAGGAAGGTTGAGAACCAATGATCTAAGAGATGCATGACCATTTCCCACCATCATGTATCCAATCACATTTCTAAAATCCTCAAGGCAATTCCTGACAAATGTTCAAGGAAAGTTTCTAAGGTCAATGTCAAAGCCGGCAGTTTTAATTCTTTTTAGCAATAGGCAACTTGAACAACACACTTAACAAGCCTGCTGAGGAAGCAGTGTAGAAAGCCAACAATCCCAAACCAAAGAATGCATAAATTCTCAATCACACGTGTTTAATTTATTGCAAAGAATCATCATTTACATCAAAAATACATTGCAATACATATAAAAGCATGTAAACTTGATTACCTAATTAATTAAAATTAGTAATCAATAATAAGAAAGTAAATGCATTCATTTGAGGATTAAGGCTTTAAAATTTGTAACTACTGAGTTAAATAATCATAATGGAATTTCAGAAGCAGCATCTTTTTATAAGTTGAGTGTTCATCATATTAACACTAAACACTGTGTAACAGTGCTAGAGTGATAACTACTTGAGTTAGACAAGAGAAAGACGTGAGTGTTAATGAGACAAACATACTAATAAAAGTGTTCTTAAAATAACAGGAAGCAAAAAAAAAAATTACTCAAGGGAAGTTGAAGAACCCCCAAAGGGAAAGTAATTTAATGTGTGACAAAGGAAAAGAAAACTAAGTTCGAGCTGATTTCACAGAGAATAGAGGTAAAATGGGTGAAGCTATGATTTGAACAAAAAAATAAATGAAAGAAATAAAAGGTGCGATATAATTTATTTCCCTTTTTATCACGTAATGTAGCACAAATTTACCCTTTAATAATCTAGTACTAAACATGACTGTCTGGAACCATATCTTTAAATTGGGGGCAAAAATTCCTAGAAAGTGGCAGCTTATCAGATTGACTCAACAAGAAGTTAAAGACTTATCAGAAGTGTGGAAGTTGGAAACAGTCATGGCAGAGACTGGCTGGATGCTGGCCAATGGCCGTTCCTACACCCCTCCATCATTAGCCTGAAGCTACACCACATGGTGCCAGCTGGGCTGCAGATAGGACTGCCCCTAGATAGCTCATAGCATCATGACTTCGCTTCAATTTGCTTGTGAAGAAGATCCACATCTTCCCACACATCCTCCTGCAGAAAACAGCCATCCGGAAACCCGCTTTACCCGGACTCAAACCAACAACGCAAAGCAGGCATTCTCACATTCATTTCAAAACTTCCTTGGGCTTCTGCCTGGCCGTCCCTCCCTCCTTTTTTTTGCCTCTGCGTACATTTGAAATAAAATAAAAATATTGATGAAAGAAAGTAACTTGCTGCTTTAATAGAATGATATCTCACTTATAAATGTGTCGTAACTCAAAATAATATTCACATCTCATGTCTAAGCTAAATATCATGGTTCCTTGTTTCTATTATAGATTCTTGTTTTTGAAATAGGATAAAAATATTGCCTGTTGGGGACGGATTCAATGCCCCCCCCTTAATCCTTATTTGTGTAACTGTATAACATTGACTCTTTACTTTGTATGCTTTCAAATGGACTTTGGCCAAAAGCAATAAAATCCTCCACTGACCATTATACATATATTCATAGTTTCCTCTTGCGAGTGGAGATAGGGCGGCACTGTGTCTTCACTGTGCGTCTGTGTGCCTCTGTTTACCCTGAAGTCCTTTAGGGGCGACACCCACACCACCGGTATATCTGAAACCCTGGAGGACATTGGCTTGTTTTTTTATTGGAAGATTAACTCTCCTGGAACTTTATTTCACCCCCTCTTCATCTTTCTGTGTGGATAACCGCACACAGTACCTCCTTTCATGCCTCACTGGGATTATTACCCTGTGGCTACGGAGACGACATCATAGGTACTTACTGAGTCCTAAGGAGAAAGAAGTGGATTCATTTTAAATTTATTATTCAATAAAATATTATCCCCCATTTGGGACAGATACAGAATTTGTGGCTCGTTTGAAATCGCAGCCTGTAACCTCAGTTTTGTCCGGAGAACAGTACATCCTTTTGAGCTTGACCCCATAAAGCGTTTTATTTATTTGCCTTTTAATTCCAGGGTCGGTCTCGGTCTTGGTGCACTCTGGCTGGTTTGTGGTGAGCGCTGGCAGCTCGCCTCCATAGTCTTCGGGGAGGACGATAAGCAGCGGTCCTCCCTTTGAAGAAGATCTTTACAGTCCACAGCAGCCAGGTTAGAGTTTGAATTTTTGACTGGAAGTGTGAGAGCGGGTGTGTGTGTATTTGTGTGTGTGTGTGTGTGTGTGTGTGTGTGTGTGTGTGTGCTCTAGGCCCCACTTTTCTTTTCTGTTTGGTGACAGGAGCTGGTCCCACACACACCATCGGGGCGTTTGCATCAGAAATCTTTTAACGCTGAAGAAGAGAAACACTGTTCTGAGTGACGTCTTCTATGAGTGACGTCTTTCTAAGGAGCTGGAAGAACAGCAACAACTTTAACCTCCCCAGGTCTGTACTAAGGGTCCTGAGCATGAGGTGTGACTACGCCACTTACCCAGGAATTGAAAGGCAGAAACCATGGACCGGGCAACTTGAGGAAAAAGGTTTGTTGAAGGTAAGCAATGACTTAGGACTATAAATGTCTCAACGGTATAACTTCAAAGAAAAATCCTTTCTCCTACAATAAAGCTACTGATGCATGAGAGGAGGCGTGTGTTTGGTTCATATTTTGTGTTCTGTATTAAAGGCACTCCCTAGCTACTGATGTCTAAAAAATATAAAATTAGTAAAGAATAAGCATTAGACATCACGAACTGTTCCAAATCCTGCAAGCTGAAGCCTCTTTTCTCTCTTCTGTAGGATTGTGAGCGATAGAGACAGCTGCCTCCTGCTCTTCATTATCACCTCACCACTGAGCCTTCCAGGCTTTTCCAAGCAGCCCCATCTAACAATGCCTGTCCTTCCTTGTCACCATATGCTAATACTTGGGGAACCCCTCACTGCTCCATAGCTCCAGGACTGAAGCACACCCATTCTTCCTTCTGCTCACCGACACAGTGAGTTTATCATTGTTCTTAGTTTGTCTTTCAGCTCCCTAATCTTACCCCATTATTTTTATAAAGCCCTAATTTCCCTTCTTCCTTCCAAGTTAGCCACCACAACTACAATCTTCTAAAGAAATCTAGCATTTTCTTTATTCCTCCCAACAAGTTATTTTCCTGTCCAACTCATATTTCACCATTTTACTCCTTAGTTTGCTGTGTCTGCTATTTCAGGTCATTAACAGTCAGTCTTCTCCGCTGGCGATTCTCAAGCTAAGGCATGCATCAAAGCCACCTGTGGGACACAGGTTGGGAGCTGCAACCCCCAACTCTCCAGTGAGATGATCTGTGGCAGAGCTTGAGAATTTACATTCCTGACAGGTTCCAGGGGCTCCCAATGCTGTTAGATGAGAAATCACACCCTGAGGACCAGTGCCCTTGTTCAAGAAGACGCTTACTCCACGAGACAAACGCACACTGAAGAATAAGAGCTTTGGAACTAGAGACCTGTCTTGGCAAGTTTTCTGTCGCAGTGATAAAATATGATGACAAAAGCAACTCAAAGGGAAGTACAGCTCCACAGCTCCACAGCTCCAGGGTAGAGTCCATCATGGTGTGGAAATCCTGGAGGTGGGAGATTGATGAGGCAGCCAGTCACATGATTTCTCCAGGTCAGCGAGCAGAGGGAGATGCATGCATACCGCCTCTCTCCACTTACACAGGTCATGACCCCAGATAGGGAATGGGGCCCTTCACAGCGGATCTTCCCACTAAGTTTTTACAATCAAGCCACTCTCCCATAAGTATGCCCAGATGCAAGTGCTGGGAGGATTCTAAGTTCTGTCAAGTTTACAGTCAAGTCCAACTTTCACAAGACAGTCCCAAAGTCTGTATCTTTTTAAAACACTTTTAAATTTTGTAGTAAATTGTTCAGTCAAAAGTAGTATCTCACTTTTTTGATTGATGTATATATTTTAGCCTAATATTACCAGCATGACAGAATTTTTAAAATATTTATCAGTTGTTTATCATTTGTGTAAATTGACTATCAGCCTCAATTTTATTTTTTTATTTCTCAGTGATTTATGAGAAATTTTTATAGTCTATAGGTTAATCTTTCATTTGCTTTTATATATGACATTATATTTAATTAGCTCTTTATCCATGTTTTGCCTGTTTGGATAGCGCCTTTTCTGTAAGTTTTAATAAAATCAAGGTTATGCAGTTTTAAAAATCAAATTGCCTTTTATGTTACCACTGAGAGAAAAACCTCAAACTGTGATACAGTTTCTTCTTAGAATTTAACCTTTGATCTTACTAATGAAATATCTGCATTGTAGACAGACACAACGGCAGTCTTGATCTCTGTGACAAAGTTGTGCACACACATATGACAAGATACGTAGTGGCTGCCACCTAGCTGGTTGTTAGCTGTCACTGCTGGTAAAGTCCATCCCAGATTGGTAATATTGAAGAGCTGGAGAGGAATATGTCATAGGCTCTATGACATATGTTCAAATCCATGATACACAGTAGTATATCTGCACACACCTGAGGAGCCATAACTGATTCTTTGGACAAATACTGTTTGAAAAACTGTATGTGTATTTAACCTCCTGGTCAGTTTTTTGTCAACTTGACACAAACTGGGGTCACCTTGGAAGAGAGAACCTCAGTGGAAGAGCTGACTCCATCAGACTGGCCAGTGAGCATGCCTGTGGGAGCATTTCCTTGTGAATGATTGATGTGGAGGGCCCAGGCTGCTGGCAGTGGTGCCACATTTTGGGCAGGTGGTCCTGAGCTGTATAAGGAAGCTAGATGAGCAAGCCACGGGGACCAAGCCAGTAAGTAGCACTCCTTTGGTGGCCTCTGCTCTAGCTCCCACCTCCAGGTTCCCACCTTGAGCTCCAGTCTTTGGTCTCCTCCATGATGGACTGTGACATGAAAGTAGAAGCTAACATAAAACCTTTCTCCTCTATCTTGGACACTTTGGTGTTGCAGGTTCACAATGATCCCATTGTGAACCCGGACATTACGAACTGTAAAAATCTGTCTTTTGTTTGGTGTGGTTCGGCCCTGACACACACCTTTAATCCAAGAACTTTCTTTTTATTGTAAACAGGTGATTATAGTGTGGTTCAGCCCTGACACACTCCTTTAATCCTACAGCTTTTTGCACACAGTATTTAATAAAGTTGACACTAGGTCATGAGGCGGAGCAAGCAACCAGCTGACAGGAACTAATAGAAAGATGGGACTTTGAGAGAAGGGTATATGAGACAGTGTAAAGAAGAAAAGGGGCTTTTTGAGCCTTGTTTCTTTAGCGCTTTATCTTTCTGGCTCTTGGGCTTTGAGCTGATGTTTTTTTCCTCCTGGGCTGTCAGCTGAGCTGGAAAGCTTTTTAGCTTTGGGCTTTTGGCTTTTTCCTTCTGGGATGTGAGCTGAGGAGGAAGGTCAGCTGGGTACTTTCTCTGCCTCTCTGAGCTAGTAGGCTTTCACCCCAGCATCTGGCTCCCCATTGAACAGTTGGGATTTTCATTTTTTTATAACGACACTTTGGTCAGTGTTTTATCACAGCAACAGAGAAGCAAAGGGTGGTCTCTGTCTGAGACATGCTCCTTCTATGAATTCCAAGCTGGCCTGGAATTTATGGTCCTATTGCCTTAGCCTGTTGAGTCATAGGTTTAAGCATGCGTGCTACTGCTCTCTTGTAATTTGCAGGTGTATCTGTTTTTTCTTTCCCTTGCAGTGTCTGTCTGTTTCATTTTCTTGCTTTATGAAACAAGCTCTCAGTCATATAACATTTTCTCCACTCACCTCTCTGTATCTTTTAACACGCTCCTCTGCCTGTCCTATGGGATGGGACATGGGAATAAAGTCTTGATTAGATAGAGTGCTGATTTTTAATTTTTTTCTCATGATTTCATATAATAATGTACTTTGACCACAGTCCTTTCTGCGTTATTCTCCCTTAGCTTCCTCTCCTGAAACCCCTTCCTGCAACAAGCTCTCTCCTATTTTTGTGTTTGTGTATGTGTTTGGGGGCAGAAGCAGCCTGGTGTATTTAGTAGAGTTGCTTGCATTAGTATGAGAAGACTATTTCCTCAAGCAGGGGCAACACCACTGAGAAATCTGGTTGCCCTCCCCCAGCAACCATTAACTGTCTACAGCTGCTTTGGGGGATGGGGTGTCCATTAGCTCCTCTTCTAACACATATGGAATATTGATAGCCTCAGTCATGGGCAGGTTTTCCGGCAATGGCCGTATCATATTCAGAAAACAGCATGTCACAACACTCCCTCCCTACCTCTTACATTCTTCTGTTCCTCCCTCCAGGCTGTTTCCCCAAGCACTGGAGGGAGTGACACAGACATCTTATTTATGCTGAGCATTCAACAGTCACTTTTCCTCAGTTCTGTGACTATTTATGAATCTCAACAAGAAGCTTCTCTGGAGAAGGCTGAGAGCTGTTCTGATTGGCCTGGGTGTTGGCTCACCACTGGACCATCTTGGGTCTCTTCCCTGCCACTGGAGGCCATCAGCTAGGACTGGGTCCACCCTCCCCTTTGAGTCTTTCTGTGGATGATCAAACTATAGGACTATTGATGTCCTGGGCTGAGGGTAGAATTTCGCTGGTGGAATCTTAGCTCTCCATCCATTTTAAATATATTTTTATTTATTCTTTGAGAAATTCATACATGCATGCAGTATTTTTTTTATTGTATTCACCCCTGCCTGTCCCTCCTGCATTCCACTCCATCCCCCCCAACCTCATAACTTCAATGTCCTTTTCATGTCCATTCCCTCTCTCTCACTTTCTCCATTTCTCCTCATAACCAAGTCTAATTTTTGACTTTTGTATCCTACTTGACAAGGCCTTCTTAAGCCTGAGGTCATGAGTATAATTTTTCTCACCCGGATTGGAGAATGCTAGCAATTTCTGGGTTTCCATCCATGACATAATGCAGGAAGCAGATAACAGCTTTCAGAAGAAATGTGGGATTCTGATCTCACTACTCCCACATTCTTAACACAAAAAAGCCAAGTGGCTATTGACTGCTGTTCAGATCTGCACTCTGCCATGTTTATGCTGCATAACGGTCCCACTACTTTCAGTTTTCCTTTTCTCCTATCCTGGAGCCAAAACATTTTACCACCTCAGTCCTTGCTGTCTTCTCTGTCTGGGATCCTTTCTCTTACTAACTTGATGACATTCTACCCAATACTAAAGGCCATTCTTTCTTTCCTTTTCTTAGAAAGTTTTTGTCATTATCCTTGAGTTGCTACTCTCTGTTCTGCTTTTGAATACACATTTCACTTCTGGTCACTACGACCCCCATCGTAAATGTGTAAGTCAATAGGAAAAGCTATTTAAGCTTCTTAACCTGGATGAGATAAAAAAAGAATGATAACTTCCTAATCTTGCCAGGGACAAGGAGGGAGAAAGCCTCAAACATGACTGACCATCATTTATCAAAGAGAATTTGGCAATATTTATCAGTGTCCTATACATGCAAATAGTTTTTGACACATCATTTTCCATTTTCATGAACATTTCTGTTAGAGATAGGTGCAATACTGCTCATAAAACTTTGTGAAAGTTCAAAAATGTAAAAGGAGATGTCCAAAAATCTTGCCATGTTTGGAAAACTTTGATACACCTATTATAAAGAAGAAAACGAATATTTATTTATATGGGAAATATCTGTAATATGAAAAACTGGACTCAAAGCTACTTTCCCAGGAAAACATAATTTTAGAGGAAAATGAAATTAAATAGAAAAATATCAAAATTATAAATGGCAAATATTTACAATAATTCTGTGACACTGTGGTCAACATAAAAATTTTAAATGTTAGCCTTTTGTATTTTCTACGTTATTAGATGACATTCATAATTTTCATACAGGGCCAAGACAATTAATTTTAACATTAATTAATTTCAAATGGTTTGTGTGGTTCACCACCCCCCTTCCTCTCTGGCTCTCTCCCTTGTCTTTCTTTCTAAGACCCGAGTTTACATTTCCCCGTTGCTGGAGACTGCCGGCCTCAGGTTAGGCCTTTCCCTTCAACCGGTAGTATTTGCTCTTTCTTGAGCCACGCTGTGGGTGAGGACTAGCCTCTTACAAAGTCATGTCCTTTTGCTTTAGGGAGTCTGCCTCCTGGGACTGAGATGGTAAGCTCCACAGGCAAGATTCAAAAGGCTGCTGCCGAGCTACCCAGCTCCGGAGCTCCCTCTGCGATGACTTGAGATTTTTGTTGCGACTTCTTCACAGCCCCCTTTCCTTTCCCTTATCAGCTAGGTAAGTGGAAAATCTCCTTCACTTTAGCTCTGGCTCTTCAGGAAAGCTGACCGAGAGCAGGCACAAGCTGGCTGGGTGCTTTCTGTCTATGATGGCTGACGAGCCTTCCCACGGGAGTCTAAAACATTTGCTGATATCTCTACTTGGCAGACAAAGTAAACCATGTGTAAAATTTTTGTACAAAGGCACACCGTTAATAGACGTCAGAGGCAATTTGGAAAGTAAGTGAGTTTACAGATAAAGACCAAGCTTTTTCCATTAAGTCAAACAGCTGTGCCAGCCTTGTACTTTATTATTGTTGTGGTTTTTCTAATTCTCCCCGGAAGGTGGTAAACGCCTCAGCAACAGAGACTTAGTCTTGTGTATCATTAACAATTCCCCCCCCCACACACACACATACACGCAGAGTTCTGTATGATACTTGCAGGTAATAAGTGCTCCATGTTCACAGAATCGACTTGAATTAGTCAGGGTTTAAAATGTAGTTCTGGGCCACAAGATGTCGACTGTCTCAGACGGTTGCAGTTTCAATTTATTTATGTGCGTTGTGAAATAATGTATCGCTACCACCGCCCAAAAGAGTATCAGAGTTGTCACTGTTTAATTGTGATTCTTACCAACAAAGAGTGGTCCTGGTAGGGGTGTGCCCACATTCAGGTTAGGTTTAGGGAGGCAAGTCCCTGCAAAGAAGTGTCAGCATCTACCGATGTGGTCTCAATGTTGCTGCCTTGCTCATTTAGTTGCTAGACTTTAACCCCTGTTGTGATCAAGTCTAGAGGCAAGACCCTTGGTAGATGAGGGTAATGAATGAGAGAGGAGCTACCTGGTCTCTCCAGCCACATGACCAGCCATAGCAGCTTCCACCTATGAACACCAAACACCAAGCCCTTGCCACACACAGGATCTCTAGCATCTTGATCTTGACCTTCTTGGCTGTCAAAGAGATGGCTCAGATCACTGATTGCTCTTCTAGAGGCTCTGAGCTCAATTCCAAGCAACCAGATGGTAGCTCACAACCACCTGTAACGAGATCTGATGCCCTCTGCTGGCATGCAGGCAGAACCCTGTATGCATCAGAAACAAAATCATCAGAAATAACGTCCTGTTGTTTATGAACGATCCAAATCCAACCATTTGCTCTAGCTGCCCGAACACACTAAGATGAGTGCACAGGAAAGCCAAGCTCCTCATTGCCATAGCTCTAATGCTTTCCCCCTGCCAGACAGCCAGGGGAAAAGTTCTTCCTAATGCCAGACTGCAGGCAGTGTTCAGGCTCAGGCAAATGGCATAAGGAACATGTAGTGTCTGTCACTTGTGAGTGCCCCCCACACACACACTGTACAAGTGATCTCCGTTATAGCCTGGATGTTCTTTTGGCTAAAATATGCTGCCTTGTAGGTTAGACACCAGGAACTGCCATTCCCATGAGTGGGTCTAACCTCAGACATCACCAAATCCGACTGTTAGCAGCTTACCATTTCAGCTCTTGAGAAACAAATGTAGCCCTGAGAAATTAAGACTCACCAGTCCCTGCACGCAAATGTGCCTGCAATTGGAAAGAAACACAAATACAGACTTGGAGTAAAATATATATATATATATATATATATATACAGCTTTAAAATGAGAATAGACTAGACCATAGCTATAAATGACTATGATCAATGGCAACCTTGAACGTGAGTCTTAAAATCAGTCCAACCTCCAATTAACTTTTATTGAGCTAACTCATCATATTGTTTCTCTTTCAAACTTATTTTGTATTTAATTAGGTTATAATTATATTACTTTCCCTGCCCTTTTCTCCTTCCAACCCCTCCGATGTGTCTGCCCTCTCTGTTTCAAATTCATGGCCTCTTAATCTTTAATTATTACTGTTACACACAGTATATGTAAATAAATAAACAAACACAACCATTGAATATGTTTAGTGTTGCTTGTATGTGTTTATCTTTTTTTAGGGTTTGCCACTTGGGGTACTCACCTCAGGAGAATATTCATTCTTCCTCTTTTAATTGCTCTATCTCTTTACCTAGGAGTGGGGTCCTGTGCGATTGCCCCCATCCATGTTGGCGTGTCAACTTGTGATGGTTGTCATGGTTGTTCAGGTTAGGGTTAGGCAGCCATATTGTTGAGATGTCATGTCTAGAAGACACAACTTTTCAGCGGCTTCCTGTCCTCTGGTTCTTACAGTCTTTCCCCCTCCTCTTTCCATGATGGCTCTTGAACATGATGTAAGGTATTGTAGACATATCTGCTGTGGAGGCCTGAACTCTCCACAACCAGTTGTTTTCTGCATTTTGGCTGGTTATGGTTTACTGTAATGTTATCCATCTGCTGTGAAAAAAAAAAGAGGCTTTTTGATGAGGAGTGAGGTCTACATTTATATATCCATAAAAGGATGCAGTTAGAAATTATACTGGTTTAGCCACAGACTCTCTGACAAAAACCCTGGTATCCAAAAGGCTCCAAAGACAATACAGGTTGTTGCTGCCTTTGGTTGTCAAACCAAAAAATTTGAGCACAGGGGTCTTTCCTGAGACTCATACTCCAACCAAGTACCATGCATGGAGATAACCTAGAACCCCTGCACAGATGTAGTTAAGTATCCAAGTGGGTTCCATAGTAATGGGAACAGGACTGCTTCTGACATGAACTGATTGGCCTGCTTTTTGATCACCTCCCCCTGAGGGGGGAGCAGCCTTACCAGGCTGCAGAGGAAGACAATGCAGCCACTCCTGATGAGACCTAACAGACTAGGATCAGAAGGAAGAAAAAGAAACCCTCTCCTACCGGTGGACTTGGGGAGGGGAGTGTATGGAGAAGGGGAAGGAAGGGAGGGATTGGGAGGGGAGGAGGGAGGGAACTAGAGGGGGATACAAAGTGAATAAAGTGTAATTAAAAATAAAATAAAAATTTAAAAAGTGGAAAAAATAAAATAAAAATTAAAAATAAATAAATAAAGAAGCTAATCACCCCAAGTGGCATAATTTTTTTAAAAATTATATATGTATACTTATACATATATATGCATACATATATAATTATATATGTATAATTATATAAAAAATTGCCATGTATATAATATATACATTTATTACATAAAAGTTATAGAATTTTTAATATCTTTCAAATAGCATATATTATTTTTAATATGCTAGTTATATATGTATATAAATTTGTTATATGTAAAATTATACATATATAATGTATATATAAATATATAATAAATATATACATATAAGCATATACTATATAAAACTATACATATGCATACAGCATAAATTATATAATATGTATTGTGTAATTTAGTTAAATATAAAATAATGATTCCTTATTGTTTATGAAAGCATCCTTACTGAGGTTTGAGCATCCTCCTCCCTGTCCTTCCACACTGACTTCAGCCCCCATCTTCCCCATCCTCTCCATATTGCCTGTGTTTGTTCTCTGGATTGTATTTAGAACATCTTGTTCTAGATGGTCTGTAAACATGCTCCTGTAAAACATAAGCAAACATCTCTCACTGATCTTAGTCTCCGTGGACTCCCTTTTCCCTGTCTTTAACTAGAACAATTTTTTCTGTCAACCGAGGGGTTAAATTGAGTTAAGTTTTCCTGAACTACATCGTGGCTTAATAGATTCTTGCAGACTAGCCTGGGATTTATGGTGCCCACATTTGAGAAGAGATGCCTCCACAAGCCTAAGCAGCGATCCTCACCTTGGAACCATGTTACAACAAATCGATTGTTAAAATCGGGCACACAGCGACAGACAACCTATCAAAGAGGTCGGCGCCTGTTTGATGACTTTAAACACCCATTTCCACTGAGCTAGCAGGAAAGGGTGGTGAGGTCATCCATTTTCAGGCAGGGCGTCCCCTGTGGCAGGGTGGGCCCCCTAAAGAGGAACATGGGCTGCTGCCTATTGCATGTGTAAAATCCTTAGTTACAGAAATATTTTTTTCAATTTACATTTGTATTCTTTATAGAGATTTTAATAATGTGAATGTGTTTGGGGATTAAAAGCATAAAATATGCAGCTGGAAAATAAAATGAAAATATCGCTCAACACACTCAAGAAAAGTTTGTTAGGACTACTGGAATTTTTGAACACACGGAGCCTGCCTTGAGTCTCTGTCTCCTTCAGTGTGCTCCCTCTGGAGCGCTCTGCTCCACTCAGAAGAGCCCCTTTCTTGTCCCCTTCTTTTGGCTGTTTTACTTCAGGCCTATGTCTCTCTAGGATATGTGTGCCTAAGAATGGTATGTTGATGGAGTCAGTGCCTTACGTTTGTGGCAAAGAGTTCAAGGTTCAGTTTCTGAGACACAGTTTATGATTGGTGCAGAGCTGGTTAGAATCTTCCGGTGACCTTCCGGGGCACATGCAACCGGAACCTCAGAAAAAAAAAAAAACAAAAAAAAAAAAAACAAACAACCATTACAGTAGAGGTTTTGTCAAGGAAAAGACCTAGAGAAGAAAGGCGTGAGATCACCACACAAATGTGGCTTCACGAAAGACATCAGAATGAAGCCTCGAATCATGTTCTTCTCTAGAACCCTCTTCAGCTTAGCTCTGAGCTATTGACTGGTCTTCCTACCTCTATAGTTTTCTACTTTATATGAAAAATCAAGTTGAAAGCCGTGTAACTGGTTTTCTAGGAAGTTCAACCTCTAATTACAGAATTGACATTTTTGTGGAGATTAAGTCTTCTGTGATTTTTAAGAAATCGACTAGGTTCCTGAAGGCAATGTCTTCTCATTGGGCACAGTTTTCAGTAGTACTTGATTTGAGAATTATTTGGAAAAATAAATATTTTAACTTCCATTTTTAGTGCTTAGGGGAGCATATGTAACAGATACTTTAAACACCCCAAGATAAAACGCACTAGCAAATTTGCTAAGTACATTTGGCAACAAGAAGGAAACTATAAAACCTTTGGGCCCTTTGTAGCAGTAATTCATTTCAAAATTCAATTAAAGCTTAAGGTGAGAAATCAGATTTCAGCTATAGACCAAAAAGGAGGCTAGTCCATGTACTGTAACATTTTTATGTAAGCAAGCATTCTTGTTGTCTCTTTATTACAAGAAAATGTTTATGCAATGAAATAAAGTCCCTGGAGCCATACTTTACCTAATGAAGCATGAACTGTATGTGCTGTTGAAAAAGATTAGTTCATTATCATATAAAAGATAGAAATTATGTAATAATTATAGGATGAATACTATTGCAATTAAAAACACATAATGTTGTATAGTAAGGAAAACAGTATTTAAATCTTACAAGTGATTCTGGGATTTAGAAACTTGGTGACACAAATTTTTTTAAAAAAACTTAACTACATGTTAGCAAATTCTATAAAGTGTAAAATAAGAAAGATTATTTTGACAATCTTGGGTTAAGTTGTATTTTTATAAACGGGTTCTTACTGTGAATCCCTTGCAAACACCCACTTCCATATAGCAAAAGCATATGAAGCAGACAGGAAGACATCTCCTTCTGATTAGCTCTTTCAGTGAGTGTCCCTAGTTATATAAATATAGATCTTTTCATCACGACTTCATTAAAAAAACCACATATAACGTGTTAGTTCATGAATTCAGTATGACGCCCTTTAAATGAGTTATAACAGAAGTCTTTCATGTGGAGAATGTTTAAGAACATAGGGGAGAGTACTAGCTATTCACCAAAATTTATTTCCTTTCCTTTATGATAATAAATACATTGTATTTCCCAGACTTCTTTGCAATTAGATCCAACCATATGCCTAATTTGTAAATAATAGAACATGAGGGAAGAACTGTGTTATTTCTGTTCCCTGTCTGATCTCATATCCTTTTACCTTTGAATGAATTGCAACGTAGACAAATATTTAAACTATAGAAGCCATGTATTGAAGATGCTAGAGGAGCCATTATATAAATATTTTTCTGACAAAACACATTATATATTTTGTATTCCACTTTTATAGAAGCTTAGCGTATAGCCAGCAAAACTATCTCAAGATGAATACCAAAAAAGTACCTAGTTTCATACAATACATAACAATTTAAAGAAACACATTATCTTTGGAATACAGTTAACATTTGATAGTATTTAACACATATCATTAGGCTTCTCTGACACATGTATTTCTTTATAAAAACAAATCAGTGGACAAAATAGAATTGTATTCATTATCATAAAAATTTGTCTAGGTTATGAGACTGGTAATAAGAGAACTATATGTACAAATATTGAAAGCTTATGGGACATAGTTTATGTAACTCTCATGCTATTATTTTATGAATTCCACTTATAATTATTGTTGTCTGATTCTTATTGGAGATATATAAACAAAAGTCTACTTACTCCAGATAAGACACCAATGACAGACCAAAAAAAGTTATTTTACCCAAGTCTAACTTGCTGAATCCGTGAGTTTATAGAGATTACTTACGGAGCTATGAATGAGGGTTTACTTACAGGAAGGAGCCTTGTGTTGCTCAATCAGGCTTATAAGCAAAAGCCCATCCAGTCTAGATGACGACTCACAAAAGCTACATCATGAATTTTCCTGCAGCTTGCAGGCAGGTCCACCAACAAATCTCCTCTCCCCAGGTAATTGTTTGCTCTTTGTTCTTTATTTGGGGGGGGAGTCCTGTGTGAGTCATGTCACTTTCTTCTGAGTTCTTAAAGTTGGTTGTCAGTTTCATGAGCAACTTTCTTTTTCTTGCAAGAGAGAATGTTTCAAAATAGGGAACACCCACACAGTATTCCAACCCTTTCTCTGGCTCTTGCCTTTCTTCCTTCCATAATGTTCCTTAAGATTTTCAGTGAGTTTATGTCTGATTATTTTCTTCCACTTATGCTTGAGCGTTGGGCCACTGTATCATAGCAATAATCACTTACTCTCGGCAGTTTGACTTACAAAGGGTCTCCATAGTATCTCCCACCCACCCACCGCAGAAAAGATTCTCTTCATGAGCCGAGACTGACAGCGTGAATAATCTACAGGCATATGCACAACTGTTTAGAAGGCAATTTGACAATAAGGTAACAGCCACTTGACAAAGCAACAGCAGCAGCCCCTGCGCTGGAGCCTCTCAACTTCTGAGCCATGAGTTCCTTTCTGTATAGTCATCTTACATTCAATAATCTGATAGTAACCCAAACAGTTAAACCACTATTTTGCCATACACCTTTCTCATGCATACACAGTATAGCACGAGTGCCACAGCCAGCCAGAAACACCAGCAACAACTGGTACTGGAATTTTTATGAAACAAACCTGTGGCTTTCTAAGAGTACGTACGTTTTTCTACACCTGAGTTTTACATTTGGATTCTTTTAACTGCTGCCTTCGCATGTGTTCTTGTGATCTCCCTGTAACGTGGGAGATCCATGCAGGTTCCACTGGAACCGACTGTCGTTAAAGTGGCTCTTCAGTTCAGTGCTTGTGGTTCAATAGTGCCTCAATAGTGTTAGCTAACCGTGGGCAGCCACATGCTACACTGAGTTGGATATATGCTTGATGGTGGCTTCATTCATTGCTTGCTTGCATGGAAATCCTTTTAAGAGGCCGGTAGTATATTTTCCATACCTGCCTGATGGGCTTGGGTCCTGTAGAATTCCTTCCATATGGAACAGGTTGACTTATGTCATTGCCCCATAGCAACAATCTAATGAGTCCGTAATCAAGAACAGGCTTCCCATGTTTGCATAGCAGGCAGAATATCAGCATAGTTCACAGGAATGCTGGCAGCTCTAGGTATTTTCCACTCTATTTTGGCTCCCCTGTGACCAGACTCTATATGAATGAAATGAGCAGCTTTTACTGGTACCTGAAGACAGATGGCTGGTATTTGGTAAGGATACCTGCCTGACTTATGGGAGGACTAAATGGGCTATGGAATGCTATGTGGAGAACTACCAGGGCCTTTGATCTCTGTTATATATCTCCCAAACATCCACAAGCCAGAATTTATCTTCTCATTATTTCCCCCCCTGGGAACTCAGCTGAACCACAATTTGCTTTGAGTAACCCAAATAAACCAGGCCCCATGATCTGCTTTTCCTTTTTCCCTTCCTTCTGAACATGTTGCACCTTAGA
Organism: Meriones unguiculatus; assembly: GCF_030254825.1. NCBI lineage: Eukaryota > Metazoa > Chordata > Mammalia > Rodentia > Muridae > Meriones > Meriones unguiculatus. The sequence goes on along the minus strand of NC_083367.1, from coordinate 21,959,311 downwards.
CTGTCACTTACATACTGTTCTAAACCATTCAGATTCGCCAGAGCTTTTGTCCTACCGTGGGAGGCCATCACTGAAGTGCCTGGTTCCTATGAACTAACCTTTTCTTCGCTCATCCCTGAACTAGGCATCACATTCTGCCTTTCACACACACAGTTCTCTTAGTAATTCAGCTCATCCTCTATTGTCTTCCAGTTTTCAACATCAGCCGGCGATGACCCAGTGTCCCTAACGTCTCAATGGCTCCCATGCACCAGGCCATTGGGGACTGATTGTCCCCACGCTGCCTCGCTCAGACTGTGCAGCCTTGGTTTCAAAGCAGGACGAGTGCTCATTCCCTCAAATTATGCAACAGTTATTCCAAGAAGGGATAACAAGCTATTTTATTACTCAGTTTCTCTACTTCCACAGAACTCAGACTGGCCCTGTCCTCCCCCATTCCTATGGCCCGTGAGTCAAGCTAGGAGGGGCCCTTTCCTCTCTGGTGACTTTCCCGTTTCGAGCAGCACGGATGCAGATATCCACTGATTGGCATAGTTTCTTGTACTGGACTATTGCTAAGGGACTCATTTTCTTGCCAATCATGGATATACTCTGCTTCTGTCTTAAAAGGTCAGACTTACGGACTATCTTCTAGCACCTTGCTCTCTTTTTTCCTCCTTGCTGTCTAATCTTTTCCACAGGTCCTAATTTTTACTTCGAAGGAAGAGCTACATAGAACAGATTTAATTTGTCCTCTCCTTCATACCCCACCAGCCGTAAGAGATAGCAAGATAAACTTCCATCTCATTCTCACTTTTTCCCCAACTTTTCTTGCCAAATCAGAGGCTAAGTCAGAATGTAGGATCTGCATGGTTTGTTTGTTTGTTTTTCTTATAATTCCTTTTTCTTTTTCCTTTGGGCAAATTGTTTCTAAGCAGAGAGACGAACCTCAGTTACTTACCTTATCATCCACAATAAAGCACACTTAATTGCTACCAAGGCCTGCTTAGGATCCTTTGCCACACATGGTACATTCAGGGATTGTAATAGATTGATTAGCTGTTTGAAGGACATGTGCAAGTTCATGAGATGGACCCATTCAGACTACTCTGTACCGGATAAAAGATGATAAAGTACCCTAGAATCCCTTCCCGAGGACCTAGCATTCGTACACAGCCCAGCTTGGTTATCTCTTTATCAGCCACAGTAGGGGGCATGCAACAAGGAGGTAAACCACTCCATACCACACCAAGAACAGTAGCCGTATTAAAATCATTGCCGAAGATCTTCATGCTCAGGGAAGTTAGCATTGATCCTAGTCCACACTGGAGTCACTCAGCCACTCCTCTAAGCCTCATCTTTGGTGCTGTTGATCCCTGTTGAGGTGCTGACTGTGTTGGGAAACTTAAGTAAATGTGAACAGACGTCTATTTACTCCACAGAGGGCACGGATGACCAAACAAAACAGCCTTTCCATCCAACTCTAGCAAAGCGTACTATCAAGTCTTGCCAGATGGCCTATTGTGGCAAGACTGATGGTCAAGATGACAAAGCTCCATTCCCAGCCCTTGCCTCACCATGTGAAGCATCAAGAGCTACGCTGGTAGCTAAAGAAAATAAATAAATAAAAGCCATCTAGCAGGACTCAGGAATGACTAATGTGTTGTTTGTGATAATTACGTGATTTCTACTTGATGTTTCTGGGAAAATAACTGCCCCGGAGTGGGGCATCACTCACAGTTGTACACACTTAAGAGCATACCGTTGTTTGGGGGGGGGCTTTCTTTCCCCCATTCTTTCAAATGTGACCTGTTCGTCAGAGTTGGGTAAGCCTGGCTCTTGACTGGAGTTGTAAGCCAGTTCCCTCAGCTTGTTGAGAACGCAGCTGAGTGGCTGAGACTCCACTGAAGCGTGTGGTGACCCAGGCTTGATCCCCGTCTAGTGTTTTAGTTCTATCTCATGGAGAAACAAGTAACAACACAGCACGGTTGGCTACATCCAATCTACAACCTGCCCTCTCTAGCTGCTACATCCATTTCACATTTACATGGTTCCAGCTGCTAGAAATTTGCCTCACATTGCCTCACAAAAGCAATCAGATTTCCCTTTTCTGTGACTGATGCACATGTGATTCCTGACCCTTCCTGACTGCATTTGTTGTACCTTCCACAGTTTGAAGGCCAATCCCATTGTGAGATAAAATTTAAAAGAAGAAGAAGGAGAAGAAACAAATTCCAAACTCAGTAGCTTAGCTTTCTCTGTGTCCTTGAATTTACCTAATTAGAAAGGTTCTTATTCCCCATTGTCCTTATCTGATCATATAATTTTTTATATATTTTTTATGAATATCATTTTTAAAGGGCCCTGGGTTTGTTCCCTCGAGTGGGCTGAGAAGTGTCCTAATACTTATCCCAGGCATGCCGAGGTCATTGTTATGATCTCCCGGGAATAGCTCCTTTTTATGCTCTTCAACTGATGGACTTGTTCTCTCAATTGCAATGTCAAGCAATGTAGAGTGTTTTTTTGTTATTTTGTTTTTTGTTTTTTTTTAATGTGGATGTGTTTTTGTTGCTCTTTGTATAGAAACACTAAACTTTGACATGACTTATAACGCCTATAGTGATGTCAGATAACTATCACACATATAGTACACATGGATTTGGAGTATCCTGCTTGGCCTGTATCAACTGAGACTGAAGTGATCTAGTTCAGATCCGGCTCTGGTTCTTCCTAAAATATCAACAGCTTTGACTTTCTAATGTATGTCTCTTTGGGGTGACAATTACTAGGTGTGTGGACATTTTTTGACTTACTGGAATGGTTACTTTAAAGTTTCTCTCTCTCTCTTTTTTATTCTGTTGAGAAAGTATGTAAAATTCAACCTTTTTCCTCAGCTGGTATTAATTGACAAAAGAAAAGAAAAAAGGGGTATCTCAAAGGCAAAATTTGGAGACTACTTTAGAAAGATAAGATTGGAAACAGTTTATCGTCTGAGAAGTTTTTCGATAAGAGCAGAAATGGTGAAGGTCACGCCTAGTGTCACCATCATGCAGTCTCGGTAGATGAAAACCTGTGAGGAAAAGGTGAGCTTCCTGGAGTCTGAAGGCGCGGGTGTAGGTGGAAGGCAGGATTTAGCAAGAGATAAATTTAGAATTCTAGCCCGGAGCACGACTGTGGAGAGCCTTGAAAACAAAACCAGGAAGATTTGGATTCATTTTATAACGTGTGCGACATGGACCTAGTCAAGGAGGAGCTGCGTTACATAAGGGGATAAACCCTAGAACAGCGTGGCTCTCAGCGAGGGTGGGCTGCAGGGAGGAACAGCAGTTAGGAAACAGGCATAGTTGTCTAGGCAGGAAAAATACACTGAGTGGGAACTGAGCAAGTGAGAATATGAGTGGGAATCTTTCGCTGAAGATCAGCTAGCTCAGAAACAGGATGTGACAGATGACATCTTATGGAGACTAACAAAGTAAAGCAGGAGACGGCTTCAGGTCTTACATCCAGAGCAAAGAAAAGGGTATCCCTTAGTGACAGGGCGGGGAAGAAAGGGCCTTGTAATGAAGCAGATGGAGGTTTTATGAGCACGCCCGTGAGAAACCTTCCAATTTTAATAATCAGATCTTCAGTTTGGCCTGCTTCTTGTATTGTGAGGTGTGTGTGGAACGTGCCTGCGTATCCCAGGTAACACCACACAATATACCTCACATTCGGCAGTATTTCATAATGTTTGCTTGCGTTGACACTCTCTATTATTTTCTGTTCAGCACGCGAATCTACTCATCACAGTTTTAGAAATCTCTGCTTGTCTAGATTATCTTTACTCTTTTCGTGGACACGATACTATTTCTTTCATTGCTGTTGCTTTTTTAGCTTAGCATACACAGTTTCCTTGTGGTACTTCCATACATATAAGGCATTACACTTCATCCTTAATCCACCTACTTCCATCTCCCACATCCCCTGCCTCCATTTAGGCTGTTACTTCTGCAAATCTCAGTAGTCTCAAATATTGATGTGTTGATATAAATGTGAAGGCTACAGGTAAGTAGGATGAATAGCTGGATGTTTTTGATGCGTGGCACCCATCTTACCAAACTTTTTGATGGAAAAGTCATGGCTCTTATTTGGCTTTATTCTTATGACAGACTTTAGTATTTTTCTGTGCCTTATACATTATAGTATGTCAACCTTTTTGTACTTTCAGTATTTCAGTAGGTAATATTTCTGTTTGCTGTACATTTTTATACTCAACACATTTAAGATTAATTAATTAATCTTGGTACTTACCAGCATCTTGCCAGCATTTCTCATGTCTTCTAAATAAGTGACCATAAACAACACATTGTGTTTTATAAACACACACGTACACATGTATACATTCACACACACTCACACACACACACATTGTGTTGTAAACGTAAAAACCACAGTCCCCATCTTATATTTTTGGTTGTGAGCCTAGCCTTTAACGGCTGAGCCATCTCTCCAGCCCGACAGTCCCCATCTTAAAAGGAGCAAGAGATAGTTTATTATGAAGGCAATATGAATGACCCTGGCCCCAAAACACAGATTTAAGTTACCTTAAATTCCACAGTCCAAGGTAGCTTCACAGAACAAAAAAAAAATTCATAAATCAAAGCAAGTTTAAAATACATTGATGGATACAACCTAAAGGGAGGGACAGCAAGATGTGGAAGCTTTTCTACAGGCCCAAGATGCTCTCTGATAACATTAAATTTTTGGATCAGTGGAAGCTGGTGGTCTGCTAAGTTAATACAGTCCAAAGGTCCTTATCTTTTAGCCACAAGATCTTGGTTCAGTTGCAGCGGTGGGCGATGAAGAGCTGTTCTGGAGGGCTAGAACTGGCTTAAGATAAGGTCAGTAGTCTCTGGACCTGCGACATTCCTGTCCCTCCATCCACAGTGTTGCAGTTCTAATCAGTCAGTTAGTCTCTGCAGATACAGCTTTTTTTTTCCTACAGCTCACACTGTTATGCAGAGTCTTAAAAAGTGTGCTGTCATTTATGTGTAAGTTTGTGTGTATCTATGCCTAAGGAGAAAAACCTCAAGCATCCCCAAATTGCCAACTTCCAGAAAGATTTTATGGCACCAATCTTTTACTTTGAAGATTTATTTTATTTTTAACTTGGTGTGTGTGTGTTTATGTGCATGTACGGACCATTGGATCTGTGTGGAGCTGAATTTACAGGCAGTGGTGAACTGCCCTGTGTGAGTTTTGGGAAACAAAGTCAGTCAGGCAAGAGCAGTGTCGTGCCCTTAACATCGGAGCCATTTTTGAAGCTCCTCCAATCTTTTCTTAAAGTAACATTTCTAGAAGGCAATTTGTTGATGACTGTTAAGAATGAAAATGTTAATCTCCTGACCGGGTAGCTCAATGTTTAGAGCTTAAAGAAATATTTTAAATGCATAAAAATGTGCATACTGTTCACTACGGTATATTATCTGCAAAAAAATAAAATAAAATGAAATGAAAATATAGAAGTGGTGGTTTAAGAAAGGTTTTAGTTTGTTTCGTTGAAAGCAGAGAGTGAGATTGGCCTGTCCCGGCATAAAAGCATGCCCACGACGACCTGGGGGATGGCTCGGTGGATTAGCTCCTGCACACAGGAGTGAGGCCTAGGGTCACTTGGAATCTCGGCCCTGGGGCAGCAAAGCAGGGGATCCCCAGGGCAAGCAGGCAGGCTAGATTCCCTGGAACCGGCAAGCTTTGGGTGCAGGGAGAGGTTGACTCAATAAGTAAAATGGAGATCAAGGAAGACACCTGACCTTGGCTGTGAGCCTGCACATGAGCCTGCTTACACATCTGAATACACACACACACAAACACACACACAGTGTCAGTATTTGGCTTGGGGTATAGCTCAGTGGCAGAATGCTTGCCCCTCATGGGTAAGGCACTAAGTTCGATGCCCAACAGTGAAAAATGTGTTTCTACTTGAACATTTGCAGATAGATATAGATATAGATATAGTTATAGATATAGATATACATATACATATATCTTGTTGTTATTGTTTTTGAGGAATCTGTGCTCCACAAAGACTATAAAGGCATACTGCTGTCTCTGTGCCTGCTTCTATGAAGATAAGTGCCAATATGCTTGTAATAAGTATGTCCCCTAGGGAATCTAAAGGTGGCAGAGGATATCAGAAGATCCACTGTGAGCAAAGTACCGTCATTCTGTTTAACAACTGAGGACATCTGTGCTGTATCTCTCTACAATCAACCCCAGCCCTCTATTTCTTTATGTTAAAGAACATCAATTCTTTTTCCCAGGATCCACTCATTCATTTCTCATATTGCTTGGGGAGAGTAAACTCCATCCTGCCCCAAGGGGTGATTGCTACATCATGACAGTCTAGATAGAAAGTCCCACGTTCGCTCACAATCCCACTGATCATTTTTTTGTGAACAGGAGAGCTGGGGTTGTGAAAGGGTTCCTTCTACTTAAAACAAAGACACTGGAGATAATGGACACCGGCCATGACACGATTTTATCTTTTCACACTTGGAAGCTAGAAGTCAAGATCAACGTGTCAGGAGAACTGATTTCTCCTAGGGCTTCTCTTCTTGATGTGCACACAGCTGCCATTGTCCCTGTACCCACACAGTCTTTCCTGGTGTTCACAGGCTTACCTGGTGTGCATTTTTTTGCATGTCTTAACTTTTTCCTTCTATAAGGAGATCAGTAAGATTGAAGTAAGACTGTTATTTTAGCTTAATCAACCATTTAAAGGCCCCATCTCTAAACACTGTCAGCTGCGAAGGACCTCAGCCAACAATGACGCCATCCGCCCTGCAATGGAACCCTGAGAGCATTAGCTCAGCAACAGTGAAGCTGGTGGAAGGAACCCGAGCTCCGAACGTCAGCTGGTGAAGATCCCTGTGCCATGTCAGCAAGTGGAACCGGCATCCACTCTTACCTGAAGTGGAAGATATCTACCTTTAATCTAAGAACACTGGAACAAATGAGAAAACCGTTTGTGCCGCCCCTATTTTTAGCCTGAAAGCTTCACTAGCTGCTCTGTAACATGAGGCTACAGGAATGTTTCTTGTTTCTGGGGAGGCAAAGAAGTGTCCTCTTACAGTATTCTTCAAGGAAGGTTTAGCATTTGGGGAAGCCTAAAAATCATACTTCCCAAGAAGATTAAGGATAAGTAGAGACAGATTCAAAATGTGCCAAAGTAGGAACCTTATATCTGAAAACCAGTTTTTTTATTCCTTTCATATTATTTTCTCTCATGGCAATACATGAGATACACGTATCTCTGTTTGGGCAGGACCTTAATGTTTGGAAAGCTGGCAAGCAGGCTCTGAAGATTTTAAAGTAAAGAGAGTTCTACAGAATTTTTACCACTTTAATAAAAAATAACTATCTTGCATCTGCTTAGGTCTTGAACAAACTTTATTTACATATTCTAGTTAAATCAGTTCACCAAGTACTGTAGACTTAGTTTGTTTAAAGAAAACTAAGCTGAATTTTATTTGAACAAATAAAAAACAAGAATTAAAGCCAATGGTGTGGTTTCTAGTTGCTATAGACAGTTAGGAATTGCAGTTTCTAAAATAAGCAGGTAAACAAACACAAAAATTATATAAAATCATAAGCATATTTCTTTAAATGATTCCTTCATCAAGCAGCGATTATTTTGGTCAGGTGGTAACACGAAATGAATGTGGGGAAATTTCATTCATTTACAAGAGAAATCAACTACATAAAGGGAGAATACCTTGAAATTTCTAGAGTTAAAAAAAATACAGAGTGTTTAGAATGGGCTATCTCAAAGCACATTTCCTCATATTTTTTTTAAACCAGCAGTGATGAGGATATTATCTTCAAAAGAAAGAGAGAACAAACTTTCTTTGGAAACATGCTGGCCAGGGAATTAGGGGCGTCTTCACTCTCCTTTCTGTTCTCCAATTCCAGTCCCCCAGTCTTTATCCCCAGGTCTATAGCAGACAACCTACTGAGGCTGCTCTTTCCTCTCTGCCCCATCCCCAGGGGACTAGATAGATCTTTCCCTACAGCTTTCTGGCCTCACCCCGCCCTTTTGTCTCAACCTCCAACACCCAGAGGCACCACTTCCCGGAAAGCTGCTGCAGCCTGAGTGCTAGACAGACAATCTTTACTCTGCTTCCAATTCCCCAGCCTCAGCGCTGTAGCTGACTGCCTGAAGGGACCTGTCTTCCCTCTCTCCCTCCACTTCCCGAGGGCTCCACAAATCCTCGTGGCAGACCCAGCTTTCCTACCTTCTGTGTACCTTTCCACCCCCAGTCTCTCCAGCCCATTCCTTCCTGGTAGATCCCAATATCTAGAAACACTGCCTACCTTGTACTCATAGTCACCACACCTGGCAGAGACCCAGAAGCACTCCCCACCAGGAGACCCACAGTGAACACAGTCTCCTCAGATCCAGAGAAGAGAACAGAGACCAAGGAACAGAAAGCCCACCTAACAAAGACAGGACATCAAAAACTAGAATTGTACTCACCCTAAACCGAGATGCCTAGACACAAGTGTAAAAACACGATCAATAATTCCCAGGACAATAGAACCCAGCAACGAGAAATGCAATATGCAATATAGCAGAAGCACAAAACAAGAACTTCAAAATAGCTATTAGGAGTATGCTCAAGGACCTTAAAGATGATATGAATAAATTCATTAATGAAATCGATGAAGAAACAATGGAAAGAAATGAAGAAAACCATTCAAGACATGAAAGTAAAAATGGAATCGCTAAAGAAAATCCAAACTGAGGAAAATTGCATAAAAATTTTAGGAATTTGACAGGAACCTCACAGGGGCAAGACTCACTAACAGAATACAAGAGATGAAAGAAAGAATCTCAGTCATGGAAGACAAGATAAAATAAATGGATACCTTAGTCAAAGACAATGTTAAATATAAAAAAAATACAGTTATGAAACATTCAGAAAATCTGGGACACTATGAAAAGACCAAATCTACAAATAACGGGAATAGAGGGAGGAAAAAAAAAACAGATCAAAGGCACAGAAAATATTTTCAACAAAATCATAAATAAAAATTTCCCCAACCTAAAGGACAAGGTACTTATTAAGGTAGAAGAAGCATACAGAGCACCAAATAAAGTAAACCAGAAAAGAAATTCCCCTTGGCAAATAACAATCATAACACTAAAAACACAGAACAATGAATATTAAAAGCTACAAGGGGAAAGAAAAAACAAGTAACATGAAGACAGACCTATTAGAAGAGCACCTGACTTCTCATTGAAACTCTAAGAGCCAGAGGGCTGGAAAGGATGCTCTACAGACGCTCAGAGACCACAGATGCCAGCCTGGACAGTTACTATACCCAGCAAAACTTTCAATCATAATAGATAGGGAAAGAAAGACATCCCTGTTAGGATTGTGCAGCAAAATTACATGGTGGGTTCATAAATCACACAAGCAACTGGTTCCACATGGGAGAAGGGAAGGGAGAAGGGGTCACAGAGACTGTCTCTGGGTAGGGCAAGAGAGAGGGGTGTGTGTGCTAGTTCTCTTATAAGGTGACCAAGAGCATGCGCAGGTGGTGATTTCAGGTGGCCCACAGGTGGTCTGTAGGTGGCCTCACAGATGCCTGATGTTCCGTTTGTCAGGTCACTCAGGGCTGGCCGTAGAGATGTCTGCTTATGGATCCCAACAATTCCACAATCTTTTATTTAAGTAGTACCTTTAACTACAAATCCAGCTCTATAGAAGGTACCGGGGGTGGCGAATTAGCCAAGATTAAAACACAAGGAATAAATAGCCTCAGACCAGAAAATCAAAAGCAGGGTATGGAAGGGGTGTGTGTGTGTGTGTGTGTGTGTGTGTGTGTGTGTGGTGGGGGACACGACTCACTCCACAACAACAAAATAACAGGAATCAACAAACACTGCTCACTGATAATTCTCAACATCAATAGTCTCAATCCCTTAATAAAAGGACACAGAATAACAGATTAACCTTGAAAACAGGATTTATTATTCTGCTGCATTCAAGAAACAGATCTTACTATCAAGTATTGACATCACCTTGGAATGAAAAGAGATATTCCAAGGAAATGGACCTAAGAAGCAAGCTGGTGTAGCCATTTTAATTATCTGACAAAAGAGACTTCAAACCAAAACTAACTACAAAATCTACACTCATTAAAGAAAAAATCCACCAAGAGGATATTGTAATTCTAAACATCTATGCACCAAAAACAAGGACACCCAAATTCATAAAGAAAACACAGCTACAGCTAAAACCATATACTGACACTCACACTCACTCACCCATTGATAATGGGTGACTGCAGTACCCCACTTGTACAAATTGACAGGTCATTCAGACAAAAACTAAACAGAAATGCTAGAGCTAAAAAATGTCATAAATTAAATGGATTTAACAGATATCTACAGAACATTTCACCCATACACAAATAAGTCTACCTTCTTCTCTGAACCTCATATTTTCCCCCCAAACTGAGATTTGCTTGGATCCAAAGCAAATCTCAACAGATGCAAAGTTAAAAAAAAATAACATCCTCTATCCTATCTGACCACCAAGGATTAAAGCTGGGTATCAACAGCAGGAGAAAAACAAAACAAAACAAAACAGAAAGCTTATGGAGACTAAACGATTTGCTACTGAATGAAAAATGGGTCAAGTCAGAAATTAAGAAAGAAATAAAAGAACATTTTAAATTGGAAAAAAAAGATGTCACTGCTGTCCTGTTTATCAAGCTAAGCAAGAAGGAGGACGCTGGGTAAGATGATCAATCCACATTCAGAAAGGGAAACAGGATAGACTTCAAAAGATGAAGAAAACAGGGAACTGGACAGGAGCATACCACAGAGGGCCTCTGAAACACTCTATCCAGCAGGGTATCAACGTAGATGCTGAGACTCATAGCCAAACTTTGGGCAGAGTGCAGGGAATCTTATGAAAGAAGGAGGAGATAGAAAGACCTGGAGGGGAGGGGGAGTTCTACAAGGAGAACAGAACCAAAATATCTGGGCCAACGGGTCTTTTCTGAGACTAATACTCCAACCAAGGACCATGCTTTGAGATAACCTAAAACCCCTGCACAGATGTAGCCCATGGCATCTCAGTCTCCAAGTGGGTTCCCTAGTAAAAGGAACAGTGGCATCTTTGACATGAACTCAGTGGCTGACTCTTTAATCACCTCCCCCTGATGGGAGAGCAGCCTTACCAGGCCAAAGAGAAAGACAATGTAGCCAGTCCTGATGAGACCTGATAGGATAGGGTCTGAGGGAAGGGGAGGAGGACCTCCCCTATCAGTGGACTGTGGAAGGGGCATGGGAAGAGAAGAGGGAGGAAGGGCAGGATTAAGAGGGGACAAGGGAGGGAGCTACAGCTGGGATAAAAAGTGAATAAAGTGTAATAAATTAAAAAAATTTTAAATTAATTTTTTATTTTTATATTAGTTACAGTTTATTAACTTTGTATCCCAGCTGTAGCCCACTCCCTCATTCTCTCCCAATACCACTCTCCCTCCCTCCTTCATCTCCTCCCTGCCCCTCTCTAAGTCCACTGCTAGGGGAGGTGCTACTCCCCTTCCATCTGACTCTAGCTTATCAGGTTTCTTCAGGATTGGCTGCAATGTCCTCCTCTGTGGCCTGGCCTGGCAAGGCAGCACCTCCCTCGGTGGTGGTGGTACTGGGGTCAAAGAACCCTGTGCCCAGATATGTTTAGTCCTTGTGGAGCTCCTGTCTTCTCCAGATCTTACTAACTCCCCCTTCTTTCATATGATTCCCTGCACTCTGCCCAAGGATTGGTTATGAGTCTCAGCATCAGCTTTGATACTCTGCTACGTAGAGTCTTTCAGGGGCCCTCTGCGGTAGGCTCCTGCACTATTGCTTGTTTTCTCCTATTTCCAATGTCCATCCCACTTGCCTTTCTAAGTGAGGATTGATCATCTTACCCTGGGTCCTCTTTCTTGTTTATCTTCTTTAGGTGTACAGATTTTAGTATGTTTATCCTATCTTATAGGTCTAGTATCCACTTATAAGTGAGTATATACCATGTGTGTCTTTCTGCAGCTCGGATACCTCACTCAGGATGATCTTTTCTAGGTCCTACCATTTGTCTGCAAATTTCATGATTTCCTTGTTTTTAATTGCTGAGTAGTATTCCATTGTGTAAAAGTACCACAATTTCTGTATCCATTCCTCTGTTGATGGACATCCGGGTTGTTTCCAGCTTCTGGCTATTGTGAATAAAGCTGTTACAAACATGGTTGAGCAAATGTCCTTGTTGTGTACTTGAGCATCTTTTGGATATATGCCTAGGAGTGGTATAGCTGGATCTTGAGGAAGCACTATTCCTAATTGTCTGAGAAAGGGCCAGATTGATTTCCAAAGTGGTTGCACAAGTTTATATTTCCACCAGCAGTGGAGGAGGGTTACCCTTTCTTCACAACCTCTCCAACATATGTTGTCACTTGAGTTTTTCATCTTAGCCATTCTGATGGGTATAAGGTGAAATCTCAGGGTCGTTTTTATTTGCATCTCTTTGATGACTAAGGACTTTAAGCATTTCTTTAAGTGTTTCTCTGCCATTCTATATTCCTCTATCGAGAATTCTCTGTTTAGCTCTGTACCCCATTTTTTTAATTGGATTGCTTGATTTGTTGCTTTTTAACTTCTTGAGTTCTTATATATTCTGGATATTAGCCCTCTGTCAGATATAGGGTTGGTTAAGAACCTTTTCCAGTCTGTAGGCTGTCCTTTTGTTCTGACAACAGTATCCTTTGCTTTACAGAAGCTTTTCCGTTTCATGAGATCCCATTTATTGCTTGTTGCTCTTAGAGCCTGTGCTGTTGGTATTCTGTTCAGAAAGTTGTCTCCTGTGCCAATGAGTTCTAGGCTCTTCCCCACTTTTTCTTCTAACTGATTTAGTGTATCTGGTTTTATGTTGAGTTCTTTGATCCACTTGGACTTTAATTTTGTGCAGGGTGATAAATATAGATCTATTTTCATTTTTTGGCATGTAGACATTCGGTTGGGCCAGCACCATTTGTTGAATATACTGTTTTTTGTTTTTTTGTTTTTTTTTTCCATTGAATGGTATTGGCTTCCTTGTCAAAAATCAAGTATTCATTGGTATATGGGTTTATTTCTGGGTCTTCTATTCGGATCTGCCTTTCAGTTTCTATGCCAATACCATGCAGTGCTAACTCCAATTCTCTTCAAACTATTCCACAAAATAGAAACAGAAGGAACATTACCAAGCTCATTCTATGATGCTACAGTCACCTTAATACCTAAACCACACAAAGACCCAACAAAAAAAACAGAACTTCAGACCTATCTCTCTTATGAACATTGATGCAAAAAAACTCAATAAAATACTGGCAACAGAATCCAAGAACACATAAAAGATATCATCCACCATGACCAAGTAGGCTTCATCCCAAGCATGCAAGGGTGGTTCAATACACAGAAATCCATCAATGTAATCCACCATATGAACAAACTGAAAGAGAAAAACCACATGATCATCTGCTTAGATGCCACAAAAAACATTTGACAAAATCTAACACCCATTCATGTTTAAAGTCTAGGAGAAATCAGGGATACAAGGCACATATCTAAACACAGTAAAGGCAATATACAGCAAGCCTATAGCCAACATCAAACACAATGGAGAGAAACTTAAATCAATCCCACCGAAATCAAGGACAAGGAAAAGCTGCCTATTGTCTCCATATCTCTTTAATTTAGTACTTGAAGTACTAGCTAGAGCAATAAGACAACTAAAGGAGAACAAGGGGATACAAATCAGAAAGCAAGAGGTCAAAGTTTCACTATTGGCAGGTGATAGCATAATATACATGAGTGACCCCCAAAATTCAACCAGAGAACTCCTTCAGCTGATAAACACCTTCAGCAAAGTGGCTGGATACAAAATTAACTCAAAAAAATCAGAAGCCCTCCTCTATACCAAAGACAAAAGGGCCAAGAAAGAAATCAGGGAAATAACACCCTTCACAATAGCCACTAATAACATAACATACCTTGGTGTGACTCTAACCAAGCAAGTGAAAGACCTGTTTGAAAAAAACTTCAAGTGTCTGAAGAAAGAAATTGAAGAAGATATCAGAAGATGGAAAGATCTCCACTGCTCATGGATTGGTAGGATTAACATAGTGAAATGGCCATTTTGCCAAAAGCAATCTACAGATTCAGTGCAATTCCAATCAAAATACCAACACAATTCTTTAAAGACCTTGAAAGAAAATTCTCAACTTCATATAAAGAAACAAAAAACAAACAAACAAACAACAACAACAAAAAAAAAAACCAAAATATCCAAAATGATACTGTACAACAACAGATCATCTGGAGGTATATTCATCCCTGATCTCAAGCTGTACTACAGAGCAATAGTAATAAAACTGCATGGTATTGTAAAAAAAAAAAATTTAAATGAATAAAAATGAAATATCCAAAACTTGTGGGACACAATGAGGATGGTTCTAAGAGATAAGTTCATAGCACTAAGTGCCTACATTAAAAACAAAAACAAAAGCAAAAATGGAGAGATTATAATTTTAACTTAACATTACTTCTACAAAAAGAAGAAATTATATGGCAAGAAAATAATCAAACTCAAAGATGAAACAGATAAGATAGGAAAAAGAGATTCAGAAAATCAATAAAAAATAGGTGGTTCTTTGAGAAAAAGCAATAAAATTAAAAACCCTCTTCTAAGTTAACTAAAACTAAAAATGAAAAAAAAAATGGACATGATAATGAACACCAGGGAAACTCAGAGAATTATAAGGATATACTTTAAAAACCTGCACTCCACCAAATTGAAGAAAATCTAAAATAAATAGGTATTGTTCTCAGTATATACCACCTACCAAAGTAAAGTCAACATCAGAAAAGGAGTTTAAACAAACCCATATAGCCCTGGCAAAACTGAAGGAATAATTAAAAGTCTCCCCTCTAAAAAATTCCAGGGCCATACAGTTTTTAGCACAGAATTTTACTAAAGTTTCAGAAAAGAGTTATCCCTAATACTCCTCAAATTATTTCACGGAACAGACACAGGAAGAATATTTCCAAATTCTTTTTACAAGGCCACAGTTACCCTGATGCTCAAATCACACAAAGACCCAATAAGGAAAATAACAAACCAATTTCCCCTAATAGCATAGATGCAATCATTCTCAGAAAAAAAAAAAAAAAAAAAAAACACAACTAAAAAACTGAATCAAAGAACACATCAAAAAATCCACTATGAAAAAGTAGGCTTCATCCCAGAGATGCAAGGATGGTTCAACATACTTAAATCAATAAATGTAATCCACCATACAAACACATTGAAATACAAAACCCACATGATCATCTCACTAGATGCAGAAAAGGACTTTGATGAAATCCATCAGCCCTTTATGTTAAAGTCCTAGAGGGCATATCTCAATAAATAAAGGTAGTCTAAAGCAAGCCCACAGCAAACATCAACCTAAATGAAGAAACTCAAAATGTTTCCACCCAAATCAGGAATAAGACAATACTGTCTACTCTCCATACCTCTTCAATGTAATATTTGAAGTCTTAGCGCCAGCAAAAGGACAAATGAAGGAAATAAGTGGGACACAAATAGAAAATGAAGAACTCAAACCAGCTTTATTTGCAGATGAGATGATTGTATACATAAGTGACTCTAAAATCTATATCAGGAAACTTGTACAGCTAATGAATACTTTCAGCAAAGTAGCAGAATACAAAATTAACACACAAAAATCAGTGTCCTTCCTATATATAAATGATGAAGGAACTGAGAAAGAAATCAAGAAAACATACCTTTCACATTAGACTCCAAAATAATTAAAATATCTTGAAGTAACTCCAACTAAACAAATGAAAGATCAAATGATTAAAAAAATTTAAGACATTGAAGGAGATAACAGAGAATGGAAAGTTCTCCCATGCTCTTGGGTTGGTAGGATGAATATAGTAAAAACCAATGTACAGATTCAATACAATCCTCATCAAAATTCCAGCACAATTCTTCACAGCACTTGAAAGCACAATTTTCAGATTCACACACGAACACAAAATACCAGGACAGCTGAAACAATCTTGAACAATAAAGGACTTCTAGATATATCATTACCCCAATCTCAGATTATACTACAGAGAGAGAGCCATGGTAGTAAATACAGCACGGTACTGGCATTAAAACAGGCATGTTGATCAATGGAATCAAATTAATTACATGACAGGAAGTCCACACAAATATAGACACTTGTTTGTTGTCGTTTGTTTGCTTGCTTAGAAAGAAGCCAGAAATACACGTTGGAAAAGACAGTATCTTCAGTGAATAATGCTGATCAAACTGGACGGCTACAGGAGATCCAAGATGGCAGAGCTGACCACACATGGTATCAGCAGTGATAGCAGAGAGACTGGCAGACCCCCAAACCCGGACAACTGTGTTTCTCAAGTGAGAAGAGAACCCACGAGGGAAACACGAGGGTACATCTTCAGGGCACACGGCTAATCCTGGGGAAAACTCCTAGGCTCCTGCCCAGCACAGCCCCAGGTGTAGGCCACCCACCCAAGCACACTGTCCGTGGATATCTCCCTGGTACCTGAGGCTCTCCTCTATGATCTCGGGCACTCACTCTCACTGTCTGTAGGCTGGATACATTCCGGTACTGGAGGTGAGATCCTAAACCCAGGCGCCTACTCTCACCATCCAGTGGGGACCCAGTCTCGGGCTTCCACTCTCACAGACCTGTAGAGTTGATACCTTCTAGTACTGGGTTGGGGGCAATGAGCGTGGCGGGAGGGACTTGGGGCCCACTCTAACCATCCTCCTGACACCTTCTAGTACTGGTGACTCCAGGTTCCAAACTCAGGTGCCCAACTCTGATCGTCTGTTGGAAAGGGTACCTGTGATGTGCAGCTCTGAACTCAGGGTCCACTCTTCCTTCATCATCCCGGGCAGGTGGCTCCAACCCTGGACCTCCTGATGCTTAGGACCCATGGAAGCAACCCAGACACTGCTCCAAGGCTCAACCGGTCTCCCTTAGGAGACTAGCAAGACCTGTGAGCTCACAGGTTCTCTATAAAGGCTGTGCCCATCAAGCACGGTATTGGAGCACAGTGCCTGGGCTCACTAACCTCAGGGCAAGAAAGCCAGTAGTGGGGCAGCTGACTCCTGGACTTCCCTCTTTGAAAGGAAGACCCCTGAGTCCCTGAAGAATCCACATGCTCCCCAGGATCAAACACCTGAGGAGACTCACAGGCAATTCCCTGAGAACCACCTGCCATTCTAAGATCATTCCCACCAACCTGAGAAGGGCTCCTGCAGAAACATCCAGCTTCCTACCCAGGGCCCTTCCCACATCCCTGAGAACACCTTTTGGCAACAAGATCTAACATCCAATGCCTGAGATAACCAGATAGCTAAAGGTCAACATAAAAACACAAATCAACAAAAGCCAAAACAATATGGCATGTCCAGAACCCAGTTATCCAAAGGCAAGTAGCCTTCAATGCCCTAACACAACTGAAACACAAGAAAATGACCTTAAATCTATGAAGATTCAGTCAAACAGATTGAGGCCTATAGAGAGGAAATAATAAGGTCACTGAAAGTAATACAGGAAAGTTCAAACAAACAAGTGAAGGAATTGGTCAAATCATATAATGAAAGGCAAGAAAATGCAAACTAACAGGTGAAGGAAATAAAAAAAATAATTCAAGATCTGAGGATGGAAATAGAAACATTAAAGAAAGCAAAAATGAAAAAAATCAAGGAGAGGGAGAACTTAGGGAAGAAAACAGGAACTACAGAGGTAAACATCACTAGCAGAATACAATAGATGGAGGAAAGAATCTCAGGTGTAAAAGACACAATGGAAGAAATAAATGCATCAATCAAAGAAAACATCAAATCCAAAAAATTCCTGACACAAAACATTCAAGAAATCAAGGACACAATGAAAAGAAGAAACCTAAAAATAATAAGAATAGAAGAAAGAAAAGATTCACAGCTCCAAGGACCAGAAAATATTTTCAACAAAATCATAGCAGAAAATTTCCCCAATTTTAAGATAGAGATGCTTATAAGCATACAAGAGGCCTACAGAACACCAACTAGATTAGACCAGAAAAGAAAATTCTCCTGCCACATAATAATAAAAGCACTAAATGTGCAGAACAAAAGAAAAATACTAAAAGCTGCAAGGGATAAAGGCCAAGTAACATATAATGGCAACCTACAGAATCACACCTGACTTCTCGGCAGAGACCATAAAAGCCAGAAGGGCCTGACAGACACCTTGCAAACCCTAAGAGAACACAGATGCCAGTCCAGACTACTATAGCCATCAAAACACTCAATCGTCATAAACAAGATATTCTACAACAGAACATAATTTAAACAATATCTATGCATCAATCAAGCCCTACAGAAGATACTAGAAGGAAAACTCACACCTGAAGAAGTTAACCACACCCCAAAAACACAGGATATAAATAACTTCACTGCAGCATAACCAAAAGTAGACAAGCACACAAACACGGTGATATACCAACACCAAAATAAATGGAACTAACTGTCACTGATCATTAACACTGATCTCTCAACATCAGTGCACTCAACTCTCCAATAAAAAGACACAGACTAATAGAATGTATGTATAATCAGGTCCCAACATTCTGCTGCATATAAGAAACACAGGTCAGACACAAAAATAGACATTACCTGAGAGTAAAGGGCTGGAAGATGTTTTTCCAAGCAAATGGACCCATGAAGCAAGCTAGAGTATCTATTCTAATATCTAATAAAATAGACTTTCAACCAAAATTAATTAAAAGAGATGAGAAAAGAAACTTCATATTTTTCAAAGGAAAATTCCACCAAGAAGTCATCTCAATTTTTAACATCTATGCACCAAATACAAAGGCACCCACATTTGTAAAAGTAACATTAATAATACGTAAACCACATACAGATCCCCAAACATTAATAGTGGGAAACTTCAACACCTCACTCTCAGCAAAGGACAGATCAAATATACAGAAGCTAAACTGAGAGACAATGACACTAAGAGATGTCATGAATCAAATGGACCTCACAGACATCTACAGAACTTTCCACCCAAACAAAAGAATTTACCTTCTCAGCACCTCATGGAACCTTCTCCAAAACGGACCATATAGTGGGTCACAAATCAAACCTCAACAGATACAAGAAGACTGAAATAATCCCTTGCATCCTATCAAACTTGGATGGACTAAAGCCGGACCTCAACAACAACAGAAAAAACAAAAAGCCTTCATACCACATGCAAACTGAATAACTCTCTACCCAACAACAACTGGGCCAGGGCAGAAATAAAAAAAGAAATTAAAGACTTTCTAGAATTAAATGAAAATGAAGGTACAACATACCTAGACTTATGGGACACAATGAAAGCAGTGCTAAGAAGAAAGTTCATAGCACTAAGTGCCTTCATAACTTAACAGCTCACCTGAAATCCCTAGAAAAAAATAGCAGACACACCCAAGAGGAATAGATGGCTGAAAATAATCAGACTCAGGGCTGAAATCAATAAAATAGAAACAAAGAGAGTAATACAAAGAAGCACTAAAACCAAGAGCTGGTTCTTTGAGAAGAGCAACCAGAGAGACAAACCCTTAGCCAAACTAACTAAAAGGTAGAGAGACACCATCCAAATCAACAAAATCAGAAATGAAAGGGAGAACATAACGACAGACACTGAGGAAATCCAAAGAATCCTTAGGTCTCGCTTCAAATGCCTATATGCCGCAAAATACAAAAATCTAAATGAAATCGACTGTTTTCTTGATAGATTCCACTTATCAAAGTTGAATAAAAAACAGGTAAATAAATTAAATAGTCCTATATCCCCTAAGGAAACAGAAGCAGTCATCAAAACTCTCCCATCCAAAACAAGCCCCCAGAGCCAGATGATTTCAGTGCAGAATTCTACCAGACCTTCAAAGAAGAGCTAACTCCAGTACTCCTCAAATTATTCCACAAAATAAAAACAAAAGGAACATTACCAAACTCAGTCTATGAGGTCATAGTCACCTTGATACCTAAACCACATAAAGTCCCAACAAAGAAAGAGAAGTTAAGACCAATTTCTATTATGAACATTGACACAAAAATATTCAATTCACAAACTGAATCCAGGAACACATCAAAGGTAGCATCCACTATGACCAAGTAGGCTTCATCTCAGACATGCAAGGGTGGTTCAATATAGAGTAACCCATCAATTTAATCCACCATATAAACGAACTGAAAGAAAAAAAACCCACATGATCATCTTTTTAGATGATCAAAAAGCATCTGACAAAATCCAACACTCTTTCATGTTCAAAGTCTTGGAGAAATCAAAGGTACAAGGTACATGCCTAAACATAGTAAAGACAATATACAGCAACCCTATAGCCAACATCAAAGTAAATGGAGAGAAACTTGAATCAATTCCACTGAAATCAGGGACAAGGCAAGGCTGCCTACTCCATATCTCTTCAACATAGTACTTGAAATCCTAGCTAGAACAGTAAGACAACTAAAAGAGATCCAGGGGACACAAATCAAAAAGGAAGAAGTCAAAGTATCACTAATCACAGATGATATGATAATATACATGAATGACTCCAAAAATTTTACCAGGGAACTCCTACAAATGATAAACACCTTGTGTGAAGTGATTGGATACGAAATTAATTAAAAAAAAATCAGCAGCCATCTGTACACAAAAGTCAAATGAACTGAGAAAGAAATTAGGGAAACAACCCCCTTCACAACAGCCACAAAAAACAAAAACAAAAATAAAAACAAAAACAAAACACCACAATGTATCTTGGTGTAACTCTAACCAAGCAAGTGAAAGACATGTATGAAGAAAAAAAAAACACAAAACAAAACCTAAAGTCTTTGAAGAAAGAAATTGAAGATGGAAAGATCTCCCATACTCATGGATTGGTAGGATCAGCATAATAAAAATGGCCATCCTACAAAAAGTAACCTACAGATTCAATGCAATTTTCATCACAATACCAACACAATTCTTTACAGAACTTGAAAGGACAATTCTCAAATTCATATGGAAAAACAAAAACCAGAAGAGCAAACTGTTTGGCTGCATATAGAAGAATGAAAATAGACCCATACTTATCACCGTGCACAAACCTTAACTTCAAATGTATCAAATACCTTAAAGCAAGCCCAGATATTCTAAATCTGATAGAAGAGAAAGTGGGGAATATTCTTGAACTCATTAGCACAGAAAAAAAAAAGATTCTGAATAACAATAGCACAGTCATTAAGATAACAACAAATGATACTTTATGAGAATGAAAAGCTTTTGTAAGGCAAAGTGCACCATCATTTAAACAAAGCATCAGGCTACAGAATGGAAATATGTATTTACCAAGTACATATTAGAGGGCTAATATCTAGTATTATATAAAAACTGGACATCAAGAAAACAAATAGCCCAATTAAAACATGGTGCACAGATGTAAACAGGGAATTCATGCTTAGCAACAATAAGCTATCACACTCATTGGAACTTCTTTCCACTGACAAGCTTCATCCAAATTGTGACTAAATAGGAAAAATAATTATCAGGCTATAATTTAATTTCCCTGGTGGATACTCTGCATAACCAAAGACTCATATGTCAGTAAATTAAAAATTATAATTTTCTATTCTCCGCAGTTTGTCTGCCTGTCAGATATCTAAAACAAGCAGTTAATCTTAAAGGACTCTTTCACCTCCAAGATCCTTTGACTACATGAATTTGTGACCGAGAGGAAGAAGAATATTAGAATAAATGTTTCCTGTCAACCAAAATAATGTATAAACATGCCACAATGAAATCCATTATGCTAAGTTATGCATTATGTACATTTTCTAACTTTATATTGGTACAAATTCACTGAGGAAATTTATGGCATGGCTAAAAATTTACATTTACACATTAACACATATATGTGTAACTAATATTTAGAATGTGATTAGTGACACTAGAAGCAATTTTTGTACTGAACTAGATGAAAAACAAATATATACTGATTATATTTGGGGTTTCCATATGGTTAAGCTATAATACTCACTATTAATACTATTAAATTTTGTAAAATTTTAAAAATTATTTATTACTTTTGTTCTTATTTAGGGGTATATTTCTATGTCAATGAGTAAAAATGATTTTGTTCCCTTGTGGTATCAACAGGAAAAGTTGACACTTTTCCCACTCTTTTGTTTATGCTGATTTAATTGATGCAGTTACATATTTTGCCTTTGGTTCATAAATTTGTTCTTAATGTTTCTATGAAATTGATATTAAATCCACAAAAGTAAAGTGTTTATAAGTAGCTCAGAAACAACCCAAGTGCAATATAAATAGTGGTACTCGATGCTTTTCATAGCCACTGACGGGTTGGAGCCATTGATCATGCATGGTGCTTTGCCAAGGAGGCCCACAGTCAGAGATACGCCCCCATCCAAGTTTAACATCTTCAGCTAGCTTCCAAATGGACCAATATACTCAAAGGCATTTTGGCTTTATTCCTTTCCTGTAACTTAGATTAAATATTTGCAAAAGTAAGGTAAAATTTCTCATAAAAGTTGCACATCATCATTATAAATATCAGGTTTAAAAAAAATCTTTAAAATACATGAGTCTTTGAAGAATGTGAAATTAGGAAGACAAATCTAATGGACAAGTGAACAAGGAAACCATGAATAATGTTCTAAAACTGAGAAAATACATTTTGCTTTCTTTGGAATCGTTGTTAAGTCATAAACAGTCTATCAAGAAATAACAAAATAGCTTGGAACCAAAGAACGAGATATAAGTCAGAGATTAAGAGGAAACTCATTTGTGCTAGCCTAGTAAAGAATCGTTTCTGATTTTTTCTGGTTATTGGGATGCCTGGTCCATGTTAATTGCACGTGCTATTGTGTGTGGTTGTGATCCTGGCATACGCACGTATTGGCCTTCGTTCCCAGCCAATCTTTCCTACTCCTTCAGTCTCTTTACTCTGTCCTAGTTTCTTCTCTAGCACTTTTAGGCTATCTTGTGTGAGAGCCATCTCACTAGCCTCTGGGATACCTTTTTAAATGGCTGAAAACATTTGCAACTGTTGCATGTTTATTGCTTAGCGCATACTCGTAGAAGGATAAAGCCGTACATGGAAATAGTCAATGTGAAATCAGAAAATTTTATTTATGTTGGAAATAGAGAAAAAAAAACTATTCAGAGAAGAAAAATATGGAAATATCTTATTAAGCTTGTGATGTTTACATTTTTGAACCAAGGGATGCCCTTGGGGCCATTTGTTATAATGCTTCTGTGTTCATACATTTCTGAAACATCCCATAAAAAATTTTCAAAGAAACCAAGAAACTGCTTAAAGCTAGAAAAGTGATTTAGTTTTTATGTTATGAAGAAGAACTAGCTGTTTTCTACATTCATAAATAGATTTAAAAATTTAGGTTAAACACAAAGCTCACTTTCCAAGTTTAATGAGATTTTAAATATTACCATAGGTTACAAGGAAAATAACATTTTGACAATGGGGCCAGATTATTATCTTTCTTAAGCATGGGTGGCCTTGGCTTAACTGGAACCACATCTCCTGTCCATTAACCTCTGGCCTTCTGAGTAGAATTGGAAGATATTAATAGTGTAAGATGAGGAAGTAGAGAGAACAACCATGAATACAAATAGTGAAGGTTAAACCAGAAAAATAACACCTTCTTTTATTTTTGATCCATGATTCCCAATCACTAAGAAGACTACATGTATCTTCAGTGTCTCTTCATTTGGAGTTTTAAGTCATTTTTTATTCCTGTGTTGAATCTTCTGGGAATGTGCCTTAAATATAATCCCCCATTTCTTAGCCACATGACCATCAACTAAAAACATCCTGATTTTCCCTTTCTGTTTCCAGCAGTATCCTAGTTCTGTCCATGATCTCACTTATTCCTTAGACAGACATAACCTAACCTTATATCTGGAAATATCCTATCTCTTAATTTCTGAAAAATGATAAGCCATATTCCAACTTTACAAAACTTCCATTTCTTCAATGATGATTACCAGGGAGGTAATCAAAGAGCAGGCAACTGAGTTCATGCCAGTGACTGCCCCTGCTCCCTTTACTCAGGTATCCACATAGAGACTCAGCTGCCAATCGGCTACATCTGAGCAGGGGGTCTAGATCTTCTCTATGCATGGTCCGTGGTTGGTGTATCAGTCTCTGCAGGACCCCCTGAGCTCAGATATTTCAGCTTTGTTGGTCTCCTTGTGGAGCTCCTCTGCCTTCCGTGTCCTTTTATCACTCCCCCCTCATTAAGACTCCCTGCTTTCTCCCCAAAGTTTGGCTGTGAGTCTCAGCATCTGCTTTGATCCCCTGTTGGGTGGAGCCTTTCAGAGGACCCTCTATAGTAGGCTCCCATCCTGTTTCCTCTCTTCTGCCAATTCTGGTGTCTATCCTGTTTGTTATTTTAAATGAGATTTAAGCATTCTCCCTGGGGTCCTCCTTAGTGTTTATCTTCTAAAGGAATGTCCAACATACTCATCAGAGAAATGAAAATTAAAAAGACTAAGATTTCACTTTATGCCTATCAGAATGGTTAAAATAAAATAAAAAAAAAAAACTCAAGTGACACCACATGCTGGAGAGGATGTGGAGAAAGGGGAACCCTCCTCCATTGCTGGTGGGAATGTAAACTTGAACAACCACTTTGGAAATCAATTTGGGCCTTTCTCAGAAAATTAGGAATAGTGCTACCCCAAGATCCAGCTGTATATATGATCCTGAGCATATATCCAAAAGGTGCTCAGCTATACAGCAAGGACATTTGCTCAACCATGTTTGTAGCAGCTTCATTTATGATAGCCAGAATCTGCAAACAACCTAGATGCCCCTCAGCTGAGGAATGGATACAGAATTGTGGTGCATCTACACAATGGAATACTACTCAGAAATTAAAAACAAGGAAATCATGAAATTTGCAGGCAAATGGATGGAAGTAGAAAAGACCATCCTGAGTGAGGTAACCCAGAAGCAGAAAGACACACATGGTATACACTCACTTATAAGCAGATATTAACCTTATAATATAGGATAGATATACTAAAACCTACAGGCCAGGCCTGAAGATGCTGAGGAAGCTTTAAATACCATGTACCAAGGTTGATGTTCTTCGACCTTACCTGCGATTGAGTACAATGTGAAAAGTCCCAATCTCATGGTAATGACCAAATAAAAAGAAAATGATTTCGTTAAAGATAACATCTACAATTTAAGATTTTATAGATTTAAAATGTGAGCCAAGAAGGATATTGTTTGATGAGGGATCTTCTGTGAGATGTAATTCAAAGTGAAACATGACTACTTTAAACAATTTATTTCGGGGGACTGAAATAAATAGCCCAGCAAACACAAACACGTTTTATTTGAGATACATTTCTAGGCTAGCCTAAATCAGAGGCATTTGGATGCGACATTCACATTCTAAAGTGACTCCTGCTGCCCTGGGTGTCCTGTTTGTCTGAGTTGTACTGATCTAACATTATTTGTGTTTCCTTGGTATCACGAAACATCTTTTTTTTTTTTTTTACAAAGCCATTCAGAATTTCAGAAGCTATAATATTCAGCAAAAGTGAATACAATGGACAATACCCATCTTTCCTTAGTTACCCATCATTCTTTGTCTAGGGTGGAAGATTGATGAACTCTCCCCTGATCACGGTAGCATGTCTACTTCTGTTGTCCTTTTTCCAATCATGTTTAGGCAGCCATGTTGTGAGACTTCATGGATGTAGCTTCCGACATTTCTGGAAGACACAGTTGCACAGGAAACTTCAGAGAATAGCACAGCAATTAGTTATACATAACAAATCGTCATAAACCATATCCTGGAAAATATAAACATACATATATTTTTATATACATGAATACATATATATGCATACATGCATACAAAGATATATATATATTTCTTACATGTTGTTATATATGTGTATGTATATATAACATATATTTATATTCTTTATAATCTATATATAGGATGTATATATGTATGTATTTATATAGATATAACATGTTATATTTATACTAATATGTTATATAGCTAGACAGATATCTATAATATATATAGTATACATACATATATACAAATAAACAATTTTTTTTTCTGTTAGCCTGTCTGGTTTTTTTTTTTTTTTTGCTCTTTTTTAGAAATTTTTATTAATTACACTTTATTCATTTTGTAGCCCCCCTGTGGCTCCTTCCCTCCTCCCCTCCTAATCTCTCTCTCCCTCCCCTTTCTCCACGCATGCCCCTCCCCAAGTCCACTGATAGTGGAGGTCTTCCTTTCCTTCCTTCTGATCCTAGTCTATCAGGTCTCATCAGGAGTGGCTGCATTGTCTTCCTCTGTGTCCTGGTAAGGCTGCTCCCTGCTCAGGGGGAGGTGATCAAAGAGCAGGCCAATCAGTTCATGTCAGAGACAGTGCCTGTTCCCATTATTATGGAACTCACTTGGACATTGAACTACCATGGGCTACATCTGTGCAGAGGTTCTAGATTATCTCCATGCATGGTCCTTGTTTGGAGTATCAGTCTCAGAAAAGACCTCTGTACCCAGATTTTTTGGTTCTGTTGCTCTCCTTGTGGAGCTCCTGTCCCCTCCAGGTCTTCTATCTCCTCTTTGTTTCATAAGATTCCTTGCCCTCTGCCCAAAGTTTGGTTATGAGTCTCAGCATCTGCTTTAATATCCTCCTGGATAGTCTTCCAGAGGCCCTCTATGGTAGGCTCCTGTCCTGTTCCCTCTTCCACCACTTCTGATCTCTGTCCTGTTGCCTGCTCTTTACTAATCTCCTCCTGGTGAGGTGGACCTACTAGACCACAGAGAAAGAGTATCCAGATAGTCCTGATAAGACCTGCTAGGCTAAGGTCAGATAGTAGGGGACTAGGCGAGGGGCATAAAGGGAGAAGAAGGAGAAAAGGTGGGACTGGGAGGAGATGAGGGAGGGGGCTACACCAGGGATAACAAAGTCAATAAATTGTAATAAGTAATAATAATAAAGTATTGCAATCTTAAAAATATTTTGATATAATACCATCTTTGAAATTTGTATTTAACAGCAAAGTGTAGTAAAGTGGGGGAAAGTGCCTTGCCTTTTAAGAAATGTCAATTCCATTCACCTGTATCAAAACAAGCAATGTTTTGGTCTTTGTAAATATAATTGCACAACTTATGCTATTGGCCGAACTAGAGCTCTAAATAGAGCAGGCAGCAATTGTAGGTGCTGTGACTGTTTCTGCCCCTCACACCTTACCTACAATGAAAAGTTGTGACACTGACTTGGGTGGAAGCTTAGGAACCACGGTTAAAAGCACAAATCCAGGCCCAGAGGCCAGGGTACACTCTCTGGCCCTTGCTTTATACAGACAAGGGTCATCTTGACCCTCTCTGCTGTCTGCTCCTACTCACCCTACCTCTAAGCCCCACTCACTTTATATCTTGGCTTACTCAATGGCTGTGGTAAGATCAAATAAAATGATATACTATTAAACTCTTTGAAAACTATAAAACCCTGAGCACAGACGACATACCTACGATGACTGTGTTGTGCACAATTTCATTAAGTATCTCTCATAGACTTCCCTAGAGGTCTTCTTCCTTAGTGTTTCCCGATCCCATAAAGCTGACATCAAGATTAACTATCCCAGGGTGGTAGCCAGGCAAACACTTTCCTGTCTGGTGACTAAACTGCGTTTGTATAGGACAACTTCTCTTTAAATTAATATAATTAATTTATGTTAATATGAATTTATATTAATATAAAATTAATATAAAACATATCTTTGCATGCCTGTCTTAGATACTTTCCTATCACTGAGGTAAGACCCATGGCCAGGGCAACTTACAGAAGAAAGCGTTTATTTGGAGTTTAAGTTCAGAGTGAATCCATGACCATCATGGTGGGGAGGATGGTGGCACGCAACCGGAAGTGGTGCTAGAGCAATAGCTGAGAGCTCATGTCGTGATCCACAATCAACACAAACACAGACACAGACACACACACACAGAGAGAGAGAGAGAGAGAGAGAGAGTCCCACCCCAATGATACATCTCCTCCTCATTCCTCCCCAGCAGTTCCATCAAGCGGTCAAACACGAGTCCATGTGGACCTTTCCCATTCAAACCACCACAACGTCTTTTCTCTTCTCAGAATGCAGCATTCCGTAGAAATTAAGGTCTTGGAATTGTAAATGTTCTGCAGTTTTGCTAAAAGCAGTGAAAAGGTTATTGTGCACACACACACACACACACACACACACACACACACACAAATACTTCTTCTTAACCCAATAAAAATAATATCACCCTTTTTCTCAGAATCAATAAGCAAATAAAAATAAATGAGATTACAAGTGCTGGCTGCAAGAATTTTAATCTTGGAGGAATTGAAGACAAATAGTAAATGTGCCCACAATATGCTTTCCAGCAGAGAATGAAATACAGCTATATTCTACGAAGCAGACGACATGATGTTTCAACTCGGGCTTAATGTGGATTTCAGAAAACAATATTCAAATCAGTGATTTTTATTACTCAGATAAATTCATTTCTATAACTTAAATGTATACATAACATTTTAAACTTTATTAAATTATAAGAGACTTCATGTTAGCCCCACCACAGACAGTTAGCCATCCATGCCAGCTGTTGATTGCTGCCCTAGCACAGGAAACTTGGCATATTTCCAATCAGATGTCCCTACTGTGTCCAAAACAGAGCATTTTTAAACACAGACCTTCTGTGCTGAAGGATCATGAATCTCCAAATGAGCATGTTTGAAAGAGGATGAAATAGGTATTGCCGCAAAACCATTAGCCCAGGGTAATAAAGCTGAAAATCACGGAGGTCTCCTAATGGTGCGGCACCATCACAAGCCAGAGGCTGCCTCACACATACTAACTCACATACACTCACATGCAAAATATCTATAACTGCTAACATTCTCTTTTTTTCTCCTCTCTCCATTCTTTCCTCTCTCTCCACTCCCTCTGTAAATCTGGTTGTGCTGCATATTTTTTTTTCATTTTATTCTTTGATAATTTTATACATGTATATGCTGAATTTTGGTCGTTTTCCTCCTCCCAACATCTTTCTTATTTTATGCCCCTTTCTCTTCTACTGAAACCTCTTCCCACAACCCTCCTTCTGCAGAGATTCCGGAGACCTTACCTCTCACTGAGGGACTGTGGGCAGTTAAAGGATGGTGGAGGCAAGGATGTTGTTGACATCAGATAAAGCTTTGCTCTGTATCCCAAACTCCTGAAACTTTCTACGTAGCTCACGCTGACCTTGAATTCTAGGATCGCAGGCATGCGGCACCAATTACCATCAAAGTTGACAGCCTTTATTGCTTCTTCTTCTTCTTCTTCAGGGTAATTTGCATAGCTGAGCTCTTTAAGCTTGTGAAGGAGGAAGGGTTCTTACTGCCATATCTTTTAAAAAGTGACACATCATATATCACATTGATTGTTCAAGTCTGGACTCACATGCACCTCTCTCTCTGTGCCTCCCTCTCTCTCTCTCTCTTACACACACACACTTAGGCATGTGTGCACACACAAATGCACTCACATACATCACGCAGAATATACCTGAGCAAATATTATTTGGGGAAATGTCAGGCAAGTCTAAGAGATTTCCTTGCATGGTTATGTACTTACAAGTTAATATTACCTCAAATATATACACAGTGCATTGTAGTGGTATTTCCCCATCAACCTCTTTATTCCTGCCCACTCCTGCTGACTCATTCTTCCCAGCGAGCTCCCTCCTGCTTTCATGTCCTTAAATCTATCTGTTTTTCTTTTCCTTCCTTCCTTCCTTCCTTCCTTCCTTTCTTTCTTTCTTTCTTTCTTTCTTTCTTTTTTTCTTCCTTCTTTCCTTCCTTCCTTCCTTTCCTTCCTTCCTTCCTTCCTTCCTTCCTTCCTTTATTTCTTTGTATTTTTTTTCTTTTTGGTGACGGTCTTGTGCAGGCAGCCAGCAGTGCTGTGTCAATCCAGAAGACAGCATTTTATAGCATTCTGCTTCAACTTCTGCTTCTCACAAGATCTTCCTGCCCCCTCTTCCATGATGTTCATTTGTCCCTAGAAAGGGTGATGTAGATGTTTCATTTAGGGCTGTAAACTCAGTAATCACCTGTTTTCAGCACTTCAGTTGTGACTCCCCACACTAACCATAACCCACTACACAAAAGAAGCTTCTCCTACCAGGGCTGAGAATAGAACCAATATAAGGGTTTTAAATGGATATTTACAGGGTACCTTAGCTACATCTCCATTTAGTTAAACATAAGTAGTTCTTTCCTCTGACCTCCTCAGTCATTTTTGTTTGTTTGTTTGTTTTCTTTTACCAGATTTATAGTACCAGTCATTAATTTCTTCCATTGCAGTGGGCCTCAAATCTAATCAGTGATCAATTGGTTGCCCCTAACACATTCATGCCACTATTGCACATGCTGCCTGTCAGGTTTTTATTATAACATGCATGGTCCATAGCTTGCTAAGGCTATGTTGTTAAGGCTAAGAAGATGTTTCTCCCCTATACTGATAGGACCCTGTAACACCATGGATAGTAGCTGCAGGGAAGAAGGTCCAGAATGCTTTCTGTATGCACAGCCACAGGATGTGGTGTCTTTAGCAATAAAGCTTTATTATCTAGTTTATGTAGGTGACCAAGAGCAATGGCAATAGCTTCTATTGTCAAACTAGTAAAATCTTTGTGAGCATGTGTGTGTATGCATGCTCACATGCACTTACACATGTGTGTACACGTAAATGGAGTCAATATCATATGTCTTCCTCAATCATCTTCTTTTTCAGACAGTTCCTCACTGAATCTGAAGCTCCTTGATTGGGCTACACTGGGTGTTTTGTTCTTTGGTTTCTTTTTCCTTTCTGGTCCTCTAGGTGGAATAGAGTCTCCACTCAACTTGGACACTGGACTTCTGCTGGCTGGGATGGCCTCTGGCTCAGCAGGAGGTTTCCACCCAAGTTGGGAACTGAATTTCTGGCAGCAGGTATAGTATAACCAGTTTTGGGGGTGGGGTCCTCCACAGGAGTTAGGGGCCTGGTTATGGTGATAGGAGTGGAATTGCCAATCAGGGGCTGGCAGTACAGGCACTGAGAGATTGTGGGCAGTCTGCCTGTAAGCAGTCTACCTAGGATTGTGGGTGCCAGTGTGGCCTTTGGTGGAACAGGGAGCTTCCAGGGGAGGTGTGGGCTAGGATCTTGTTGACAAGGAAAGGAATGGCAGTGAGGCGTAGCCTGAGAATTTCTTTTTAACACATAGAAATTGAAAGTAACCTGGATGTCCAAACAGTCAAAAAGACTTTACTGGGAAACACCAACAAAAGAACAAATAATAAAGGCACAACTATGTTCGGGCTGGCATGCCTGAGATGAACGTCATTCATTTGTCTCTGTATGGAAAAGACTGTCTAGTACTATTTCTTTGGAAGTTTTTTTCAAACTCATTTACTCTCTGCACTCTAACCTGGAAGAGAAATGAAGAGCTTATGTTCTTCTTATGTAAGGCCTAAAATTTAGTTCTAGATTTTTCCCTGTTTTTTTTTTCTTTCTTTCTAGGTCATTCTATCCTCTTTCTATAGCATTCAATCACCCTTGAATAAACAGGATAAACAAATCAAATGCAAAATAATACATATCAATACCCACAAAGGAAATACAATAATAAATTCACACTTTAAGTTAAGAACTAAAAGTGAACGTCAACACATTAGGATGAATTAGTATATAATCAAAGCCGACTCAGAACAACCTTTAAGTTATCTCATTAAGTAGGAAATCATTGATTCATATACTAATACTCATGCATGGGAAATTCTGATATTCCCAGAGCTGAACAAAGGAACAAAACAAAAATTTGCATGCAAATGGCTGGGCATTCAAATGATTCTGCTTTTCAGATAACCATCAGCTTCTAATTGGCATGGGGTGTTAGGGGATTGTGACAGGAAGAAGAGAGTTTTAAGAGCTTCTGCTTGCTGTGGACTCTCTTCCTTGGCTTAACATCAAGCTCTAAAAGTACAACATATGCAAATAGATCTGCTTGTTGCTGGGGATTAAATAAGAATCGAGCAAATAAATTCTGCTTCCAGCTACAATAGGAGAACTCTGTCACAGTGGGCCTCCTGCCATAAGCAGCTATAAAACTGGACAAAATATTTGAACCATTACATTTGGATACCAAACAAAAAGCACTACAGGACTTTAATCCCTGAAAGGACAGCAACATGAGATGGGCCCTGTCATTTGCACCAGCCTCTAGCCTGGCATCACTTCTTGGGCTGTGGGTTAGGAAGAAGCCCGAAGACAATGCAGCAATCCTCCTGACCTACTGTGGAGATTTGAATTCAGAGTTTGGTGTGAGGTGAGCTTCTGAAATCTGTACAGACATCCCCCTGGAACAGCTGGTTGACCAGTAAGCTGTGCACATGCAGCTTGAAAGTTCCTGAAACAGAACCTTGATAAGAAAAAGACAAGAGTAGGAACAACTGTGACCTGAACTCTCAGAGCTTAAAAGCAAGAAAACATTGTTGCTGCCACATACGTTGGGTTGATTCAAGCCCAGAAACTATGGGAAATAAGAAATGAAAGCAGACGTAACATGTAGGAAGCATATTCATAAAATGGAGTCAGTAAGATTTGGGTATGCATCTGGGCTCACTGTAAACAGTGTAATTATCTTCTCCCGGGTCAAGGTGATGTCACCAAAAGTTAATTTCCCAGCAGCAGCCTGTGCTGTGTAGAAGTTCTATTGCCTCAATAGCCTCCTGACTGCTTGAAAATAGTTTCTCTGTTCACTCTCATCTCAGTTTTTCTTTACATGGTCACACTTGCAAAAGTAAAGGACATTACTAAAGGAATCAGTAGAAACTCGAGAAAAGCCATACCCTAGAATAAGGATAATCTAGTCATAAGGAAATGTTACTCTAAGTCTTGAAAGAACCAAGGCCGTCAGCAAGTTAAGTACCTGACTACGGGAACGACACAATTCTCTTTTAAAGATGCTGATCAAGACCACTTGGTAAGGTGTCTTCTGTAACGTCCAACATTTAAACTAACTACTAGATTTGCAAATAAAGGAGCCTGAGGTCTTTCACCTCAAATTATAACTTCCTGGTATTCCCGTTATTTTAAATCTAATGTTCTTAAAGATATACCAGTATTGGAAGAGGCTTTGGTAGATTCTCATCTGATGCAAACCTGGGACTTCATTTGTTGCATTCTTATCACGGGAAGGAATATGAATGCAGGTGAGATGGCTCATTGGGTAATGGCTGATGACTTGAAGCAGATCTCCCCAGTCTACATGGCAGACAGGGAGAACAGACTCTTGAAAGTTTCCTGACCTCCGCATGTACATCATGACACACACACACACCTGTGAAAATGCACTCATAAATGAGAACAATAAATAAAAACACATAACTAAAAATAATATATATATATCAATTTGTACATCTCTATTTAAAAAAAAGAAAAGAAAGAAAATTAAGAAATTTCAACAAAGAAACTGAAACTGTAAAAAAGGAAATACTAGAGACAATGAATGCACCAGCAAAATTAAAAAGAGAGAGAGATTCTCCTCTCCTTTCTGATCTTAGTCCATCAGTTCACATCAAAAGTGGCTGCATTGTCCTCTACTATGGCCTGGTAAGGCTGCTCCCCCCCAGGGGGAGGTGATCAAAGAGCAGGCCAGTCAGATTATGTCAGAGGCAGTCCCTCTTCACATTACTATGTAACCCAATTGGACTCTGAACTGCCCTGGGCTACATCTGTGCAGGGGTTCTGGGTTATCTCCAAGAATAGACCTTGGTTGGAGTATGAGTCTCTGGGAAGTTCCCTGTGTTCAAATTTTCTTGTTCTGTTGCTCTCCTTGTGGAGACCCTGTCCTCTCCAGCTCTTACTATTTCCCAGTTCTTACATAAAATTCCATTCACTCTG
Organism: Meriones unguiculatus; assembly: GCF_030254825.1. NCBI lineage: Eukaryota > Metazoa > Chordata > Mammalia > Rodentia > Muridae > Meriones > Meriones unguiculatus. The sequence continues at coordinate 21,925,218 of NC_083367.1, read as the reverse complement.
CCCAACACTTGCCCATCAGGCTCAGCATCTGCTTTGATAGTCTGTAGGGCAGAGGGTTTCAGAGGCCCTCTGTGGTAGGTTCCTAGGTTGTTTCCTGTTTTCTTCTTCTTCTGATGTCCATCCTCTTTGCCTTTCCGGATGGGGATTGGACATTTTAGTTAGGGTCCTCTTAAACTGCATTGAAAAAAAAAAGTTTTGTGGGGGGAAGATGAAGAAAGATAAAAGAGAGGACTGTTTTATACAGAAACTTTGTGGAAGACTGCTGTGTTTAATTCATTTGTTCTCTTTGTTGTATCAATAATATAGATCATAAGAATAGAGAGAGAGAGAGAGAGAGAGAGCTCATCAGCGAATTAAATATCAAAGAAATGGTCAGTAAACCTGAAGAGAAAACAATGGAAATTATACAAACCCGAAGTGTAGAAAGAAGAGAAGCTGAATAGTACTGAAATCTCAATAACTAGTCACAGAAACGAAAGTAAAGAAGAGAAACACACAGGCCACATCAGTCCGGACTAGAGCAGACATGCAGAACTGCGGAGGGGTATTTAACTGGGGGGTTATTTTAAGGATTTAATTTTAAGCAAAGTTAAGCAGTCTATAGAAGATGTTGTTGGATATGAAGTTACCAAGGAAGTAAAAACATGCAGTTATGATACACAGAGTGCTTATGAGGAAAAATTAAAATCCATGACAAAGAGGCAGAGCCCACCGCAGACAAGAACGCATGCTTGCCTTCCTTGCTGCCATTTGACAACAGAAGTGACTGAGCAGGTGGCTCAGTGGTTAAGAGCACTGTCTGCTCTTCCAAAGGACCCGAGTTCAATTCCCAGCATCCACATGGCAGCTCACAACTGTCTGTAACCTCAATTCCAAGGGATCTGACACCTTCACACAAATGTACATAAAATAAAAAATCAAATAAGTTATTAAAAAAAAGAAATGACTTGCACATTGAGGTGATTTCCTGTCTCATGCAGACTGGGGCTGAAGGGTCTGACTGGATGTTTCTGCAAGCCCAGGTGTCTCTCCACATTATCAACTTGGCTACCAACTGGTCACTAAAGACAAGCATGTTCTCTTGCAGCGCCCGGCACCATACCAACAACTTTATAAGTTATGAATAATAATGTAAAGTTCTGTGTATTCCAATGGTCCTACATTATTATTCATAACTTGCAAATTAGAAATGAAAATAATGTCCCGGTTGCAGAAGAACTGTACCGAAGTGTCAGGGAGGTTGAGAACCACTGCTCTAATGAGATAAGCCAAATTTTTATCACTGTAGTGTGTGCATGGAGTGTTGGTTGCATTGTTACAGTTTTTTTTTTTTTTTAATACAGGGAATGTCCTAGAATATTCACGAACTACAGAAACAGTCATCTTTATCCAGGTAGTGTCGCAGAAACTTAATTTCCTGTTGATAGAATCATTCCAGTCAGTACTAGAACTTCCCTGCCTGTTAATTTACTATCACTAGAATCCATAAGAGGCCCATGACAGCATCAAATTCCCATTTAATAATAATAATAATAATAATAATAATAATAATAATAATAAAAATAATAAACTGCTTTGTTGCATCCTGGAAACATTCCTCATTTGAGAAGTAAGACCTCTAGGCAAGAGGTCCCTTTAAGACTGTAAAAACGCAGAGTAACTTTATCAATGGTGCATTAGGGTTAACAGTGAGGGGGTGGGGGGAGCCCAGTGCGTTCGCTTTTGCTTGTTGGTCACCAGATCCAAGCCATGAGAGGAAAGGCCCAGGTTGGTTGACACCTTTACAACACAGTTCCCCCGGCCTCTGGTCATACTGCTCGTGACCCTACTCAACAGAGACAGGAGAGCCACGGAGTCAAGTTCACGGGAGTCCACAGAATGAGTCACCAGAAAAGAAGCTACAAACCTTGAAAGTGAGAAACAGACTTGCCTTTCTTTAAAAATAACATGGGTGCACGTATATGCGTACACATGCAATCCTTAAAAACACCAATGGAACTCATACGTAGTTTCAGCAACTCCACAGGTACAGAGCCAATATGAAAGTATCACTCACATATTTTTATACTGCCAAGAATAAACACAACAGAAAAGAAAAGAAAAATGTGATGCCACCTAAAATCCTGTCACATAGCATAGAATAATTAAGATAGCCTAAGGAAAGTGGGAAGGGCCCCTTCTGAGGTTTCTTTTCCTGGACTCCAGTAAAAGACTCCAAATAAAATGAACCCACTTAGTCTACTACCCGGCTCTGGCTTGTGTGTCCCTACTCATTTATTAAGCACTACAAGGCTAGGGGTGCGTGCAGCACACGCCTAAGCCTTAAAGCTCATGTGAAGCCAAAGAGGCAAGACAGAGGGCCCATGCTGCTGCCCCTGCTGTCTCTACTGAGCGATAACCCCTGACCGCGGAGGGTACGACACGGGGAAGTAGCAGCAGAGAGCAGTCGGAGGCTCCGGGCACGTGCTAGGTCACGGAAGGGATAGGAGTTTCGTGGCATAAGCGAGTGTAAGATTCGTCACAGTCAACACGCTCCCCTGAATCTTCACCGGTTTGCTTGACGGACTCACCCCACGAGGTGCTACACAGCAGAAAATACACTGTCTTATAAACTTCAATCACTTTCGCTTTTATCCCATCTCTACAGGTTTTAAGAGAATGTGAACTGTGTTCAGCAGCTGTGATCTGGTTTTGTATTTTCGGTCCGGTTCCTGTTGCGCGGTGACATGTCTTTACGCACCGGTCCTTTGGTTACACCCTCTCGTGAACGTCGGAGCTCTTGATGGATGATGCGCGGAAGAGTAAGGGAACGTCGAAGGTTAAGAAGAACAGAAGTGTGAATAGCACACCTACAGAACGTTACTACGGTCCAGTTCACCCGCCTCCCACGCTCAGCTGTGACCTTGCAGTCAAATTGCCTAATGTAGCCAAATACGCCACCACAGCCCAGGCTGGGCTGGGCTCAGTGGCATGGCCTTGGACCCTTAGCTACTCTGGGGGCTGAAGCAGGAGCATCATAACAAATTCAAGGCCAGCCTGGGCAGCCCAGTGAGACTCTGTCTCAAAATTTAAAAAAAAAAAAAAAAAAAAAAAAAAAGCTGGGAATGCAGGTCAGTGATAGAACACTTGTCTAGTCAAGCACTACAGGAGGAGAAGGAAGAGGGACGGAGACAAACGTCTCTGAATAGAGCTGAGGAAGTAGCTAGCCTTTGTTCTCGCCAGCTGGAAACTTACTTAGAGAGAACTCCTTGGCTGGTTGCATATTCGACACCAAGAAGCAGGCTAGAACTCACTCCCACGTGTCGATTCCCTAGACTACAGTCAGTGTTTACTGGTCTGTGAGGGCTGGGTGTATTGTCAAAGCGCAGGACCTGTAATGGCTCCCATCATCGCGTGGAACGTGTGTCATTCTTACTCACCCACTGAACGAAATCATTCCTAGGCCAGCACGTACAAATAACGCCGCTTTAGGCAAACAATGACAGAGATGAACAAAACAGAAACAGTTCTTAAAGATCAAAGCAAACGCAATAGGAATTTCAAAAACTGAAAACGAATAAATTGTGACGGCGGAGAGAAAACACACATTCTCAAGCATTATACAAGCCACGAAACGCCCACCACCCTCTCTTTCTTTAATGACTACACAGCTGTACTGGTGTTCAGCACAGTTAGCCGGGCTGAGAAGCCTACAGGGCACACCCTCACGCTCTCACTCCCTTCATTCACAAAACTCGCTCACCGATACAGATCTTAGTGCAAAAAGCCAAGTTTATGAAGCATTGGGAGCAAAACAATATATTTAAATTATGGGATCATGTCTATTTACTAAGTCATAATTTTACAAGTTCATAATGTGCATGTTCTCACTTCTCCCCTTACCTTCCTTTTTAAAGTGAGATTTTAAAAATTCTTCATTTGTGTGTTTAAATTTGTCTAGAATATTTGCATACCTGTAGCTAGTCCCATTAGCAACATGGCAAATATTTTCACAGAGGCCTCCTATCCAAACTTTTTTATTTTGAATCATGTATTTATCTTTGAAAACTCTATTCAACATCTTTATTTTGAATTTATTAGATAAGAATTTTCACCAAAAAGTTGGCTGAACCACCTCCCAAGGATACCCAGATTTTTTTCTTTACCCCTCCTGAGGACTTGTTTTATTCTAAATGTCACTCCTACAATACAACCTGCCATGAAGACTTCATGATAGCCCCGCTAAGCCAGAAGTGGGCACATGTTCCCCTTTCATTTGCTCTTTAATCTAGCAAGCAATCATTGACTGATTACATTTGTAGACACTTGTCATACAGATGTGAACTAGGCAGATGTAGCCCCCCCCATAGAACTTGAGAGTCTCTTGTTACATGGGTGATTGTATGAATTTATATATGAATTCTATGAATCACCTCTTTGAGAATCGTGAATGTCATGAAGATAAAAAAAAAGAGAGAGAGAGAGAGAGGGCTGAAGGCAGCTCAGTTGTTAAATTTCGCCATGCAGGTGTGAGAACTCAAGTTCATATCCAGAATCCAGGGGGGAAAACTGGACATAGTGGCATGTGCTTTTAAACCTGCCCTGGGAGGCAGAGATGGGAGGATTCCTGTTGCTGACTTGCTGGCCTTGTCTAGCTGGTGTGCTCCAGGTCAGTGGGAGGCCCTGCCTCTACAGGCAACATGCATGGCTTCGAAGAACGCTTAAGGCTGACCTCATGCCTCCACATGTATGGACACACATGTGCTCACACGAGCAAGGAAATGAAAAAAACAGGTGGTGTATGTGACACAGATTAATCTTGTTGAGAATCAGAAATGTCTCTTGCTAATCAAGGTCTGCTCTCCTATTTGCGGTCAGTTTGAGTTTCGTGGGGCACAGCTGCATGATTTACATGTTGAGCCGGTCTATCTTCAGGCGAAAAAGGCCGTGTGTGGATGCAAACTTTGCCTAAAATGCAGGTTTTACTGTGTGGATTCAGTTATGTTATTAGACCAATGGAACTAAGCAAATTAAGAAACAGTTGTGTTTACAATGTTATTTGCACTATAGCTCTAGAGATCATCCAAAATGTGCAAGTATAATGATTCTTTTGATGAGGAAACGTGAATTACTTGAGTAAATCTGGTTTTACCGAACAGATTGTAAGTCCTTAAAATTTAAAAACGATTACATTTACTCACTAGTTACGGCAGGGCATATATGCCGTGCCCACAAAGAGATTCAGGAGAGGAAGTTGATTCTCTCCACTACAGTGTAGATCCAGGGTACTGAATTTGGCAGCAAGTACCTTAATCCATTGAGCCATCTCTTGGGCCCAAATATTTGCAATTTAACTTCAAATTTTATCTATCCTTTTTAGAATTCTAATCTTAGAAGATAAGATCTTGTGGTTTCATAAAATGTGCTTATTTATTGTTTGTGGGTAAAATAGTGAAAAATGATCCCCTACAGGCAATCTGCTAGACTCTGCTGTTACTCCAGGTTTTATAGCACTCAGGCGATTCATGTCTCCTCATCGAGTTAATCACTATTCTTGCACATTTGGGATGATAGCTACAGCTGTAGTCCAAATAACATTGTAAAGGCAACTGTTTCTTCATTTGCTTAATTCTATTGGCCTAACAGCATAACTATTTTCCAAAATTATACACCTACATGGTTAATAAACAATTAAATATACAATGTCAGAAAGCATAATTCTAATTTTATAAACTGTCCGGGATTCAGGAATGCTTCCTTATTCTTAGAATTTCCTGCAGATCTAAATAAGACAATGAAATGCTTTTAAACTTCTTTGGAAGTTTCAAATTTCATAAACTTGAAAGTTTTTGCTGCAATACACTCAGACCAATGGTTAATATGCCTTTTAGTAAGAGTTAGAGAAAAATCTCACAAGAATTCCTGTTTGACAATAAGTCAGACTTTGCATTACTTTCATTTTGCATTACTCAATGAAAGAATAATTTAAAGTTTAAAAAAATGAGATTATAATTTAATTGTAATAATTCTCCCTTCCCTTTTCAAAGTTCAAACCTTTTCATTTGTTCCTCTTCAATCATTAAAATTCATGGTGTCTTTTTTCACCAATTGTTATGATATGTATACATTTATGTACATCTGTACTCCTAAACATACCTGTTTTGTCTGTATAATTTTACCTGTATGCATGTTCTCAGGGATAACCACTTGACACTAGACAATCAATTGGTGTGTCTTTTCTGTCTTTCTTCAGTTGCCTTTTTGTATACAGTGTTGTGGGTTATTAATATTTACCATTGATTTATCTTTTAGTTAAGCAGCAGTTACTTCTAATCCAGCTGTATACCCAAATCACCACACAGAGACTAGTATTTACTTAATTAACCTAGAGCACAATGCTGGGCAATGATTACTCCATGCTAAACCTCCCAACCTGCATAGTTTCCTACCATTCAGATTTTACCCATTATATTTACTTTTAGTCATATCTTAGATCCTGTTCATCTCTCCATATGGTTCCAAGTTCTCTCCTGCTGACCTCTGCTCCTCTCTCTTCCACTTGCTTCTTTCCTCTCCCTTCTGGACCAAGATGTCTGTCCCTATTCTCTCCATTGCTCAGCATTGGCTAGTTGTTTTATTAGCAACACAGAGAACAAATGGTGGCATGTATACACAAACTCTAGACAGGCGATGCTTAGGATAAACATCACAATGCAATGTCCAGATTGAAACCAGATAGTGGGGTAGAGAAATCAGCATTTGAATGAACAAGGGTAAAGTGTATACATTCCAAAAGAACATTATACCAACAATACAGCATTGAGGTCCTGTGGGCTTTTCCCTGTCCAGTTTGCCATATTCATTGGTGCCATTTTTTTTCAGCTCACATTTGGGCGGTCATGTTGGTGAGACTTTATAGGTGTGGCTTCTGCTATGACAGGAAGAAGGAGAAGAAAGGAAAGGAGAGAGAGGGAAGGGAGAGAGAAAGAGACAGAGAAAGAATATTGTATAAAGAACCCAGTATTGCCAACGTCAAGTTTTGGTGTGAGGTGATTCTGTAGATGTATAAAAAGAGCACAATGAGTGAGTCACGTAGTGTAAACTGGCTTTGTACTTCAGCTTGCACTTTAGCTACCATGTCCCCACCTGGCTATCAAGGAGACTCCGAGGAAAAACTCAAGTGAATCTGGATCTGTAAGGACAGAGCATAAAACTGAAAACTGGAACCCGCCACTCCTGAAGAAGTTAGAACTACAAAGAGTTGATTTCCAAAGTTAAAAGCTCTGCATTCTCCTGAAAATGACATCTGCTAAGAACAGATACTAAAACAAAACAAAACAAAACAAAACAAAAAACCAACCGGACTTAGATGAACTGGTGCCTGGAGGCCTGATGGTTTACAAAGGTTTTGTAGAGAAAGATCTGAGTTCTGATAGATTCCTTGCCCGTTTGTGTATAAGAACCTTCTGTGAAGGACCCAGTAATGTAAGTGCACATTTCAGCTTCCTTGGAAAGAGGAGACCAGAGAGCAGAGTTGTGAGCCCAGCAGTACATGTAGGATGTTACCAGTGAGCATGGACAAAGACCAGATCAGCAAAGTAAATAGCTTTGGCATCCTCAGTGAGCAAATAATGAGAAGAAAGTGATCAAAGCCAAGTTGAAAATAGACATTCTTCACTAGTGCAAGACATTTCCTAGTAGGCAAGAGGATCATATCCTGGATTTCCGTGCTGACCTGATTAAACTTGAGTGCCGGGGCTTCATTTTGGGGTGTGTGTGTGTGTGTGTGTGTGTGTGTGTGCAGGTACCAAGGCTTGCATATGGAGAACAGAGGACAGCCTCAGGTATCAGTCATTGCTTTCCTTCTTGCCTGGAGCAAGGCCTCTTTGCTGTTCGTCACTGAGCTCACTGAGCCCAGGAGTTCCCAAGGACTCTCCTGTCTCTGCCTCCTGCCTTGCTGTAGGAACACTGGCACTACAGATGCTTACTGACTCATCCAGCTTTCTTGTGGGTCCTGGGAATTCAAACTCAGGTCCTCATACTTGTATGTTAAACACTTATGCACTGAGCCATCTACCAACCCCCCTAGCTTTTTTTTTTTTAACAGTTTCAGCCAATAAAGCTGGAGGAATGAAAGCTGTGGAGAAGCCATTAGTGGGTCTGGATGTGAAAAAAAAAAAAGAGGAAGAACAAAAATGTTCTAGACTATAATTATCAGCCAAAGTATAAGTTACAAGAATGGCATGGGATTTCATCTTTCCAGACAAAAGAGTCATAAAAATGAATGGATCCAATGAAATACAGTCTTTAAAAAAAGCCCTCTGATACTGCTGGGCTGCCATCTGACATAGCTCATTCACTCTGTTCAGGTAGGTAGTGTGAGCATAGAGACGTTGCAAAGTTTATAAGGAGCACTATAGGAAAGCAGAAACTCATAAAGCAAGACAGACTGCTCCAGGCACCGGGGCCAAGCCTGCCACATAACAGTTTCCTTATAAAAGATGGTTGATTTATCAACTGCTCAGCTTCAAAGCCGTCATAGCGCAGCATGAATCTCTTATGAGGTGCTTTCTAAATATCTTCCCTTTATCTTCTAAATGTAACTTTGGCTATGCTCTGGAACTGGCCCTCTCTTTTATTGCATTATAATGAGCAGCCGCACATTGAGTTATTAGCTTAGCTTTTCCTTCTCTTTCCACATTTGCTCTTGAATCTTTCCAAGGAATAACATAGGGATTACATTTTAAACAACCAAGTCTGACTTTAAGTTCATCCTGTCCTAAAAGAGGACAGAGAGAGACAGAGAGAGCAAATATCAACAGTGTAGGGATGAAGATGGAGCAGAGATCGAAGGAACGGCAAACCAATGACTGGCCCAGCTTGAGACTCACCCCAGGGGACAGACACAACCCGTATCACTAATAAGGATACTCTGTTATGCTTGCAGACAAGAGCCTAGCATGGCTGTCTCCTGAGAGGCTTCATCCAGCAGCTGGTAGAAACAGATGCAGAGACCCAAAAGTGAACAATCGGCCAAGCTCAGGGAGTTCTGAGGAAGAGTGAAAAAAGGATAGAGGAAGCTGGAAGAGTCAAGGACACCAGAAGAAGACATACAGAGTAAACTAACTGGGGGCTCACAGAGACTGAACCACCAAGCAAAATGCATGCATTGGCTGGACCTAGACCCCCCTACATATATGGAACAGATGTGCAGCTTGGCCATCATGTGGGTCCCCTAACAATGGGTGTAGGGGCGGACTCTGTTGCCTGCCTTTGGATCCCTTTCCCCTATTGGGGCTGCCTTCTGTGGCCTCAGTGGGAGAGGATGCCCTTAATCCTGTGTCGACTTGAGGTGTCAGGCTGGGCTGGTACCTCTTTCAGGCCTCCCCTTCTCTGAAAAAAATGAAAGGGGGTTTGGGAGAGGGTGTGAGGGTGGGACTGGAAGGAGAAGAAGCAAGGGACTGGGATTGGGCTGTAAAGTGATTAAATACCTAAATAAATGAAAGGGGAAAAAACATCGGAAGTGTGCCTTCTGTCCAGAGTCAGAACCCACAATGCAATTTTGCTGGAGATGAAAGGTATAGCTGCAGAGAAATGTAAGATGGATAAGAGACACACCAATGGCTGAGAAGAAATATGTAGGTCGTAGGTCTCTGCACGCTGGTGACTCTAGTGCAAAACCAAACTAAGCCCTGTTTCTTTATAAAATGAGGATGATGGTGAGTCAGAGGAGTTTTAGATTCTTGAATATAATATTACTAAAATATATTACTATTTATTACTATTATTGTTATTATCCCAGAGAATGTTTGTTGATGAAAACAAATTGACAAATATCACCTAGGAAATACATAAGTTTCTATGAAGGTGACTATCTAAACATTATTCTCAAAACTTGCACTGCAGCTAAGAAAGCTGGGAATTAACAGGAGTCATGGAGAGTGGCTCTCCCCCAGGCCAAAGCCCCTTTATTAGGTTTTTGTTGTCCTAGATATTTGCTGGAGCTGAGAGGCCCAGATCCAGAATGGTGGCTCCCCATACGTGACATGGTCACTCTCCAACTCTAACTCTCAGTGCAGTTTAATAAGTGCCACTGTCAGGCACTGTCACAGCAGGACCTTGGGACACCGTAATATTCTTTATGTCCCTCTCATTGGAAGAGAGAGTGTCAGGCAAGGAGAATGGAGCACTGCAAAGATGGGTGATTTCCAGCCCCATCACGGCCTTGCTCTTTCTTCTTTCTGCATCTTTCTAGCTTTTTACATCCCTGTGCCCTTCCACCATGGCTCTCTGGGAGCTTAGACAAGGCACTCACTGAAACTCATTGCAGATGCCCTTGTTTCCTCTTTCTCTGCCATCTACCCTTTAAATCTGTGTGATTATGTAGAAGCCATGTCAGCGGCTTACCTAGCAAACACGTCAGTGGTTTGTCTCAGATCTAAAGCTCAGTTATCTACCACAAGAGGGTACATAACACTTGCCTCATAATTCCGAATATCTGAACTTCTTGCTTAAAACTGTTTGGTGATAAAGCTGGAGCTTCTGTAGGAAGCCCACTCTAAGCATCCGGTTCTTAAGGCCGGCCCACGCCTAACCCCACCCCAGCAGGACCTCCTCAGGAGCCAGAGATACAGGAGGCACCAGGAAGGAGTCCAGATGTCAGGGCAAGCTAAAGTTGGGTTGTGTTGTCTCTTCAGAGATAATCCAAGGGATATAACCTGGCCAGTGGGAAAACAAGTTTAACAATTAAGTCAGATTTTGAGGGGAACCAGTCATTAGTTGGTAGAATATAGGATTTGTTAAAAGAAGGAAAACAGTAAAAGACTGTCCAGGAGGGCATTGCGCCAGTCTAGATTTACCAGGATGGTAAGGAAGAAATGGGTGTGAGTGAGCAGTATGCACGCGATCTGGTGAGAAATGGAAAAGTGAAAATGTGATCACCTTGTTTATGAGTCCTGAGTGCACAGGAAAGCACACATGCACATATGCACACAAGCACCTATGGAGTTACATTCATAGTTGTAGAATCTGTAGTCCTCAACTTTAACCCAGTGCGAAACTTTTAGCTTCAACATTCAGGCTTCAATTCCCCACCAACCATTTACACTGTAGACTAAATGAGCTTGATATTTTCCCCCATTGTTCCACTTTCTGGAATTATGGGTACATATACTTACTACTAGCTAGATACTCTCTGCTATACTTCTGTAAGTGAAAGCACAAAGTGGGATGCTGGAGAAAAAAAAATAAGAACATCAATATAGTTATCCTTTATTAAATTTTTATGAACCAAATTCCTGTGCTGAGTTCCTTATAAGGACTATCCTTAAATGACCACATCCGTTGCAGTAGGCACTATGATTGCACTTTAAAAGTTACAGGAACTTGCTGAAAGTCATCGAGCCTTAAAGGGATCCAAATATGTTGTCACCAAATACATCACTTTGGATTATTTTGAGGCAATTGAGAAAATGCAGGGAGAGGTTGCTCTGTTCTCCCCCTGTATCCTTCTGGTGAAGGTGCCTCCATCTCCCCACTAAGGAATAGACTTACCCTATGGTAACGCATGACATTACCATAATATGTGTTACGGAGAGACTACATATGAGATTCCATGTAAACAAATATAAGTCAAGAGCGCTGCCTATCTACCATCTGGTTTTCCTCATATATCCAGCTTCCCAGAATGCACTACCCTTAGAAGCCCAGAGCTACTTGTCTAGCTATTGCTCCATACTTTCTCATCTTTTGATAAAACACTATGTAGTTCCCCCACGTTTACACTTTTTTGGTTTTTTTTTTTCCTGTCAAGCCCTGTACAGATAAAATGCCAATATCAAATGCATTTTCTATGTTTTTATTCTGTTACTGTCTTTTGTTTGTTGTTGTTTATTTATTACGAAAACTTTAGTTATAGAATATAAGACTGTATATGAAAAGATATAAGCCACAGTGGCAAGACCAGTATTATATCTCTGCCTGTATCTTCTAAAGCTAACGCTTTGAGTCATTATTAGTAATACAATGATAAAATATAAAAATTATTGTGAATCTCCAATTGGAAAGTGATGTGAGAAAAATTTTGAATTCTCTTCCATGTAATAGCTTTTCTATTGCTGTAATTTACTTATCAAACAAAAGAATCGCTGGGTTTTCCCGGTGTTTCTGGAGATCCAGAGACTGTCTTTGAATGTAACATAGTTTCTATCAAGAAGAACACAATATTACTTTGAAATAAACATAGCTTTAAGGTGTAAACTCTTAGGGAATTATATCACACCCCGTGAAACTTTATGACTTGTTAAATTATTGTGCTACTTTTGAAACAGAGGCACAGGCATCTTTGAAAAGGTGGCTTCACAATAAAAAATGAGGAAATCATGAAATTTGCAGGCAAATGGTGGGATCTAGAAAAGATCGTTCTGAGTGAGGTATCCCAGAAGGAGAAAGACACACATGGTGTATACTCACTCATATAGTACTATAAGATATGATAAATATAATGAAATCTATACACCTAAAGAAGATAAACCTGAAAGAGGACCCAGAGTAAGATGATCAATCCTCACTTAGAAAGACAAATAGGAGGTACATTGGAAATAGGAGAAAACAAGTAACAGGACAGGAGCCTACCGCAGAGGGCTCCTGAAAGACTCTACCTAGCAGTGTATCAAAGCAGATACTAAGACTCATAACCAAACCTTTGGCAGAGTACAGGGAATCATATGTAAGAAGGGGGAGTTAGTATGACCTGGAAAGGATAGGAGCTCCACAAGGACCAAATATATCTGGGCTCAGGGTCTTTTCTGAGATTGACACTCCACCAAGGACCATGTACGGATATAACCTAGAACCTTTGCTTGGATGAAGCCCATGGTAGCTCAGTAACCAATTCGTTTCCCATAGTAAGGGGAACAGGGACTATTTCTGACAGGAACTCAATGGCAGGCTCTTTGACCTCCCCACCCCCCATGGGAGGAGCTGTCCTGCGAGGCCACAGAGGAGGACTTTGCAGCCAGTCCTGAAGATACCTGATAAAACAAGGTCAGATGAAAGGGGAGGAGGTCCTCCCCAATCAGTGTACTTGGAAAGGGGCAGGGAGGAGATAAGGGAGGAAGGGAGGGTTTGGGAGGGAATGAGGAAGCAGGATACAGTTGGGATACAGAGTTAATAAAATGTAACGAATAATAAAAAAAAGAAAAGAAAAGAAAAGAAAAGGTAGCTTCAGCAAGAAACCAGCAAATGTAGCAGCCAGTCATTTAAAGAGGTTTCAAAGACATGGGCTGTGATACATTAGACTGAGTGACAGGCATTGAATGACTTCCTTACTCTCATTAATCAATTCTTCACCCAAAGGACCGGTACAAAGGACTGTTGGGAGAATAGCTACCTCATTTAAATGCCTCTAAAATGTTTTTTTAAAACAGTTTTATCATTTCAAATACATTTACCAGACCTGTCATTCAGTGTTTACTACCTACCACTTGGGAAAAGAGCAACAGCCGACCAGTGAGAATCCTGAGTGCTGTGGATTCAGCGGCTCAGGGAGCGGCTGTGATGGATGGGTATGCAGGTCAAAGTCCCCAGAGGGAAGACTGGGGACTCTCTCGCCCTGTAGCTGCAAAGGCTGATGCTGGTGATCAGAGACGTGCACTCAGGTGGCCGAGAGCCAGAGTCAAAACTGAATAACCATCCAAGGTTACTGGGCACAACTATGGCGGTGTTCCGCACAGATTCGAATCTGGGGCACATGAAGAATATGCATTTCAAAGTTAAGATGAAATAAGATGCATTTTTTTTTCCATTTTACCAAAACAGGGACCAGAGGGCAGTTTAGACGCCCACTCCCCGCAGGGGCAGGGAGGGTACAGTTTGGAACCTTATTTTGTGTTAATGCTTCTTTTTGTTACCATGTTAATTTTTTTTTTCAAATAAGCGAAAACACATCAACGGGAAAGTTTGACTCCCAGGCTGGCAAAGCCTATGGGTTATTTTAGTCCTTTCTGCGGTTTCCATGGAACGAAAGCAATTTTTGTGGCTTTTGTGTTCGGGGCACCAGCTGTGAAAGTAATTAATCACTAATAAAGCTCCAGCACAACCCGCAAGAGGACACTGTCCACTCACCAGGACCCGGGCAGGTGGACCCCATGCTTGTGGCATTATGGAGACCACCCCGGTGGATGTGTGCCAAAGGACTCCTCTCTAGAACCTGTAATGTCCTTCCCTCCGGGATGCATCTCAGTCACTACAGGTGTTTACACACTGTCCCCAGTAAGGATGGTGCACACCTCAGACTCTCCTTAAATCCCAGAGGCCGACAGAGGTTGACCTCAGCCTGCCTGTGTATAACAGTAAAGAAGAGAAAGTGGTCGCAGACTCCATAATGGTTTTCTATGTGTCTTGTTTGTTTGGTTTTGAGACAGGATCTCACTAAGTTGTCCAGGCTGGCCTTAAATTGACTTGTGGTCCAGCCAGGCCTCGAACATTTGACCTCGTGCCTCAGTCTCCTGAGTGGATGGGATTACAGAGGTCGGCACCAAGCACAGTTTCTTTTTTCTTCTTTTGCAATAGCCGCTTTCCTCTTAGTTTCTCTAGAGCTCCCTTTGAAATACACTGTTCAGAGAGCACCCTTGCGCGAGATCCTTTTAGGTAGAGGGCCACCCTAGGTACCACCTGCCTCCTCAGGGCACCGGACGTGAGTGCCACCGGATGTCGCTGGGTGAGCTCCTATTCCTGTGACTAGGAATAAATCTCTGCTCTCTTCACTTTCAATTTCCTGACCTGTAAAACAGTAATAGTAAGCTCCTGCCTCGTCCAGTCCACAGTGTCTCTGAGGGACACCTGTAGGTGCGTGTGCTTTTGTGAATTGAAACATTCTATACAAACATAAGGACTAGGAGCCACAGATCTTGACAGGACAAGATTTGCAAAGAGTGAGAAACAGACTCTGTTCAGGATTGTTTCATTGACTAGGCCAGTAACAAGACAGGGGCTGAGAGGGACTTTCTGGACCACATTTCCTCATGGGTTGGGAGCACACCCATCTATCAAGCCCAGGGAGGAAGCTGAACTTTCTGCGCATGCTCTTGTTAACCCGGAAGCTCATCCAGACTGAGCCGGCTGGAGAGGCTGCTCAGGCTTTCTCCAGCTTTGGTCTCAGTTTAGCTGCTGCACTTTTAAATGCTCAAGAAAGCGGTATTATGTCATTATGGCTTTGCCCCACCCTTGGGAGAGTTCCCAGAGGGTGTAGACCGCCCCCAGGAAGCCCGCAGGAAGCTGGACCAGAAAGTGCAGAATCATTGTGAGCACAAGCAGGAGCCAGCCCGTCTCACGCTCCTGGGTTCTACAGCCGAATATCTGACACCGGAGGCAGTTAGAGAAGCTCCGTGTCGGGCTTTTCTTCACCCCTGAGGGGAGATAACATTTATGTCATAGGTGCTGGATACAGCTAGTGAAGAGGATGCCTGTACTTGGAGGCCCACAATCTAAATTTGTTCCCACGACAGCCTAGTAAAGCATTGCAGGCTGAAGGAATCATTCAAGGTGTTGGAAGATAGCCCCTGCAGGTTTAATTTCTTTCTCTTTATTACCCAGCTCTGAGTATGAAGAGAATAAATAAATTCAGTACAAATGAACACGTGTGAATATATACATACATGCATGCATGCCTACGTACACACAAACACACATCTGCTAAAGTGATGGACAGGATTAATTTCCTGGAAATATCCTGAGTTTTACAATGTTTGTAAAACCCTCATTCTTAAAATTCTTGTCAATAGTCTTTAAAATTCCTAAATCTTTGAGTCCTCAAAGGACCGCTGTATGTGTGAATCATAGAAAATTATGTATTTACTGTATGAGTAGTTAAACTTGGAATTTTTTTTTTTAAATTTAGTTCACTCAAAATCAAATGAAGCCCGTTAGCTCTGAACCAAGTGACACACACCAGTTACTACTGGAGATCCGCTGTGCACTAAGGAAGGAAAATTGGGAAAGGCAGACATACACATTTCTAATGCTGTAATAAGAACAGCTTAAAGAAAGGGGGATGTGGGGCTGGAGAGATGGATCAGAGGTTAAGAGCACTGGCTGCTCTTCCAGAGGTCCCGAGTTCAATTCCTAGCAACCACAACTCAGTCATCTAGAATGAGATCTGGTGCCCTCTTCTGGCATGCAGGTATACATGCAGGCAGAACACTGTATACATAATAAATAAATAAATGCTTAAAAAAAGAAAAAGAAAGGGGGATGTGTTTTTCCTCACAGTTTGATGTTTTTCCCATCAGGCAGAAACATGCACAGCAATAGGAGCAGAAGGGGCTGTTCACGGACTCCACAGGAAGGAAGCAGGAGATTAATGCTTGTGCTCAGCTTGTTTATTCCCTTCTAGTCAGTGCAGGACCCCAGCTCATGGAATGTTTCTACCTGCATTTATGCTGTGTGGGGTGGGGACTCTTTCCATTTCAGTTAACTCAATTTAGATGGTCCTTTACAGGAATGCCCAGGGACTTTTTTCTTGGGCGATTCTGGATGCTGTTAAGTTGACAATCAATAGAAGAAGAAAAAAAATTTTTTCCTGCAAAAGTTTAGGGTATTTTTTATTTTTCTTTTTATTTATTTATTTTTTATTAATTATACTTTATTCGCTTTGTATCCTCTGTGTAGCTCCCTCCTTCCTCCCCTCCCAATCCCACCCTCCCTCTCCCTTCTCCACGCATGCCCCTCCCCAAGTCCACTGATAGGGGAGGTCTTCTTTTCCTTCCTTATGATCCTAGTCTAGCAGGTCTCATCAGGAGTGGCTGCATTGTCTTCCTCTGTGTCCTGGTAAGGCTGCTCCCCCCCTCAGGGGGAGGTGATCAAAAAAAAGTAAAGATTTTAATTTATTTTTCTGAACAAAAATATCAAAGCAAAAAGCTATGCATTCTGGCCAGAAAATGAGGAAACTGAAAAAGCAGACAAGAAAGGGACAGCACTGGAGATACTGGCAGCATTAAAGAGAAGCCAGGAACTCTCCGGGACAGGAGGAAGCTGGCCAGACCTCACACACTGAAGACTCCAGGTTAGGTATAGCTCAGTGGGAGAGCACTTGTCTAGTATATATGAGGTCCTAAGATCAATTCCCAGAATCACATACATGCACACAGAAAAAGAAAGAAAGGAAGAAAGAAAGAAAGGAAGGAAGGAAGGAAGGAAGGGGGAGGAAGGGACAGAGAGAGGGAGGTAAGGAGGAAGGGAGAGGGCAGGGGAGGGGAGGGGAGGGGAGGGGGAAAAGACTCTTTTCCTTGGGAACAGCCAACAGGGCTCAGGTACACAGAATTTAGTGCAGCCAATGTCCTTGGGATGCCGCCTACTCTTTGAGCTGGTGACAGATCTCAGGACCCTGTATGTGGTAGTTTTTACGGGCATGGGCATGTAGGTTGCAAACAGAAGTCTAGACAGTATACAGGAAGATTACATTACTTGCCAGGAACCCCTGAAAGGGCAGGGAGTGAGAGTATAAGGGTGAAAGGAAAAGTTGCCGTAGAGAGCCTAAGAGTCTGGTAATGCCAGAGACGCAAAGCATCTGCTGAAGATGCTGTAGGCGATGGGTGTAACTGGCCAAACAAAGAAACATCAGGGGCTGAAAGCAGCAAAGTCATGGGGTCGGCCTGAAAATGCTGGTTGCAAATTAGATCGGGACCTCACGTGCTCAAGTCCATAGACGCGGAGCGTGGGATGTAGTGAGCCTACCCCTGAGAGTTTGCTTTAAGTTGGGAAGAGACTTTCAGTTCACACTTTGAAAAGATGTTGGAACTGCTAAGGCTTTGGCAACAGTCAAAATGGACTAAGTGTGTTCTGTATTATGAGATATACAGAAGCTTTGGGGGAATTAGGGAGGTATGATATGGTTTAAGGTTACATATTTAAGTGTTAAACACACAAGGAGTGGACTTGCTATAGTTGATCTTCATTGTCACCTTTCCCGAACATAGAAGATCTTAGGAGGCTGAGACATATTTCCGGGTGATTCCAAGAAAACTGAGTGGACCAAGATCCACCCTGCCGTGCCCTGGCTGCCGTGATAGAACGGGCTCTCTTTAACTGGAAATAAATCTTTCTCCCTTTCTCCCTGACAGTAGTTTCTGTCAGATTCCTTGTTGCTGTGAGGAAAAGTGCAATGTCTTCACTGTGCCACACACTGGAAATGCGGCAAGGCTGTGAAAACTAGTAACAGTCTAAGATTCTATTAGAGAAAATGGTAATTGCAGATGGAAAAAGTATAGACACTTTATTGTAGTGGAAATTTGCATAGGGTTCCTGGAAATATGGAGTATAAAAACAGGCAGATCAGTTATTCCATCCCAGGGTCACCTGAACTGAGATGGATAGGCACCAAGGTAGTTATAACATTTACTTCTGCGGCTTCAACGAGGAACACACAGCTACTGCAGTTTTGTCAGCAAGACCGCTTTCGAATTCCCTCACAGAGAATGTGAGAACTTATGAGTCGTCCTCCTTGGGAAGCCCCATAATATAAGAGTAACGGGGGAGGGGTAGTCATTGTCACCCATGGTGCAGCCACTGGTAGGTTACCCAGGATCCAGTAAATAACTTCCCAGCTGTGCTCATACAAGCCAGCCATTCCTGTGAAGTTCATTGGATCACAACAGAAAGCAAGAGGGAACCTCTGTGGAACAAGACTAGGGAGAACGGAAACAGGAAGGGAATAAGAGAGAGGGTGATGGCTTGTTTCCTGTCAACTTGACACAAACTAGAGTTATTTGAAAGGAAAGAATCCCACTTGAGAAAATATTGCCTTAAGATTGGCCTGTAGAGAGTTCATAGGGTGTTTTCTTACTTAGTGATTGACATGGGAGGGCTCAGTCCACTGTGGATGGGCCTCCCCCTTGGGCTGGTGGTTCTTAAGAGGGAGAAAACAGGCAACAGGACAGGAGCCTACCACAGAGGGCCTCTGAAAGACTCTGCCCAGCAGGATATCAAAGCAGATGCTGAGACTCTTAACCAAACTTTGGGCAGAGTGCAGGGAATCTTACGGAAGAAGGGGGAGATAGAAAGACCTGGAGGGGTCAGGAGCTCCACAAGAAGTGCAACAGAACCAAAAATCTGGGCAGAGGGGTCTTTTCTGAGACCAATACTCCAACCAAGGACCATGCATGGAGATAACCTAGAACCCCTGCCCAGATATAGCCCACGGCAGCTTAGTGTCCAAGTGGGTTCCCTTGTAAGGGGAACAGGGACTGTTTCTGACATGAACTCAGTGGCTGGCTCTTTGATCACCCTCCCTGAGGGGGAAACAGCCTTACCAGTCCACAGAGGAAGACAATGCAGCCAGTCCTGATGAGATCTGATAGGCTAGGGTCAGAGGGAAGGGGAAGAGGACCACCCCTATATATGGACTTGGGGAGGGGCATGGGAGAAGAAGAGAGAGGGAAGGTGGGATTAGGAGGGGATGAGGGAGGGGGCTACAGCTGTGATACAAAGTATATAAACTGTAATTAGTAAAATAATAATAATAATAATAATAAATTTTAAAAAAAGAAAACAGGCTGAGCAAGCCATGTGGAGCAAGTCAGTAAGTATCACTCCTCCATGGCCTCTGCCTCAGCTCCTGCCTCCAGGTTTCTGCCCCACTTGAATCCTGCCCTAACTTCCTTCCTTTAGTGATAAACTGTGATCTTAAAGAGTAAGTAAAATAAAACCTTTACTCCTCAGTTTGGTTTTGGTCATAGTGTTTCAGCATAACAAAGAAAACCCTAACTAAGACAGAGAGTGAAGGGAGACGAATATGACCACAATCCATCACATGTATGTACCTATGTATGTATGTATGTAAAAATGTACTCAGAAACAAACAGGGTGGCTTGGGGGATAACATGTAATTCAATAGCCCGGTGTTAGAGAACATTTGCCTAGCACATGTGAAGTCCCGTGTTCTATTCCAAGCACTGTGGCAGAATGATGTCTTTGTTTGCGCTTAATTTGTGCTTCAGAATTGAATTTAATGAGGTAGTTTGGTAACACTGCAAGGGTTAAAAGAGACAGTTGGTGTGGATCTACGTTTTGGAGCATATTTATCATACCAAGGAGGAAAACCCTTTCTTGGCATTTGATGTTTCACTGATGTACCATGTGCCTAAAATGCTCCAAATGCCAACCCTCCCTTCTCTTGCCCCTTTTATAGTCTCCCTATTTACAGTCCTTTGTAGATAGGTGACCCTGGACTGATGAAAATATCTATGCCATGGATCATGTAACGATTTCCCCCAAATGGAACCATTCCTTCTTGGAGGGAGGAAACAGACTCACAGGACTCAAGGAAATGGCAAAAGTTACAAGGCTCCAGAAACGCAGGAAGTTATTAGAGCCACATAGGTCTCAAGGGTTCTGCTCTAAAGACGCTGACAGTCTCTGGGGAGAGAGTGTCCCTTATGCTGGGGTGGGATTTTTTCTCAAGCAACCAGCTTCCTTTTTTCATTTATGTAACACCTACTCTGTGTGTTGATAAAATCACCCCTAAACACAGGTTTATTAAGCTAGACTTGGGTAGAAATGTTTTGCTGTCTGTCAGAGAACACTGTGCTTCTCTTGGGTCTACCTCACACTCATGAGTAAAAGCAGTTGCCTCGGGACTGGGAAGATGGCTCAACCACAGGTTAAGAGCTTTAGTTATTTTCTTGCAGCCAGCTCACAACCATCTTTACCTCTAGATCGGGCTCCAATGCTTCTGGACTCATGATTGTATTCAGGTACACATGCCCACACTGAGACACACAAACATATGAATAATTGGAAACAATAAAGATTCAAAAAAAAATAAGAAAAGAACAGTTAGCTCCATGGTTGCTCTCTAGAAGGAGTTTGAAGAGGGAGGCAAATGATGGTTCGTTCATTTCCCCCACCATTTCCACAAGAGACATTATGTGCTCTAGATCCCACTGTCTGTGCACAGAATGTGAAGTGTGCCCTCATTCAAGAAGATTAGTTCAGGCTGGGCAGCAAAAGAGCAAGCCAGACACTGTTCCCACTGCAGCAGAGCCTTCTGTGTGGTCTAGTTGGGGAAATGACCAGATATCTGCTCCTGTTCTGTCTTGAGGCTTGATGTCTGGGCCAGCCTGACTGGACTCCAAAGTGAGACCTCTATGCCTGCAGCCTTCAGAATGGTGAAAAATGAGCCAGGCCTTTGTGCTCTGGCACCTTTTCATGTGGATGGCGAGCACTTAGGAGGTAAACAATTAGACCTACCTCTCCACACGTCAGTTATGTCGGTTTCTGAAGTGAAGAAATTATGTCAAGTCAGTTGAACAAGATACCCTCTTAGCACTGTGCTGCATGCGGCATGTGCTTTGCATACAATGACCTTGATGATAGGCCTTCCCTTCCCTCTGGAGAGGGTCTCACCATCTTGCTTCTGAACAAAGCCACTCTTTACTCATTTTCAGAGAAGACTATACCGTAGAAGGTCAAGGGTACTGTTGCCTAAGGAGGCATGACGACTGCTCCATCCCCAGGATATTGGCATTTTAATAAGGAAAAAGGAGAGATGCTGCTGCACTGAACCTCCGTGAGGCGAACAAAAGCCAACAGAGACTGTTGGAAAAGTAAGGGGAAGCAACTTAGGAGTTCTTGTTTTAATAGCATTTTAAAGTCAACATTTGAGGTCACACTTCTAAAACTCAAATTGCCAACATTTGGAAGCAGATGGAACAGCCAGATCATGGTCAGTGTGTCAGTGTGGCTGTTTTGTAGACCTCCTTTTAGAGTGAATATTTGGTGTGTATAAACTGAACAGATTCGGAGTCAGTCAGTGTCTGTAACCTTGATATTTAAGGATTGAAGGAAGAGGGGGAGACAGGGGTATGAAATATGGCCTTCACATAACTTAGATGTGTACCTAGGATGGTACAGATGAAATAAATCGATGGCTGAAAGAATTTATATTTGCATATAGTGTTAATGTACAGTACTTTAACTTACTATTCCTTAGTTTGAATTTCTTTTTTTACTAAAATGCACATCGCATGCATTCTTAATCACACAATTCCACATGTATTGTAAATTCCCACAGAAAGTCACGAATCTCCTTCCTTTTGAACTACTGCCCCACAAATGCTAGGATTTCACTGTTTACAGTTCCACTGTCACGCTTGTGGCCAACTCTCTTGTGTATGGTAATAGATGACAACAGTACGCAGGGCCGAAAGCCGTAATGGCTAGCCGTTCCGTGGTCAGTGAAAGGAAATTATACAACGTCCCCGCCAGCGCGCCGTGAAAAGGCAAGGTCCCACGTTTCTCCAGCTCACCCCATCCCGCACTTGCCACTAATAATAGGTTTTGAAAATAGGTTGGGGGTAAGTGGACCCTGGAGACCTATTCTCTGTACCCCTAAACCATACTCAACTCCCAGTTCTGGGCAAATGTGGTGTATCCAACTCCCACACAACTTGGCTTTTTACATAAATTTTGCACTATCAGTATACATACTTATACTTTTCAGATTGCTTTAGCTGTGAAAAACAATGCTTAAAAAAGAGTAGTGTGACCTAAGATGAGGGGAGTCAAATGGTTGGCAGCTGCTTGCCCTTCTTAAGAGTGCATTGGGGTACTTGTTTGTTTTTAACTTTTGTGCATTTGCTATTTGAATACGAAGTAACAGCAGCAGTCATTATTCTCACATTCCTGTGAGCCCTGCCTTCGCGTCTGCCTCTCTGTCACAGTAACTGGTTTTTAAGTCAAATCGTGCCTAGTCTTTATTCTAGCAGTCTGTCTTTCAGGGAGGAAGGGCAGCCTCACTGCCAGCCAGTGCCAGCCTCCAGATTGTCCTGACCTGGTGTCTGGCTTGTGCTGCCCATGATTATGGCTCTGGTTGGCAGCGCAGAGGCCCACGGGACTATGGGACAGAGAGCAGAAAAGGAATCTTGAATTACAGGGGGAAATGGTGCTTTAAAAAAGGCAACACTTCACTGGTGTCTATTTTTTTTCCCCATTGTAAGATATTTTCAAACAGTTCTTCATTTCAACGAAATATGTTTAGTTGTACCTCTTGAGGAAATTTATCCAATTGTGTAATGTGCTTTAGGTGAAATAATCCAGGAAATGCAACTGGAAAAATAGCACAAATGTTTCTTCATACATATGTGAGAAAGACTGTATATTTAGGAGCTTCAGAAATACGGCAGAGGACTAGAGAGAGAGCTCAGCCGATAAAGGGCTTGCTTGACATTCACACGGACCTGGGTTCAATCCCAGAACCGGTGTAAAACCAAGCTGGGTGTGGTGGCACACTTGTAATCCTAGCACTGGACCTCTGCGGCTCGCTGCCACCAGGGGCAGCCTACTTGGTGAGTTCCAGGCCAACGGGACACCAGTCTCAAAGAGTCCAGCGGGTGGACAACAGCTGAAGACCAGCTGCCAAGTCTGTCCTCTGACCTTCACACGCACACCCACACACTTGTACACATACAGAATGATATACTTTGCTGAACTAAAAGCATGTTATGCTAGGTCCGTTCATGTTAATTGGATAATTTGATTTATTTTTACATCCCATCGGATGGGGGATCTCTTCATGCATTTTATTCAGTGCTTTATAATGATGTCCATACTTTTAAAAGTTAATAATGATTAAGTAATCGTGCTCATTGTTTTTATAACTGCTTGATTGCTTAAACATGGGTAATATTTTACATAGTACTGAAATTATTGAATTTAATGTTTCCAGGAATACAAAAAAAAATATCTTTAAAACATTCTCTCAGTTCTAATTCCTCAAAGTTAATTCTCTATAACCTTCCTTCTCAGATGTGAACTTTTATCAGTAGAGGCTCTCTGCCTGTGTGTTTCTCACCAGGCTTGATCCAGTCAGCAGGAACACCTGAGATGAACCTTTGCTTTTGGCAAAGGAAATCACTCAGGAATGTGAACTTATAAGTAAACAATTAGAGCGGACTCTGGCATCCAGTCAGGCATGTGGCATTCACATTGGTTAACAGGACACACAGGCATGCATGAGCACACACTGCAGCCACATTCAGGGGACCCGACAGAGAACAGACAGCAACTGAGCAAGACGTGGCGATTCTTCACTCTATTGCACCAGTATTGTCATTTTGTAATATTCTATTTGGGCTCTATTAAATTTTCTCTGGCTCTATCTTAACTCTTTCCCTGAAATTTTTAGGCTCTCTCGAGATGTGGTCTTTCTACATCTTAATCTCCTGTGTGTTTATTCAAATGCTCCTAATCTTTACCCCCCCAGCTCCTGCCAACAGAATCAGATTGTCTAGAAGTGGGAATAGTCGGAAAGTTCCCATCCCTCTTCCAGTGATGCTCAGGCATGTCAAACTAGAGACAACATTCAATGACACCTGCAAGACACCCTCCTCCTGACTAGGTCCTTGTCTACACTCACTGCATTGCTACACCAATTCCTGCATTTTTAAAGGCTTTGTGGAGCACCTTAAACCAATGTCACTTGGACTGGTCCATCAAACCTACACCAGTCTTAGACATTACCAGTATCAGGTGAAGGATCCAGACCTATTCAGTAGCCACAAATTCTAGAAATGTTCCTTAGTCATTCAAGATAATTTTAGAGAAGGGCTGTGTCTTTTGCTTTGTATTGCTATGATAAAAACCATGACTGAAAGCAACTAAAGGAAGAGAGGACTTGTTTCTCATCACCGCTCTCCAGTTACACGCTATCGCTGAAGGAAGTCAGGGCAGGAAGAGTCAGGAACCTGGGGAGGTAGGCTGAAGCAGTCACAGTGGAGGGACATTGCCTTGCTCTTCATGTCCACCTGCTCCCTTCTCACACCCAGAACCACCTACCTGGACGTCACCCCACACAGTGAGCTGAGCCCTTTCACATCAATCATCAGTCAAGACAATGCACCACAGCCGTGTATACAAGCCAATCTGGTGGGAGCATTTTCTCAGTTGAGTTTCGTTCTCCCCAAATGGCTCAAAGTGATATTAAAAACTAGCCAGCCCAGGCTGGGTACCATATAAAAACTGGCCATCCCTTAGACCAGCAGTTGCCTATTCTTTGCTGTGAGATGAATTGGAAGTTATTTGAAATAACAGAGTAGAGAATCCCTTTCCTCCTGAGATTCTCTGAGTCCCAGGGCTTGTTAGTGCCTTTTCTCTGTTCTCTGCTCCCTCTGTGGGAGCCCTCTCCACCCTCCTCCACACCTCAGGCTGTAGAACATGGGAACTGCTAACCCCTCTCTCATACAGCCATCCTCATTGTTGTCATTTACAGAGGAGGCACTTAGGACAGTGTCTTGCCCTTGAACATTATAATCTCTACATTTAAATTAGAGTTATTGATTTTCCTCAAAAGTACAGTGATGTGACATTTGGGGGTTCAGCATACCATAGAAGGAACCCAGAGACCTATTGATTTACCATCACGGTGGTAGATACTGACAGAAGGTCTTGGGGCTTACTTTGCATGAAAGTGTTGCCTTGGTTGTCAAGTATTAATTTAAAATGATTTGAACTGTCATTGACAAAGTAGCCCCTGTTTTGACACTCAGAAGACTGTCTTCTTTTCGTGTGTATTCAGATTGTAAAGGATAGTACAATTTTAATTTCGGTTGTTTGGTATCTCTGACACTTAGTGGGAGGAGGGTATCAAAATGTGGATCTTACTAGGAAATGTGTCTTTTGGTTCCGGGCAATTCGTGTCTACCCTCACAGTGTTTCCGAGCCTGAGCCACTGGCTAGCTCATATTGGTCCCTAAAACCTGGGTATATTGTAGGCCTCTGAGTATCTCATCACACACTGCTCTCACTCCTCCATGAACTGTGTTTGTCACTGTTATCCTGTGTGTCTGTTTCCCATGGTAGACTGTAAATCTGAATTGTTTCCTGTTGGAGCTCAAACACCAATAAATGGCCTGGTGCACTGACCACGGTATCCACCAGTAAATTAGTGACAAGCAAACCATGGAGATTTGTGCACCATTTAGGACAACTAGAACCCTCTAGATTTTATTAAACTAAAGTGGTCCCTCTTTCCTTGCTCTGCTGGGCTTCTGCTCTTTGTTTTTAACATTTTCCCCCCTGTGAACTTAAGAGTTAATTTCTGGTCAGCTCTTCTGGAACTCTCAAAAGATGCTGGCTCAGACTCAGCCCTCTAGATATCACCACTCTTCACAGTTTTAAAAGGGTCCCTGACCTTTTCCTGGCCTCTTAATGCAAACCCTGAAGGCCCTTTAAGACAGAGAACCAAACAGTGTATGTCCTTGTGAGTGTTTTCGTCCTAGCATTCTAGCTTCTTTGAGACCATGAAAACACATTTTTTTCCCTTTGATTCATTTTATCTAAATGTCCTGGGTAGCTCCATAAATGGGATTGTTGATAATGGCTATGCACATGTTTTCTTTTAAACTATCTCCCTGGTAAGTATCTGGTGGTTTTAGAGAGAGACGCTTTTGCATATCAGCGGTGGGTGTCGAGAGCTGAAGGTTAAAGAGGCGAGGCTGACCCTGAATGACCTTGCTGAGACAATGTTGTTATATGAATAGGTCTCCTACTGTGAAAGGTCTTCTATTTGATAATGGTATGAAAAGGCTTTCATCAGCTAGGGCTTGCTTTTGGAAGGGCACAGGCTCATATTTCTATATTGTCACTAGCGTTTCTAGCCGCCCCCCCCCCCCCATATATCTATGTGTATCTCATTCTTCTTTGGTAGGTAAAGAGAAGGGACAGTTTATTCTTGGAGTAGGCCGTGAGCCTATTTTGTATATGGAGAGAAAGAAATTTCCTATTGAAGGCAACTTCTCTCTGCCACATTATTTCTTGCTTTTTTTTTTCCCCCAAATTGCCTTTGATGGCTATCTGTTGTTAACATCAAAGGTGAGCTACTAGTGAGGAGCCCCAAGACCTTGAGTGGACTACCAGAAAGAAGAGCCAAAAGAACGCGATCAGCCATGCATCTGAAGGGATGGCTTGAAGAATTCAGAGACTGGTAGACTGTAGCTTGTGCCTAGGAAGGCTGCTGTGAGGATAGAAGCCAAGGCCTGAAATTACCCTAGAACCATGGTACAAAGCACAGGGCTCTCTCTCTTTCTTTTCTCCCTCTCTCTCTCTCTTTCTCTCTGTCTTTCTCTCTCTTGCATTTGTACATCTGTGTGTGTGTGTGTGTGTGTGTGTGTGTGTGTGTGTGTGTGTGTGTGTGCATTGAATAAGTGAATGTATGAGTATTTAGTCAGTGTGACCAGGACAGCTGTCTACATTATGTCAGCAGTTCAGTTTTTATCACAGGAGACAAAATTCCTGTACACAGCCTAGAAGAGGCCCAGAATTCAGCAGCCTGCAACCTTATACCATTCAAGACTTTGAGACACTTCCTGAAGTTTGACCAACAACAATAAAAAGGGACCAGCAAGGTCCCTCCCTGCACCTCCGTCAGCTGCCTCACAGCCAGTTTGTGACAGTCCACCACATCAAACGGGCAGTGGAGAGAAATGCAGCTGTAGACACTGGTGCCAGTGAGGTTGGATTAAGGCATAGGCTGCAATATTGCATGCCTTGCTCTTGAACAAAAACCCAAGAAACAACTGGGTTGAAAATGCTGCTGTGGGGCGGACTTATGCTGGGTCTGGGTGACCTTTTCTCACATTGAGATGAACAGCCCATGACCGTAGGCTGGGAATCTTCCCTCTGGGAAATGGATTGGCGTTCCAACACTACAATACTGTTGCAAACCCAACTTCTACTAAAGAAAGAGCAGTCTCATCAGTGCTGAAAAAGATAGGTTCTGCAAGGTCTCAAAGGTCCTGGAAGCAATTTTGTTGAAGTCAGAGCAAAAGAAATTGAAGAGGTAGACCTACGGCCCCTCTTCATCCTAACATGGAATTTTTCCTCCTGTGATAAGAACTGACAGTATAGACAGTGATTAAGCTTGCTTTTCTGATTGGGCTAATGGAGATGATTGTCTCCTCCTTGTCTATTGTCTCCAGGCTTCCACATCAATGAATAACATTGCTACTAAGATTCTAACTGAGGGAAGGTAAGAGTACAAGATTGTGACTAGAGAAAGGGTGAGATAGGGAGGAATAAGGAAGAGGGAGGGGCCAGCAGCTGTAGTGTCCCACTGTAGTTCACAGGAGCTAGCCAACAGAATGCAGTGGCGGTTGCTAAACTAAGGGGTCTATATTTTCACAGCCACTGCCTTTTGTGAGGAAGCCAGGAAGTAAGCACAGGGATAAGTAGACTGTTGGAGTAGCCAGATCAGCCAAGAGGAGCAGAAGTAGAAAACTATGAAATGCCAAGGCAAATTGGAATGTGCCAGAGAAGCATGTGTATGCAAACAGGGTCATTGCAGAAACTACAGAGAAGTCAAGACAAAGGGGGTGGAGCTGGGAACCTCATTTGAGACCAGAGAAGAGAATGACACAACATTGCTGTAATAACATTGATTTTTTTTTAAAAAAAAAAAGAAAAGTTGTATAGTTTTCAGGTGTGCCCAGCAATGGCCCTAGACAGGTGGTGTTGGTGAACCAGCCATAACAGGAATCAAAGAAAGTGCCTGGCAAAAATCAAAGCTCTGAAATAATACATTTGTGTTTGAGACAGGGACCCATGCGTCTTCAGTATAGTCTTCAACTTTCTTTGTTGCCAAGAAGAGCCTTGAACATCTGATCTTTCTGACTCTGGTGCTCAAGGGCTGGAATTACAGGCATGTGCCACCAACATCCTGTTCTGTGTAGTGTTAGGGGCTGAACCCAGGGCTTCCTCCATGCCATCTGAGCTTTATCCCTAACCCCAGAGTTACACACTTTTATAAGGAAAGCGTGCAATATGTGTGTGTGCATTTCACAGAGTGTGCTCTATAAAGAAAGCATGGCATTCACGGATTCTTTGAAGACTTCAGCTTATGCAACCAATATGAGACTTTTTTTACTTCCTATTATCTGGTCAAATTTGATCCTGTAACATATTTCTTTAAAAGAAATAAGCCTGTTTTTTGATCACCTCCCTCTGGTGAGATGATCTTACTAGGCCACAGAGAAAGAGGATTCAGACAGTACTGATGAGACCTGCTAAGCTAGGGTCAGATAGTAGGGGAGGAGGACTTCCCCTATCAGTGGACTGGGAGGGGGGGTATGGGGGAGAGGAGGAGGGTGGGACCAGGAGGATATGAGCAGAATTCTTTTATGAAGTCTGATAGTTTTTACTTCTCGGAAGTGGAGTGGTACCAGTTTGTTCACTGCTCTTCTGGGAAGCGTTTCTACCTGTTGAAAATGATAATAGTGTCAGTGCCTTGTGCATTGCCAAAAAACTCAAGGGGGAAACTATGTCTGGTAACTGATAAAAGGTTAGAAGCCGTTCCTAAATGTTTCCTTGGAGCTTCCGAAGATAACTTAGAACATGTCCATAAATCACATTGTTCTAATTAGAATGCATTAATGCCAGTCGTGACTGTGAATATTCACACAAGTGAGTAAGCAGCCATAAAAAAACGAGTGGTTTCCACATGAACATCATTGTCACTTTTGAATTGCTGAGGCGGAAATGTATGTGGACATAAAATTCTGTGTCACCCTTCCTACCAGTCTCTCCTCTCCTCCAGGGCACACATTTCTTTTGAACAGCATCTAGTGTTGATGCCAGGAGCCATCATATGAAAGGACCTTGGCCTTCCTTTGGCCTCAAAGCAGATACTCAGGCTTTCTTTTAGTATTTTGAACTTGGGTGCAAATGGAGCCTGAGAACGCCATGCCAGAAGCTGTAAGACATAAAATTTAGACTATATGAGTAGCTAAGACTTCCCCATGTATGAAAACTACTATAAAAAGGGAAAGACGGGGGTGTCACACCATGGAGAGCATAGATGGGACATGGGGGTGGGTCTTGCTGGTAGCCAAGCTCCTTGGCTCACAGGAGCCAACAAATGTCCACATGTCCAAAACAGGTATCACTTAAGATTTGGGACATTTAAACCCAAAAGTCCCCTTCAGGGTTTTAAGCAAAGTCTTAGGTGTTCTCATGGCGGGAAGTACTGTATCAGGTTATTTTGAGGGACAAGAATTTAAACTACCGACTGACAGTCAAATCTATCTGTGACATAATATCTAGTCGTATATGTACCATTGGCTAGTATCCTCTGCATAGTGCAAAGGGGGTGAAAACGCGATAACTTTAAGATAGATTGCAAATTCTTTGACATTCACCATGTTCTGCCTGTAAACTAAGATTTAAATACCTGCTCCTGTGAATGTGGATTTAGTGTCTTGCCTTTAACAGATGAAATACGGCAGAAGTGTTATAACCAGACTGCTAAATCCAAGTCTGAAGACATAGTTTGGCCTTCCCATCTCTCTGACGGTTAGAGCCATGCTCTTACATGCTGAGAAACAGAGGCTGCCTGTGAACATCCCACGCCACATTAGCAGCCCTGCGTGACAACACAGGTCCTGCCACTCCAGCCAGACCTCCTGATGACCCTGGCTCTCGATTAGACTCTTAGGAGGGGTGCTGAGCCAGAACCATCCATCAAGCCACTCCAAGTCTGTGGTTTACAGGGATAATTAAGGGTTTATTGTTGCTTTAAGTCATTGTACACACACACACACACACACACACACACACACACACACATACACACACACACACATTTGGGAAGTTTACTGCATGATAATAGATACCTTACAACATGTAAAATTAAACGGAAACGTTCTAAAGAGGTCCCTAAAGGGTAGTGGTAGGCATCTTCATATAAGTCATGGAAGTCACTGAAGATCTTGGGTTAGAAGCTGGAGCCTCTGGGTCTTAGGTTCTAAGTGGAACCACTCCTGAAGTCCAGGTAGAAGAAAGGCACCCTGTGTTCCCAAGGGGAGACAGAATCAAAGTGCCCGGTTTATAGTCAAGCAAGCACAGACCGACATCTTGGCTACCCTAGTTTCTGTTGGAACTTATTAACTGCCCTTTTTATTAGCTTTTAATTTTTTCATATAATAGATCTTGATCATATTATTTACCTTCCCCTAACTGCCCATATTTCTTGAAGGTCTTACTTTGAGATTGTTTCAGACTCATAAAAAATGTAACCAAAACCACAAAAAGAGCTCTTATGTACTCTTCACCTACTTTGATCAAGCATTAACATTTTATATTCAGGCCTCATTCAGTGAAGTCTTTAGCATGCAAGTATTTTGTATAAAATATACAGGCTGCTATAACTGCAACAAAACCATGAGAATCCTTCTCCAAAATACAAATAATATTTTACAAAGAGGACTAACTCTCCATTTCACAAAAAATAGATTCACACAGCCAGGCCTCCTCCTCTACTCTCTTTTCCGTGTTCCTATTTTTCCTCAGGACACCCAGACACCCCCCCCCACACACACACACACTCATTTCCATATCAAGCTGCCTCTTCATAGCAAATTAACCTATCCTAGATAATTTTCTTCCTTAAAAATGAAAATGTCAGCAGGAGCTGAGATGCCAGTATAGAGGTTCTCATTCTCACTTTGTCAATAGTTTAGCAACCAACATTTCCAAAGGGAACAATCTCCTTCCACCATTCCCACATCAAAAAGATTCAATCATGAATTGGTCATGAATTTCTGGAAAGATTAATAATCCAAGTTATATTCATCTTTGGAGACTGAGGGACGGGCTGCTGGTATACTGTCCACTGAGTAAGCATGGCATGATGACCTCAGCTTAGATTTCCAGCACCCATGTTTCAAACCAGGTGGGGCACACACATTTGTAAGCCCAGGGCAGAGGCACGCAGAGGTACGAGGATCCCTGGAGTGCTCTGGTCCTCAAGCCTTGCCAAATAGATGAATTCACATTTGGTGCAATAGCCTGTCTCAAAAAATTAAGATGGGTAGTAGCCAAGAAAAGATGTCAGATGTTACCTTCTATCACCTGTATCACGAGCATGTATACGCCTACCTGTGCATACCACACAAATGATGTGTACCTATAATAGACACACAACACACACACAATCTCACACACACACACAGGATGGGGAGGGAGGTTGCTCTATTGTTAAAAGAAAAAAAAAAACATTCAAACAATCCCTTTTCCCCATTTTGTGTCATGACATGAAGAGATTTGTTTTCAAAACCCGAACTTAATTCAGAGCAAGAAATTTTTCGAAGTAAATAAATTAGTTACATCACACATGTGGGTCAGTTGCTCTCTGCTCTTTAACTTCAAGTTCACTGAGGCAGAGAATGCATAACCTTTGTATGCTCTTTATCAAAGGCAGTGTCTGGAAAGAGAAGAGCTGTTAATGGACTGACTCCCATGTGACAGGAACGTTTCCTCATATGTGACACATTTTGCAATAATTGATCTAGAAGTTGACTATGTATTCTCTAAGATACCTATCTAGAAATGGAAAAGCTCACCAGAAGGCTGTTTTTGAATACTCAGAAGATGTAGTTGCCAAGGAAACTAAGAGATCTTTCCTCCCTGCATCGAGGATAATAGCTACCTGTAACCCCCTCCCTTCAAGGCCCCCCAGCCCCTATCTGAGCTCTCTGAAAATGATCTGGCCCTTGGAGCATACCTTCAGTGTAGGTTGCAAAGATCATGGCTGATCCATCTGCCTGTCTAGTCACATAAAAGGCAAGCCTGAGATTCTGTTTCCAACTTTCTAATTCTTTATAGTGTTCATTACTGAGGAGAAAAGGGAGACAGCACGCACACAGTGAAATGACAAGACATAAGAAATTCATAGTGCTTACAGTCAGCCTGGGTGCTTTGTTTTTGTCATGGAGCAGGAGTTTCCTGCCCTTTTCTGGCTGTCCTTCTTCGATGAATGGAGCCAGCCTCTTCTTTTTGTTCCCATGTGGGCTTCTGCTTCATCCACGTGCCCTCGTGCGACATTCTACACTTTCTGGACAGAACAGGAGGCAGTTTCCACATGAACCAATAACTCCATAAAGAGCTGAATTCCTGGATTCAGAAAGAACCAGGGAAGTGGCTCAGTGTGTAAGGGCACTTGCTCTAAAACACGAGGGACTAGGTTCAAACTTCCAGCACTCGTGTAAAAATTCAGACATGGCTGTGTGAGCCTGGAGCCCTGGACTAGGGAGTGGAGATGGACAGAGCCTAAGAGCTTGCTGCCCAGCTAGTCCAGCCAAAATGGCAAAGTCTGGTTCGGTGATAGAAAGAGCTTGTGTCAAGGCGGCATATCTGAGAATGTTAGAGGAACATGCCTGGTTCCTCACTCCTGCCTCAACATCTGCATGCCTGAGAGCATGTACCTGTACACAAATATACATAGTGCATACAACATACACACACACACAAATTGCTGAATTAGTAAATGAGTGACTAGTTTGCCTACTTTTTATGGGCCTGGCTGATGATGAGTAAATGCCATGAAAACATTGCCAAAGTATGGAGGCAGCTATGGGGTCAGTGTGGCTGGGGTGGGAGGAAGGAGAGGCATGGGCCAGTCACTGACACTGTAAATGTAAAAGATTCTCTGTAGAGTTAGCCTTTCCCACATAGTAATTATGTGTCATGGTGCACACATACTCTATAGCTTATTTCTCAAAACATATTTGTGGCTCCATCTTTGCCAGCATTATTTTCGAAGTTCATGTGCCACATAAGTGACCAGGAGCAGCCAGAAGCAAAACCCAGGTCCTGGTTCATATTTATTCTCTCTCTGCTAGCACATGCAAGAGTCTGAAAACCAGACTCAAACTTTTCCTCCATAAAATGATATCATCTTGCAACATCTTCAGCTAGCCTACAGGCGATGTACCTTGACTCTACCATGCTAAAGGTCAAGAGAAGTACTCTATTCTATCTATGTCTGGTTACCGCCCTCTTGGCACACAGAGAGGATATTTTTGACTCCTCGCTGACATGAGTTACAGGACCCAGTTATGAAAACCTTCTGCATGAAAACAAACAGAAAGTGACCGGAACAAATTAGGGCTGAAGGAACTTGGAAGCCATGTAAGAGCTGTGAAACCATCTGCACAGCAGGAGGTCAGGATGCATCTTGAAAAGCCCTTTAGAATTTTTGCGAATACTCCTTGGCAAATGGTTTGTTTCCATGAAAACGTCTCGTGACTGAAAGCATGAAGAAGCACATGAAGACTAGATTGTATAAAAACAAACAAAAACACCCACCCTGATAGCAAAGGCTAACTGGGATTTGCACAGCTCCATCAAAGTACAAAAACTGGTCCTGTCCTTCTCTATGGTAGAACATTAAATTTATTTAAAGCAATTGACACTTCTCTGTCCTCTGAGGAGAAAGGTGGATTTTGCAGTATTCACACATACCTATCCATAATTGCTTCTGGTCATTTTTCTAGAATGTGCTATTGTACCAACAACTCATGCGCTAGTCTTTCTTTCTTTCTTTCTTTCTTTCTTTCTTTCTTTCTTTCTTTCTTTCTTTCTTTCTTTCTTTTTTGATGCTAAATGATTTAACTTTTTATTTTATTTTTTTCTTTTTTATTTTATTATTTTTTTTATTTTTTTTTATCAGTTACATTTTATTAACCCTGTATCCCAGCCGTGTCCCGATCCCTCATTCCCTCCCAGTCCCTCCCTCCCTCCCTCATCTCCTCCCTGCCCCTTTCCAAGTCCACTGATAGGGGGGACCTCCTCCCCATTCATCTGATCCTGTTTTATCAGGTATCTTCAGGACTGGCTGCAAAGCCCTCCTCTGTGGCCTAACAGGACTGCTCCTCCCTTCGGGGGTGGGGAGACCAAAGAGCCAGTCATTAAGTTCCTGTTAGAAATAGTCCTTGTTCCCCTCACTTTGGGAAACCAATTGGTTACTGAGCTACCACAGGCTACATCTGAGTAGAGGTTCTAGGTTATATCCATACATGGTCCTTGGTTGAATGTCAGTCTCAGAAAAGACCCTGTGCCCAGATATATTTGGTTTCTTTCTTTCTTTCTTTCTTTCTTTCTTTCTTTCTTTCTTTCTTTCTTTCTTTCTTTCTTTCGCTTATTCACTCAACAAGTCTTTAGAGAAGTCTCATTGAGTGGCAAAGCACTGACCTCTTATTGAATGTACAGAATTAAAGAAGAGAGCCATGATCAACGTAAAAAGAGGGGCAGATTTAAATCTCTATTAAGCAACCTTGGATCAGAAGCATAACAGAGCTGACCTACTTCTCTTTCTCAGAAAGAACCAGCAGGATGCATTTTAGTTTATCAGTGAGGTAGCCTACAGATTAGCCATTTAGGTCATTATGTAACACTTAGAGAAGATTATAAAGACTGTGGAGCATTGGCCTGAAACAATCAGATTCGAGGAAGAACACACATCGTGTCTTTCCAGATGGGCTGGGTGAAGCTTCGAAGGACGGTGAAAAGCAGGAAGGCTTTCACCATCTAGGTTACATGAGAGTAGACTCCAGCAGATCTAAGAAGTCCCAGCTGAGGCAGGCCAAAACGCTCTGCTAATCAAGGTCAGCTTTTAGTTTAGTTCTCCCAGATGGGACCTTCCGGAGCACCCCAACCCTGCCATGGTACAGAATGGCAAGAAGCTGGTAATGCCAGCTTTGTGGTCACCCGTGCCTGAGTCTGGGGTACTGCTCTGACACTTGCGAGACAGCTGTGTGATTTGTGTGAGTTTCACAGCTCCCCTGAGCCTCCAGTCCCTGCTTTTCATATTGCCATTCCGGTCCTTCATAGGTACAGTGAGCTTACACAGAGCGCTTGCTTCAGAGCCCCACAAAAGGCAAGAGATCAAATCCCACTTGTTAATCTGTCTCCCAAAGATCTCAAGGCCGTTTCTCAGGAATGCCAGTGGGTGCCACGGACTGGGAATCTTCACTAACTGGCTAGCTTGCCTTACACGCTCTCTTAATGCTAGCGCTAGCCACACACGGCTCGGAAGATACGTGCCTCTAACATTTCCACGTTTCAAGATTTCATGGAAGTGAAAGAGAAAAAGAGAAAGGGAAGGGAGGCAGTGGAGAGAGATAGAGATAATTTTAAGTTTTGAAAAGAAGTTTAATGTTGCTGATTTGAGAGAAGAACACTATCTGCACAATGTTTAAAAATAATAAAATAAACTAAAATAACTGACATTTTTCCAAAGAGCCTCGTAAGTACTTTATGTGAAGTGAATCCAAAAGAGGAGAACAGCATTAAAAAGTACATTATTATTTCAAGTGCTCTTAAGTTGAATTCAGACATCTGAGCTAGGTTGTTCTGTGTGTTTGTCACTGTGGGACCAACAGGGTGTGACGCTGTTGCTCTAAGGTTTGGTGATTCTGGCATTCCCCTAGTGGCCTGCTCATCTGAGGTTCTCCTAAAGTTAGGGGAGGGAAGCCTCCTAAGGCCCATAAGAGTGTTTCTCCCTGACAGGCTGCCATTAAAGGCACCTTATGTTCAGCTCTGCCAAGGAGCAGCCATGCCCAGCACTTGCCCACTGAAGTAGGAAGTGGATGAGTTGTGCTGAGTAATACAACTGGAACACATCCACAGAGAAACAAATGCTGTCCTTGGGATTCCCCTAGTTTTGGGGCTTGGGAAGAAAAATTGATCATTTTTAAGTAAAGCATATGCTCATTCTGGAAGAACCCATTTGCATTTGGAACCATCTGAGTCTCAAATTACTTAAGTTCCTTAAAACTACAGTGAAAATATTCAATTATTTCTAGTGAATAGATAAATTTGCTTGTTTTGTGGTAGCACTTAAGTTTTCATTAGGAAAAAAAAAAAAACGAGAGGAAGAACCCCTCTGCCTTTAGTCACTTCCTAGTTACACTAATTTGTTTGATTGATATATTGGGCTTTGGGGGAAAAGGGAAAAGAAGAGAAGGGAGGCTACAATACAAGCCCTTATTCTCAGTCCCAGACAGCACAGGAAATCCTCAATTAAACTGCACCACTGCCCTCAGCAGTCAATAAACCACAAGCATTATATTTAATATTCTTAGCCTCATAATAATGGTTTTATGTGACATGGCAAAGTTAACACATTCCTTCTAGACTTTCCTTTTCTATTATTGCAGGATGCATGCCTCTTGAGAAAACTTAAATGTCTCCCCTAGATCTGTGTATGTTTGTATCCCTCTGTGTGTAAGCATGGTGCCATTCCCCACACCCCTTTTTTGAGACATCTCTCAATGGCCTGGAATTCACCAAGTAAGTTACTTAGGTTGACAGAGAACCCAGGGATTCACCTGTCTCCATTTCCCCAACACCAGGATTAAAGGCATAGGACCAGTGCACTCAATGGTTATGTTTGTTTGGTTTTGTGTTTTTCTTTTAACTTGGGTTCTGGGGATCAGAGTCAGGTCCCTATGCTTGGAAAGCCACTTCATCAGCTGAGCTATCTTCCCAGCCTCCCTTAAAGGATGTTCCTGTAATTCCCTCTGTTAGGAAAGAGGTCTCAGGGAATTATACATTGCCTAAGATGTCCGGCCTCTTGCTTGACAGGACTGGGAGGGTCAGGTTTTTCAAACCAAGGAAGAAACAGCATCTGAGACAGCAGAGAGAATCTGCACACAGGCACAGCTCTGCTGTGTACTCCTTTCTCTGGTACTAGGTCTGATTTAGAACAATGTCTTCCTTGTATGCACCCTGAAAGGTCGGCAGGACCCTGACAATTAGAGACTTGGCACATTGCCTTCTGAACCGGCTGCCCTGTAAAGGTCTGGAACTAATTTCCCTTCTACTTTGGTTCCCAGACCTGGACTAAGAGCTGTTTCTTTCAGGAGGCCTTTCCTACCCCTGTTATCTGAATGACTGGTGACCTAGAACCCAGATGGACAGTGGTTGTGGGGTGTGTTTTCACTGTGCGATAAGCCCTTGAGAAGAGCCACCTCACTAGCAGAAGCTGCGAAGCCTCCTGGGAAGGATGAAGCAAGCCCTCTCACTCTTCCCTTCTCTGCACTGGCCTGGGGGAGGAGGCAGGAAAGAAGCGAGGCAGAAATGCCTTCAGAGGCTGTGTTGGTTTAGCTGATTGCTTCTCTCTTAGTAAGAAATAACTTTTGGGAGACTGAAGTGTCTGACAGCATCCTCTCTTGATGGACCATCAAAACATGCTCAGGCTTTCCACTCATCCTTCATTTTCCTCTAGCCTATACTAGTCTAGAAGAGAACAAGCGCCTAGGAGGACACCATTCTTCCAAATTCAGTAATCCTGATTATCTTTCTATTCTAAATAAGATGGAAGTTTATGAACATCATCCTTTATATGCTTCTTTCTGGTGGTGAGCGGAGATGTCTACAAGCCTACCCAGCTTTGTTTTCAGAGTTTTCTCAAAAAAAGTGAATTTATCTTAACAGTATTTTTTAGCTACAGAAAAAATAAACTTAGTAACTGCTGCTGCTGAAGATCTTACTTTAATACTAAAGCTAACTTATGCTGATGTGCGAAAAATCACCATTAGTTGCAGGACATGAATTTTGGCTACTTCAAATGATAATTTAATTGCTTTTATCATCTCTGCACTATCTGCTATCCTCAGAGCGTTGTATTATCTTAGCCAATTTGTGCTACTATAAGAAAATATCCCAAACAGGGTAATTTCTAAAGAGAAGAAATTTATTGTTTTGTAGCTCCTAGGTTATCAAGGCCAAGATGAAGATCCTGGTTGGTTTGCTCATCTGCTACATGCTGCCCTCTGCTTCCAAAGGTTGCTACCTCACATCACAGACACTAGAAAGATGGGCTCGCCAAATGCAAAGTAAAGCTTCTTTTATAAGAGCTTTACAAGGTGAAGACCTTGCGGTCTGCCTACTTTTAAAGACCCACCTCCGAATGCCGTCATGCTGACAAGGCCTGAATTTCAAAGGGCACAGGTTCGAACTACAGCACTGGTGTGTTGGTCCAGGCCACTGGCAGAGAGAAGTGGTGGTCATTTATCGCTCTTATGCTCTGCTCGGATCACAAGTGCGTGGTGGACATAGTGAGCCCTCGACTAATTATAAATTAGGAAGAGCCACTTCAGCCACCAGGAGCTGTAACCACCTGTAGGCCTGATTTACTGTAGGGAAAGCTGTCATGTATAGAGGAAGAGGTAGCACATGAGCTGAAATCTCAGCTCCAACCCAGGCAATTTTAGATAGATTAGGAGTGTTTTTGGACTCCATCTACTCATCTATAAATGGAGGTAATACTGCTACTATATCATAGACTTGTTATGGTGACTCTAGAAAAATAAGGACATAAAACATGTTTTAAGTCAATAACAAATATCCTCTAACACATACATGTAATATACATATAATACGTAAACACACACATACACACAGACACACACACACATACACATACATATAGTGTCAAAGTACCATAAACAAGCAGGGTATGCAATATTTACATTTGCTTATGTAAATATTGTCTAAGTACCTAAATCTGTTAATCATAATACCAAACAATAAAGCCTTCAAAGAAATGGGAAGCATGCTATTCCTCAGAGCAGAGCCTTGTTTATTCACCTCATTGCCACTCATCTGTGTCCCATCTGTAGAGTGAGCAGCTGGGTAGACCAACGAGTTAAGGGCAGTGGGTGAAAACAAACGGCAAGAGCTGCCTTCATTGTATTCTTGTAAGCTGATAGGTATGAAAATGAAGCATTATAGGGGAAAAGGTAAGAGAACAAATTCTGCTATTCAGAGGGTGCCAGGTAAAATTGTGACATCAGCCTCCACTGGAAGGAGTTTAGCAGCGCTGATCTGTTATTCATCTTGAAGAACACAGTCTGAAGCTCTCACTGGCGTGAGTGATATTTTGCAGTTTGCCTCGGTCTATTTTTCTGAGTGTTTCTTTGAATTGTTCTTGTCTGAGTTGACAGACATTTTCCAGGATATAATTAGTTGGTATTATCCAATTCAAAACCCCTTCTTTTTCAACAAATGTTTTTATCACTGTGGTGAGCAGCAGCCCATTCCTTTACAGTTGGCAGCTGTGTTAATATTGAAACCAGAATATACCCAGAGTGACGGCTTCTTCCATTTTGTTCTGTAAACTTTTTCTGCTTCTCAGGAAAGCGTTTTTCCAACTTTAAACTGAGATTCAGAAACAAGCTTTTGTGTCTCTCAGGCATGCCTGCAACTCACGTGAACTTATGTTTCTGCCTAACTTGGAAGGAAAAGGGGAGGAGCAAGTAACTCATTAGATTTGCTTCAGAATGTCAAAAAATTTTACTGAAACTCTTCTCTGCTGTCTCTACCTCTCCCACCTCTGCAATGTGGGAGGGATCCTGATTCTGACAGCTGTCTGGAGGAGAGCAATTTTTAGCCATTCTTACCTGGAGTTATCTGTCACTGGGAATTGCATGAATTATATATATATATATATATATACATATATATATATATATAGAGAGAGAGAGAGAGATGGTTTCTTTTTAATGGGGGGAAAATTCTTTACATCTCAAACTTAGTATGTACTTTATTGAGAGAAAAGGAGAAAGCTTGGCCATGGAAGTCATGATTAGTTAGTATTGGGCTTTGTCCTTAGCCCTAGAACACTTTCCAATCACTAAGGAACACCTAGTCTCTAACAGGCTGCCTGATCGCTCTGGAAAGTCATTAGAGTCCTGCCAGGCAGTCTTGGCTAACTTCAGTCTGAGGCACAATCTTTGTACCACATTCAAGGTCACAAACATGAGAAGCCTAACGGCTCCTGTGGCTGCTCACCTATTAGCCACCTTAAATTTTAGTCTCTTGGGTATTCTGTTCCTGCCTCTCCATGTCTTGCTGTAAGGATTTCCCACTGGGTTCTTCTCCCAATGGCCTAGGACCACCCCTTCTTTGGTTCAGAATGAGCAAATAGCCTAGACAAGAATGTGTCAGCCATTAATTTCAGTGTGCCTATTGCTCTTAGGGTGAGCTAGGCATTAACAAAGAGCTCATAAATCAACAGACAAGTAAAAGTAAAGCATAAAGCAGGAAGGCAGCTCTCAGATTTTATGAAATCACCAACAATACCTCTTTGCTTTCCCTTAATGGATTCAGTTTTGAGAGACTTGTCCGAAATACAGCCCGCAGCTGACACTGGTCGTCATACTGTTTGGACACCTCTCCACATCACACTTCTTTTGCTGGAATAATAAATTTTGTTCACTGTTTTCTTATTTAATAACAAGAGTAAAAATTCACAGGCATTTTAAATGGCACAATGTAGTGAGCAGGGATTTGAGAAGGTAGTGATGAGGATCCCTGGCTGTTTGGAACTCTGAGAAGCCTGATTGTTTTAATTTAGCTTTATATGAAAACAAAGGACAAACTTGTCCTAGAAAAATCCCCTTCCACTGTTGCTCTCACTGATCCCAGGTTTAGTGCTCCTTGAGTTGGGATTTCAAGTTAGAATTTGTCAAAAAATAGACTTGGAGTTTTACCTCCTTACTTCCTGCAGCAGCATCAATTTCTGTGCCTAATTCTCATTGATCACTCAACAAGAAACAAACAAAATTTCCTGTGATCCTAAATACAAGGGTTTTCTATTACACTGAACATGGTAAAATTCTTGCAATCTATAACCCAAGATGGAAAAATGAAAGGCAAGAAACTTGAGCCAAAAAACATGAGTACAATGAGGTTTCTCCTATAGATTTTTTTTTTTTACTCTAAGCACCATTCACAGAAATTTGGTATCCATGGAGACAGATGCAGTACATGCCGAGGTTACATATTATCAGCAGACACAAAAGGCTATCTATCTCATCTGATGCTATGTTTAGGATTATCAGTGAGAACATGTTTTAAAAAAAAAGTACTGAATATTTAATTGAGTACATGCCTTATGTAGGAATTACAGATGTATGAGGAAAAATAAGATCCAAACCATAGAGCAAATGATGTTCAATCTGGGATCCTTTATTTCCATGTAAGAGCCTCAACAACCTTTAGCATTCTAGCTTTTCTAACATAACCTTTGAAAATGTTCCCATTCTGATTTTAAAACTTATCCCTGTTTTGGTTCAAGAAAATATTGTCAAGTAGGACATGGAATTTTACTGAGGCCCTTATCATAAAGGATGATAAACAAGAAAGAGGATTCCCAGAAGATGAGTGAGAACATTACAGCCTTACGGGCTAGTGACCAAAAAATGAGGCAAAGCAGAAAAGGACGGGAAATAACAGAAAGAAGTGCTCAACAGTGTGTTGATTTGATCAGGGGTAAGGAGCACAGGGTGTGCTCAGAGGCAGAGAGAGT
This sequence comes from Meriones unguiculatus, assembly GCF_030254825.1. Lineage (NCBI taxonomy): Eukaryota > Metazoa > Chordata > Mammalia > Rodentia > Muridae > Meriones > Meriones unguiculatus. The sequence continues at coordinate 21,883,100 of NC_083367.1, read as the reverse complement.
CAGGAGCAGTCTGCAAACAAGAAACCATCCCAGGGAGATGATGTGGTTATTAACCGAGAACTGGAGGCTCATGGTTACTTCTGGGAGACTCAGTGAAGACAAAGTCCTTGGATAACGGCAGATAACAGATACTGCACTTCTAAACTCAGGGGCCACAGACAGAGCAGCTGGTGAGTTCACTGATGGCAGCCAATGAACCCAAGGGCCCTAGAACTGGGATTGTAAGTATGGGCACCACCATATTAAAAAAAGTCCTCTTCTTTTTATATGGCTTATAGGGACTGGACGTGGGTCCCTGTGCTTCCAAGGCAAGCACTTTATTATCTGAAGCATCTCCTCCCTCATTCATGTCTCAATTATTCAATAAAGTATGTAGCTTCTTTCCTCTGGATTCATATAATACAGACCCCCAGTACTGCTGAACTGTGGGAGCAACTCTATGTGTTTGTAGGATCTTCTTTCAGTCTTTGAATTACTTATTTGGTTTTCACATCAATTCTCCGCAAACATCATTTATTCATCAGTCCAGTCACTACACAGCTATATACTGATGGTCAACTAAATACAGAGCTCTGTGCCAAACACTGGAAAAACATTGCAAAGAGAACTATGTATATATGAACCACTAGACTTAAAAAGTTTAGTTCCAAATAAGGTAGGTATTTCAAGGTTTCTTGTACAGCTAACAATCAAACTCTGATATGTATTTGATCTTTTGCACTGATAGTTTTCTTAATGTTCAGCAATTTTATAATGGCTCAAAAACTCAGTTCTTTTTAAGTACCTTTTTTGAAAAAGACCATAAATTAAATCTCAATTTTAAATGTATAAAGACAATTGTCATGAGAGAAATCTTTATATAACATTGCAAGTGGTGTAATTAACCACTAGATCACCTTAGTAAGTTTGTGTTTTAAATAATTATATCTATATTGAAGAAATAAATCCCTTAGCAATATAAGAATCTCATCAGTGAAAGAAACAAAATATAAATCTTGGAGAAATGCATTGCTATAATGACAAGAAATACATTAGTAGTCCAACACAATACAAGATTGTCTGTCTGTCTTGTCTATCTGTTTGTTTGTTTTAGAGATGGTCTTACCATGTAGCCCTGGCTGACCTGGAACTCATAAAGGTGTGCCTACTTTTAGAAAGACAGATGGGATGTGCATTGAACGTATGACAGGAGTCTACTGAGCGCATCTGAAAGACTTTAACTAGCAGTGTTTTCAAAGCAAAGACTCATGACCAAACCTTTGGCAGAGTACAGGGAATCATAAGAAAGAAGGGGAGTTAGTCTGATGGGGAAAGGATAGGAGCTCCACAAGGACCAAATATATCTGGGCACAGGGTCTTTTCTGAGACTGACATTCAACCAAGGACCATGTATGGATATAACCTAGAACCTCCACTCAGATGTAGCCTGTGGTAGCTCAGTAACCAATTGGTTTCCCAAAGTGAGGGGAACAGGGACTATTTCTAACAGGAACTCAATGACTGGCTCTTTGACCTCCCCACCCCACAAGGGAGGAGCAGTCCTGTTAGGCCACAGAGGAGGGCTTTGCAGCCAGTCCTGAAGATACCTGATAAAACAGGATCAGATGAATGGGGAGGAGGTCCCCCCCATCAGTGGACTTGGAAAGGGGCAAGGTGGAGATGAGGGAGGGAGGGAGGGACTGGGAGGGAATGAGGGATCGGGACACGGCTGGGATACAGAGTTAATAAAATGTAACTGATAAAAAAAAATAAAAAAAAAATAAATAATAATAAAAAAAAAAAGGTGTGCCTACTGGATTTTGTTATTAGTTTCTGAAAGAAATGCTTTTGTTTGTTTGTTTGTTTTTTTAAACCAAAGTCTTTGCCTTAGGGTCTATGTTCTGTGATGACTTAGAATGCCAGGGCTGTTGTAGAAAACTGCCCAAGATGTATTTTGAACAAGAGAAATCTATTTCTTAACAGTTTTGAAAACAAAGATTTCAGCACAGTTTCCGCTGAGGTCTCTCTCCTAGAAGCACAGGGACCTCTTTTCTCTGTGTATCTTCACATGGTCTTCCTTCTGTGTGCCTATAGTGTGTCCCTGCCCTTCTCTCTGCGTGTCTTTATCCTTCTATGGGTCCCTACAATGTGTCCTTATCCTTGTATGTGTCTGTGTCCTTATCTCTCCTTATAATGACACAAACCATTGGATTAGAGCCCACGCCTGTCCATACTTCACTGTAATTATACATTCCTATCTTCATCTTTTATCCTCCTCTCCAAATGACTTTGCTTTGACTCCAGAGGAAGCGAGACCCAGCCTTACCTAAGTGCCTTTTGTTGTAAGTGCTAGCATCTCAGCCAGGAATCTTCCTACATCTCTGCACCCTTTGCTTCTACTGAAACATTTTCTGCTCATCTCAGGCATCCTCTCCTCTTTGCATTGCCCTCATGTTTCTTTCAGACTTTGCATCAAGTCTTACTCTACTGAAGAGACACAATAGTTAAGATCAGAATCTGGTGTTGGTTTCTCTTCACTATACCTTTATCCTAGGATATCCCCTGTGACATTATTTACTCCTCTGTAGTGTAATTGCAAGTGTTTATTCATCACAAGATGATTTTGCTAATAAGAATATAGCAGTTTCAAACCCCTACTTGAAAGCCTTCAACAACCATATTCTCTGGTGGTTAATGTCCAAATTCCATTTTTATCTTTCTATCTTTTCACTAAACTGCCATTGGGAGGCACAACACATTTTCCTTTCCCACATCTTGTATTTCTATCATTCTCAACCATCTAGTCAGTCTCTGCGTACATGTGTCTTCCTGCTTCAGGACAAGGGAACTTTCTCACATTCTGCAAAGCCTTCCCTAATTTCCCTCAATAGACATACTCTTTCTTTTCCCTGAATTTCTGTTGTTCTTCTTCTTCCTTCAGGACACTTGCTGCCTCTTCTTATTGCCATTATCAAGACATGTCTATTAAACCTGAAGCCAAGAAAAGGACTTTCAAAGACAGAGGCCACATTCTATCACTCTCCGTACTCCCAGCAACGCCCTGGGCATATTCTGCTGACCCTTGTACAAACACACATTCAAAAAGGCTTTCATGAATGAACTTAACATCTGTAAAGTCTCTGAGAAACTCATCATCCCAGAGTACAGCAAGAGAAGACTTGTGTTTTTAAATATCTCAATAGAGAAAAATACACAGCTGAATTAGAACGGAAGGAAAATGCAAGAGTGGTCATTTCTCTGAGTCATAGGTTATGGGCTATTTAAAAGGGGGATTAAGAGAGGAAATGAAAGGCTTATAATAAGGTCTCTCCTTTTAGATTATTTTTATAAGTGATAAATTTCAAATATTGTACCCCCAAAAACCATTCCAAAGAGTGTGTTTGATAGCTGTGCTCATAGAGCATTTATTTCTTAGTTTAACTTCTGTAACCTTAACATTTACATGATGATGTTTGTTGGAGTCAGACAGATAGATACCAATATTTATTGGTGTTGATGCAGGTACACTTTTATATGTGCCCTTACATTTTTTTTTCTCCAGTTATAAGTGATGATACAATCATGTCAGGGAGGAGAGAATGAACAGCTACCTCTAGGAACCATAAATAGGTATGTTGAAATCATTAAGGCTTTTTCAATTAAGATGTAGTAGAAAGACAACGTAGATAGCCAACACTGATGACCTAAGACAGAAACAGAATTGACGGAGCGCCAAAACTGCGGGGTCTTCCCTGGCATGGGAAGATACCATATTCTAGCTGCCTTATACAGCAACACAAGCCTATTATCTCAGAGCTCGGAAGACTGAATGCCAGTGGAAGGTGCCGGTGGAGTTGGTATCAGGAGGAGATGCTTCCAAACTGGAAGGCAGCAGCCTCCATTCTACCCTCATGACAAAGAGGGAGCAAGACAGAGGCACTAACTCTTCCATCTTCTTATAAGGCATCTGCCAGCCCTGTCAGATGTGGGCTCCATTGTATGGCTCAGTTAGTTTTAATAGCCTTCATATAAGCTTTAATTCCAAGTACAAGCAAAATAGGGCAAAGACTCCAGCATACCCGTTTAGAAGACAAGGGACACCACGTGGAACTTGACAGCTGAGGAGGCATTATCCTGGTTGGTCAAGTGCCCCCATGGCTTCTTGATTTCCTTGACCAGATCTGCCTCAAGTTCCCAGTCTCTACACCTTGGACATGTAGCTCTTGAACCTGTTCTGATTTATGCATTAATCTCATGTTCTCTCCCTTGAATTCTGCAGCGTTTCTTTTATCCTTGCTTCTCCAAAATTATAAACTCCCTGCGAGACCCTTTTATTTTGCTGTCTTACAGTTGTGAAAAGATGTAATACACATTCTATTCATACTTCTTGAACTCTGTCTTCATTTTTCATCTTCCCTGCTATACCAGATCCACTTTTATCAAGTACAGAAATGAACCCAATTTCCAGGATTAATTCTCTGTTTTCATCCGGCTTGCACTTTACCAAGTTGATCAAGTTGATTATTGAAATATTTCATTAGCCCTCCAAGACCCCACCCTCTGCTGGCTTTTCTTGGATCTCCTGGTGGCCTCTCGTCCTCTTTTGCTGCTTCTTCCTAATGACTTAGCAGGTGACTGCCCCCGTCTTTGCTTCTGAACTCATTCCATTGGCAAGCTCATGTACTGTCATGCCCTTATGTGTGAATAATGACTTACAAATTCATGTGGACAGCCCAGAATACACCCTGAACTACAGGCTTTCCTAGTCAACTGCCTATCTGTTATCTCCAGGTAGATTCTCACAGGGAAAGGTAACATATTATCCTTAACCTCCAAATACGTTCCTCCCACTGTCTATTAATCAGTATTAGCTCTATTCCTCTTGATTGAACATTTTTAGATAAACCATCGTCTCCTCTTGCTAAACTTCTTCCTTACACGCATAAGCCAATCCATTTTCCAAATTTATTATCTCTGATGTCACAGTGTAACCCAAAGGCAACCATTTCTAATCCTGTCCCACCAGAAGCATCCTGGTTAATACCACCATGATCATTGAGTTGCCTATCATAGTTTCATTGTTAGACTCCTTTCTTTGACATTAGCCTTCATACAGCTGCTGGAAAGGTCATGTTAAAACCAAAGCATCTCCAGCCTTGATCATTCAGGTCTTTACAGCCATTGAAGCAGGACATTCTCCCCAAGCATGGTTGGATACCATAAAAAGCTAAAATATTACGCTCAGGATGCGAGGCTAAGCACTGCACTCAGGGTCAGCCGCTTTGGACCCAGAGAAGAGCATGTCTGGTTGCATGCGGGTTGATGCCCCAGGTCCCGCCTCTGAGAAAAAGGTATTGGACGGGTCTGATGCTCTTTGGGTTGATGACACCTAAACGAACATCGGTACAAAGTCCCAATTTATTTCTAATATCAGAGATCAGACCTCTACTCTTGCCTGATGCGTCTAAAACAAAAAGGGGAACTGTAGAGAGCTGCGGAATTCTGTGCCTTAAAGATGGAGCTGGTTTCCGCCTTCCACCTTCCCGATGGTGAGTGCTCTCTGTCACGAACAGCTCCACATTTGGCTAAGGCCGAGGATCTGGCTTGCTTCCATGTATGTGGACCTATCTGCATTGCCCACGTGGCACGCCTGGGTTGGCTACCCAGAGGCTATTTAAGCTGTGGGCTGGCTTTCCCCAGGGTCCGAGGATTGTTCAAGGTTTCTGAATAAACTGCATTGAAAAAAAAAAAAAAGCATCTCATTCCTCTACTTAAAGACCCATTTCAATTAGAGTAAATGTCGAAGTCCTTACAGTGGCTTAGAAAGCCCTTCACGCCTTGCTGAGACCCATTGCCATCATCTGTATTTTATCAACCAATTCACCCCTCAAAGCCTATGCATTTAGTATCATTTTTGTCTGAATGCCATTTGACTTCTCTTCCTTTATCTACCTCAAGTCTGAATTCTAATATTCCCTCACATCAAGACCTGTTGGTATTCTTGATTGACCACAAACCCTTATTTGATTTACTACCTCCTTATTTTCTCAACAGTGTATTCTTGTCCCATAACCTATGTAACTTCATATTCATTAAGAGGACTTATTCTCTTCAGAAGAACGCAAGTTTCACGAGGACAAGGACTCCTCATGAGGTCTTCCCTGCATTAGTAAACGGTGACTCTTTGTTCAAGCCAATCACTTTGGAGTTGTTCTTGGCTCCCCTTTTGTACATTCCCTCTTCAAGCTGCACCATTTCTGTGTACACACGCACAGCGCATTCCAGAATCTGAACCTTTCACCTCTGCAGGGCTCTTTCCTATGTTCAGGCTATGACCATCTCTTGCCAACTCCGGTGGGACATGTTATTGGCTCTACGCTTTTGCTCACAATCTGGGGAAGTTCGTCTTCCACCTAAACACCCCGGTAGGACTCCCCTTCCTGGAACACAGGTTCTGTTCTCCCCAGTCTGGCCCTAGGACCACCTCCACGAAGCCGTTCCCTCACAGCCTCCTTATTCACGTTCACAAACCATCTGACTCCCTTTCCCGGTCTTTAACTATGCCAGGCATGGTGGTGGAGTGCAGGCACTGGTGTGAGTGACTTACTGTCCACAGTCAGACCTCTGCTCGAAGCTGCTTCCTCAGGGTGGTTTCCAGATCACCACGCCTGAAATAGCAGGCATGAACTGCATGAGTCGTACATGGACTACACACGTCTCTATCCTCTATCTTACTTTATTTTAAAGTCTTTCTTACAACCTGAAATCACATGTTTATTTTTATTTTTAGGTTGTTTTTTTTTTTTAATTCAGAATCTCACTTAGTAGCTCAGGGTGACCTTGATCCTACCTCAGCCACCCACGTCCTAGGATTACAAGTGTATACAATCATACAGGACTTTTATTTATTTATTTTTACCACCTATCTATTCACCCTCAAAATGTAAACTCTGTGGGAGAAAATGGTGTATTCACTATTGTGTCTTTATCACTAGGATTAGACCCCTTAATTCCAGGGTTTTTAAACCTTAGTACCTAAGATCATAAAAGTAAATGCCTTCTTTCTCAATAATAATAAAAATAATAATAATAATGTTTGTTTCTGAAAAAAAGTCTTGGGACTTTCCAAATGTTGTGTCCACCCCTAAGACATTGTCTTCATCCAGATCAGAAGAGGCCTTTGATTCTCTAGTGCGAGTCACATGCTCCCTTCACAGGCCTGTCATTGGTGTGGGATTAGCAGGAAAGGACATGGAACCGGAAGGAGAGACAAGGAAGAGAAAAACAGGTTTTCCTCATAGACACCAGGGTAGGAATGGAGTGGGGAGGCCCCGGGGGAAGCAGAAACAACAGATGGGAACCGCAGAGATTTCAAGAGTGGGAAGAAAAATACAGGGATTAGCTGGGGCCCTGGCGGAGGAACAGTCCCTAAATAACCGTGCCTCCGTAGACTCTGGGAGAGGGCGTGCGGTTACCCCAGGCGTGCCTGCGTGGACTCCTGGTGTCCTGCCTCTTAAGTGACTTTTGTGGGGAATGAGTTGTGATCTCTCTGTTTCAATAATCCCAAGACTTAGCCTACAAGGCTGTGGGAAGGAGGGAGAGGCGGGGCCCGCCAGCAGCTAGGACCACTTGGACTCCTTTCTTCGTTGTACCTACTAAGGTTTTGCCAGCTCGTTTTCACGGTACTGCATCTGTGCCTCTAGGGACTTATTAACAAATCTTTCTTCTTTTCTTTTTTTTTTTTTTAGGTAAGGATAGAAATGAGTTAGCTCAGAAACAAGCTGTCAAGTGGGCATGTGCATATCAGCTCACCGTGGCAAAATAGAAAGCTTGCTTATCGCTCGGCTTAGCCTGTTTTGTTTTGTTGATTATTTTTAAACACCTAACCCCAAGGTATTTAAACTGTTAGAAATTTGTTTCTGAATGCAAAAAAAAAAAAAAAAGGTTTCTCGGGGGTTCTCCTGAGAGTGGAGCACCCCACCCAGCTAATCACAAGCACACACACACACACACACACATTCTTCCCATAGTACAGTACTTTAAAATTAATAGCACATGCAGAGGAAAAACTAAACCCTTTGACGTCACTCCTGAAATGAGGAAACATAAACAGAAAACGCTCCACTCCAGCAAGCTGCCGGCGCAGAAGCCGATTGGTCTCTGGTTTTCCTTGCCTGTGGCAACTGACAGCACCTCAGCCAGCCTCCCAGGCCAGCTGCCTGCGACCCAGCCAGGCTCGCTCTGGGCACTGCAGCAGCTCGGCTCCGTCCCAGCGCCTGTCCGGGGAGAAAAGTGCTGTCCTCGCCCGCCCGGGGAGAGCCTCCCTGTCCCTTCCTCCTCTCCCGAGCCCTCTGACTGCTTTGACGTTCCTTCTTTCCTTTCCTTTCTTTTCCTTTCTTTCTTTCTTTTTTTTTTTTTTTTTGTTCTTTCTTTTTAAGTATTTTCTTTTTTTTTTCTTTTAAAAATTTACATAATTATATTGCTAATCCTGGATGAAGTTGCTGGATTCTGCAGCACAAGTCTTCATGAACAAGCCGCACCGCTCAGAGATTTCACGGCATTCAGAGGTCACAGAACTGCCACTATGGTTAAATGTCTTGTTTAATGGTTGAGGTATGTACGACAAATCGAAGCGGCAAGTTCATTTTCCTTGAGAGTTCGGAGTCACAGGGAGACGCTAGGGCTTTTGTTTTTATTGAAACTGGACCTGTACCTATCTACATACGTGTATAATTTTTTTTTTTTTTTTTTTTTTTTGGTCTGTGATTGTTCCTACAGCAACCAGCTTTTGAATTTCCTTCCTTTTTCTAAGTGAACTGACTAAGCATTGTCACTTGCCCTGAATTAACCCTTTGAGGGCAGCAGGGTTTAGCAAGAGATTTGGCATTCTCTGCACTTTGAGCCCCCACGTAGGAGCTCCCGCCCCCCCCCCCTCGGCGTTTTTTAATGAGTGAAATATTTCTTCTCTGTTGTAAATTTTAGAATTGGGTCATTTTTCAGTTTTGGTAGGACAGGGCAGGAAAATTCTGGTGAAGGGTTTTGAACCATTGGAGGAGAAAATCGGGTTTGTTGGTTGGTTTATTTGTTTTTCTCTTGAGTTTGTGGGTTTGGTCTGTAGCAGACCTCAAAATTAAGAACGTGGTAATAGAGAAGGGAAGAGCCAAGAGTGACAGCGAGCAGACAACTGGGTAGAAGGCTTTGGGGGTGGGTGTGAACTGTTGAGGAAAAAATATCACTTTATTATCTCACTGCATTTTATTAAAACAAAACAAAACAAAAAACTATCTTCAGTCTCAAAGTTAACTAAGGAGATACAGGTACTGAGTTATGTGGCCAATGATTTAGATCTTAACTATTTACAAGGGAAAATAAAACTTTATTATCACTGCAGGATTCGGTAATTATCTTTTCCTGAATGGGTTGAAATCAGAGTCAGATATTTAATTAGGGACTTAAGTGATGGAGCCTGGGGACTAATTAATCATGTAAAAATTCAGCTCTTCGTGTGCTCTGGCCAGAGAAAGCAACCATTGCCAGAGAGGAAACGAGCCAGGCACATACATTCATGCTCAGTAAACTCCCTAGCTGCTGCGGAAGGCACAGCTGAACACTGCTGATGTTTTCAGCCGCACGTCATTGTGTGTCTAAGGGGACCTTGCTGGGAAACTTCCCTGTCTGGCAGTCAACTTTCATAAAAGCAATTCAAATAATACACCGTTAACATAGACCTCCTTATCTGAGAGTTATGCAATAACAGACAAGACCAGATTATTTGAAACCGTTCCTCTGCTCCAAAATTTCCAACTCCGCTCTCCTTAAAGTTTCTATTCTCAACACTGAGAACTAGAAATCTGTGAAACTGGGTCACATCAGCAGCTCTGAGAAGACAGGCTCGAATGCACAGTGCATTTCCAAGGGTTAACAGAATTAACTGCATAGAGTACCTAGTTAAGAACAGCAAAAATATTAGCTCTGAATTGCAGAGGATGTGCTGTGAATGGACAATCGCTTTTCTGCAGCGACTGCTGGGAAAACAAGGGCTCTGTGTGTTGTGAATGCTTAACTGCAACTCCATTTCCTCTGCTTCATCTTCTCTTACTGGCTGGTGAAACAAAGAGGGTGTCAGTGGCTCCTTCTTGATTGACGTTTGCTCTAGGAAGATGAAGCCCTTTTTTACTGCAAGTAGAAGCTTGAAGTTAATGAGTCTCAAATCCAAATCCTCTTGGTAACGCTTTCTACCTCACTCTGTCCTGTCTGATTTCAGAGGGCCCCCCCTCAGCTGAGCATGTGCCAAAGGCAGCAAAGAGAGTATTTCAGCAAAGTGCTTTGGAGAAACTAATTTTTGAATGAAGTTACTTAAGACAAGCGTAGAAAAATCCAAGATGTGTCAGAGACAGGCATCAGTTTAAAGAAAACAATGACACCAGGGCACCTTTTTACGCTTTCCACAGTGGTTAGCACAAAGCCACCCATTGTTTGGGCTGAATCAAAAACCCTAGCTAAAATGTTTGCTGAGAATTTACCAAGCATGCCTTTATAAATTATCTAGCTCATTTTAAACCTGGAATTTTTAACTGTTTTGAGGAATGTTTTGGGGTGTTAAGTCCAGCTGAAAATATAATCCAGAAAGTGTCAGTGATGAAGACAAGGACATTCCAAAAGTCAGTTTGTGCTGTTCAGCCAAAAGGATGCTCTGCACACAAAAGTAAAACGACCAAGCTTCCTCCAAGCGAGACTGTACCACCTGGAAGTGCCTCTGTCCAGTGATTATTCTTCCAAGGTCTAAGTTGTTGTTTCCAGGCTTAAATCACAAGGGAAACTTTGTTTGTTGACTCACACACCATTGTGTTGGAAGGACTTTATTAAGCAAGAAGTTAATCCAGCTCTTATCTACCAGGACTCCATGATATTAAAGACAACTGTCAAATTTAAGCATCAGAGATGATGCAGGAACACCTAGGTAATGGCTGATTTATCCGGTCCGTCTCTCACTGTGGAGGTGGTGTAACTTAGGAAAGGTCCCTCCATGTACAGGGACTGTCCAAAGAGCACATCATCCTGAGGAGCAAGTTTACATATCTCAGTGAGGTCTTGATCAAATAAGAATCTTTCTGGGTAGGTCTTTCTCCCCGAGAAAGCAAAAACTTGTCATTTGGAGGCTTCATTGGTACATGATGCCATTTCTATAACCAGTTCCTGGTGGTGGCATCCTCACTTCCCAACACTTGCGTTCAGGGAACACATCTTTCTCTGATAAGAGTGGCCTAGACGCAGGGCACCAGACTCTCCAGGCATCCTTGATTTCATTCATGGTTCTCTAAGCTTCTTTGCTTTCATTCATGGTTCTCTAAGCATCCCTGCTTTCATTCATGACATGGTGCTTACTTGGCTTCTCAGTAGACTTTAATTGATACTGAGATTTGAGGAAAAGAAAGAAAAGGAACAGTAGAGACCCAAACCGACTAAATATCTGTACATAAGGTATATTTAGAAACTTAACTAGCAAGAAGGCAATTGTAAATGTTCTAATGTTAATGCCCCATCCCAAGGGTTATTTAATCATTTAAGCAGGTTAACTTGTTCTTAAGAGACTGATGCATGGAGTGAACACAACAAAAAGCAGTGGATAGGGACCAGAGACCAGCATGGGCACCCTCCTGTAGGCAGCAACTAGCTGGTTGACACTAAGCCATTCAGTTATTCTTGACCTTGGGTTCTTCATCTGTATTACCAGCTGGTTGGATTGGGTTATTTCTAACATCCCTTTAGGCCAAACTTCTGTAGCATTTTAACTTTCAATCAGGTTTGTTTTTTTTAAAAAATCTATTTATATGTAAACACAAAAGTGTCAATTTTTTTTTCAAAAAATCGTAAAAAAGTAATCACCGCTGCTAGTAGTGCTTCCAGCATGTCAAAGACTGTTTCTTAACCCGAAGTTAATACGAAGACAGACTGAGGCACCGAAAGTGGTCAGGTGAAGACACTGCCTCTCTTGTGCAGTGGTAATCTTAAAGCACAGCACGCTGAAGAGAACCCTAGTTTTGTCATAAATTGACTTAGTTTAGGCAGCAGCCTGAGATGAAGTACGAATCCCGTGCACTGGGGTTTTCTTCACTACTCCTTGAGTTACACAAGAATCCCCTGGGCCTCCAGCGGCCATCTTGCAGGAATGAGAACTCGTAGCCATGATGGACTTGAAGTCATGTGACCCCCGTGCTGTGGGAAGCACGCTCATTGGCTCCAGAACTTCCAGGGGTCACTGGCATGAGTCTGTGGGGGCCTTGGTTTCCTTGTCTCTAAGGCTGCTTGATGCCTTTTCTTTTGCATTCTGTGACTTACCCTGACAAGGTTCACATGGCACCATTAGCATGGAGTTGGTTCTTCCACGTCTCCGTCCTTTGTTTTTAACCGATTCTTTCTACACTTTACCATAAATTACTCACTTAAATTCAGATAATTCTGCCTCCGAGATAATCATGTTACCAACAAGAAGCGAAGCCGTCACAGAGCCCTAGGTTTGGAGATTTTCTCCCAGAAAGACTGTCAGTCTGTGGGAGTGTTCCCTCTCGTTGCCGTATTTATCTCCTGTACAGTGGCACCCTCTCCCTGCCGGATCATTTCCTGAGGCAGCAGAAGGACATGGTCTGTGTTTACTGCACACAACACATCAGTGTTGTAAATATCTCTTTCATACACGTCAGTCACTCTAAAGCTTCTATATCACTGTCCTTGGCGCTGCTGATGCTCCAGTTCTGATTTCTTCAGAAACTGACTGAGAACACTTGGATAAAGTTGGGGAGCCCCTCCAAACAAAACCTTCTGGAGAGTTGGTTGTTGGCTGCATATGTGCTGTGAGGCCGTGACCTGTGGCTCAAGCAAGCTGCCTCATCCTACTGGTGGGCTTTGATGTAGTTCAATTATCTTTATACAGACACTGCTCCATCCTGTGAAGCTAGGACCAGCTGGCATCTCTCCCAAGTGAGGGCTTATCTTTAACAGCTAAGAAATGATGAGGAGCAGGTTTCTCATTTCAGATAAACCTAAAAACAGCGTAACAGCATACAGAAATCTATTAAGCACAGGTAATTCTTAATAATATTCTGTAAATACCTCAGTAATAAAAAAATCTAAATACTATCAACAACACTGTCCACATTGAGATTTGTGTACAATACAGAGTATGAAAATGATAGCTGAAGCCAATACCCCAGTAGTTTTGTCTGGCATGTGGTTTCTTCCTCCCTCCTTTCTTCCTTCTGTCCCTCTTTGTTTCTCTTTTCCTCTCCTCTCCTCTCTCCTCTCCTCTCTCCTCCCCTCCTCTCCCCTCCCCTCCCCTCTCTTTCCCTTCCCTCCCCTCATCTCCTCTCCCCTCTGCTCCTCTCTTCTCTCTCTTTCATCTTTAAGGGGACAGTGAACAAAATGAAAAGTAACAATGAGGTTTTGATGGGTTTTTCCCTGTATGAAGTTCAGAGAAAGGTTTGCTTTCATTTTCTTTAGTAGTTGGTGTACCCATTTAAGGAGCATCTTAGAATTGGGGCTCTGAATCTTCTATGGCACGTGTGGGATAGCAGGCCACAGGTGGTCAGGGATGAGGATCCTGCTTCCATGGACCCAGGTGTAGATATAGGAAGTGGTGGTCATAAGCTTGAGTTGGTCAAGTCTTGCTATTTAGAGATAATAATAATCAATAGTTCTTAAGCTCTTCAACTCTGGCAATCCCAGTCAAAAAAATACAACTATTTTTGCATTGCCATATAAAGATAGAAAACTAACTAAAACCAACAATAAATGAATTATTATTATGTTATATCCAGGTAATAAAATACCAGTTATTTCAAAGAATGAAGAAGATCTGCACACAAAAGATCTGGAGTGATTTTTCAAATATATAAAACAGAAAAAGTCTACATTCACATTTGTATAAGTATGCAGGACATTAGTACATCTTCAAAGAAAACCTCTGGAAATATAAATAAAAAGTGTAACGAATGAATGCTTCTAAGAGGAGAACTTGCAATGCAGAGAAGGAGAAAGACCTAGTTTTTGTAAATCCTATAGAGTTATTTAACTTTCCCTTATAAGCTTACTGCATTTACAGAAGGAACCATTTTTCTGATGTGTTTGTGACACTGTGTGGTATTTGAAATTGAAAACAAAGTTAGAGAACAAAGGAAAAGGGATTTCTATTTGGCTTTGAATTTATTTCGTGTATTTTTAAAATGCCAGAGAGAGAGAGAGAATGCTCTAGAAGCAAGAGTCATGGACAGGAAAACTCAACAATGTAACACGAGGAACTTCGGCTACCATCGGTTCTCTAGACTACATTTCCTTATAGAATGAGGAGCTTTGTCAAGACCAAAGTTCCTTTCAGCTCAGCATGATGTTCGTGAAAAGCTTTTGGCTAAACCAATATAAGTCGTATATTTTACTGGTCTGAACAATCAGCTAAATTACCTATTAGTTCAGTTTCACATGAATTTATACTGCAAAGTTTATAATTTTCTCAAATTGTCTTAAAGGAAGCTATATATCTTAGGTAAAAATTTAAAATAAATTCATACTACAACATGAGTTGTTTAAAAACCATTATTTATATTAATGTGTTCATGTTGTAGGTATGCAAACCAATGCTGGTTATGCTTAAATATGATTTATGCATTTCTTGGCTTTCCATGAGAAAAAAAAAAAACCTTCATTTCCCTTTCTCATTATGCCAGACGCCAGCTGTGTCCAGTGAGAAGAAAGACCTCAGTCATTCGCAAGTGTAGACAACAGTCTCTGAGAGGGGATGCCCCAGCAACATGGAGGTCTAAAGAATGCCTCAATTTAGGAAAGGTCACTAATTCTAGAAAGAGTTGTTTCCGGTGTGGTGGAAATGTCTCTCTCTACATCCTTCACACTGGTTTCCTCACTTTTTCAAAGAAATGAAAACATATAGTTTCAGTATGGCTTTTAGTTCAGTTTGGAAACTTTATTCGTCATGGAACATATCTAGCAGTGTTATTTCCTATTTCCTGAGGTCTTTTATTTGGAGAGAGGAATAATCTCTAAGTTCAGATAGAACAAAGAGGAGTGGGCGTCTGCAACGGCACTCCGGTGATGCGAACGTTTAACCTGTTCTTCTAGACTTCTTTTTCTTCACTTTTTAAATTTTATTTATATTTTTATAAATTACAGTTTATTCATTTTGTATCCCTGCTGTAGCTCCCTCCCATATCCCCTCCCAGTCCCACCCTCTCTCCCTCATCTTCTCCCATGCCCTTCCCCAAGTCCACTGATAGGAGAGGTCCTCCTCCACTTCCATCTGACCCTAGCCTATCAGGTCTCATCAGAACTGGTTGCATTGTTTTCCTCTGTGGCCTGGCAAGGCTGCACCCCCCACGGGGAGGTGATCAAAGAGCCAGCCACTGAGTTCATGTCAGAGACAGTTACTGTTCCCATTATTAGGGAACCCACTTGGAAACTGAGCTGCCATGGGCTACATTTGTGCAAGGGTTCTAGGTTATCTCAATGCATGGTCCTTGGTTGGAGTATCAGTCTCAGAAAGACCCCTCTGCCCAGAATTTCTTGTCCTGTTGCTCTCTTTTTGGAGCTTCTGTCCCCTCCAGGTCTTCCTATCCCCCCCCTTCTTTCATAAGATTCCCTGCACTCTGCACAAAGTTTGGCTATGAGTCTCAGAATCTCCTTCGATATCTTGCTGGGTAAAGTCTTTCAGAGGCCCTCTGTGGTAGGCTCCTGTCCTGTTCCCTGTTTTCTCCCTCTTCTGATGTCTATCCCATTTGCTTTCTGAGTAAGGACTGAGCAACTTCCCTAGGGTCCTCCTTGTTTAGCTTCTTTAGTTATATAGATTTTAGTATGTTTATCCTATATTATATGTCTAATGACCAGTTATGAGTGAGTATATATCATGTGTGTCTTTCTGATTCTAGGATACCTCACTCAGGATGATCTTTTCTAGTTCCCACCATTTACCTGCAAATTTCATGATTTCTTTGTTTTTAATTCCTGAGTAGTATTCCACTGTGTAAATGTACCACAATTTCTGTATTCATTCCTCAGTTGAGAGACATCTGGTTGTTTCTAGCTTCTGGCTATTACACATAAAACTTCCCCAAACATGGTTGAGCAAATGTCCTTGTTGTATACTTGAGCATGTTTTGGATATATGCCTAGAAGTGGTATAGCTGGATCTTGAAGTAGCATTATTCCTAATTGTCTGAGAAAGGGCCAGATTGATATCCAAAGTGGTTGTACAAGTTTTTTCCCACTAGCAATGAAGGAGGGTTCCTCTTTCTCCATACTCTCTCCAGCATGTGTTGTCACTTGAGTTTTTGATCATAGCCATTCTCATGGGTGTAAGGTGAAATCTCAGAGTCGTCTTGATTTGTGTTTCCCTGATGACTAGTGATGCTGAGCATTTTTTAAAGTGTTTTTCTGCCATTCAATATTCACCTATCGAGAATTCTCTGTTTAGCTCTGCACCTCGTTTTTTTAATTGGGTTACTTGATTTTTTGCTATTTAACTTCTTGAGTTCTTTATATATTCTAGATATTAGCCCTTTATACAGAGTTGGTGAAGATCCTTTCCCAGTCTGTAGGCAGCCGTTTTGTTCTGATGACAGTGTCCTTTGCTTTACAGAAGCTTCTCAGTTTCATGAGGTCCCATTTATTGATTGTTGATCTTAGAGCCTGTGCTGTTGGTGTTCTGTTCAGGAAGTTGTCTCCTGTGCCAATGAGTTCAAGGCTCTTCCCCACTTTTTCTTTTAAGAGGTTTAGAGTATCTGGTTTTATGTCTTCTATACTTCTAATGATTAAAAACCATAGTGTTAGAAAGATCCTTCAAGAGCTTATAATTACAACTGATCTTTGCCTGTGGCTCTGCCTCTCTCTCTGTCTCTGTCTCTCTGTCTCTTAACCAATTCTAATGCCTCAGTGCACAGGCCTTCTCAAACTTGAAACATACAGTCACAGGTGTGGGTCAAGCGTCAGCACTGATCTAGCACCTATGAGGTCATGGGTCTGTTCTCCAGCATCACCAGGGGAAACTTCTAATGTCTACATTCATGTCAAAATTAATGGGCTGCTTGGAGGTGATAGTGAATTCACATGTATTGTCCCCTCTCACGTAAAGCTTTAAAAACTAAATGCATCATATAGTTATTTAATTGAATGGCAAAATGTAATTTGAAACAAAATAAGTGTATGTGTTTTCTGTGGTGGGAGTTAAAAAAAAAAAACAGGAAGGGAAAAAGAAGATCTACTCTTTTTTAAAGGAGTCCTGAATTTGTAACAGAAAACCTCCAGTCTGGGTTCTTGATGCAAGAATGATACTCTTGGCAAGGTATTGGGCATTTTTGGTTTTCGTGTCTCTAAAATGTAACTTGCAGCAAGGTACTTTTAGGCCCTAAATTTCAGGCTGTCATGTATAATGAGTCACTTCCCTCTTAACAAAAATGACACAAATCACTTTTTTCTCACATCGTTCTTGTGAAGCAAGGATTAGCTGAGCCTATCTCAGAAGCTAGGAAACTGAGGCTAACTGGAAATCCAGCTCATGGAGCCACTTCCTTTCTTTGCTGACAAGTCTCAATTGCTCTTACGTATTTCCAGTTCATCTCTACTCACTCTAAGCATGACTTGGAAAACATTTTTTGAATATTTACACAAAGCATTAGAGCATTTGTTTCAGAAAATGTTAAAGCACTCTTCTAACTATATTTGCACACATGAGGTTCCAGGACAAGGAGCTACAACGCTCTCTGACTTGTCATGTCTTAGACGTTGACGCTTCAGACTTCAGGAGCATAGTCTGCCGTGGCAGCGCACAGGCTCAGCTGGCATTCCGTGGGGGTCACTCTTGTTCTGTGACCGTGGACAAATCCCCCGACCTGCTCATGGCTTCTGAGATGAAGGTGCTTATTTATGTCTCCTAAAAGCATGGAAGAGATGGGAGGTATTCCACTTGTTGAGTGTTAGAGAATGAAAGACAGTTTAAGTGTGCAAGCCTATCAGCCGGCCCTGTTTACCTGTAAGAGTTTTCGGATCATTATGTCAATCAGAATTATTATTATGTCAATAGTACTGTGAGGGCTTGGAACCTTTAAGACGACTGTGTTTTTGTTACAGTTTGAAACTTTCTCCTCAGAATTCATGTATTTGAACCTTCACTCCCAGTGTAGCTTTGCAGAAAGCAGCAAGCTCACAGGCAGAATTCTCCTGAAATAGTGTTGTCACTGTTGGACTGGCTCAGTTACCCTGACAGTGGGCTGCTGTACCAGTGCCCAGGTCTCACCTCCATCCTCTCTTGGTGGCTTGTTTTCACCCTTTCACCATCTGTCATGTTATAAAGTAGCATGTCAGCTGCTGGTGCTGCGCCTTTGAGCCTCTCCAGAATCCAGAATGTTGCCTTAGTTAGGTTTTCGTTGCCCTGAAGGGACAAAATGCCTGAGGCATGGCAGCATGCAGGCAGACATGGTATTGGGGAAGCCGTGAGTTCCACATCTTGACTCTCAGGCAGCCAGGAGGAGGCCAATTCCACACTGGGCTTGAGTATATGAAACCTCAAAGCCCCCCCCCCCCCGCCGTAACACATTTTCTCCAACAAGGCCACGCCTCCTAATAGTGTCACTCCTTACAACCAAGCATTCAAGCACATGAATCTATGGCACCCAAACCTATTCAAACCACCACAAATATAAATTACCCATTCTCGAGTATTATGTGGCAGCAACAAAACCGATCTGTTTTCTAGCCTTTTCTCTTCTGTATTAAACTATAGCACATATAGGCTGAATCATAACTGGATTGATGGCTTATTGTAAGAACATCTCTGTACCTCTGTGTATTATTCAAATTGCCAGAATTTTGGTTCGTGCCAGCATCTGGGATGCTGACATGGGAGGATCGCCACAAGTTTGAGGAAAGCATGACATGTACAATATTGTTCAAGGTCAGTTTGGGCTACACAACAGACCGCTCCTTAAAACAGATACACAAAGATATCCTATTACCCAAGTCAAGACAATGACCTTTTATAGCACCAGCATGCCAGAATCCTATCATGCCATCTCCACTCTTTCATTTGACACCTTCTCTTGAGACTTGTAAATTGTTTCATATAAGTGTATCTTCTGTATTTGCAGTAATGCATGAGTTTTAGCCATCTGTATACATTTGTCCACTGTACTGAGGAAAACATAGGACTGTGTCCAGTTTCTTCTTAGATTGTGGTCAATGTTGGCCCAAGTCTTTCAGAGAAGTCCCTTTATTTCTGCTGAGGATATGTCTACAAGTGAAGCTGGTTGGCCTGAGAAAATCATGTTGAAAATTAGTGGAAAATTCAGAATTTATCAAAGTTGTTATGAAACTTTACACCCTCACCCTGAGTCCATTCTTCCCTCATCTTCCACATCTGCATTTCTGTTATGCATAGAATAAAGGCTGTCCTGACTTAGTGTGTGCTACACTGATTCTCTTTTTACATGTATCACAAGCATATAAGTATCTCTGTTGTCAGGTACAGTCATTCTATATTTTAATTGTAAAAAACCAAAAGTATATATATTTTTTTATATCCTTGACTAGGTGGTATGAACATTTCTTCTATGGTCAAAATTTTCTCTTTTATTCTTCAATATTATCTTGGGTTCTCCACATTTCTACATGAATTTTAGAATTAAGATTCTTCACCCCAAAACCAAGTTTTGGTCTTTGCTCTATTTGCACTGGTTTTTCTGCAGAATGATAGATGAGAATCTCAGTCTTTTCTTCTGCAGGTAGATGTCCAGTTTCACCAGCACTGTTTGTTGAATAGGCTGTCTTTTCCAGTGTGTTCTTGATACTCCTATTAAGTATTAGGTGGCTGTAGCTGGATAGACTTACCTCTGGGTCCTCCATGCTTTGTCATTGCTCTACATGTCTGTCTTTATTCCAGTAACTGGTTATTTTTACTACTATCACTCTGGAGTATAATTTGAGGTCAGTTTTATGATTTAATCTGTACTGCATTTTTTTTCTACTTGGGATTGCTTTGGCTGTATGTGATATTTTGCATTTCCATATAAATATTTGTATTTTCCTTTTCAGTTCTTTAAGGAATATCACTGGGTGTTGTATGCAGTTAATAATATTTACTATTGGTTTATCTTCTCCTCCCACTTCTGGTAATGCTGCTGTTAATCCTCAGCAGCTGTATAACCAAATCACCACTCAGAGACTGGGTTTTTAGTTAACCTAGAACACAATGTTGGGCAATATTTACTCCCTCCTAAGCCTCCAAGCCCTTAGTTTCCTAATATTTAGATTTCCCACATTATATTTGCTTTTGCTTTTTGTGAAATCTTAGGTTTTGGTTCATGCTCCATGTCCTCCAAGATCTCTCCTCCAGCTCTGCTCTTCCCCCTCTTTTCTCACCCCTTCTCCTCCTACTCCTTTCCTGCTCTCTAGCTCCTCCCCTCTTTCCTGTCCTCTGGCTCCTCCCAGTCCACAACATTGTATCTAGTTGCTTTATTTTGTCCTGCTTACACAAGAGTTGAGACAGGATGCTTATAATGAATATCACAATGCAATATCCGGATTGAAACCAGAGAGTTGGGGGTGGGGAAATCGGCATTTGAATTAACAAGGGTAAGGCGTATACATTTTAAAAGAACATTATACCAACAACTGGGACTTTTTAATTTTTAAAATTAAGTGTATGGATGGAAGTTTGCCTGCATGTACACCTCTGTACCATGTGTATGCCTCATGCCTGCAGGCCAGAGAAAGGAATTGGATTCCCTAGAACTGGAGTTACAGATAGGTGTGAGCTGCCATGTGTGTGCTGGGAAAGAACCTGCGTCTTCCAGATAATAACATCTCTCCAGCCCCACCTCTCCAGCCCCTGTGCCGGGATGTTTAAAGGGAATTGCATTGAGTCTATAGACTCCTTTTGGCAATGTAGCCATTTTCACATTCTCAGTTATGGTGAGCCAGAAGCATGAAAAGTTTCCCCATCATCTTCCTTAATTTCACTTTCCAGTGACCTAAAGTTTTTCTTGTGTAGGTCTTCCATAACTTTGCTGAGTTCTTTCTAATGTACTTTATTTTTTTCAGTGTGACTTTGAACGAGGTGTTCTTACTATTTTCTTTCCGTGAGCATTCTTTATTGCTATAAATAAAGCCCCTGAGTTTTTAAGATTGTATTTACTTACCTAGATTTTCATACAAGAGTGCTATATTTACATCCTTTTCTACCGCTTCCTCGCCTCTTCACAATTCTTCCTGTATCCCCCTACTCCTTCTCAAAAGCATGGCCTCTTATTCTTTCATTATTACTAAATTTAACTATAGAACATTATATATTCTTTATAAATTTATAATGATAGCCTCACGGCTCCTTTTAGTGTTGGTCATCTGTGTTTATGACTGCTTGGCTGGGATTGGGCAAACCTTCAGGGGGCTTGATGCTGGAGAAGCCGATACTGCCTCTAGCTCTTCAGGTAGGAATGGGTCTTGTGGGAGTCTTATCATTTGTTTTGGTGTGCTAGTCAACACTATATTTCTTTGGGTTCTGTTTAGGCAACCATATTCTTGAGGTACCATCAGTGTAGCTTCTCTGTCTTGTATCAATGACACTATCATGCAGCTAACATCATGGCTCTCTGTCTCTTACACTCTGCCCACTCTTCTCAAATGTTCCCCAAGCCTTATGTGCAGAGGTTGTGTTGTAGACTTGTCAATCAGGCTAGCCAGCCCACAGTCAGATGTTGCCTGCATTTCCATCAATTTTGTGTCCTTCCACTTTACTGAAAATGGCTATTAGGTTTTAAGTTTTCTGGCAGAGTCTATAAAGTCTTTTAAGCATTGAATTATGTCATTTGCAAATAGCGGTAATTTCATTTCTTTCCTGTTTTTATCTCTTTTTTATCTTTGTCTTGTATTTCTGCTCTAAAACTTTGAGCACAATAGTGAATAAGGATGAGGAAAGTCGTCACTGCTATCTTCTAGAGTTTTAGAAATGCTTTCCATCCCTACCCCCAACTTAGTGTAACATTGACAGTAGGTTTGCAGATATAGCTTTTATTATTTTGAGGGATGTTCTGTCTGCTCCTAATTTCTGCAAGACTTCATCATGAAGGGATAGTGAGCTTTACCAAATGCCTTTTCTGCTCCGTGGAAAAGATCAGGTAATTTCTGCCCTCGAGATTATTTCATGGTGAGTTACATTCACTCATTTGGTTTGTGTTGAGCCAACATTGCAATGCTAAGACGAACTGTCCTTTGTCGTGATGCATAATCTTCTTGGTGTGTTCTTGAATTTGGCTTCCAGGTATGTTGTTGAGAATTTTTGTGTCTCTGTTCATCAGGGTTATTGAGCTGTACTTTTTCCTTTTGTTGCTGTGTGTCTTGACTTGATTTTTATATCAGGAAAACACTGGCTTCGTCTGGTGAATCTGGTGGGAATCCTTCCCTTTCTACGTTATGAAACAGTTTGAGACTTGTCTAAACCAGAAGATCCCTGAGAGCATGTTAGACTTCAGCAGTATTGTCCCAGGGCTTTTCTTTGTGAAGATACTTTTCTCTATTACCTCAATCTCATTGTTCCTCCTGGGCCAGTTTATTAATAATTTATTACTTTATATGGTAGACCACATATGTTTAGAAATATGTCAGTTTCAGATAGGTTCTGCAGATTCTTGGAATGTGAATTTTCCCAGAATTCTTTGGGGATCCTCAGAATTTCATAGGGACTGTTGTTGACATCCTGGTTGTATTTATTCCTCCCTCTGTCTCCCTCTCTTATGCATCTACTGGTTGGCAAACATGTTACGATTGTTTAGTTTGTCATTACTTATGAAGGTGATTCTAATGTGCTTGTCAACTTAGTACACAAAGTTTTGAGGCCTGAAGTTTCTTAAAGCTTTGCTAACATAATGTCCCTTATACCTATGAAATGAACCATGATGCAGTTTTTAAGTGGAGTCTCCCATACATGTCAATTAAAAAGCCACTAATCACTTCAAGCCAATCTTACATATTCATACTGGTTTTCCATTTATGTTAGTTACACAAATAGACATATTAAAACTCCTGCACAGCTGAGGCTGCATCTGTTTTCCTTTTAGCTTTTCTCACTTATTGTATTAAATGGTTTGAAATTTCATTTTTATAGATCAATGTTAAATATCAAGTATTTTATAAAATTTACACTAATGTTATAGTGTTATGCTTTTAAGTCCTACCTTTAGTTTGGGGAAATAATTGATTCTTTTTTTTAATTTGTATTTATTTATTTTATTTATTTATTTATTTTTATTAATTACACTTTATTCACTTTGTATCCCCCCATAAATCCCTCCCTCTTCCCCTCCCCTGACCCCACCCTCCCTCCCTCTTCTTCACGCATGCCCCTCCCCAAGTCCAGTGACAGGAGAGGTCCTCCTCTCCTTCCTTCTGATCTTAGTCTATCAGATCTCATCAGGAATGGCTGCATTGTCATGTTCTGTGACCTGGTAAGACTGCTCCCCCCTCAGGGGATGATGATCAAAGAGCAGGCCAATCAGTTCATGTCAGAGACAGCCCCTGTTCCCATTACTATGTAACCCACTTGGACACTAAACTGCCATGGGCTACATCTGTGCAGGGGTTCTAGGTTGTCTCCATGCCTGGTACTTGGTTGGAATATGAGTCTCTGGGAAGACCCCTGTGTTCAAATTTTCTGGTTCTGTTGCTCTCCTTGTGGAGCTCCTGTCCTCTCCAGATCTTACTATTTCCCACTTCTTACATAAGATTCCACGCATACTGCTCAACAGTTGGCCATAAGTCTCAGCATCTGCTTTGATAGTCTGTAGGGCAGAGCCTTTCAGAGGCCCTCCATGGCGGATTTCTAGCTTGTTTCCTGTTTTCTTTTTCTTCTGATGTCCTTCCTCTTTGCCTTTCAGGATGGGGATTGAGCATTTTAGTCAGGGTCCTCTCTCTTGATTAGTTTCTTTAGATGTACAGATTTTAGTAGGTTTATCCTATATTATATGTCTATATGAGTGAGTATATACCATGTGTGTCTTTCTGCTTCTGGGACAGCTCACTCAGGATGATCCTTTCTAGGTCCCATCATTTACCTGCAAATTTCATGATTTCCTTGTTTTTCATTGCTGAGTAATATTCCATTGTATAGATGTACCACAATTTCTGCATCCATTCTTCAGTTGAGGGGCATCTGGGCTGTTTCCAGCTTCTAACCATTACAAATAAAGCTGCTACAAACATGGTTGAGCAAATGTCTTTATTGTGTAGTTGAGCCTCTTTTGGATATATGCCTAGCAGTGGTATGGCTGGATCTTGAGGAAGCGCTATTCCTAGTTGTCTGAGAAAGCGCCAGATTGATTTCCAGAATGTATAAGTTTACATTCCCACCAGCAGTGGAGGAGGGTTCCCCTTTCTCCACATCCTCTCCAGCATGTGTTGTCACTTGAGTTTTTCATCTTGGCCATTCTGATGGGTGTAAGGTGAAATCTCAGGGTCATTTTCATTTGCATTTTCCTAATGGCTAATGAGGTTGAGCATTTCTTTAAGTGTTTCTCTGCCATTTGATATTCCTCTACAGAGAATTCTGTGTTTAGCTCTTTTCCCCATTTTTCAATTGGATTGCTTGGTTTGCTGCTTTTCAGCTTCTTTAGTTCTTTATATATACTGGATATTAGCCCTCTGTCAGATAAAGGGTTGGTGAAGATTCTTTCCCAATCTTTAGGCAGTCGCTTTGTCTTGATGATGGTGTCCTTTGCTTTATAGAAGCTTTTCAGTTTCGTGAGATCCCGTTTATTGATTGGTGCTCTTAGAGCCTGTGCTGTTGGTGTTCTGTTCAGGAAGTTGTCTCCTGTACCAATGAGTTCTAGGGTATTCCCCACTTTTTTCTTCTAACCGATTTAATGTGTCTGGTTTTATGTTGAGGTCTTTGATCCATTATAGAACAAAATCTTATAATGATTTAAGGCCATCTAAAGATTTCAATACATACACAAATACACATATGTATTGTCTTAAAATTTCTATGGATACGTGTATAGAAAAAAGTCTGAAAAAGCAGAATAACAGTAAAAATATCTGAGAATTACTTATTATGATATAAATTTAGAATTAACTTTCCACTCACCAGAAATTTGATCATTATATTATGTCTTTTACATGGTTTTATCCTTTGTTTGTTTGTTTGTTGCCTCTGATTCTACGTTGACCATTACTAAAATCTGTAAAGCAAGCATTGTGTTAGTTAGGGCTGGTATGTCATACCATTTCCACCCTTTTATCTCCTAATTTCCTATATGTTCATAATTTAGAATTACCTCTTTACAAGCCAGAGATGAGTAAAGTTTGTTTTTATCACTTTGATGGTATTTGCTGCTTTGTGGGGTAATCAGTTCTTTTATGTTTAATGTAATCAATTAGTCTATATGGTCTGTTTGTCTATCTTATTCTCTCATTTTAACTTTTATTCTTTTGGATTGAGTATTGTTACCATTGTGTTGCCTCCTCTTTCCTTAGCTTATTCGTTTTGTGTTCTCTTACACTCATTGATGAAAGCATGAAAGGGAAAGAGAAAGGTTGTATAATGCATCAGCAAACCAGCCTCTGTCTCATATTGTTGTTCAGGATGGATTAAGACAATCCATGGAGGATATAGGATGTGTCTATGCCCTAACCAAAATGTGATATGAGAGTTCTAGCCTCTCAGCAAAAGTGTGAGGACCTTGGAATACCTCGACTGCCTTTGTATAGCCATGAATTACATGCTATTGGTGGATATCTAACTTTACATAATTTAAATGCCTCTGGGATGATTATTATTGTGGCATTATACAGTCATATAAATTACTCTCTATATATGGCATAGTAAAGTCTTCACTCAAGTTTTATTTTTGTTGGCAATAGCTTTGCTTCACAGTTGTTTCTGAAGTATCTTTTTCCTGGAAATGAAATTTTCTATTGGTAATTCCACAGACAAGTTTGGAGATATTCTTATACTGTCTTATTACTTAAATTGTCTTGCTATCATTCAGCAAATTTGAAATATTTCTACCAATCATTTTAATACTAATCCTGCCTCGTTCTGCCTTGCTTTAATAGAGGTTTAGCTGTATGTGTGTTGTAGAGTTTAATCAATGTTTACTTTTGATCTCTTTGTTCTTTATTTTTAATGTTTTGTTTTAAAATTTTATTCTCTTCTCATACAGTACATCCTGACTGCAGCTTTCCCACTCTCCACTCCTCCCAATTACCCTCTACCTCCCCTCTCCCCCAGACCCACTCCCCTCTGTCTACCCCATAAAAGAGCAGGGGCATCAAGGAAATACAGCACAGAAATAGAACCATATGCAAACCCCTCGTGTCAAGGCTGGGAGAAACAACCCAGTAAGAGGAAAGGGCTCCCAGGAGCAGACAAAAGAATCAGAGACACCCCAATTTCCACTATTGGGAACTCCACAAAAACACTAAGCCAACAAACATAACATATATGCAAGAACTTAGCACAGACTGGTGCAGGCTGTGCAACTGCCTTTTGACCAATATTTCCTTATTTCTTTCTTCAGGTCTGTATAATCAGCAACTAAAACCATTAAATAATTTTTAATTACATTGTTCTTCAGTCATAGATTTTCTAAATTTTAATATTATTTTATTTTTATGGTTCTTATGTCTCTATCAAAATTTTTAGTCTTGTCTAACATATTCGCATATCACATTACATTGAACATATTACATCTCTGTGTTAAAGTCTCTAAAACCATATTGATTAAATTTGATCAGTGTCTGTATCATTTCTACTTATTGGGTGTAATTGTCTTGATTTTCATATATAAATATGCATATCAGTGAGAGAGAGAGACTTGAGCCTGTGTACAGTGTTGTAGTGTTCCAGATAGTACTTTTGAAATAACTTCTTTGAAGTAACCAGTGACATTAACTGTCTTGATTGTCCTAATCCATCCTGAACAACAATATGAGACAGAGGCTGGTTTACTGATGCATTATACAACTTTTCTCTTTCCCTTTCATGCTTTTATCAATGAGTGTAAGAACAATGTTGGAGAAGAAAGTATGAAGAAAAGCATGCAGGCAGGGCTAGAAGGCTCCACATGAACCAAGAGTGTAGTCTCAAAACTTGGGTTCATCTTTGTTAGTTGGGAGGTTTTTACCTTAGTGTCTGAAATTAATTTAAAAATCATATTCACACATCGGTGAGAATTATAATCCAAATAACAGCATTTTAATTCCAGTTTCATTAGAGACCATGCTGTTTTATAATTGTCAGTTGCTGTTAGTACTTGGACAAATGTCATTTTTGATATTGCTAATGCACCACAGAGCTTTGGGGACAAAGCGTCATTCATCACCACTTGCTTTCCATCTGCAGCTCACTTTCCACTGAAGGGTCATCTACAAAACTGCACCATCTTGCTCCTGGCTTCTGACTTTCACACATGGCAGTTAATATTTCCTTGCACAATCTCTGATGTAAATTAGGGACAGTGACCTCTTGGTGACTTTTTCCATTATCCAAAGTATGTCCAAGTTCATGGTTCTATATAAACCTATCTAATATTCTTGAGTGCATGTCATAGACATACACACAAAAGCATTCTGTCTTTTAGCCATATCCTGTTGAATTAGCAAACCCTTAGTTACAAATAAAATAAACCCTAACAGACGTCTAGTTAGGCAGTTGTCAAGATCCGGCTTAGTTATATGAAATCTGCCTTTGGTTTCTGTATTCATTGGTTGCCTGTTGATTTGCTATCTTTTCTGAGATGCTATGCTTTCTTCATCCTTCATGCAGGCTTTTTCAGTGCTAGTGTATCTTTGGAGTGTAGGTAAATATGGTTTTAAAATGCATTAACCTAGAGTTCAATAGCTAATTATTTGTGGATGATTTATATATATAGTTTAAAATAGATTATGCATTTCAGGAGAAATGTTAAAACAATTAAAAATGTGTTTGCTATAACTTTTAGGACAGTTTTCTTACAGACTTTTCATGCATTTTATTATTCTTAAAGAATACACTATAAATTTATAACTTAAAATTTAGCATTCAACTATTTTAAAATGTCATTTAAATTGAAAACGCTGAAAGAAAGATTCGCAAACTGTTCCCATTTTCAGTTGGTAATACCTATTTTATGGGTAACATTAGAAATGAATGGAAATTGTCTTAATACTTCAGTCAAAGGACTGAGTTTTATGGGCTAAACCATGAACTTTTAAACCGAGAAGACATTTTCCAGTTTCGAACATCAATGAAGAGATATTGCAAGCTCTGGGTAGGCCAATAAAAGCAGCAGTCATGTGCTGCTGTTCAGTTCAACTGACGTCCTTGCCTTCTCATGAAAAGGCACCTATGTTCTGTGTTCTTCCTAATACAACCAAAGAAACACAAAAAAGGTAACTTTTAGTCTATAATTGAATTTCCAAAGCTTACTTTGTGTTCAATTTAAAATGTAAAAGTAACAGTTTATAGACTTCATCACTTTGACCTGTGCTGAGGTTATTAATACAGTCCCAAGAAGTGGCAACGACTTCACTTTCTGAAAAATGAATTTTCAAGAATGTCGTTATCTCCAAAGAGGTTTGACATATCCCAGTTAGGTTTTCAGGCTAAAGGGGAGTTTTGTTTGTTTGTTTTACTTTTGATGTAGCTGAGACATGTTCTTAAGCTCTTTCCACATGTCGTTGGGCCAGTGGTAGATACAAAGATAGACACATGGATCATTCATCTCTGGTCAATATGGTGATTTAATATCTTGACAGTCATCACTCTGGTGCCTATTATTATCAAAACACTAGTGCAACAATATATGAAGATGACACTCAAAGACTGTGTGTGCAGAGATGCTGTGGATGCCAGAATTATAGTTGGTGGGCTACTTTGACTTTCCCATAGAGCACAGGTAGCATCAAAACTGTGTTCAGTAGAAAAGCCAAGTAAATTCTCAGACATGCTTAGGTGTAATTGAATTTTGTGTTCATTATTTTATATTGTCTTATTTCCTGATGTTCCTCGGGTGTGCTAAAATGATGATGATGATGATGATGGTGATGGTGATGGTGATGATGATGATGGTGATGATGATGATGGTGATTTTGCTATAGGAATCTCAAGTAAATGATCAGATCTCTTTTTCTTGGGTTACAGGCCTGCAGACATCTTGTTAAGTGTGCGTTTCAGCGGTCAGTCTGTTGACATGATAATTTTTATACCCAAATAAGCAAATATTAATAAATAAGTGGTTATATAGTCTATGTGTGATTCTATGTGTATATCTACATATATGGGAATATTCAAGATGTCTGCAATATGAAAATTATAAGTAGATGTGGTAGATCTTAGAATTGAGTAA
The DNA here is from genome assembly GCF_030254825.1 of Meriones unguiculatus. NCBI lineage: Eukaryota > Metazoa > Chordata > Mammalia > Rodentia > Muridae > Meriones > Meriones unguiculatus. Next base: position 21,853,749 of record NC_083367.1, on the reverse strand, counting down.
GTATAGACTTCTCTGGGTTGGTGTGGAAATATATGTCATGGAAAGCAAGCTACTAATAAGCCCAGACAATGTGCTACATTGTAACTAATGCGCTAGTTCTCCATCTCTCTGACAAGACACCTGAGAAAAGCAACTTAAAGGAAGGAAGACAAATTATGGTTTATGGTTTCAGCTCCAGGACACAATAGGCAGAAGTGTTATGTGATGGAACAAAACTGTTGCTCTCGTTGCAGGAAGGCGAAGGCAAAGGAGAGGTAGAAAAGAGGGAGTGAGGTAAGAGGAGGGAGAGGGGAGAGAGAGAGAAACAAAGAGAGAGGACAGGGATAATAATCACCCTTCAAAGGTGTAACCCAATGATTCTTTTCTTCCAGTGAGTTCTCCCTTCTACTAGCCCATTGAACTAAGGGTCTACCAATAGATTATTTAATCCATGGCTCAAGTAACATTCAATAAAACTGTCAACTAGTGAGTAAACCATCAACATTTGTATCATTTGGGGGTATACTTCTTATTCAGACTGTACAAAAGATAGACAAGTTAGACAGACATACAGACAAATAAACAAATGATGATATACTAATTATGAATAGCATATTGTTTTCATATCATTATGAAAAACTGTTTCCTGCTTAAATCTCACAAATAGTCTCAGAAAATAATATAAGTGAGATTATTCCCATTTTATAAGCAAACTGAGATTCCATTGATTGATTCATGTCAGTGACTGCTTCTCAGTAGCAGGGCTGGCACTCATTCTTGCATGCATTCATTCATTTAGCACATATTTGGAGTCTTGCTACGGTTGAGGTACTCAAGACATAAAGAGAAATAAACAAGATCCCAGTCTCCACAGTTCCCATCACAGTGAGAGAAAAATGACAGCACATAAGCAAGTGGATATACCAGGAGGTTTCCAGTTTTGGTAAATCTATAAAGGAAATGCAGCGGAAGAAACCAGGAAAGTGCTTGCTGTGTGGTGCATATTTCAGACAGTGGCTCTGGGACACGTGGGAGGAAGGGCTTACTCTGCAGAAGGTAGTTCATCTGCTGTGGGCAGGTGACATTTACTGCAGGCCAGATGAGATGAGAATAGCTTGGGTTAGGGCTCAGACTGTGGGGTGGCTCAGTGGGCAACATTTGCTCGTGGAAATCAATGATAGAACCAGTAAGACTAGATTTGATGTGAAGAACAGATAACCACAGTCTTTGCAATGACTTCTCTTTTTCTTTCTAAATTCTTTCTTTCTTTCTTTCTTTCTTTCTTTCTTTCTTTCTTCCTTCCTTCCTTCCTTCCTTTCTTCCTTCCTTCCTCCCTCTCTCCCTCCCTCTCTCCCCCCCATCTCAATTCCCTTCTTCCTTTCTATTCTTTATGGGCTTTTGGTTTGTTTGTTTTTATTTGATTTGATTTTGAGATAGGCTCTTCTGTAGCCCAGGCTAGTCTTGAACTCACTTTGTAGCTGAGGTTGGCCCTAAAGTCATAACCCTCCAACTTCCTTCACTCAAATTCTAGTATTACATGGCTGTGCCACCATGCTTGGTCATGACCCTGGGATTTTGAAGCTGGGCTCATTTACTCCTAAGGTCCCACCCCTATCAGCTTTCCTCACCAACAGGGAATATGTTCTCTGTTTCATTTGTAACACTAAAGGAGACACCAATTTTGCTTCAGAAGTCCCTGCAGACATGAAAACCTCTTTGTACAAAATTGCTGTAGAGTGTGTGTGTGTATGCATGTATGTGTGTGTACATATATTTACAGGATTAGGTTTGGTTAACAGGGCAAGTTCTACACTGTCTATTGTGCACTTTTCAGCTAAGTTTTTAAAAATGAGATAAGTGATCCTTGTGGGTTTGAGGCTCACACTCACTGAGGAGGGGTAGACCGAAGGAAGCTCAGAGTGCGTGAGAAGTTAAGAGATGTGTACAGCACACACTACTAGGGGAGCAGAGGTGAGCACAGCTGAACTTCAGTGGGGAGACGTTCATTGATGTGCTGTCTACAGCCTGGCTGCGGGGTGTGCACTCACGGAGGGGACACTGTGAAGATGTTAGGACCCCACAGCACCGGTGGTTCCAGTACACGCCCCCCACCCCCATCTCGCTGGACAGCAGCCAGGGCACACGCTTTAGGAGGCCCTGCAGATGTGGAAGCCCCCTTACATGCCTCTGGTGGTGAGGGCCTGTGGCTTCCAGCCTGACCCCGATGACAGGAGTGTCCCACTCATGCCTGACAGTGGTACAGCATCTCCCTGTTCACCAGGATGGCCTGAGTGCAGTCAGTTACGTGTGCCCCGAACACGACACAGTGTGCCTTAGCGACATCCCACATCCTTCCCTGTGTGAGGACGGGCAGTTCTGTGCACACTCGAGCTCTGGTTTACACACCCGAATGCTGGCCCTGAGGGCTGAGCTCACCCACGAGGACACGAGAGCACAGACCTCCAGCCCCAAAGCAGTAGTACATGTGTTCCCAGTCCTGCTGTGACACGGAGGGGAAGCAGGATCACCACAAGCTCCCGGGCACACCAGGCTGCAAACAGCAAGAGACCCTGTTTCAAACCAGACGAAAGCCAGGGACTGACACGTGATACAGTCCTCTGACTACCTGCACATGCATGCGCACACCCAAGCACCTACACGTGTGCACACATACTCATGTATACACACATGCACACACATATGCACATATGTGCATGCACATGCACGCACACACCTTTTTATTCTGTCTGACCAGAAATCTGCTGCAAACCCACACGGAAGGAAAGCCGGCCTTACGACTGCTTGCTACACACCCTGAGGCCAGTGAACAGTTCTGGGGTGAAAAGATAATCAGGGACTGTGCACACACAGTGAATGGAGACAGTGTCATCCTCACCCAACTCCACAATTAGATGATGCGCAGTAAACTGCACTCTTGTGTGTGTTTGTGTGTGTTCATGTGAGTATGCATGTGTGTGTGCGTGTGTATGTGTATGTGTGTGTGTGTGTGTGTGTGTGTGTGTGTGTGTGTGTGGTGGTGGAGCCGGCAGAGTCCAACAGTTCTTGTGTGGGGAGTGAGGACTGAAAAAAATTTAGAAACCCAAGACATTACACATAGGATCTGTTGGAGAGGGCTTCCAGTAGAAACTAGGCACCCCAGTTTATTCCCTAGTCCCTTTTTATAGTCAGAGCAGAGCACCTCGATATAGCGTAGTTTACTGAGAAGTCACACTTGTTTACCTCGACCATCTGTTTGTGTGATCCTCGCATAAACAAAAGGAAGTGAATTTGGCAAAATATCCTGCCTATCCCTGATTCCAGGTGAAGGCCTGGGTGAAAATATGTTCTCACTGAGAGCTCAATAACAAAGCATCCTGACAAACAAGTAGCTTTTCACAGGTCTCCTTTTTTATATTTTTTAAATTGACCATAACTAAAGAGCTATGGAGTAGAAGATTGTGCCTGTCTTAGGTAGTTTCACTTGGAAGATATATGTTTATCCGTCATTGGTACATGAATTTTGTCATTTATGCCCTGTCTTAGGTTGAATATTTAGAGAGATCTTACCATTCTTTGACTATTAACCTCCGTTAAGGTAGACTTTGGGGTTTAATCTTATGCAGATCAGCTTTAACATTCTTAAAAGCCTTCATGAAGGTTTTAATTATCACTGGTAGGAGACACACTCCTAATAAGAGTCATAAACCAAGTCCTATAACACTCCATAAAAGTGACTTAGAAGATGACCCCTTATCAGAATACCAAGCCCGAAAAATATTTATAGTAATTATAATAAAGGCTATTGAATGACCAGAATCTGTAATTTACATTGATGTCAAGAAACATTAAAGATTGAATCTTGTATACAAATGTTTACAATATTTCCAAACAACAAATAAGGAGAATATACATAGGCAGTTACAGGGCCTCCCAAAAGTTTTTGTGGCAAGCATGCAAATATGTGTCTGCTGAAAACCAGACTCAGACCATCAAAGTCTCATAGTTAGTCCTCTTTTCCATTTTTTTCTGATTTTGTTGAGAATTCTTTTGATTATCAGACCAATCAAATCCAGTCATATTGTATCTAAGAGGTTTTTCTGCACAATGTCTTTTCCTGGGAGCAGAATGAAACAAAGGTGGGTCAGGAGCATAAGCCCAATATAGCTCTCCGATCATCATCAGGACAGGATTTACCATGGTCATCAGTAGGAACAGCTTTCTTCTGGGGAATATCTCCTGCAAATTGTACCAGCCTCTCTGGGATCCATCTGGCTCCTTTTGTGTCCTGCAGAAAAACATAAACATGACCTCTTCCCCATATTAATAGAGGGTCATGGCCCCATCATATTCTAGTAATCAGATCTTTCCATTTTACTTGGGCATAATTATCTTTGGTATTAGGGTGCCATAATTAAACAGCCATAGAACAGCCTTGTAGATCCACATTCAAAATTTTTAAAATAAAGCATGATTAAGATTTGAGGATATGACTCCCCCTTTTTATTTTTTGTAATTGGTTCTTAAGAGATCCATGGACATGCTCCATAATTTTTTTACCTTGGGGATTATATGAAATGCCTGTTTATGACTCATGTTTATTTGTGCATAAAAACATTGAAAAGCTTGACTAATATATTCAGTACCATTATTAGTTTTTATAATGGAAGGAATACCAGTTGTAGCAAAACATTTTAAGCAATGACTTATAACATGTTTGGTGTTTTTTTTGTTTTGTTTTGTTTTGTTTTGTTTTTTTTCTGAGTGAGTTGCCATGATAAATCCTGAAAAAGTAGCTATTGTTATGTGAACATATTTTAGTTTTTTAAATTTTGGGATATGAGTAATGTCCATTTGTTGTTTAGAATGGTTTTGAGCCTAGGTTTTAAGTAAGTTAACTTTATGTTACAGATTTTAAACATATCTATTGACCAATAATCTATAACCAAGATATATTGAAAATGGTAAATTTAGATATTTAAGACAGACAGACAAAACATCTTGCTATTTGTTGAATTTATTTTTTATGACCATAGAAGCTTTGTAGCAGAATTAACCATTTTTTTTAATTGGAAAAACTGAGAAGCTGCCTTTTTCTCCTTAACTTGAGTGATTTTAACTGTTGCTTGATATTGCTCAGCAAATTTTGACTTTAATAATAAATAATTTTTTTTCTGTCAAACATTTTTTTGTTAATTGTTTTCAGTCCCCTGGGCAGAGAGCCTCAGTAGACAAGGACTCTAATAGAGCTTGAGTAAAAGGTGTTGTAGAACCATATTGAGAGCGTGCAGTTTAAATTTTTTTAATTGTGTAAAAGATACAGGCGTATGACTTTCATCATATTATCGTGTCCATCAGGTTGCTCTACAATTGGAAAACCATAAAACTTAGTAAACTTAGTTATATCTCCTTTTTTCTGCCTAGCTTGTTGTAAAGAAGCCTGTAAAGGGGATACAGTTGCCTGCACAGTGGACAAGGAAAAGGTCCCCTTGTCTTTTGAGCTATAGCAACTGTAGCCATACCAGGAGGGTCTAAGCCTGCAATCAATGAGGAAGTTGGAGTGTTGATTAAGCCTCATTTTTCCTAGTAGTTAATTTTTTTGTTGATTTCTGCCAAGCCCTATTCCAATATATATATATATATATATATATATATATATATATATATATTGCCAAGGCTTGTTTTTAACATTCATAGCCTGAATCAGAGGGTATCTCTCAGAGTAATACTTAGTTGTTTCTTCCTCCAACTCTGCAACCTCGTTAGGATCTAAGTCATCCTCAAAGTCTTCATCTAACAAGAAATTATTATCATTAGGAGGGACATATAACTCTTCTGGAGGAGCCGATGGTTTAACCTCATTTTGTCTCAAAGTCTCCTATCTTTCTGTTCTCTTTCTCTCTAACCCCAAAAGTTTCTTTCTTTTTTTTTTTTTTTTTTTTTGTCCTGTGTGGCATATACAGACTATTTCTAATTAAGTTCCATACAAAAAAAAAAAAGTGAGGCTACTTCCTTGTCCCATTTTTACTCTCAAATTTTATTCATTGCTTTCCTTTCCTTTATGATCCAAGCTTGCCAACAACCGTGGTGTCCTTTACTGTTTTCCTGTATCTCAAGTCCCTGTTCAGGCGCCAAACTGCAGGAGCCCACCAGCAGAGTCAAACAGTTCTTGAATGGGGAGTGAGGATTGAAAGAGATAAAAAAAAAAAAAAAAGGTGTTACACATGGGATCTGTTGGAGAGGGCTTCCAGTAGAAACTAGGCACCCCGGCTTATTCCATAGTCCCTTTTGTAGTCAGACCAAAGCCCTTTGATACAATGAAGTTTACTGAGAAGTCACACTCGTTTACCTCGACCATCTGTTTGTGTGATCCTCACATAAACAAAAGAAAGTGAACTTGGCAAAACATCCTGCCTATCCCTGATTCCAGGTGAAGGCCAGGGTGAAAACATGTTTCTCACTGAGAGCTCAATAAGAAAGCATCCTGACAAACAAGCAGCTCTTCGTGGGTGTGTGTGTGTGGGTGTGTGTGTGTGTGTGTGTGTGTGCATGTGTGTACTTTGGAAACTATACCCAAATTTAGTGCTACACATTTACACATTGCTACTGAGAAAATGTGCTTTATTTTCCTTTGTCCACAACCAAATCTGTTTTATCTGTTTTCAGAAGTGCCATAATCAGCAGACTAACATTATCATGAGCTTAATAAAGGCTTTTTAGTTGAAGCTTTGTTCTCACAATAAAAAGGCTTGATGTAACAACTTTTCTGTCTTGGTGTGCCGTCTAACACATTAATGTTTTGATCTTCAGATTTAAATTAATTTTCTATAGCTATTATTTCATTAATTCATTTTATAAGCAGAAAATTTCACAGTGCAAATGGACAACACCCACACACAGTAACTGCTCTGATTCCTATTATTTCAGTGAAGGTTGGCAGGCTGGAGCTGAGGGGAAACTGCTCCAAGGATTTGTCAGTGACATTTCACTTCCTTCATTCCCCATGACAGGCTTCTAAATTTCTCTATTACAAAGCGCATCTGAACCAGATATGGAGGTGCACACCTGTATTCCCAACACCCCAGAGGCAAAGGTGGAGAGTAGTGAGTTTGAAGCTAGCCTGGGCTACTTTTCAAGATCCTGTGCCCTCAAATAGGAAAACACAGCTAACGTGCTAAGCTATCCGCAAACGTGAAGGATGACAAAAAGAGATAGAAAGTTATGGGTAACGATGCCTTTCTCATGATGTCAGAGATCTCTTTGTTCCCAGGTTTTACAGAATTGACAACAGGATCCAAGAAGAGCCTCAAAACATTTTTCATGGAGTAATTTAGTGTTCTGTGATGGGTTTTATTATGAGATCTTTGTGCCTTGATTATCTTTGAAGAATTCTTAGATACTCTCTTATATACCCCCCACATGCTATGACATGCTGTGACAATTTTACTAATCCTGGACTGGTTACTTTAAAATGATAACAGAATTTACTGAGATATGAACTAAGATATGTGTGATTCATCAGGAGGAGCATTATTTTACCTTTGTCTGGATTACAAAGGCATCATTAGCACATTATAACTAAGTAGACAAATAGGAAAATGCAAATGTGATTAACCATTAACATTTTATATTGATAATCCATTCACACAGACTCCTCTTTGTGCTCACAAATATAGATGCCTCTTGTTTATTACAGAAAGTTTAAACTCTGCATTGTGGTTTTTTCCTCACCATTGGTCTGTGTCTGTGGTGTGTATGCATGTGTGTAGGCATGTTTGCATGTGTATGAAGGCATAAAGGTGCAAGTGTGTGTGGAAAGCAGAGGTCATGTCTGGAACCTTTCTACCTCTTCTTTATTCTTTCACCTTATTCTTTGAGGCAAGTTCTGTCAGTCAAACCCAGAGTTTACTGATATGACTGGTCTTGCTAGCCATCTTGCTCTGTCTTGAGGCTGGAAACTATAGGTAGGCCTCTACAACCACCCTGCAGTTACATGGGTTCTACAGATATGAATTCTGGTCCCTCTTCTTGGGCACCGAGTACTTTAGCCATGGATCCATCACCCCAGTCTGAAGTCTTAATTACAACTATGCCAAATGTAGAGCAAACTATCTAAATAGCTATTCATCTATTGAGGTTCATTGAGGTGACAGTTGGTGATAATTAACACAGGAAAAAGACAAAGCTGGGAAGATGTTAGGGAGGGCTGAAGGGCTTAGGTGTTGAATAAATCTCACTGAAGATATTTCTGAGAGAAAACAAAAAAAACGTGGCACAGAAGAGGGAGTGAGCCATGCAGTAGCTGCACACAGCAGTGTGTGCTGTGTGAATCTCTCCCTTCCGCTCACTCTGCCTCTTTAGTTTCCAACCTTCTCACCATGATTTTCTTCCCTTGGCTTCTAATTTACTCTGGGTCTGTATTCCTGTTTTTCTTTCTTCTGATTTATCTCGTCCAGACCTTACATTTCCCAGCACCTTGGTTAATATTATCATCTTAGCCACATGACTGCGATCATGGCTCATTTTGTAAGTACTCTTTAACTTCCATGAGTAGTTTTGTACCTAGTACTTATTTAAGTTGTTATTGTCAGTGCCTTAGTTGTAGGATGTAGGGAGGAGATTTTTATCATCATCACCGTCATCACCATCATGTTTCCAAATCCCATGTCTTCTCTTCAGAGGTTATTATTTATGTAAAATGATTCCTCAATATCTTTGAGACTCCTTTGTAGTTGTGCTCACTAATCTCAATTTAAAGTCTCAGTGTGAGAAAGAAAAGAGCATTCCATTTGGTAACTGTCAGAAGCAGTGTTTACACGTAGTTCCATCTCAGAATCAACAGGGTTGTCACAGTTACCTGATTTACTAGATTTTTACCTGCTAGGTCAATGTCCACTATAAGTTAAAACATACTGTAACTGTGGCTTTGTGAAGTTCTCCTTGTAGTCCTGGACATTTGGGGCCTGAGGTTCACCTGCAGGTGAGTGAAATCAGTTCAGGGTTATCATCTTCCTGAAACTGGTTAGTCTCAGGCCTGCTATGAACTTTATGCCAGCCAGGATGATAATAGAGCTATGTAAATGATGTTTGCTATCCCAGTTGGTGTCCTTGCTGTGTCTTTTTGTATCCTCTTTCTTTTACCAGACCCATAAGAGAATATTTTAGATTTTTAAAAAACAACATGACTTTAATTTTTAATGCAAGCAGAAACCATCTTGTAGCTATCTACCTAGCCCTATGTGCTTGCGTTAAACTTCTTTAACAAAGTCTAACTTTCATTTTCTATACATCATACTTTTGTTATATAGGTTTGTGTGTGTGTGTGTGTGTGTGTGTGTGTGTGTGTGTGTTTCCTGTTTTATACTGGATGGGTTGAGTGTTTTATTTTACTTTATTGACTTAGAGAGTAAACATTTAACTTCTCTGGCCTTGCTTTTTCAACATTTTACACTCAAATTTCAAGTATATAGAGTTTTATTTATTTGTATATTTTTAGTATCATTATCATATCCCAGTATAATATAATCTGTACTTTTCCAAACATCGAATGCCTTATTTTAAAAGTCTTTAGATCTTTCAATTGAAGAAAAGCACTTAAAGTTTTTATGTTTTTACATGTAAAGCTGTTTAAATATATAAATTCAGTGCAAAAAGGCATTTATTTAAATCATCAGGGTTTTCTCCCCTTCCTTCTCTTCTCCTTCTCCCTCCTCCTCTCTTTTTTCTCTGTCTCTCCTTCTCTCTCTCTTTTCCGCTCCTCCTTCTTCCTCTCCTCTAAACATCCTTGAGTTTGTTTTTTAATATCTATTTTTGATGAAACCAACATTAATAACAGTATGGATTTTTCTGTTTCTCTAGGGTATGCCTGTGTGGGTGTGCCAATTCCTCATTAAATCCGGTGTCATTTTGGCTAGACAGCTGGTCATTGAGCCCCTGGGGTACACTCATTTCTATCCACCCAGAGCTGGGCTTACAAATATGTGGTGCTATTCCTTGCTCTTATGTAGTTCTAGAGCTCCAAACTCAGGTCCCCAGGCTTGCACAGCAGGCTCTCTACCCACTGAGCCATCTCCCCAGTCCTTAAGACACTTTTAAGTGTGACGTCTGCACTTAATACAATGATATTGTTGTCTATCTCTCAGCCCTGCTTTGTTTATAAACCCAAACTTTTATCTTTAAGTGTTTTAAGCTAGGCGCCTGTGTTTTCCGCCACCACTCAGCTTTGCTTCCTACACTTCATTTGTCCTTTATTCTACTCATGTTCATGCTTGAGAGCTTCTAAGTAGTAAACACTTTCAAGGTTTAGACCTAAAAATATCTTTACTTAACCCTCAATCTTAAATAATAATTTAATAGGGCATAGAATTATCTAGGTTCAACTGTTTGTTTTCTTTCAATACTTCGAGGGTGATAGGCTCTTGCCGTTGGCCTCTGTTGTTGCTGATAAAGTCCTTCTGTGGTGTTGTGTCATTTCTGACTTTCTCTACATTGCGCAGGCCTTTTGCCAAGGGCACAGGAAGACAAAAATGGTATACCAGATGTCTCTTACAGGAAGTGTCTGTGAAGGAAAAGGGGAATAAAAGTGGAGAACCTCAGACCACAGTGCAGGTATACATTTGAAAGGGGCTGAGGAAGAGAAAACTCAGATAGGAAAAGGCTCAGTGAAAAGCTCAGCCCAAACCACAACACAGCTCGGAGGTTCCCCTGAGGAAAATGTCTGATGAAAGGATAAGTTTGGCACTGAGCAGGAAGAGCTGAACACAGCATCCATCATGCCCTGGGAACGGGTGGCATGTTGGACTCCAGCCAGAGGCTGTCATCTTACTGTCTCTCCTAAGCAGAGAATTGGGGGAATATGCACTCGTGTTCTCCAAGTTCATCTCCATGTACTTGTCTTGATATTTACTCTTTTACTGTCTTCACTCCTGTGGTATTTCAGCCACACTTTCAATGAAAGTTGCATCTCCCACCTCTTCTCACTTTCATGAATTTCTATTGGACTTAGGTTCGATGGCCTGGTCCCATTGGGTTCTTCTTCCACACTCACTGTAGTTTTTTCAGCCCATACCCTTCCTTGTGAATTTTCCTACATAGCAAGCTTTTGAGCTAAGTCTAAAATGTTTTACCTATGTCTGTTTTTTTTGTCTTTAGTTTCCATGCATCTCATGGAATTGATGATATTTGGCTTTTTTAATCTACCCATTCTTATTTCAGATTACCATACTTTCCTCATGATTCTTATCCCTTTGTTTATAGATATAAATGGGTATAAATGTTTGTAATCATTTGTACCCTGCTTGTTTTGTGGGTTCCTTCATCTCGCTGTTTGTGTGCTGTTTGACTTTCTTGCTTGTTGCCCCTTCACAAATTGTGCTTCCTTTTCCACTTTTTAATTGTCAGTATTAACTGAAGACCTATTTTTTCATTTCTTAGATGTTTTGTGTTCACCCTCAAATAAATCACAGAACCATTTTTTCATGCAGTGGATTCCAATGTTTCCAGATGCCTGTCTTCTTAATTTCCAGTTTCTCAAGTAATTTTTTGTTTGCTTGCTTGCTTTTTCCCAGAAGGAGAAATTGGTTTGTCACTCCTTTAGAATAATGAATAAAGGCCTTTTATCTCTCCACTCCCTGAAGGGCAGCCCAGGATCACATCAGGGCAAAGCTCTCTGTTCCCATTTTCTTCACATTGGCTTGAGAGCACACATTAAATCCCTGCTATCAGCTTCGGTTCTGTCAGAAACAGATACTGAAAACAACCTCAAGGATATGGAGAGAGATAGGAAACCCTTTCCATCCATGGACATCCATGGATTGAGTAAATTAGGACACTCATGCATTATTTAAAACCTGTTTGGGAATTAACAACTCCGCACCCTATAGGCAGAGGGAGCTTATTTATTTCTACTCTATGTCTGGGAACCATTGGAGAGTCACCGAGACAGAGGGAGATGGAGCCATTATTCTCTGACATTCCTAACTTGTCCTGTGCCAGAGTGGGTCTCTGCATTTATGGGGGGAAGAAAAACCCAAATAACAGAGAAGTGGATCCTGGTAGTTGGAAGTCAACACAAGCACCCCCAAACACCTTAGGAACGAGGGAAGAGAAGTCCGCACATCTGCCCACTATCCTATTGGATGCTGCAATTCCCTTATGCTCCCTACACCTGCATTTAAACTCCTTCTTTGCTCTGACATCTACAGAGCAGTTGTTGTTCATTTGTTTAAACCGTGTAATTATGTCTTCTATCACATATTTTATTAGTACTTAAAAAAAAAAAGAATGTTTGTAGTTGGAAAAAGGTCTGCTAAGATCAATGCCTACATTGCTAGGAGCAAAAGTCTGACATTTCAAAAAAGATTTATTTATTTTGTGTAGATGAGTGCTCTATCTGTGTGTACATCTGCACGTCAGAAGAGGACATCAGATCCCACTCTAGATGGCTGTGAGCCACCACACGCTTGCTGAGAATTGAACTCAGGGCCTCTTGGTAGAACAAACAGTGCTCTTGACCATCTATCCAGCTCCCTTTTTTATTTTTTGATGTTTTAATGTATACTTAATTGTATAAAATGAGATCACCCTCAAGATGAATTTAGTAGTTTTTCCATAAACATGTGTAAGTGAATTTCATTAATTTAATTCATGTTCCTAAAAAGATGTAGGTACTTGTTTTTTGAGTGTGGACTATAATAAAGAATGCAGTAAGTATCATTTACCTGTATTCTTTTGTATTTCTGCTTCTGTATCTAGGTGTAAATTCCCAGCACAAGGCTATATGGGACAAAGCTTTTATGCAAGCTTAAATTTGAGCAGATACTTTTAGGAGCTGAAGAGATGGCTCAGTGGTTAAGAGCACTGTCTGCTCTTTCAAAGGACCAGGGTTCCATTCCTAGCACCCACATGGCAGCCCTCAACTGTCTGCATTTGACACCTTCATACTAATGCACATAAAATAAATTTTTAAAAATGCTTTCAGATGCACCTAAATTATTTTTGCCATTTCTTTATTCTCGCCCATCACATGAGAGATGCTTTTCACTTAATTTATTTTAGTTTAGTTATTAGGGAAGATAACTCATTTTACATACACTGGTCATTGAATATTCAGTTCTATGGGTTTGGTCATATTTTTATTAGTCTTCTTTTTTTTTTTTTACTTAAATCATAAGAACTTTTAATGTTCTAAATACTAGCTCTTTATCACATATCTAGAATATACTTTTAGAGGATTATATTTTTTCTTTTGAATTTGTTTATTGCATTTTATTACCCGTGTAAAATTTTATGTAACCAATTACATCTATATTTGGCTTTGTGGTTTCTCATTTTCATATCATATGTTTTGAAGAGCCATGTATAATTATTAATTATAAAAGAATTTGGTCACTATTGAATGCCCACTGTGAACTGGATATACCATGGTGTGTGGGGAGCAGGACAGAGATGAATGAGATTCTATTGCTGGAGCAGATCATATGAAATAAGAAATATTTGTTCTGTAAAAGAAATGAAGTAAACAAACTCTCCTCTCCACAAGTAAACAAGAGAACAGATAACAGCTCTCTAAACTTGTGTATCTTTTTTAAAAGAAAAACTTAAACCAGTCAAAACATCAACAAATGTAGCTAATCATACTATTTGGAGCTGATCAGCAAGAAAGGCAGGCCTAGAATTCAAGGTCTGTTTACACACTGATAGGCTAACCCTGTCAAGCCATGCCACTTCTCCATTAGCTAAGGCCATGCTGCAAAGCTCCTACAAAGAGGAACTTTTTAATGCACTTTTTAAAATGCTGCCAGTATTAATCTCAGTAGGTTGTTTTTTTTTTTTTTTTTTTTTTTTGACAGTAGCTATAATTACTCGATTTTGATCAATGTTGATGTAAGAGGAAAACTGTTGAAACAAATGGCCTCTGGCCTTCAGGAAAGGCAGATTTTACCTTAAAGAAACACAGTTCAATGTGGAGCGAGAATAAGGTAGGTCTACGTGCAGGCTACCAGAGCACGAGAAAGAGGATCATGAGAAGGAGCAAGGAGTCCTTCAGCCGCAGGGTAGAGATGCCGTAATGTCAGAGTTGCAGGTCAAGTTGGCGTTCGTTTCATGAGGAACTGTTAGGTGTGTGTGAATCAAATTTTAAGTCAATTAGGTAAAAATATAAGATCTGCTAAAAAAAAAAAAAAAGCTTCAAATCTTGATTTTTTTCACATTAATGGAGTGGGACGCTGAACGAGCTATGAAAGCAGATTAAATCAGACACACACACACACACACACACACACACGCACACACGCACACACGCACCCACGCACGCACGCACGCACGCACGCACGCACAGTAGCCTGATTCTTCTTTGGCTTGAGTTGCCTGAGAGCAAGTTGGTAAGCAGAAGAGAGATCAAAGGCAGAGTCAACCGACATCAGACAACCCACCACACAAAGCGTCCACTTGGGAAGTCTCCGCTCTGGGCTTTGTGGTCTTGGAATGGAAATGCTGCTGTGCGACTGAAGGTCTCAGGAGTTTCGTCATGCGGTGACAGTGAATACCTGCTAGAAACCTAGAAACCGAGGACCACACGCTTACATAGAGGCAGCTGAAGGGTTTTAATGCTTTGTTTTGTTTTCTTAACCAGTTAGAGAAGAAATGCATCTTGGGCAAGAGGAGGTCAGGTTTGACTGGTCGGGTACGTGGGCAGAACTACAGCAAGCATTGTACAGACTGTGTGGAATGGAGGAAGCTTCAGCTCAAAATGGGGGGAAATGAAAGTAAAACAGGCCTGACAGTAATGTTTGAATTCCCGGACATGAAGAATCATATTTGTCCTTATTCTTGGGATTTGCAAAAGAAAAAAAAAAAAATCCAAGCTGCTCTTCCACTGAAACTTGAAGCTGAGGGAGGCAGGGGAAGTTGAGTCAAGAGTTCTCCAGAAAGAGCCTTCAGCTAAGAGTGTTTCCAAGCACTGAGCTGCATGGCGGAGAGGCAGTTGCCCTCACAGGGACGTGCACAGCAGCCACCCAGATGCTTTCTTTGAAGTGCATGTGTTACTAGAGCTCGGCAAATAAAGGGAATGATGGGCTGCCTGTTCGTTCTGCCCCAGAGACGCGCGGACAGCATGGGCCATTTGTTTAGAGTCAGTTCAGAACAGAACTGAGGGCTCCTGGTTCCCTCTGTTAGTGTGTTTCCGACCCTGGGAAGTAGAGAGACACCCCAGGGATGGTCTGAACCACTTGTTGGTATTACCTATAACTTTTGGAACACACATTTGCTCCGTGCTATTGGGTCGGGCTAGGTGGGGGCAGATCGTTGGGAGTTTGTGGGAGAATCACAACATGGCCTAAAAAATGTAGTGAGACCGTTGCGTGAGGCTTTATGCTAACAGGGAGATGTTACAACGGCTTACATAACAGACCTCTAGTCTGGTGTTCTAGTCTGGAGTATCCATAGACCGAGAAACCTGAAGGGGATGAAAACTAATAAAGTCAAGCCTAAGCCTCCTGTAAATAAAGGAATTTGTACAGACGCTGGGATTGAATCTGTTTTCAAGTCATTATCATCACTCTACGTTTTTCCTTCTTTTACTACACTTTCTCTGAGATTTTATTTTAGAGGAACTCAAAGTGTTCCAGAAGCAGACAGCTGAAATATTGCACCATGTAACTAAAATAATTGTACAATTACAATTTCCCAAACATCAATTAGAACATTCATTGAGCACAAACTTGGGAAAGCGTTGTCTACCTCAAACTCTCCCAACCTCCGTGTGTGCGTAAGCTGTGGCCCAGGTTTAGGTTGTAAGCCCTCTTTGCTTCACTGAGGTAAAGTTGTCTTATCTTTCATAAGATACCTTGGAACCATTCTTCAAGTAGGACTTAATTTTGCAGGAAGTAGTTGGATTTGGGGATGAAAACTAAGGCCAGCAAGAGCTGCTGGCTTGAGTTGTCTCAGTGGATTTGGGTATAAAATGTGCGATAATCCCTGAGTGGCCATTCATTGCTCACCCAGTCCTTGTTTTCTAGCAAGCAATGGCACCACCCAGGAGCAAATAGCTTATCTCTTTGCTAAATGATTTATATACTTCATGCCAAAACTATCTTTTTTTAAAGCTCCAACGGAATAAAGGAATTTTTTTAGCTTGCCTCCTGGGTCACTCCTCCTGGCTGACCACCTCCTTTTGCTTCTTCTCAATATCAAATCATGCCCCATACTGGTTCCACCCATTCTCAGTGTTGCCCTTTGCTCTCATCAATCCTTCTGCCACTGTCTACCTTGAAGGTTTCCTCAACTCAAGCCTTACGCAATTAATAAATGCACTGCACAAATGGAGCAGATGGGCCCCAGGACTTTCCCCCTTGAGATTTCCACGTACAGAGGTTTCTAACTTCCTAAAGCAAATGACCACAATGATCATGGTGCTGGCAGAACTGTTCAGTCCTTGTGAGATGGCTGTCCTGATTTTTAGAGAAATACTTCAGCTCTTATTTCATATCATCTGCTGCTTTGGGAAATTCTATTATAATTTTTAAAAGTATACAGGTGATACATATTTGCAATAATATAAATATTATTGCAATATTATTTATTATGTTTCAATGCATATGATGTGTTCTGGACTCATTCTCTCTGTTAGCCTTCTTGTCCCCTCATGTCCCCATCATCTCCTCCCACGTCCCTTTTACCTCCATGTCTTTTCCTCTCATGCAGCCATATCTCACATATGAGAAAAAAACATGTTCTTCTCTTTTGGAGACTGGCTATTTCAGGGAATATCATGGTTTCTGGCCCCATTCTTGCAAATGACATAATTTTCAAGTTGGCAAGCAACACAAACTCCATTTTGTACATGTGCCACCTGTTCTGCATCCACTCATCCACTGAGGAGCACCGAGGCGGATTCTGCAGCCTGGCTATTGTGAATAGTACAGCAGTAAACGTGAACAAACCGTGTCTCCAGAGAAAGCTGGCTTCGACTCTTAGGTGTATTCCAGGAAGTGAAAAAGCTTATAGTTCTAGTTGAAGCTTTTTAGGAATCTCTATGCTGATTTACATAGTGATGGTGACTAGACCGATTTGCATTCCCACCAACAGAGTACGAAGGCTCTGCCCCTCCCCCATAAAAGCCAATATCTGTTACTGCTGATGCTGTTTTATGTATTTGTATTCTTTCTTGATGATGGCCATTCTGACTGGGGTAAGAAGGATTCTCGGTGGAATTTTGAATTGCATTTCCTTGATAAAGCATTATAGTTCAGCTTAGCATTTTTGGTTTTGCTTTCCTGTCCCTGGGAATTGAACATAGGACCTTGCTTACACTAGGCTAACTTTTTAATCAGAGCTACATTCTCGACTCTCTACACTATTTTAAAGGACACACCACCACTTCGGCCACTGCCACTGCCACCACTACCAGCCTCTAGCTGATGTGTACCGTACAGCTTGGGAAAGCATGCTCTTCACCTCATTTGACTTGATTTCTATTCCATTAACAACATGCATTCTGTATGGAGAATCACAGATCATTATCTTGTCCTGTCAGAATACTTCCAATGATCAATATAAACTCGGTGCTTCCCTAAATAGGAGCTTGATGATTTCCATCATTCTAGTGCCTTTCATCACTTGGAAGTGAAATCCATGTGTATCTTTCATCATTCATATAAGGAGAACAAACGTATGCTCAGTTTCACTTGGCAGACGTTGAAACACCAAAAGACAAGGCCCTTCTTTAGATTAAGCCTTTCTTCTCAATTATTCCCAGCATTCCTCAAATGCCAAGATGTCTAGGTCCTGCATGTTCTTGATTTCCTTTCACTAGCATGCCCCAATCTCTCAAGCTTCCTTTTTAAGTTTTGTCTTTGATTTTTCTGGAATTGTTTCACTATACACAATGTATCACTGAACTAGCAATGCATGTCTAATATGGTGGGAAATGACTCCCACAAAAGACTTGTTAACTGTTGGGCCAAGTGCTGGGGACACCAACAGCTACAATGGCTTCTGTAGAAATAGGATTTATACTGGATATCCTAACAGCTCTACTGGACACAATGACCCTTAGCCCTCATGAGGAAGCCTTAAAGCCTACCCAGTTCCCACTTGCTTGTGTTTTGCAGTCCTCAGGTAACATTAATTCAGTAAAGCTAGGTGAGAAAGAGTAACTTCCCGTGTCTGATATTGCTTTCATCAGTTATCCTAGGTCACCAGGTCCCAGGAAAGGAAATTTCTCAGAATGAAGACTTCCAATCAAGCATTTATTCTCTGATGTATGTAAGTCTGCAACAGACAATGCTTTTGTCATCAGGGCAATTGCAGTTACCTTGTCAATGAGTTCAGCAGACATTAAATTCATAGGCAATTCAGAACAAAATTATCCCCCAAGACTGGAAAGATTTGGCAACAGCAATATTGGAAACTGGGTCCCAGTTACAATGGTGAACATGGTGGAAAAAGCAAGCTAGGGCCATAAGACAACAACATAAGTCTAGAGGTATTAATGCATCGCAAGATCAGTTACTAGGTGAAGGTCAATATACTGAGTTACAAAGGCAGCTTGAATTTGATGATCACACCTTGGTGCTATGTCATTTAGCAGCTTTAAATGCTTGGGACAAGGCTGGAGAATGAGGAAAGAGGTCTGAGTCATTTACTAAAATTATACAAGGTCCAAAAGAGGTCTTCACTGATTTTTTTTTTGCAAAGATTGATTTCAGCTGTAAATACAGTAGTATCAGATTCAAAACTATGGAAAGACATTGGATAGTAGGAAAAAACAGCTGAATTAAAGCAGCCTGTATATTTTAAAGATGTGTTGACCTCAGAATGGAAACTAGGATATTTGTTACATTGGGGAAGAAGTTTTGTCCTTGTTTCCATAGAAGAAGAAAAGCCATGGATACCATCAAGATTGATAAACATTATATCTGAGCAGGAGAGCTCTCCTGAACAAGGAGAGGCACTAGTTCATCAGACAGCTTGGTCTTTCAGTCCAAACGAACTTATAAAGACTGGCAAATGCCTTTCATTTAATCAGGCATGAAAAAACAAAAATAATGACATTTTTCAAATGATAATTTACCAAAAGCACACTTGCTTTACTGGCATGAAAAAAGGGGTGGGCTTTCTTAAACCACATGTCTTAATTCCATGTTAGGATGCTAGACTGTAGATTGCCACATGGCCCACACCATCTTGGACATCAGCTTTTGAGTTTTCTTCTTAAATAAAAAGGATTTTTTATTGTTTAGTATTAAAAACACAGCTAAGAGATTTAAAATATTTTAAGTAAATTCAAACAGCTCAAACTTGTTGTCTAAATCTCTAAGAGGTGGAGTGATTTGTAGCTTAGATAAAATAGTTGAGCAATTTGGTGGTAGCCCATCCCAGCAGAGACAGGCTGATCTCTATAAGTTAGTTGTTTCCAAAATTTCTAGAGTTAACAGTGAAGAAGGTGATGGTGGCAGTACATGCCTTTAATTCTGCAACCCAGGGACAAAACTCAGACACAGCTCCTAATTGGTATGTTTGCACTCTGGAAAAACCACATAACATATTTACAGATTATAATAAAAACCCTCTACAAGATTACTAGAAACACAGCTAAATCATAATGGGCCAGGAACAAAGAATAGCTTTTTCAATTGCTGGCAAGCTCATCTCCATGCAAAAAAAAAAAACAAAAAAAACAAAAAAAAAAAACAAAAAAAAAAAAAACAAAAAAAACCCCAAATATGTTATGCGTTTATAAGAGTCTCATATTTTACTTAAAGAATAAATGTTATGAGTTGTGCATTCCAAACTCACTAGGGAAATCAGACCTTAGGAACAAAATAGTATCTAACGGTGTTTCTTAGCTTCTAGAACTTCCCTTATTCTGTTGCATGAAAATTTAAACACACACACACACACACACACACACACACACACATTTCCTGGTCCTCTATACTCAAACTGAATCTTCTTGTACTCTTCTTTAACCATGGCTCTTGGCTTTCATGTTTCCAGCATCTGTGCCGTGGTCCTGGAACTTTTGTAAGATCACTGTCATCCCTAAGATTGTTGTCATTTAACACCATTGACAGCCAACATTTTTGTTCCACTTTCTTTTCTAAGTCTTGGGAAACTCTATACTTCTAGTTTTGTTGGTTAGTCAATAGACATTTAGTGAACTCCGGGACCCATCATGTGTCTTTCTCATTGTCTCCTTCTATGTTCTTTGTGTGACCCTGAATTCAGCACCAACCTTTCCCTTTTTCCACATCTTCTTCTGAATACCTAAGAGCCAAGGGGCCGTAGGGACAAACCCACTTGACACTGTCAGGAATAAGCACCATGAGCAGTTCTCTTTAGCTGCCTATAAATGTTCAGAAGAAAAGACCACCCTGTGGAGAAACAGTGTTTGTGATAAAGGGAAAGTACAGATATCATGGTACTAGGTATAAAGAATCCTATTTCAGACCAATTAACTTTTGCTTTAAACAGGCTGCGTTTGTTCCTATAGCATAACACTTTCGTGGCTGAATTCTATTCCATTGTTCTTAGACCATATTGCGTTATTCATTCATCAACTGATGGACATCAAGTTGTTTCCACATTTTGGCTATTATGGACAAAGCTGAACAGTCACATGGAAATCACTCTAACGAATTACTCTTTGAAAGGGAGTTAAAAGGGTAGTGTTACCAAAAGAGGACAGCTAGCTAGAAAGAGAACGAGATAGAATTCCCATCATTCTGGTGAATGGAAAGAAAAAAGAGCCTGCATTCTTTCCACACTGTGCCAGCAAATATGGTCTGGAAGAAAATTTGTGAAATGGAAAAGCAAAGCTGAATCCAATCAGGAGTTACTTATAACTGTGAAGACACGGTGCTCTGGTAGCCTGGATTCATTTGCAAGCATGCAGCTAAATCTTGATAACATATTAAGGTTTAATCTGTAGTGGGGTGATCAGAGAGGGCTCTGTCAGCTCTGGGCTGGGTTACCTCACTCTAGTTCAATGCTAATTCCCTTCTCTACCTGACTCTAGTCTCTGCTGTGTCTTAGCATGGAGCACTCAGGGGCTGCACTTCCATCAGGAATGGCAACAGCTGTTGTCAGATGGTAACTGTCTTGGCTAAACAACGAGAAAATGAAAAACAATGAGATAACAGTGAGTGCTTTTAAGGGCATTGTGAGACAGCCTTAGGCTGCAAATCCTTACTTGGGTTGAGAATGTTGATTCAATTACAACTTTCTCCTACAGATGTGCAAGAACCCAAGGATGTCTGAAAGGTAGTGGACACATTTAAAAACAATACTTTATTTCTTTTTCCTCTTCATGTCTACATTCTTTTCTGTTATAAATGATTTCTAAATATTTATAGCATGCAGGGCTCTGTACTAGGACTTAGAGATACAGCAGTAAGTACCACCTTGAATTATTTAATGATTCTTCTGCAGATTTTTCTTTCTTATGTGGAACTGCAATGTGGAATGTAATGAAATGTGAAAATTTGTTTTTATGAGAAAAGTTCGATTATATACTATAACTAGCACAATATTGCCAAGACCCAGGGTCTCCACTTAAGTCCTGCAAATTAATTACATGTTACATACTGTGCTCTATTCTCACAACTAATGAGTAGAGACTTATACTTAAAATTTATCTAGTATCTGCAGAGAACAATTTAATGAAAGTTTTCTGTTGCTTTGAAAAGCTTAGTTTTCCATGCTCATCCACATACTCTCGGTGACGTCCATTTGGGGCAATCTTAGCCACTTACCTTGGTGTGGACAAATTCTACCTTGGCAATCCGTGTGGCATGAACTCTCCTTGTGGGTAGCATCAAATTCGGTCTTCCTCCTTGATCTCGTTTGTCCCCTTAATATTATGTCTCCTCCTGGAATGTCATCTCCCAATTCTCACCAGCTCAGTACTAGTGACTCTTACTGAATTCTTACTGTGTGGAAGCCATAGCAATGAGCCCTGTTGTAGTTGCTATGGTAACCCAAGTGAGCCTCATAGTAAGGACAAGAACAAGGGAGGTCATGAGAGACTAAGGTCACACACCTTATCAGTGAAAAAACTTGACCTGAACTCCTGTAACTGATTTATGTCCAAATAGCATTGTCTGCAGCTTCCCTCAGATAAACTTTATCAGAAAAACAATTCATATATGTTTGAGTTCCATTAAGTTGGAAATACACACACACACACACATATATATATATATACACACTTATATATAGAAGGTGGAGAGAAAGGGAGGAAGAAAGAGATCAACAGGATATAGATCAATGTAAGTGTCTATGTGTTCTCGTCATTTAATTCCCAGTTTTTACAGAGACAAACATTACTGCCCTGGATTGCTGAGAAATGCAAATCAAAGGGGCTGAAAAGATGACTCAGCAGTTAAGTGTCTTGTTCTTGCAGAGGACCCAGGTTCAGTTTCCAGCACCCACACGGGGATTCCAGAAGCTCTAAAGCTCTCTTCTCACCTCTGCAGACACCAAGCACCCAGGCGGTGCACAAACAGGCTTGTAGGCAACACTCATGCACATAAATAATAAAAGAAAAGAACATAGAAGTTGAAGGAAACAGATATCAACAGTGAAGGGTACTCAATATTTTACTGTTTATAAATATTTTCTCCTACTTTAAGATTTTACACACTCGGAAGATAAATAGGGTAAATATTATACACACACATTTTCTTTAAATATATACATGTATTTCTTTAATACATACATATATATTTAAGAAAGTGGGTTTCACTGACTTACAGAAACTGAAAGTGAATTTTAATAAATACATAGTTCAGGTGATTTTCTCTCTTACGCATCCCTCTTGATGATGGGAAAGAAGCCCGGGAATAGCTCAGAGCTCCTTGCAAAGAACACAGGAACAGTAATCCACTTATTTCATTTAGGTTGCAAGGACTACTGGATAATTTCTTCTCCTCCATTCTGAGTATAACTTCCTTCTGGAATTTGTCTGAGAATAGAACTGGAATTTTTGGTTTCTGGGTTTTATCTTCCATGGCCTAGGAAGCTTCTAGGTCCCCAGGATGTTCTTAGTTCTTTCTAACAGAAATGCTGACCCTCCCACCCGTGCTCTGTGAGAGCGTCGGGCCAACCCAGTTCCCACTTTTCCTGAGTTACTGTCACCTGAACTGGAGGTGGTTTGCATTCTGTACAACTGACTCCAGCTATACGGTGACATAGCTTTCTACCCTGTCACAGTACATGCGTGGGTCAGGGCCATGAGCTATCAGTTAGTTGACATTCAAATGTTATTGCACTTTGCATCATAACTCATTCAAAAAAACTTACAAACCCATTCTGACAAAACATTTTCAAAAGAAAAGCTCCCACTGGGAGATTTCTGAAAAACGTTAACATTGAGGTGTGATGGACAAGTCAAGAACTTCTTCAGAATATTGTCTTATTACTCTGAGGTTTTAAAATCTATTTTATTTAATTGTGTGTATTTGTAAGTGTCAATGTGCAAGGATGTGCGGCTGAGTGCCGATGGTCTCTCAGGCCATTAGTTGGGAGCTCCTTGGAACTTAAGTTACAGGTGGCCATGAGCAATCCACATGGTTGCCAAACATGGGTCCTCCAAAAGCCCAGTATGCGTCTCTACTGCTGAGCCGTCTCTCTAGCGTCTACCTTCTGTTTTTTGACACAGTAAACTGATCAGACAGGCGTTCTTCGTGGTGGATGGATCAATAGCTCTTCCGTTCACTCAGATGGGTCAAAATCACAGGTCAGAGTACTGCTATTGATTTTCCTCACTCCGGTGAATACAAATGGCTCGAGTTCAGCAGCAGTTGTCCTCCTGGAGATACACACATACACACGCTGCACGAGGGTACAGTTTCAAAGGTACAGCCTGGCTCCCCTGGTGACTAGCCTGCCAATCAATATGACTGGCCTCTTTAAAAGCATCACAAACTCCCAAAGGAGTGAGCACCGCCCCCCCCCCGAAATCATGAGAGAGCTACACAAATGAGCGGACAGAGCACGACATGACAAAGTGTCAAATGAGGAACCAACCCCAAGCTTCTCTGTCTGTATTACTGTGGGACAAATAGCAGCCACTTGAGGAAAGCTCAGAGCCTCAAGATAGACAGAAGAAAGCAGAAGCTGTGACTAGGAAATGGGCATGGCCACACTGTAATTTGGGGAGTGTTCTTTCTCTGTAAGTTGCTCCACTGCTGGGCTAGTCCTTTAAGAACTAGGAAGGCCTAGGAATGTAACTCAGTCGGTGAGTCCTCACCTAGCATGCACGGGCCTGAGGATTCAATCTCCAGTACCCCATATGCCTTGCATGATGGTGTAAGCCTATTCTCCCAGCAGTTGCCACCAGGAAAAAACAGGAGGAATGTCAGTTCAAGGTTAACTTTGTGCTGTAGTTCCAGGCAAGCCTTGTGTCTCAACAACAGACAAATGCAGAACCAGTTGCCTTGTTTGTAATGCTATTTTTTTATCTGCATTATGAAAGAAAGGTATAGTTCTTTTCTTTTATTCATAAGCCATATGGCCAAAAGGCTCTTGTTTAACATCAGCCTCTAGGTGAAAGTGTTTTTGTTACAAAATAGCTCTGACTCCAGCGTTCATGAGGAACCATGTACCTGATCTGTAGTGGTATTCAGTCCAAGGTTTGATGCTATGATAACAGGTGCAATGCATTTTCTCCAACACTAGCCAAAAAGAATAATCTAACCAGATTCTACCCACTTTGAGTTTAAAAAGTAAGATCAAGGAGTGATCTAGGATGCTAGCCTGATGTCAGCTTCAGGCTTCCACATGCACACACATGCTCATGTGTCTACACTACAAGTACAGACACAACCCATGTGCAGATAGGCAGAGATGGAGAGGGAGGAGGAACAAGGCAGGGCAGAGGGAGGGAGGGACAGAGAGAGAGGGAGAAAGAGAGGGAGGGATGGAGAGACAGAAGAAGTGAAGAAGAGAGGGAGGAAAGGAGAGAGGGAGGGATGGAGGGAGAGGAGGAGGGATGGAAGGAGGGAGGGAAAGAGAGACAGAGGGAGGGGCAGGGTGACCATTCATCTAGCCATCCTTGTGAATTACAAGTTATTTCTGGACATCTTTGTTATGGAGGCCTGTCACTTAGGTATCGTATGTTGGCCATGGACCATGCTGAAAAACCATGTTGAGTGCTTTATTTCTGCTGTCACTATTGAGTTTATGTTTTGGAGTTTTGCCCTCCTCACACTCTGACCTTCTCTCTTTCTGAACCAGCATGGCATTGGTTTTGTTGCTCATTTATGTGCGTATCTCATTCTGTCTTCCTTTAGATTTCTATCCAACTGTAAAAACACCTGTAGGGACAGAGCCTCTTGTTCATTCTGCGTCTCCTCCTGAGACAAGTGCATGGCAGGTACTCAGCTGCAGGCTTTTTGAATTCATAATCCATTATCCAGAAATTAAAAACAACAATATCTTCTTAATCCCTTGAATAATTATGCCATTGTCACCGAAGTAAAAGAAGAACATTTGACTTCAAATTTTGAAGCTTTTTAAAAATAGCTATTATAAGTTGATTAAAAGTAGATCTTTTAAGCTGTCACCTAATTTTCTTTTATTCTAGTTTAAAATCTAATCCATTTATATATTCATACATAATTTATACTCCACCTACTTCCAAAACTTAATTGAGGAAGCCGTTAAGGTAATGGCAATTGTGGAAACTATGGAACTAAGTACAGAAGTCTTATTTCTTCCTTTGTGCCAGTATTTTGAAATGTTTATGGGTTAAAACAATGACCACTCCATATTCATTGTATCCACACTAAACATTTATTTAATATTTTAAATAAATTAGCCTCACAGGCTAATGTTATCACATTATTTTAATAATTTTTCTTTAATTCTATACAACCGATTCATGTCACTATTTTAAACAATACTAATCATAGACTTTATTTAAATATATTTTAATGTTTGGATTAAAAAAAAATAACTCCTGGTTTCAAATAAGCATGGAGAATACCAAAGAGTTTAGAGCTATAACCCAATCTTTACAGCAAACATCACCACAATAATTACAACCTGTTCCCGGTTACCTTAAAAGAACAAGTTAAAAGACAACTCAAAAGAAACTAGAGGGTTTCCTTCTAAAAGAGAGGGGTGAGGTGAGCACAGGAGGAGGGGCCTCAGCAGGGACTCCCGGTGCTTCCCCTCCCCCAAAGTACACGCAGCAGCTCCAGCAACTCCCACGTTCAAGTGAGTTCTGCCTCATTAGCCCATCCAAAGAGGCTGTGTGGCAGCTCAGCTTTCCGCCAAGCTCTGTCGAAATGAACAGCCCTTATTGGACATGTCATTTAAATTGAAAATGAAATATTTGGACACATTATAACAAGCTGAGTCCTGCCAAATATGGGCACCTATTTACCCAGGTGGGTTCAATCACAATTTGTACTCTGTGAAATAAAATTTCAATCTAGCTTGCGAAAGCTAAAAATTAATTCTAGAGGGATTTTTTTTTTCTAAGAAAATTTTGGTCGCACAAAAGGATCACAGTTCCCCTTAACTGTGGCTGGGCTGACAGAACGACTTTCTGTTGGATGTGGTGGGGGTAATTGAGAGGTGGGTACAATACAAATTTATTAATGAATCCTCCACTAGAGTTAAGTCTAGGCAGATAAATCCTGTTTGTCCAAGACACTGATGTGATGAAGAAAAACAGCTAGGCAAGCCTTGTTTGATTTTGACTCTGATGTAAAGGTTGGTCCCCATGCTCAGAAGGCATGCTTGAAAGAACTTCATATCACTCAGAAAAATAAAAAGACAAGAAAGAAAGAAAGAAAACCATAACTACCTAGAGGCCCACTTACAATGACAGTGAGCAGGGAAAATGAATCATTCCCTACTCAAAGTTGCCGTTTAATCAAGCCCAAGGAGATGAGCTCACAGGTGTTATTGGTACCAGGATGAACTGCTGATGATAACTTAGAGCAGAAATCTACTTATACATTCATGAGTCTTGGAGGCCAGACTTATCTCTGATAGTGTCTGCTTTGCTGAGCCTCTGAGTAATTCAATAAATTACTATGTTCCTTCTCAATGCTACATCCCTCTCAAAAAAAGGTTCTTTATCCAATGTAAGCTCATTGCTGCTCTGCCCACAGAAGTATCAACAAAGATCAGAATTAAATATGATTGCAAGATGTGCCAGAGCTATTATGGGCAGGAACATTTTGGAAAGATTCACTACCCAGTAGTCACTCTAACCCGGGAATGGGGAATGGAAATCAGGCTTCATGTAAACAGTTAGAACGCTAGGACCAAACAGTGCTTTCTGTACTTGTAAATAAAGGCTCCTGGTGCATACTAAAGGGCTTGCTGGACCATTAGCTTTAGTGTTCTTGGAGGGGCTGAAGGAAAAATGGTAGAAAAGAAAAGATGATTTGGGCCAAAAAGATGTAGCATTGAACTTGGCGTTTCTCTTTAACCAGCCCTTACTCACGTCATTACCTTCAAGGCCTTAGAGCCCCCTGAAGCAAGTCACCCACCATCTCACACCGTCCCTGCAGACTTAGCTTGTTTCCTGTGAGCCACGTTCGAAGGTGTCTCTTCCTTCCCGAGCAGGCTCTTCCCCGTCTGCTACATTTTTCACATGGCTAGCTTTAAACTCAGTGCTGCTGATAATGCTCAAAGCTTGGCGGTTAAACAAAGAAAGACACAGCCATTTCTGGAGAGGTTGGGCCTGGCATGTGACAGTGGATGGGTGAGGAAGTGGGCAGAGGACTCCCTGTCTGTGGATGCATCTAGAATGCTGTGAAGGTGCAAGAGGGTGAGTCGGACCTGAAAGGAGAGCTAACACGCACACACCTTGACTCACGTGAAACTATCCATGAAGCTATTAATTGGCCTAGTCACTGCTTTTCTGCCAAAAAAAAAAAAAAGAAAGAAAAGAAAAGGTGACCTTTGACCCTAAAGAAAAAAAAAATTCCAAGCCATCAACCCCTAGGATTGGTCTAGCTGGTGTTGTCCTAAGCCAGATGTTCTCAAGCTGTGGGTCACAACCCTTTTGGTGGTTGCATATCAGATATTTGCATTACAATTCGTAACAGCAGCAGAATTAGTTATAAATTGGCAACAAAATAACTGTATGGTTAGGACCACCGCCACATGAGGAAATGTGCTGAAGCGAGCAGCCTCAGGAAGGTCGTGAAGCACGGACCTAAGCCTTGTGTTAGGCCTAGAACCTTGGCATTCACAGCCACAGCTGTTACCCATTACTGAACACCTGTTCCCGTCTGACCAGCTCAAGCATGAGAGGTAAAGTGTTCAGTTATGATCCACACCACTGTTTGTTGGGTACTTACTGTGCCTAAGCAATATGCTAAGTATTTCAGCAGATACTGATAGAATCCCTACAGCACATCTTCTATGATTCAACTGTAATGCGTATTTTACTGCCCTCTGCTTTCTATAGTGTGTGTGTGTGTGTGTGTGTGTGTGTGTGTGTGTGTGTGCATATTTTCTTCATCTGTAATATGGAACAGTCTGTACCAGAACATTTTGCTTTTAAAAAAAATAAAAAATATAACATTTTTATTTTAAAAAATTAATTTCTTATGTATAATAAGCATGTTTGGTTGAAGTACATGGACATTACATCGTTTAAAGGGATCTCACTATATATAGCTCTGGCTGGCCTAGAACTCTATATAGACTAGACTGACCTCAAACTTACAGAGCTCTTCCTGCCTCTGTCTCACAAATGTTAAAATTAAAGGCATGTGGCACCACGTGGAAGTATTTTAACATACACACATACACACATGCACACACACACATACACACACACTCACACACTCACACAGGTTCTTCCGCCACATCTGGAGCGTTGCTCCTTAAGCATTCCTTTTTGAAGAACATCAGTAACTTCAGGTGGCTTTTAACATGCTGCTCATGCCTCTGCTGTCTTTGCTCTCTGCCCTCTTTTCTCTTTGGGCTTTTAGTGACATTCTTCAAGGGTTTCTTATGTTTTCTACATCCCTGGTAAAACTTTCTATCGTGTATTAATTCTAATCCTCACACTTTTTGTTAGAATTCGGGGATTCCCATTGCACAATTTTCTTTCAACTCTACCCTATTCTCCCCGGGTGCTTTTAAACTCAGCTTATTCTTCTTGTTTTTTTTTATCTTGTTTTTTCCCCTATTATTCTCTCCATGTCTCTGCTCCCATTAGACAGGAGACACGTGAACTTGCTACCTATCTCAGTAGCCAAAGTCTTAAAGACTGTTTGTTTTTTGTTTTTTTGTTTTTTTGGTTGGTTTTGTTGTTTGTTGTCCTGTTTAGTTTTAATGCTATTCATATATATGTATACCTGTGTGTGTGTGTGTGTGTGTGTGTGTGTGTGTGTGCACATGCCAAGGTTGACTCCCTTATTCTGGAATCTTTTTCAAAATCCTCACACATGAGCTGGACTCCAGTTGACTGTCCTCAGACCTCCTTAGTTACTTCAGGATTAATGGCTTATAGTTTCTCCTCGCCCACATTAATAGTTAGTCTTAATTGATGAAATCTCTTTTTCTTCCCAGTATCTAGATCTTTGACACATAAGTTTAAATGCCACTTGTCTTTCTAAAAAGCCTTTTATTTCTGAGGATGTATGGTGACAGGTTATACAGCCCTGATGGCCAGAGCCAGGAAAGAAACGTCTTGGACACCCATTTACAGGAGTGCCAGGAATTTGACCATCACAGATATTTATGAGCAAAATTGAAGCAGCAGCCACGCCCAGGCATTTTCAGCTGGCAGGCCACGGAGGGGTGACATTTTCCAGGGAAGGGTGCTTCTCCTTAGGAAGAAGCAGAATGGAGCCAGGCAGAAAAGGAAAACCTACTTAGTGTGTGGCTTCGTCCATGGCTTTCCCTGCACACTGCCTGCTAAACGGTAAGCACGAATCCATGCTGTGATGAAAATTATCTCTATACACCTCACCATGTTGTGAGATGAACAGCTGTCAGGGTCCACGTCTGTGAATATGTAATATGTGGTTGCGGGGTAGGTGAAATAACAGCCGTACCTTATGATTAAACTGCTCTTCAGAATTGGAATTTGAAAATGTTCTCTTCAGCCGAGGGCTTACAACCTGATTCAAAGTATAGGTGGACTTTGCTGTTGTTGCTTGGTATGTGAATCACCGCAAACACGTGTGTGTTAATGTACAGGTCAGAGGACAGCCTTGCGGGCTGTTCCTCAGGCCCCATCTACCTTTATATCTTTAAAAAAAAATTGAGGTAGGGTCTCTTGCTGGCCTGAAACTAGCCAAGGAGGTGAGGCTGTCTGGCTGTCTGGCTGTCTGGCTGTCTGGCTGTCTGGCTGTCTCTGTCCAGCCAGCATGCTCTAGGGATCTGCCTATCTCTGCTTCTCTGAGCACTGGAATTCTAAGGGAACAGTTCTTAACTACAAGTCCTGGGAAATGAAGTCAGGTCCTCATGCAAGGTAAGCACTTTACCAGGCCCCAAATCAGACATTTAAAAAAGACTTTTAAATGAACGAGTTAAAGAATGGGGACAAGAACTTTACAAGAGTAAATCTAGAAGGCTGAAGTACAATTGGGGCACTGCCTTCCTGTTGTCCCCAAGAAGTAGCCTCAGCAACCATGTTTGTAGCAGCTTTATTCATAATAGCCATAACCTAGAAATAACCCAGATATCCATCAACAGAGGAATGGATACGAAAATTGTGGTACTTTTACACAATGGAACACTACTCAGCAATTAAAAACAAGGAAATCATCAAATTTGCAGGCAAAGGGTGGGATCTAGAAAAGATCATCCTGAGTGAGGTATCCCAGAAGGAGAAAGACACACACGTTGTATACTCACTTATAAGTGGGTACTAGACCTATAAGATAGGATAAACCTACTGAAATCTGTACACCTAAAGAAGATAACCAAGAAAGAGGACCCTGGGTGAGATGATCAACTCTCACTTAGAAAGACAAATGGGATGGGCATAGGATGTAGGAGAAAACAAGTAACAGGACAGGAGCCTACCACTGAGGGCTTCTGAAAGACTCTACCTAGCAGTGTATCAAAGCAGATACTAAGACTCATAACCAAACCTTCAGCAGAGTACAGGGAATCATATGAAAAAAGGGGGGGTTAGTATGACCTGGAGAGGACAGGAACTCCACAAGGACCAAACATATCTGGGCACAGGGGTTTTGTGAGGCTGTATCTCTAACCAAGGACTATGTATGGATATAACCTAGAACCCTGGCTCGGATGTAGCCCATGGTAGCTCAGTATCCAAGTGGGTACCCTAGTGAGGGGAACAGGAACTATTTCTGACATGAACTCAATGGTGGGCTTTTTGACCTCCCCACCCCTCAGGGGAGGAGCAGCCCTGCTAGGCCACAGAGAAGGACTTTGCAGCCAGGCCTGAAGATACCTGATAAGCTAGGGTCAGATGAAAGGGGAGGAGGTCCTCTCCTATCAGTGGACTTGGAAAGGGGCAGGGAGGAGCTGAGGGAGAAAGGGTGGAATCAGGAGGAAATGAGGGAGTGGGTTACAGCTGGGATATAAAATTAATAAACTGTAACTAATATTAAAAAAAATAAAAATTTAATTAAAAAAAAAGTAGCCTCAGAAAGCAGAACACTTGGAACTAAGAAGGTCCTCAGTGGAAGTGCAAAGGTGATAATCCATGGCATCATCCAGGAGACTCCAACTGTGACTCCCCAATTGTCTCCAGGATTTCTTCACTGCCAGCAGACTCTGTTCAGCTTGTTTCCACAGCTGCTGATGACATCTGCAATAGACAAAGCTCCTGGCTTTCGTAAATATACTTTCTAGTGCCCGCAGTCTGTATAATGAAAAGAAGCGTGCAGAACACCAACTGTCTCATATCATTTTGAACTGTAAGAGGAACTGGAAAACAGAATTTCTAGGTTCTGCTCCTGCCTTAGGCCCTTGGTGACCTTAGGAATGGTTCTGAAAGCCTCTGAGTTTCAGTTTCCATATCTGATCAGGAATTTTCATTTAGATATCTTATACTCACTATTTCAGAGAAGGAGGACGCCCCTTCCCTCACTGGATGATAAGGAAATTCATCGCACAAACACAGCACTCAGCTATGCGTTCAGATATAAACAGGAGAGCTGTTTGTGGGACGTTTCTCCCCACTGTCGTTTGAGATTAAAAGACTGCCTTTTTTTTCAGTGTGTTCAGCTTTCAAAAGACACACTGGAGGAAGTCAGCCAATTTCTGCCCACACAACTTCCAAGTGACGTCAATGGAAGCAGAGCACAGAGATCTCTAAGCAAGTTTTGGCTCTTTATGTGAGGTTTTTTTTTTCCTCTCTCTCTTTCTTTTTTAAAAGAACAACTGCAAAAATGATTGCTCTCAACTCAAATTACACAATTTGTTCTTTTTTGTGCCCTGAGTCAGCAGCAGACATTATGTGGAAAATAAAGCACGCCTTCCTTCATACCCGTCAAGTAAAACTGGACAGTTCTATGAAATACAGAATATTTGACCTTTTTGAAGGGATCTTTAAGCGACATTTTTTATCCTGGCTGATACTAATTTCAATATAGAGGCTGAACAAATAATCCAGACAGACACCTGGAAAATGCAGCTGATGCCTTAACCCTAGATTTTTATAGCGTCTGTAATTAATAGTAAGTATCCTAGGTGGAGCATATGTTGAAAGTATTTTTTTAAGGACTCCCCTAACTAGAAAACATAGCTCCTGCTTTGTTCCCAGCTCTTCTGTCATGATAAAGTCGGATGAGATAAGACCGTGAGAAGAGGAGCTTAGGCATGTGGCTTTTAACGTAAGGAAGGCCTGCTCTGGCTCAGCCCGCACAGCAGCTCTCTAGGGTAGTACTGCTACAGCTCTACTGACTAGGAAAGTGAGAACTGGAAAGTTAAACTGTTCAAAGCCGAGCAAGTAGCACTTGGACCTCAAACTAGGCTTCCTGGCTTCACTATCTACATTCCTATACTGCCCAGGTGACTTGTTTTTGTATTCAAAAAGCATTTCCCTGGGGCTGGAAAGCTGACCCAGCAGGAGTGTGGACTCCTCTTGTTTGATTCCCAGCACCCGTGTCAGGCAGCTCACAAACCCTTGCACCTCCAGCTTCAGGGGCTCTGACACCCTCTTCTGACCTCCATGAGAAGCTGCACTCATGTGCACAAAGACACACGAACCAACATATATACGCCTAATTTTTAAGCCCCCACCCTTTTTTTTTTTAAAGAAATGCATGTAATGGTGCCTGATATTCTAGGTTCTATGTAGAGTCAGTTACTTGGTAATCTGAAATAATAACCTAGAAAACAATGTTAAAATAGCAAAGAGAAGAAATTCAGCTCCATTTGCCCCTACTGAAAGATTCTGATTTGCAAAAGCTGTCTAAGCAAAAACTATCAGTGCAATGCAACTGAGAAAAAAGCAGGGCAGTTGTCACTTGCCAAAGATCATATGAAAAGATCATATGACCGGGAAGGTACATGTTTCTCCCCTCTGTGCATTTTCCTCTGTAGCATACTTCCTCCAGGGAAGCAAAGAAACACAATACAGTGTCTTGGGAGAGGGGCATGGAAATGCCTCTGATATTTGGGAATCTCTCAGTATGGTTTCGGGATGATGTCAATCAAAGGGAATTTTCAGTTTTCAGAATTTCCACTGTAGCCTGCATGACTCAAAGGGATTTAGCGAGGCTGTATTCTATTCTAGTTAAAGTAGCATCAGAACACTGAGTTCCCATTAAAAGTGATTATAAATGAATTTAGAATTTTGTGTACAAAGACTGATATGTTTAGAAGAATTAGGAGAAAGTTCAATGACATTGCTGAACTTTCCATGAGTGGTTATGAAAATTGAAAACCAGTATGTTGAAAGCGTCCTCACAAGGATGATTGCACAAACACTAAAAGGTAAAACCCATGAGAAGTATATCAGAAAACAGCTTACGATTTCCCAAAGCAAAATGTAAAACAAATTATAAATTACATATGACTCCTTTTAGTATTTAAAATAAAACATTTTTTAATCTGAAAAATATTACCAACTAGATAAGAGGTAGTTTGGGATTAAACTGTTCTGCTTTCAGGGTTTGTTCACATCACACCAGATGTCATATTTATATTTAAATGCCACATGGAATGGGCAGAAAATTCTCTGTTTAAACCAGACATTTTTAAGGCAGTTAAGGCCAGAATATTGGCTTTGCCAAAAATTAAATTACTGCAAAGTGGAGCAAGCACCTGACCTTGTGGTAAGTCAGAGTAAGGAAATATGTGCACCTTAGAAACAGAGACTCCAGGACATCCCCAGAGACCCACTTAGTGGACTGGCCACTGCTGTCTACCCACTGATGGCTGAACCTGATCATCCAAATTTTAAGTGGGAGTTACCTAGAGATTCCATCTCCACAGCACATAGCTCATTCCACTCATATGCTTGTTCCCAGAAAGTGTGTCACTGTGTACCTGAAAGTCTAGACATGCTTACAAACAATAAGTCACTTTGACTCACTTTTTTAAACATGCAAATGAACACTCTGATAAGAAATAACGCAGTGGTTGTCAACCTTCCTAATGCTGAGACCCTTTAACACAGTTCCTCAAGTCATGGTGACCCCCGCCCCAACTATGGATTTATATTTTGGCTACTTCATAACTATAATTTTTTCTACTGTTATGAGTTGTTATGTAAATATCTGATATGCAGGATATCATATAGGCAATCCCTGTGAAAGGGTCATTCTACTCCCTAAGGGGTCACGACCCACAGGTTGAGAACTGCTGAAATAACATTCCTAACCAACTTTCTTGCAAAAGACTATAAACCACCTCATGATCTTCTATTAACACATTGGATTCTATTATAAAGATATATCAAATAGTATATTTTGAGTCACCTTGAAATGCACAGGGGCATGGTATTATTTTCCATCATCTTGTCAACAAAGCGTGAGTGCCTTTCTTAATGTCTCTGTTTTGTAGTGTGCACAGAGATCTCCAAAGAGATCTATGTAGACCTGAGGTCAGAGACCATGCTCCGAGCCTTCTGTGTAAGTCACAACAGTACACAGCTCACTGCTACACACTAGACACAAAGGGATCATTTACCCTCGGTGTATGCTGGCTTTGCTTGCTTTCTGTGACTCTAACAAAATGCCAGAGACAAGTAGCTTATTTAGAGACGAGGTTGGCCCACAGCTTCTTGTTTCCAGTCTGCAGTTCAGGAGAGTCACTGCCTTCCCGTCCTCCGGTGGGGATAGGGAAAGGCAACAAATGAAGGGTGTGTGGCACAGGGAGCTCCTTACCTCCTCTGCAGGAAGCAAGAAAGATGGGTTCTCACAACCCCATTCAGAAGCATAGTCGCAACAGTTCAAGGACTTCCTGGAAGACCCTGCCTCCTAACAGCCCACAGTGCGTACTATGAAGAGCACCATGGACAGGAGCCAAGCCTTCCTCACACAGACCCTCATGGAAACATTCGCCGTGGGTAGGAAAGCGTCTGTTCTTGGTGAAGCTGAGGCTTCTGGAAGTCATATCTAAGACTGGCTCGTGGGCACGTGACCGGGAGCTACACAGGGTCCCACATCCAGAGAGTCCATGCTTTAGTTCGTTCTCTGCTGCCACCATGTTGAACTCAATAACTTCGGACAAGAGGCCTTATGTTTTGATATTACGCTAAGAGCTGCAAATCATGTAGTCAGCTTTACTCACATTGCTATGTCGGTGTAGCAAAGACAAAAACATAACCTAGAATACAGAATGAAAAACTAACCAAAGTGCTAACACATTTGAGAATCCGTATTTCCAAGGAAGATTTTCCATTTAGGAAATATACCTGGCTTTGATTTGATTTTTGCTTTAGAATGTATATATGCAGAGTTTGGACAATGAATCTTTTTTAAGATTGGAAAGTAATGACATAGAAAATAAATGGCAGAAGAGGGGTTTTTCCAGCTCATCCATGACCTTTGCCCTTAGTTATGGCTAAACACATAAAAACATTAAACAACTTCTTTCCACTGCACTCATTACATCCTTCCTTCTCTTTCAAAGAGCTCCTATTTGTTTATGGTTGTGTTCTTGTGGCTTGTGAGACTCCTGAACAGGTGAAGGGCTGGAGCTGAGCACCGCCAGAAGGGAGCCCCAGAGCCAGGGATTCATGTTTTTGTAAGTCTGAGCAGTAGTACGGCTTCTGGTCACTCGGCCTCTCTTTCTTTCCTTGTGTGGGTACAAGGGCATGGGGAGTGGGCCAACATGACGCTGACAGAACCACGCAGAACTCAGCATGAATCCCAGGCCTTTCAGCGGACAGAAAGAACCAATTGTGTGCCCAGCAGCTGGAATGTGTGCAGGTCACTCTTTGGAGTGGTGTTAGCAGACATCATTTTACTGGATTGTTCTAGGAAGGGAGGAAGGTTGGGAGAGAGCTTGCCTGCCCTGTGCTTCAATGGCCCTGTAATTGTCCTCCTCTTCGTTGTTAAATTATAAAGAATAATACTCATCCATTCAGAAAGGGCGAATCCTGTTTTCTCCAGTGAATGCTGTTGTTTCAAAGGTACACCCTTTCTTTCCTGGCTGCCTGGAAGTCTGCTGTTCAGAGAATGTGTTAGCCAGGAGCCACAGACAATGCCAGGCCTAGAGCAGAAAAACAAAAACAAAAACAAAACCTTGCAGTAAGTAGCACTTTAAAGCTGGGGTGCATCTCAATGGTAGGACACTCTCCTCGTATGTTTGAGAGTTTGATTTCTAGCACCAGAAACAATCAGCACTGTAAAAACGCCTTGAATAAATAAATACTCAGGAGAAAAATGACAGAATGATTTTTGACAATATCTAAAGTTTAAATTGATTAATTTTCAAATATTATAAGCAATAACAAAAATCTTTACCCTTATATTACTGGCTACAGTCTTGGGGATCTGGGGTTCTAAGCTCTATCTGCTCCTTTTGTATGTGGCCATCGAGTTGCCCAGCTGCATCTGCACCCTAACATTCTTGTTGTGAGCACTCACATTTTACACTGGATCCTCTCACACCCAAGCCTATGCCTGTTGCCCAGCCAATCTCATGCACTGAGAATGCACACAATAGATAAAATTTTATAAGGAGAGATTCAAGTGTCTTCTCCGTTTTGCTATTGTTTTCATAACATATTTCTGGTTTTTGTTTTCACTCGATCTAAAGAGATTTCCCCCACCCCTTTCTAAAAACGATGTTCTGTACTGCTTTTTCCAGGATGTCACGGTTGACATATGCTTAATGAGATTTCTCTTGAATCCATGTGCAATTTTAACCAACATATTAGAGTTGTTATGGTAACCAAATTGATTCCTAATTGACCACCTACCTGCTCTTTCCGGCTGATGAAAATCTCTGGACAAAGATGTAGCTGCATAAAAAACAATAATAAGAATATCATAACAGATAGTTTATAAGAACTTGAAGCAACTTAAATGTCTCTTTTTTGGTGTCTGTGCACAGTGAAGACAAAAATGCAAAGCGTGGCATCCCAGAGTCAAAGCCAGCAGCCACCGCATTGGGGCCCTCCACCGATGCGTAGGTATGGTCTAAGGAACGGGTCTAGCTGAATAGCTGAAGTCAAAGCCTCCGGCACTTTTAGAGTCCATGCCAAACACCCATTATTCCTAACAGTGTCCTCTACTGCTAGTAGATGAAAGAGCCGGCTTTCATTGCTTGGGATCCAAATCCCTAACAGGTGTGCTGCTTTTGAGCTGTTTGTGAGGGACAGTCAGTGTTCAATGCTGTCTCTACAAAGGTAAGTTTAAAATTTAGGAGTGCCTTGAATGCATTATTTCGTGGCCACTAACATTGTTTCGGATCATGAAGAAAATCCCCTAAACATGAGACTCCATATTCTTGGGATATTCGTGACCATTGTTCTTGTCAATTAAGCTACATTCTGGTATCAGAAGCAAGGCTAAGAGGGCTTTGGCTTTTAACGGGTTTGAGGCAGTAATTATGTAGCTGATACTGCAGCTCTCTGCCCTATATGCACAGACTACTGGAAGAAAATATTTGAAATGTAAGAATAAAAAAGGAAAAACACTTGGCTATGAGAAAGGAGCCACTAATTATAGTGAGAATCTCATTAAAAATAGTCTTTACTTGCAAGAAGGCTGGGAGAACTCTAATTAAATCATAGGACGTCCCTATGAATAATTAGCTCTGGCAAGAAAATTCTAAGTTGTCCACTGAATTTTCCACACCCACAGATGTTCAGGGAAAAGTATAAGCAAACCCTGACTGTCCTATTTTAGATGCGTGGTAGGCTTTCTGTAGAATCCAACTGGGTAACCTCCCTGGGCATGGGTTTCTCTTCCCCAGGAGATGTGAAGCTCTCTTTTCACCATAAACAAAAGCAGGCCTAACCTTCAGCAGACCATCTACCTTTGACTTCACTCTCAACCCAATGTAGAGTGAACAACCTATACAGTTTCAGATGAGTCTTCAGATAGACTCTTTGCAAGCCGGTCCAGGCATAGATAACCTATTTTTATGATACCCATTTCACCATGATATCGCTGTCCCTTGTGTTTCTCCTTTTTTGGTGCATACGAGGATAGAGAGTGTCTCATGGGGACCTATGTAGAAAGCCACAGAAATCCAAACTGTCTCTGTTCAGTGTGGCAGCCACAAGTCTTTTGTGAGTTTTGTGTATTTGCTATGGAGCCCTGAAATGAGAGGTATTGAAAAGGAGGAAGAATTTTACATGGGCTATTGTTGAAATGATATTTTTATCACTGTAACAGCTGGATATCAGAATTAAGTCTTCACTTATGTCTTGTATTTGCAGTTTGCATAATATTCATGGCAGGTGTTATATATAGGTAAAAGGTCGCTTTGGATGTGGGGGCTAAAAGTTTGTGTAATATTTCTGAAAGGAGGGTTCTAAACCACTGAGTTTCCTGTCATAGAAGAGGCATCAAAGCAAATGGTGCGACAGTGCTTACAGGGACCGAGTATAGACCCACGTTCTACCGGCCACACAGTCAAAGCACAAGTGTGAATTTTCATGCCCCTAGAGCTCCCCTAAGCGAAAGAAAGGCTTATACTTACATCCAATATCCATTGCAAAATCTTCTCCCTCACACGTTAAACGTTCTTAAGCAAGCTGAACAGTGTGAGAAGAAAATTACCAAAGGAAGGAGCTCAGAAGACAAGCAGGACAGGTCACCAGCAGTGAGAGACAAAGGGAGAAGTAAAAGGACATTCCAGAAGATGAACAAGCCAAGGAGAGAATCCAGCGTGAGTCTCTGAGACAGTGACAGCTGAGCTGTTGAGAACAGTACCATCTAAGAATGACTTCCAGTGTATGAAGAATTCCTCTAGGCCTGATTTCATTTCCCTCTCACAGAAACCGACTTTCAATGCTCCCATTTACAGATAAGGAACCCAAATTGAAGAAACTTTCCCAAGATCGTTTTGTCAATGGTAGAGCAAGAACTGAGGCAGTCACCATTTTACCTGGGCCTTAGCTTTTCCTGTGCACTGGCTCTGAGTGAGAATCCCTGAGGCCATTAGTTAAGCTACACCTCAAACAGTCTTCTGACTGAATGAACAATAATGCCAAACATCCACTGAGCACATTCATGGGCTAGGAACTATATAAGAACTCACTAATTTTAATCTACAGAACATTCCATAAATTATTTTTTCTTTTCCTCCTCTTACTACAACAGACTGTCTAAGAGATTAGATGATAGATAGTTAATTTAGATAGATAGATAGATAGATAGATAGATAGATAGATAGATAGATAGATAGACAGATAACGAACAACAAGACTCTAAAGCCTGGGCCCCAAGCCACATACCTAAAAAGTACCTAGACTCAACCTCAGGCCATCCCAGTTCAGAACCTTAGCTCACCACTGCAGAAGTTGCCCAAGTCTGGGTGTCACCTCACACATGTGTCCTTTGGCCACACCCACATCCTTATCTGTTATTCCCCATAAAAGCAAAGTCTTCCTGGAACCCTAAATCTGAACTCTCCAGGCTCCATGGAAGCACTGTTTACCCCATCAGACGCATTCCTCCTGCCTCTGAGCTTACCAGTCATCCCTGTAGAATGAGTTCACTGCATCTTAAAATCCTACCAATGGCTGTGTCCCCTCTACCAGGTGTCCCCATTCAAGACGTTGTTGGAGAATAAAGGACAAAAAAGAATTTTCCTTTCTCCACTGATCTTCAAAATTGAAAGCAATTAGTTTTGCTTTAATAGAAAGCCCTCGTTTTTGCTGACACTTTGATGTGCTTTGGTTTTCTTTTTTTAAGTGTTCTTTGAAGGAATTTGTATTCATGGCTTGTGTCAGAACTTCCTGCCACAATCTAAAGCATGAGAACAGATAAGCATTGCTACTTCATGGCACCCTTTTCATTACAAGAGTGATGTGCTCGTCTGCTTCCTGAGACACAGAATTCCTGGCCGACAGCAGCTGCATCACTTCCACATACCTCACTGGCATGGTGGTGGATGTGCTTTCCAGAGCTGACTGGAATATAGTGATGATCAGCAATCTTGGTGGCCCAGGGCAGCTCTAGGCAATTGATCTAGTTTTCTTATGGCTCTCGTTGGTTTTGAGGCAGAGTCGTACTGTGTAGTTCAGGCTGGCCTCAAAGTCACAATCCTTCTGCTTCCAAAGCGCTAGGATTATAGGCATCTACCACCAAGCCCTGGCATGGATCTACAGGTTTAAATCTTGTCTCTTCCTCCTCCTCATACTCTAACCTTCCGTAGTTGCATGTTCTAAAGCCAGTGGTTCTCAACCTTCCTAATGCTACCACCATTTAATTCAGTTCCTCATATGTGGTGACCTCCATCCTTAAAATTCTTTCCTTGCTACTTCACAACTGTAATTTTTCTACTGTTATGAATGGTAGTGTAAAGATCTGATAGGCGAGCCCAAAGGACCTGCCTCCAACAGGTTGAGAACCACTGCTCCGAGCAGAACGGTTGCAGTCAGTCTCTGCTTCCATCCAACAGTTCTGCAGTCAGGGATCCACCCAATCACAGATAGACAAGGTTTGCAAAAAGTCCTCTCTGTGCTGAACGTATGCTGACTTTTTTCCTGTTGTTGTCCCCGCACATATAACTATGTGCATAGCACTATGCCATATGAAGCCTATTTAGTCACAGAAGGATGTGTACACGTTCTCTGAAATACTTTTACATAAGGAACCTGAGAATCTACTTGTTGCTATCTGTGACGTTGTAGAACCCATCTCTACGTGGATACGAACTGGGTATCACTGTGGCATCCAAAGAAATGAAACAGTTGTTTAATAATTAGAATTATTTACCTGCTTATTAAGATACTATGTAGGTACGCTAAACTTTGCTTTCCTTACGGGAAACTGAGAATGTAGATAGACCATGCCCATCATTCTAGACAGTTCCCTGTGCCCCTGTATTACCAACTTCTCCCCAGTGCCAACCCTCACTGGCACCAGTGGCCCTGCTTCCTGACCTCATGGCTCTGCCTTCCTGAAGCCTGGTGTCATCTGAAGCTCTGCTTTGAATAATAATCACTTCGAATGGTGCTTTTTAGGATTCACCTCTGTTGTCACCATCATCAGCGCTCAGTCTTTGGGTTGCTGATTATTATTCCAGTGTACACACATGTCGAGATGGGGTTACACATTCCTCAGCTGATGCACATTGGTGGCTTCATAAATTCAAAAATCAAAACACTACATAAGAGCCATGCAAGTCTGGCTGATGTGTGGGTGCGTATTTTCACTTCTCTCAAAGAGATATCTGGGTGTGGCCATAGATAGGATGTATGTTAACCTCTCAAAGAAACAGCCCAAGCATTTCACTTCCTACCAGCAATTCGGGAGGCTTCCACACGCCCTGTGTCACTACTGACACTTGGTATCTAACACATCTTTCGTTTACCTGTGCTTGGGGGGTGTGTCTCATAAAGAATCTCACTGTAGTTTAAATGTGCAATTGTCTAGAAATGTCATGACTAGATCTCTTGGGGCAATGAAAATATAATTTGAATACAGTACAATGATCTCATGTGCTACAATTGAAGGATTTTGACAAACACATACACCTTTTATAAAGTACATGACATTAAAGAATAGACCTTGCCTGACCTCCAGAAATCCCTTTAGGCTCTGTCCAATCTCCCTTCAGTTTAGAATATGCTGGTATAGTTTTTTCCACTACAAATTAGTTTTACATGTTACAGAAATTAGCAGCATGAAAGTACACGGAAGAAACTCTTGAGGTTGGCCCCTTTACTCTAACCCTTTGTTCTCTGAAGGTCACTGGAGTTGTGGTGTGTTTCTGTTTTGCTCTGCCTTGGATTCCCCTGGACCCCTAAGTACCCTTCCTTCCTATGGATAAAAAACAAAGTTCCCTGTTCTCTCATTGGTAGTCATTTTGATGCTCTTGGATTTTTTTCCTAACACAGATAAAGAGTCTACAAACAACTCTTGTCCATGTATTGTTTTAAAGAAACACATGTTGCTTAACCAGGCCTTTCCCTCCTGACTAACTATGCACCTGTCACCACCTCTGTATCCTCCTTGTGAAGTTCGTCTACTCAAGGCCTCTACCCACTTTTACTGAATAATCTGTTTACTACTGAACTGTTGTTGATATGTTGTTGAGATTATTTTGCATATATCTAAAATATAAAATATTACAACTTTGTGGTATAGTTATATATTTACTTAGTTTATAATACATTTAATGTAATTTATATTTTATAAGATCCAAATATGCATTTAAAGAACTTTTAACTTACTTTTTAAATTAATTAATTAATTTATTAATTACAGTTTATTCACTTTGTATCCCAACTGTAGCCCTCTCCTTTGTCCCCTCCCAATCCCACCCTTCCTCCTTCTTCTCCACCCATGCCCCTCATCCAGTCCACTGATGGGGGAGGTCCTCCTCTCCTTCCATCTGATCCTAGTCTATCAGGTCTCATCAGGAGTGGCTGTGTTGTCTTCTTCTGTGGCCTGGTAAGGCTGCACCTCCCTCAGGGGGAGGTGATCAAAGAGCCAGCCACAAAGTTAATGTCAGAGACAGACCCTGTTCCCATTACTAGGGCACCCACTTGGGCACTGAGATGCCATGGGCTATATCTGTGCAGGGGTTCTAGGTTATCTCCATGAATGGTCCTTGGTTGGAGTATCAGTCTCAGAAAAGATCCCTGTGTCCAGATTTTTTTCTTTCCTTGTGGAGCTC
The DNA here is from genome assembly GCF_030254825.1 of Meriones unguiculatus. Classification (NCBI taxonomy): domain Eukaryota; kingdom Metazoa; phylum Chordata; class Mammalia; order Rodentia; family Muridae; genus Meriones; species Meriones unguiculatus. The sequence continues at coordinate 21,810,555 of NC_083367.1, read as the reverse complement.
CTGTCCCTTCCAGATCTTCCTATCTCCCCCTTCTTTCATAAGATTCCCTGCACTCTGCACAAAGTTTGGCTATGAGTCTCAGAATCTCCTTCGGTACCTTGCTGGGTAAAGTCTTTCAGAGGCCCTCTGTGGTAGGCTCCTGTCCTGTTGCCTGTTTTCTCCCTCTTCCGATGCCTGTCCCATTTGCCTTTCTGAATGAGGACTGATCATCTTTCCCAGGGTCCTTCTTGATTAGCTTCTTTAGGTATACAGATTTTAGTATGATTATTCTAAATTATAGGTATAATATCCACTTATGATGAGTATATATCATGTGTGTCATTCTACTTCTGGGATACCTCACTAGTTCCCACCATTTACCTGCAAATTTCATGATTTCCTTGTTTTTAATTGCTGAGTAGTATTCCATTGTGTAAATATACCATAATTTTTGTAGCCATTCCTTGATTGAGGGACATCTGGATTGTTTCCAGCTTCTGGCTATTACAAATAAAGCTTCTGTGAATATGGCTGAGCAAATGTCCTTGTTGTATACTTGAGCATGCTTTGGATATATGCCTAAGAGTGGTATAGCTGGATCTTAAGGTAGCACTATTCCTAATTTTTCTGTGAAAATGCCAGATTGATTTCCAGAGTGGTTATACCAGGTGACATTCCCACCAGCAATGGAGGAGGGTTCCCCTTTCTCCACAACCTCTCCAGCATGTGTTGTCACTTGAGTTTTTGATCTTAGCCCATTCTGATGGGTGTAAGGTGAAATCTCAGGGTTGTTTTGATTTGCATTTCCCTGGTAGCTAAGGATGTTGACCATTTCTTTAAGTGTTTTTCTGCCATTCGATATTCCTTTATTGAAAATTCTCAATAGAGAATTTTTTAATTTGATTACTTTATTTGTTGCTGTTTAATTTCTTGAGTTCTTTATATATTCTGGATATTAGTACTCTGTCAGATATAGGGTTGGTGAAGATCCTTTCCCAGTCTGTAGACTGTTGTTTTGTTCTGATGACAGTGTCCTTTGCTTTACAGAAGTTTTTCAGTTTCATAATGTCCCATTTCTTGATTGTTGCTCTTAAAGCCTGTGCTGTTGGTGTTCTGTTCAGGAAGTTGTCTCCTGTGCCAATAAGTTCAAGGCTCTTCCTCACTTTTTCTTCTAACAGGTTTAGTGTGTCTGGTTTTATGTATGTTGAGGTCTTTGATCCACTTAGACTTTAGTTTTGTGCAGGGTGATATATATGAATCTATTTGCATTTTTCTACATGTAGACATCCAGTTAGACAGCACCATTTGTTGAAGATGCTGTCTTTTTTCCATTGTATGGTTTTTAGCAAGAATCATTCTGTTTACTCATTACTATGACTTTTCTTTTAAACCATTAAGTACATTGCTAATAGTTAAAGACATTGTCTGATATTCCCAAACTGTCTTTTCAGATCTGCCTCCATCAATATTTTACTTTTTTGTTTTTGTTGAAATTAGTCTCTTGCTTCCTTTCACATCCAGTAAATCATTTACTTCTATGGGGTTCTATAGGTATGTCTGAACACTTACAATTCAATAATCACCTCTCCACCAGGTGACTGAACAGGTTTGCCCTGCTATAATTCAGTCTTGCTCTGGGCATGAGCAGATTACTGTTTTCATCTTTAGTCTTTAATGAAGCTTTCTGCAAACATACTCAGTTTCCCTTCTCTGAAGTTCCTGCTTTAGTATCTAGCTAAGGCAGTTGCCCGGACACCACGGCTTGCTTTTTCCTCAGTACCGCTGTGTGCTGCTCTAGCTGCAGCACCTACAAGCTCTTGCCATGGAGCCTTTCTCTGGGGCGCCACAGGTCTGTGTTCAGTATCTCCTAGGATCTGAAGGAAAGCTGGAATAGCTTGTCCACTTTTTCAATAGTTTATGGCAGGATGAACCCTTCACTGCCAGTTACTTCCCTGTAGCTGACCTACTCATAGGAACTTTATGAGTCTAGTGGGGGGGGGGGGTATATCAAGCCTCAGACACGTTATCTCTCACATTTTGTGTCATCTCTGAAAAGACCCCCCTGCTCAGCAGGAGCTCTCCCCTCAAGCCCCAGATTAGGCACAAACCGCACCCTGAGAGAGACCCTTTATTAAGTGAGGAAGACAAGTTAAAGTGGCTGATTCTGACTCAGGCAAAAAAAAAAAAAAAAGGAAGCCAATGACCTTGCAGGGGTAACTTTTAAGAAGAGAAAAGGGGGAGAGCTGTTAGAATGGGCTAGGATGTGGTGGTATATTTTGATTGGGTATGCTAATTAGGTGAGTCAAAGGGGGCTTTTGATTGTTGGACTTCCATACTTTGATAGCAGGCCTCAGGAGGAGGAAGTGGCCAAATAAGGAAATTGACCTTGGTGGTTAGCTTTGGGAATGTAATCTAAAGTTTTTTTAGCAAGGCAGGGGGAACTGAAGATAAGGGCCAGGCATACCAGAGCCAGGCTCGCCAGCCTGAGCTGCCCAGAGTCTCTTCAATCTCCGAATCCAAAATCCCAATTTTATTCTTTTCTCACTACAGGACCACCAGTAGCTCCAAAGCAGAGTCAAGGTATCTGCAAGGAATCACATGCCCTGCAAAAGCAGTACAGTGGTCCTACAACATGAAATCCATGCTAGGACATGGTGTCTAAGGGAGCCATAGAAATACTTAGAATTTTGCTTAAAGGGGGCTCTTTTTTAACCACAGGCAGTCAGTCATTCTCTGGTGTGACTTGTGGGGAGGCCACGAAGATGTTGAAGGTAAAAATACAGTGTCCAGGGAGTTTTAAGGCGTCCCACTTAGGACTGGGCAGGGAATGAGTAGAGTCACATGACGCTTGAAACAGTCAGTAAAAGTGTGTCACGCAGGGTTGCTGCTGTAAGTCTGCACTGTGGGTGTCCCAGCGAGGGTTGTTTTCGGGGGTTGATTTTCCCTGTGGTCTTCCGGGGACTTTGAAAAGCCTTGTGCATTTGCTTAAAGTTCTCCCCAGGATTACTCTTCCTAGTAGAGGGAAGTAGGAAAGGCTGGAGATGTCTTATCGTGGTTTCAGGGCCACCGAGTCTGGAAGTCATTCCCCCAGGGTAATGTGTGCTCAGCTTGTGGAAGGAGCCACAAACGTCTGCTTGAAATAAAAGGACTCCTCTGGCTATAATATGAGAGGAGAGCAAGTTGAGCCAATCTTTCCACTACTGCTACCAAATACTGACTTTTTTTTTTCAAGTTTTCAATTTCAATTGAGAAATAAGGCCAGCAGATAATGAAGGCTTTGTGCATTTTGACCTAACAAGGAGACAAGGAGCTTTTGGGGAGGCTCACCTACGGATCAAGTCAGCCAGATGCTACAGCTCTAATTCTGGGGCGTTTCTTGGTTTGTTTGTTTTTTGTTTGTTTACATCACGAAATACACATACCACACACACACACACACACACACACACACGTAATGTTTGAAATTATCTAGCTCATTCTCTCTTCACAACAGAGATCTGAGGCAAAGATTGCAGCCGTCCTTTGACAGACAAGGTACCACGCTCCCGTGGCAAGATGTTGGTCTTGCACGTCTAACGTGTAGCACGCATCCCAGTCTCTGTTTTCCCAGGTGACACGAGAAAGCTCAGGTTTCTTTAATGAAGACAGCTTCTGCCAGCCTCACCCATAGCTTCTGTGATCAATGGTAACTTCATGAGGATATTTTTTGGGGTCATCCAAAAACGTTTGTGAAAGAGAATTCAAGACTGTAGAACAAGGGACTAGTGGCTACACTCAGCGAGTTCAGGGCGTGCCTCACAAGCATGATGATAGATCCTGATTCCAGGCTAGGAAGTGAAAACAGGAGAACCCCAGGGTCACTGGCAGCCGCTCTAGCTGAAACAGCAAAGTTCAGGTTCAGTGAGAGCCTTGCCTGCAAAGTAAATAAATAAACAAACAAACAATGTTAAGAGTAAGAAAAGTATCTGACATTAACCTCTGGCCTCAGTCCATGCACACAGATGAGCATGTACATTGGTTCTCTCTCTCTCTCTCTCTCTCTCTCTCTCTCTCTCTCTCTCTCTCTCTCTCACACACACACACACACACACACCTGTAATAGACATCCGCTGTTAGAAATTGTATGTTTTCCTTTCCTGTTAGAACACAGAAAAAAGAGGAAAACAAATATTTGCCACCTCACCACCTCAGCTGACACAAACCACGCTGGTCTCCTTGCCCGCTTTTTCTTTCATCTAAATACATGTACTTTCTTTTACTTTTTCTTAGCTTTTTTGTTTGTTTGTTTGTTTGTTTGTTTGTTTTTAACACAAGCCTCCTGAACTCTGGGGCTTCACTAACTCATCCTAAATTTTCTGACCACTTAGTCTTCTGACGTTTTATTTCTTTGATTCCAGTTTTCAGCTTCCATGTTCACATGATCGCCTCCTTACATGCGGACAATTTGCTTTCCAAATCATGAGCAGCTTCACCTCCTGAAAGGCCAGGCCAGCTTCCTCCCCCACTCTTCCACTGTCCCTGCTCTGGCTCTTCAAATGTTTCCACTCCCACAGCAAGGCCTCACTAGTCTAAGGGTATTTCAGAAAGAAAGTTAACCTTAATGCCAAGCTATTAGTTAACTTATCAACCCATAGAAAAACAACCACAACATAGAAAGCTCTGGAACCCTTTTAAATACCAACTTAGCCCGAGTCTGTGATTTGGGTTACTTTCCGTTTCTTTTAAGAGCTAAACACAACCTAGTAAAGAGAGGTCTTTGAAGTGTGAGCGGGTTGACCATTTCCGGCATAGAGTATCCAGCCCAGCTGAACGTATCTTGGAACCGTCTCCAGCCTCATCAGCAAGTGCCGGGAGATGATGTCACTGCGGGGTTTCGGCCGAACTTTATGTTCTGGTAAACAGTGCCGTGTTGGAGTTACCGCTGGTAAATTCTTTTTCCTTTGGGAAGCACTAGCGAAGCTCCTTGTTCACGGTCGAGCTTTGTTTGAGGGATAAAGAGAGGGTGAGGCTGAGAGAGCTCGGGTGGCAGGTGCCAAGGAAGGTGATCAGAGCTGCTGAGTGTGGAGGGCCACATTCTGGGTTAGCTGCGCTCTCCCACGATAGGATGCTGGGTAATAAGTGGAGGACTTTGGAAAATAAGCTCTCTGGCTCTTCCTTTCCCTAGTCTCCTCTTCCAATGTTCATATTTAAACAATTCCCTATCAGAGACAATGTGAGTTATCCACACTTAAATCCTTTCCTTAGATCAATAATGCATTCAGGAGGCTATAGCAAAAGCAAAGCCCGCTCCAGCTGAAACAATGATAATGAAAGAACCCGGCAGCTTTATCCTAAATAAAAACCAAGAGAACATTGCTTGTCACCAAACTAGAAATAGAAATGCTAGAGTTCTTACAGAAATAAGAGCATGAAAATGCCCTGCTCATCAAGCTGTGTCCATGATAGGGTCCCTCAAATTAGAACGTTCATAGCAGAATGCGGCCCACCATCTGGCCAACCTAAGAAAACCTTTTGTTTCTCTCCCTGCCTCTCTGTCCCTGTCTCTGTCTCTTACTTTCGCTCTCTCTCTCTCTCTCTCTCTCTCTCTCTCTGTGTGTGTGTGTGTGTGTGTGTATGTGTGTGTGTGTGTGTGTGTTTAGCATTTCAGGGAACACTATTTACAAAGTTGTTTATAAAACAGTTGTTTTTTTTCAAGAAACAAAACTAACTAATTTGGTAATGAATATAAATAAAAAGCATCTCATAATATCATTATTATTCTTCAAAAAAAAAAGGTTGGGTAGCTGATAAGTGTGTCACAGTTTAGAGGAATATTAACAAACCCCAACAACCAATTCCTTTAGTATGATCCCAAAATATCACCATACAAAAAAAATAATTAGTTATAATTAATTTAAAATATTTTAAAATTGTGAATTTTTATTTTCTACTGAGTGAGACAGAGTAGCACCTGGAATCCAATATACCTAAAATTATATTAGGCCTCATATACAGTGTTGTCGTCCTTCTCTAATTCTTCCTTTCTTTGTAAGGTAACGCTTGGGTCTTGCAGGTGAGCCTTTCCTCACTGGTCCCCGCTGCTCTGACTCCAGTTGCCTTTTCCTTCCAGGCTGTGTGCCTCTCTCATGAGCTCACAAGTCTATTTCCTCATAGAAGGCTTGGGTAATGCAGGAGCAAACATGACCCAGCATGTTGTTTTACATAAGTCCCTGAGGGGGACATGAATCCCAAATGACAGAGGGACCAGAAAACAGTTTTGAGTTGCCTGGTTCGAAAGTGAAACTTTGCAGCTTTTTTGGCCCTTACAAAACCAGATCACAGCTGCCTGGCTTCCTAATTTTGTTTAATGTCCTGTGAATTCCAAAGCAAATGAATCATTCTCTTATTCCAATGTAAGTACAGAAACACTTCCAAACAACAACCAGGATGACTTCATGTGTGATTTTTAATACCCTTATCACCCCACTAGCACCGATAGATTAGCACTTGGAGAAGTATAAGGAAGCTCCCTGCCTCTGTCTCTCTGTCACTCTCTCTCTCCCCCATCCCCTGTGCACATGTGTTTGTGTGTGGTGTGTGTGTGTGTGTGTGTGTGTGTCTGAAGCTAAGCTGGTGACCCAACAGCTCCAGAGAGCTGCTGGTCTCTACTCCCAGCTCTGCTGGCTGCAGGCAGGCTTTCGTGGCCTTGCCCAGCCATTTATGTGGGTGCTGGGGATTCAGACATTGGTCCAGGCCTACGCAGCTTCTACTAAGCTGCCTCTCCAGCATTCCTGATATCTTTCAAGGTCTACAACTTCATTCAGATGAATATTCCCTGAAGGGATATTCCTTGGGGGAGATTTTGTTTTCTGCTGAAAATGGCTATCGATCTTCGCACAAATGCAGAACCACTCCTATACAGAGAATGGAAGCAGTGACATTAAGTTCAGACCGTCTTGAGAGCCAGCCGATGCCAAGGCTATACCAGAGCACTGGTTCTATGTTTCTCCTCTTACCTGTCAAACTCACAGGAACATCATAAATACTCTTCTTTATAAGATTTGATGAGGCAGAAAAACTTTCCCTGTTGGTCATCAAATTAAGATGCAGTATGATTTTACAATTTGTTCCATCTTAGAGTTTGGCTGTGTTCTGTCTCCCTGTGATTTCCCAGAGCCAACCACTTGAGGAGTCTTAGATGTCTGCCAGTAGCCATGGCACAGATGTTTCTAATAAAGGGAGGCAACCACCTTCTGGAAACATCCTTACTTTACAGCATTCAAGACCTATCAAACCTCTTTTTCTTAACAAAAGGAAAAAAAATTAATAGCAGACATCATATAGGTACCTGCTTTGTGACCGTGCTACATGAAATAGAATATTCCTCAGGAAAAGGGCCCATGCAATGTCACAATCCTGTGTTAGAAATTCTACCATGCACCTAATTCTGCAGTTAGTCCAGGGGACCCCAAGATAATGCATGCCTGGCACTAAGAAGTCATATCGATGTGTGGTAATTTATAAAACTCAAAGTAAAGAATGAAAATTAACTGTGAGTTATGTGGAGATCCTTGTATAAATGTCACCTTTGTAGGTAAGTTGACAAGACAGGAGCCTACCACAGAGGGCCTCTGAAAGACTCTACCTAGCAGCGTAGCAAGGCAGGTGCTGAGACTCATGACCAAACCTTCGGCAGAGTGCAGGGAATCACATGAAAGAAGGGGGAGATAGTATGACCTGGAGAGGACAGGAGCTCCACAAGGAGCTAAAATATCTGGGCACAGGGGTCTTTTCTGAGACTGTTTCTCCAACCAAGGACCATGTATGGATATAACCTAGAACCGCTTGGATATAGCCCGTGGTAGCTCAGTATCCAAGTGGATACCCTAATAAGGGGAACAGGGACTATTTCTGACATGAACTCAATGGCTGGCTCCCGGAAGGAGGAGCAGCCCTGCTAGGCCACAGAGGTGGACATTGCAGCCAGTCCTGAGAAACCTGATAAGCTAGGGTCAGTTGGAAGGGGAGGAGACCTCCCCTATCTGTGGACTTGGAAAGGGGCAGGGAGGAGATGAGGGAGGGAGGGTGGGATCAGGAGGGAATGAGGGAGTGGGCTACAGCTGGGATACAAAATTAATAAACTAACTAATATTTAAAAATAAAATAAAATGAAAAGAAAGTATAGTAAATAAATGTTTGGTAGCTTTACTGTGTATGAAATAGTCTAATATGTTAGGCTCCCCCAACACTAGGGGAGAAATGAGCCATTGAGTATATGGTTCATTTCAGAGAAAACTGTTTAGAATAATTACAAGTTATGCTGACCTCAGGAATAAAAGTAGACTAAAAGCAAATTTATACTAAGAACCATAGAAAATAGAAAGAAATGTCACAGTTGCCAGTTAAATGAGGAATTTGTAGGCATAAAAGTCATGAATGAAATAACAAATGTCAGAATCAACATAAGAATATACAGTTCATAGAAATACTGCAAAATTTAAATGTAAATGGAACTTGATAAAATATTAGCAAAATAGGACAACAAATTCATAGTGTCGGTAATCAAAGCTGCTTCCTACTCATCTAATTTTACTGACTCCATAGCAGACACAAATCAAAGTGGCACAGTCAAAAGGGCACAGGAAGTGATGGACAGGAACACGCCTCAAACTGCGTTAGTAAGCTAAGAAATCTAGTAAAAAGTAAGTGTTCTTGTTTACCATATTCACAAAAGTTTTCAATTAGTGACAATTAGCAATACAAAGATAGCCAAGCAATCTCATCCATCTGTGGTCAGAACTAGAACACATTTTCTGAACATGTATTTGACAGCAAGCTCTGAAGAAAAAAACTCGAGTTACTATTCTTTCGTTCTATAATTCCAGTTCAGGAAAGTGTTAGTAAGCTTTTTAAAATTACGTTAAAAAACACATTCATTTCAACAGCCACTTATTCTTGGCACTTGAAGCAGCCTTGAGTCTCTGCATTCACCACCCTTCACTGCAAAGAGAAACATCTCTGATCAAGGCTGGGAATAGCCTTTGCCTACAGCTATAAAGATAAATACCTTATTTGCCCCAAGACCTATGGCCTGTCCAGGTAAGGCTCAGAAAGCACTGCAAAAGAAGAGAAGAAAATGATGTGATAGCACACACTGTCTTCTGGCCATGACACAACTATTACAATCATGAATTCAAGGCAACTGAAGCTGTCTGCACTGGGGCCTGTACCAGGCAAAGCCAGTAGATTGTCAGTCATGGATGAGGGAGGGACTTAGAAGGCTCAGCCTCGTCCTGGGCAACTATTGGCTAGTGATGAATGCTGGGCGGAGAGAGAGTCTTGGTCTTTAATGGTATATCCACACTTGAGCCCAGTAAACAGGAAATAAATGAGCAAGAAGAATTTGTAGGGAAGAGAGGACATGAGAGAAAGAGAGACAAAAGAAGGTGTGGGTGAGAGTAATCAGAATACATTATACACGTGTATGATATGGCCAAAGAATAAGCTTAATTAATAATAAAAATTAAATTTACCATGATGATGTTTCATAATTTTAAAATTTGAAGAAATTTAATTATTCCGAGAAACAGACATGTGGATAGAATTTTTGAAAATGACTTGGTGACAGGAGTGAATGCAAAGCCGCAGGCCCACCAGAATAAATAGTTTTAAAAGCATATATTCCCTCAGCAAATAAAATTAAACATTTACTATGTTACTGGCATTGTTTTTAGTACAATCTATGCACATAATCTCCTTTACTGCCATAAAGCCCCTGTGATGTATGTGCAATTTCTCTCCTTATCTGACATATAGGAAAGGTGAGGGACTTGATTGACAGCGTCTCATAATGGTCAGCCACTGTGATTCCGAGTTGGAGACAGTTTATGGTCTCCCAAAGACAGAGGTTAAGCAATCACTACAGATGGAGTTCAGGGATATGGAAGGTTCCAGGGGGAGAGGTCCCCTGCGTTCCGGGGAAACCAGGGAGACAGTGTTGACGTCAGAAGAATGCAAAGGTGCGTGGAAAAAAAGGATGACTGCAGGGTCACGGCTCTGACGCAGGGCACAGCGGCGCGCCTTAGCGCAGAGAGGCTCCCCTGTATGGCCAGGGTCTCCCTGCCGAGTCACACAGTTCTCGACCCCAGCGCACTCAGCCCCAAATCTTGTAGAGAGACTACACAAGCTGACCCAGTGTTCCAGGCCTTTCCTCGGAAAAGCCTCGGTGAAAGCGTAACACTAAACAAATGTGTCGACTTTTCCTCGCGCTCGGTCTCTCCCGGGGGAGCGCGCTTAGCTGTAAAGCTAGTAAGAGAACGGGGAGAAGGTGTTTTCCTCCTACAGTTTCTAACACACTAGGAAATGACGTGGTAAGAGCGAAAACTTAGCTAATGAATACAAGTATGTAAGCGGGAGGAAGGGACTGTCACGGGAGAGGGTGGTAAGGCGCGTCTGGAGGGCAGAATGGTAACTCCTGAAGTGCACTGGGAAACAGAGCAAGGCTGCCAGTTCAGGTTCCGCCCGGGGTCTGCGAGTCTTTGGCTCCTGCCTTTCAGGGAGAGGGAGAGCATTTTGCAACACGCTTCAGGGAAGGTCAGAAAATGCTCCCCACATGTTAGGACCATCAAGGCAAAGGAGCATGGAGGGTCAGCAAGTACTGCCGCTACTGTCTTGTCTCAAGGGCCCAGGATTCACTTTTTTTTTTTTTTTTTTTTGGAGTAACATATCCTAAACCAGATCAAAGCTTAACCAACCTACTGTATGGCAAGTGTTACATTTTTTACCTATTTTCCTTCAAATACCTGTAAAGAGGGAGGAGGAAAATTGCCCTGAGTGATTCTCCCAGATAACTGTGCACTATTTTAGTCTTTAAACTCATTTATCGCTTCTACACTTTGTTCTTAGATTATTCTCTGGGCTGTAACACTATGGCTCTAATTGTTTTTCCAATCACAGCCCACTTATGTGAAATGCTTGTTAGCATACAACTTAATGAGGGTTTTTTTTCTGGGGAATAATGTGTTTCTTCTTCACAAACAATACTTTTTTTCATTGCCTCGGGTGGTTGGTTTGTTTGTTGTTTGTTTTGTTTTTTTTTTCTTGTAGCACGTGTTTTAAATCAACTTGCACAACGTGCTTTTACTCTCACCAGGTTTCGTTTGAAAATAGCCAAATATTTTCTTCACAGAAGGTATAGAACTACTGTCACAGCCTAACCCGCTGGGAGGACGCTGATGATTTCTGTCGCTTATAAAAGGTGGGCCTTTCTCTGTCGCTTTAGAAGGTGGGCCCTTTAATACAGTCACCGCAGTGTCCAGGAGGCCTGCGAGGCTCTCCCGCGTGTTGCTGCCCCTGGCCACGGCGGTGAGCCACGGCAGAGAACGGAGTGGTTCCAGCTTCTCTCCGCTGGTGGTAACGCAGCTCGCGGTGGGGTACCTCTCTGCACCCCAGCTGATGCAGAGTCTGGGCGACACCACTGATGTGCCCATCACCCACGGTGCGGTACGAGCCACAAAGGCTCGTTCGCTTCAAGCCGCTCTTGAAATGACGGCTTCGGGGCTTAGAAGCTGGACTCTCGGGTCACCCACGGACAGGCCCAAGGAACCGTGTTCACTGACTGAAAACGGTGGCGAGGACAGGGGCGGCCGCTCGGTCTCCCGGTTCGGTTCCAAGCGCTAACTAAAGCATACACAGGGAAGGGGCGATGGCGTTCCATCTGTTGTTCACAGCGAACAGCTCAAAGTTACTTGTAGATGTGGGACTCGAGCAGCGCATAACCATGAATCCAGTAACGCAAGGGCACACACTGCACCTGCCAAGGAGAAGGCTGCCTGCTCTCTTTGTACATGTGTGAGAGGACACACACACACCCACACACACACACACACACAGACTCACACCAGACACACAAGCACAGACATACCACACACACAGAGACAAACACCATACATACACATGAACACACACAGACACAGACATACCACACACAGAGACATACACACACAGGCACACACCGCTCACACACAGAAACACACATGCACAGACAGTGACTTAACACACACACTGAATTTCTGTCACTGAGTATAAAGCGAAACTCCAAAGGAAGTAAACTGCTGTCTGCATGAAGCAAGTTAAGTGGGGCTGGGACTAGAGCTTCAGTGGCAGAGCACTTACCTAGGATGTGTGAGGTCTTAAATGCAAAACTACCCCACCATCCCCCAAAAAAGAAAGGGGAAAAAAGCAGGCTATTAATAAGATGTGTTTTGGAAGAGAGAATTAATATCAACAGTGAGTATTTTCTAACAAACTAACAGAAGAGTCCTCAGATGGCAGCGAAATACCACATAAAACACACAAAAGCATAATCCAAAAATAATATTTTGTTATCATTCCACTGGATTATATTATATCCAGATGGAGCCTGGCTGGACTCCGGCGTTTCTTGTCTTCAGCGGTTTGTGTGTGTCCATCAATTTTTGAACAGAGTGTGTTTTTGAGAAGTCTCTATCTGTCTAAGGTGGACTGAGGTTTCATCCTAGACCGCCTCACCAACGCCCACAACCTGTAATAGAATGTGGTTAGGGGTCAGGCTGTGTCCCTAAGCAGCTCTCTTCGGCATGTTTATAAATGTGCAATAGGCTTGTGGTCTGTGAGACTGTTTGGCTTTGATTTTACTCATCTGGCAAGGAGAAATTTAGTTGATAGGGTCTTAAGACTACTTTTCTTAACTATAAAATCTGGACAGATCAGAAGTGTTTTTACAAAATCGTTGAAACTTTTCCTTTGTGTTACAGATATATGATTTCTGCACACTATCCATCTAGTCTCTGAGATGAATACTCAGACTCCTTTTCCTAACTAATTTTGGTTGTTATTCCTTACCTTAGAATTATTCTTTTAAAAAGAATTAGCCGTGTGTTCATACAGGAGCCTACTGCTCCTAACCTTCTTGATTTGTTTGTTGTATGCTTGACATACTTCCCTTGTGACCAAGTCTGCAAAAGGAAGTAAGCAAACACTTCCACGGGAGCAGTCAGCCCTAACCGGGACATCTGTGTCACACTCTCTCCCAAGGCTCAGAGATCACAGCAGAATAGAGGGCAGAACGACTGGGAGAGCCAGAGGTAATGGAGGGTTACGTGTAAACACTATCCTCCAGACACGGCACACATGAGCTCACAGCAGTTATGACGGCAGCGTTAGACCTGGGCAGGACCAAGCCAGACAAAATCCTAGTGTGGGTAAAGGAAGGGGCCATCAGATTGCCCCCTGGGTAAGAAGCTATTGGTGACTGATGACTGCTAGGACACGGAGAGTCCGTTCAGGGGTGTGGTTTCTGAGAAGCTGCCTGTGGCTCCAGCAGATGGCCCTATACATGCACACTGGTCACTGCAGAGTACACTCTGGGGCGGGGAGAGAAGAAGGAGGAGGAGGAGGGAAAATAGTGGACATGAACAAGGGAAGAATTGGGGGAAGGAAACAGGACAGGGATGGAACTGACCAAAACATATTATATATGTATATAAAACTCTTGTGCAGTAGATTTTTTTAATTAAAAAAAAAAAAAAAGAAACACTAGCTGGCCAGGGATGTAGCTCAGTGCTAGAGGGGTTGCCCTGGGTTCAAGCTCCAGCTACCAATGTGAAAATGAGAAAAACATTGTTAAAAAGAACACTAGAATAAATGTAATTAGCTGTGGAGCTGAAGCACCATGCATGGTGAAAGGTCGGCCTCCATTACAGAGCCAAGTCCCTGGGACTGGACCTGCACGAGAGTCCACTCTTTGCCCACCGCTAGACCCTAGACCGTGTTCATAATAAGATCCGTCTATAAAAACCAGATACCTTAGAACCTACGAAGTTAAAAGTGACTACCAGTCTCTCACCTTGACAGCGAGGAAACGGAGTCTCACAAGTGACAAGAAATGTTCTGAAGGTCAGAACTGAATCTAGAACGAACCCAGGCCCCACTCTTTTACACACAGTGTCTCCCTCACCAGCCTGCCTTTAAGTCACAGCAAAGAACAGTTGTTTAAAGTCCCAGGTGTTTAAAATCCTGAGTCCTTATCTTCTCTCTTGGCCTGGGAGCACCCGTTTTAACAAATTAACATACTGAACAACCTTCATGGCCCCAGAGTTAGAGATTCAATGTGCTTTATGTCAAACCTTAAAAAACATTTCTTATTTTCGAGATTATAATATAATTAGATTATTTCCCCCTTTCCTTCCTCCAAACCTTCCTAAACAGCCCTTCTTGCTCTCTTTCATATTCATTGCTTCCTCTATCATTAATTGTTATCACGTGCCTATATGTATATGTATGCACATATATACTCCTAAATACCTAAGCATAGCCCACCCAGTCTGTGTAATATTACTTGTATGTATGTTTTCAGGGCTAACCATTTGATACCAGATGAGCAACTTGTGTGCACTCTCAGCGTTCCTTACTTGCCTGTAATTCTTTGTGTAGGGTTGAGGCCGTTTCGGCTTTCCTCTGTCCGCTTTAGAATGTCTGTTGGCATCATCCTTGCTCAGCTCATGTTTGGCACCTATGTTGGTGAGACTTCCCAGTGTAGCTTCTGACACTAGCAGGACACATAAACTCCCCATCCTCCGACTCTTACATTCTTTCTTACCCTTCTTCCACAATGTCCCCGGAGCCTTAGGTACGTGACTTATCTTCAGGCAAGTTTAGAAAGCTCCCATGTGTGAGATCTTACTCTTTTCCAACAACACTCGGCAGCACAAGTCAGAAACAGTTGGTGTATGCTTCTGACTGACACGGTTCAAAAAGCCTCTTTTCCAGCAATACAAAAACTTGCACAAAAAGAGTATCAATAAAACATGTTGTTTTACATCTAGATTTGTTTTCCTAATGTAGATACTCAACACTGTTTTTGATTACCCTTAGATTGCTAAGGTTATTTTGTGGTTATCACACATCTTCCTAACACTGTTCTTCTTTTATTCATCCAGCAAACACTTACTGGGTGCCCACTAAGTGTGATGCATTTTGTAAGACAGCAGGAAAATAACTGACAGTAAGTTAGAGCCTTCCCCTGAGCTTTGTAAAATCAGGGCCTCCACATCCACTGTTATTGTTCCAACTGCAGAAGACACTCCTTAAATGTTGTATCTGTACTGAACATGTACAGAGTTTTAAAGCATTACCACTATTTACAGTGTTAAGTATTATATGTAATCTAGAGATTATGCCAAGTATATAAGATTAGTACATGAATCTATGTACAAATAATTCAGGTAAAGGATTTGAATATCTTCGGTCTTGGGTATCCACAAGGGTTCTAGAACAAATGTAAGCAAATGATGAGATGACTCCATTAGAAAATTATATAGTTATCATTGATACTGTAGTCAGTACTACCTTGAGTACAATGAGAGTCTTAGAAGAGGCTCTGAACAGAGTTTTGTAGCTCAAGAAAGCTCCCAGGAGGACGAGGTGATGTCAAAGTGTTAGCTGGAAGGACAGATAAGGAAGAACTGTTCCCTTGTGAGAAAGTGTTGTTACCAGCTCAACTAACCACATATTTGCAGCTCCTACTTTTAATACATTGATTTTTCTTACCTTCTTACATTAAACAGTTTGCATTCTGCTAAAGGCAAGAGGAAAGACATTCCATTCCTTTTAAAATGTAAAAGTAACACGTGGGTCACAATTTTAAAACAAACTAATAAAAGAATAACTATTTCATGTAACAAACATGTATATCCAATAATCAGTTAACTGACAAAACACAACCACGGTATGATCTTTGAACTTTATTTTGAACCAAATTTCATAGTCTTAAACCATTATTTATTAATTTCAACTAAATGGTTTTTTTTTCTTTAATGATAATTCTTGCTTCACTGATGTAGAAGATATCATGTAAAGTACCAGAGAAGTGGTTATAATAGGCAACAGTGAGAAGGCCATGCAATATTGTGATGATTCATTTTAGGGGGGAAAAAACTAAAAGAAATACTCTTGGGAATGAGACGAAGAAATGCTTTGTGGACGAAGGGCTTCGAAAGAATGTTGGCATCGGTGACAGTGAAGGTACGAGGGTCGAGGGGCCAACAGACCCTGGATGTTACTTCCTGATTCCAAAGGCTAAATATTTCCATTTGTAAAAATAAATAAGTAGCGGTGCTCACACCTTTCCTTCTGGAATCACAACAAGATAGAGTATGGCAGATATGACCAGCCACCCTCTTGAGAACAAGTGAGCCCTGAGCATAATTCCACAATGACCTCAGTACTGTATACTGCATGCTGTTGGGAGAATATGTTGAGGGTTTTTTTGAATGCTTTCACTTAGGTTCAAACCCTTTGCAGTATACATGTATGCAGATGTATGTGTGTGTGTGTGTGTGTGTGTAGCGTAGTGATCTCTGTACAATAAAAACATGTATATCACCAAGAAACATGGGCATCAAACACAAAATTCCTGTAGAAGAAAGCACTGTAATAATAAGGCTTTAAAATGGGTGCTTACTAAATATTTTATTACCTTTGACGGAAACACGGATATACCATAGTATATACCATAGTATATACCCTATTCCAGAGTCAGAGTGGGGTGTAAAAATAAATTAGAACTGCATGCAGAATGGTCTAAGGAATTTTTTTAAATTAGAGTAGAAAGCGGCTGAAGAGATTGTTGAAGAGTGTGGAGAGGAATATGTTAAATGTATAGTATGTACATGTACTATAGCACACATAAATTACAGTAACTTTGGAGAGTATATTAGTCATGGTAAAGGAACAGAACTGATAGAGTGAATAAATATTAGAGAGGAACTTTATCAGGTTGGCTCAGAGGATGGAATATAGGGTCCATAGTATAAGAGAGACTTTCTGTAAACTGAAGAAGCTGAAAACCTCAGCAAAGTCTGCCATTCCTAGCAGTTCCAATATGACCTGAAGAAGAATGGCTGGTCTTACACTAGAAGGCTGAAGCAGCAGCTTCCAACATCAGTGAGAGATGGCAACAGCAGCAGCCTCAAGAAAGCAGATGCACTCACCAGCAGGGAATTAAAGTGGGCAGGCAAACACAGCTCTGCCTTTCCCTTGAGCGTCATTGTGTCTGGGCCACTGTTGGAAGGTGCTGATCCCCCAGAAATACCGTCACCAACTCACCTGGAAGTTGTGCCTTAGTTAATCCCAGAGCCAATCAAGCTGACAAAATATGATCATCAGGATTCCTAAATTTTACCATCAAGTTCATCGATATTTTCCATGACCCTGTTGCTCTTGTGCCTACTCACTTCTTCTCCTTTTCTTAAAGAGAGCTCTCTCTAGATCCTATAACTTTCTGACCCCCAAGAACTAAATTTGCCCATAGCCGAGTCTTCACAACTTAGAGATAAATCAATGACAGGATCATCTTCTTCTATCTCTGTTGATGCTCAGTCTCTTTGGCATTTATATTCTCATTACTAAGTTTTCCCACAAGAATATGAATACTAATAAAAATTCACATTTAAATCAATAATCTTCCCTGCTTACACAGAGTACACAGAGTGTCTTGGGGCAGAAAAATGGCTAAAGTGAGAACTCGCAACACAAACAGGACTTACAAGCAAGTCCCAAGAGACCCTTGTACAACCATCTACTCAAATAATTGAAATGTCTGCTGGGTCAAAGAGATGTCGCCACTGTTTTCCTGGTGTGAATTCTGACCATTTAGAACAAATCTTGTTTCTTTGTTTCATTTTTATATTGTTTGCCATTTAAAAAAATGGCTATGAGATTTAGAAATGAAATAATGCACATAAATCCCACTTTATTAATTCATTAGTCTTCAAATTGCATATATATAAATTATATATAAAATTTAATTACATATATAATTTAATTATATATATTATATATATATAATATATATAATTAAATTATGTATATATATATAATCTGTAGGGGGCTGGGAGCAGAGAGACACACACACGGGTGTGGGGGCTTTCCAGAGAGAATTATATTCCAAAGTATAACACTTTGAGAAGTGTCTGCCCTCATAGGGGACTCCACCTATGGCACACAGTACATGCCATGTGTAGCCACTTCTCAGAAGATTCATGGCAACACACTGGCGTGACTCTGCTGTGACTGCACCGCTGTAGCAGGGTGCTTGCCTGATACTGCCTGGTTCAGTCACCAGAGCACTCGTGAGCATGCACGCACACACACAAGCACACACATACATACACATACAGACACACAAGCACACACGTGTACATATATACATACACACACATACATATACACACATGTGTACACATACATACACACAAACACACATATGTACACACATATACACACAAACAAACATATACATACACATACACACATACACACATGTACACATGTTTATACAATACACACAAACATACACCATACACATACATACATACATACAAATACACATACACACACGTACATATACATACACACACAAAATCTTTTTTGTCTGTTGAGTCCCACCATCTTGTAGTTGTTAACATGACCAGCATGTGACGATGAATGAGTCGGTGTGTTTTTGAGCCGGCCCTGACATTCAGTCTGTTGAGCAGTGTTCACTGAGTATGTAAGATACTGTGGACTTTCATCTGGTGTTGGAGATAATTTAGAGAAAACTCCCTCCTCAGTAATGAGGAGAGCCAAGATGAGCTGTCTTTCAAGTGTTGCTTTTGTCAAAGCGTGTGGCAGGGTTAAATGTGTAATATCAAGGCAGAGTATAACTATTTGCAAAATATCCAATATTTCATGATCACTCGGAGCTCATGAAATCATTCAGTCATTTCTCTACCATACTGGATTTTTTCAGCTCTAGCTGGGGCCTGATTGCAAGCAGAATTTATAGATATCTCTGCTTCAGGCCAAATCTGTGTCTCAAAGCTGTCCTTTTGGGATGGCCAATATGATTGGACCAGTAATCGCTTTTTAATTGTCCTCGGGAATGTCTGAGACTTTGGCCTCCTGAATAGTTACACAACAAGCCCTCTTCCCTGTGGAAAAGCCTGTGTGTGTCCCTTTGTGGCTCAGAGGTCCTGTGTTCACATGTTGGCTTGATGTTCTGGAAGTCATTTTCTCTAGGGCTGGCTTATTTAGTGCCAAGCACTGGTTTGAATTTCTTTTAAAACTGTAAGTATATAGGATTACATTTAATTGTTGGTTTATGTACAGAAACATTGTGGTACTGGGCTGCAAGGAGCCCGTTATAACTACTCCTTTGTCCTGAGTAAATATCCATTCAGTTGCAGTCTGGACGGGGTCCCACGAGTCTCTGGATCGTGACGCCTCTGCAAAGATTTGGGGATATTGCTGATATTATCTAGTAAGCTTCTGCCATCTGCAAAGCCTCATAAAGTAGCTTGAAAATTGCAGAGTAAATAAAGAAAGGCGAGGTCTGGAGCTTACATACTCTGGCCAGATAGAGGGCTGGAGCACAGCAATTATGAATACACATTTGTTGTGTAGCAATTGTCAGTTCTTATTTGTTGGCACCAGAGGGAAGACAGAAAGGTGGGGATTCTAGATACTCACTGTGTTGGTGCTCCAGGGCAGCAGAGACACCCTCTGAGGAGCGGCTACACTCCTTCTTCTGCCGGGGATGGGCAAACACATGGAGGGCCATTACGGTTCCCAACTCCACCTCTCTGTCTCTCTCTATCTGTTTCTCTTTGTGTCTTTCTGTCTCTCTTTCTTGGTCTCTCTGTCTCTGTCTCTGTCTCTGTCTCTGTCTCTCTCTCTCTCTCTCTGGTTAATAAGTGAGTAAAGGAACGGTTTGCCTGAAATACAGCATGCTCTTTTATAAGTTCTTGAGGAAGAACTGCCTTTCTAAGGACTAATGATGCAGTTCTGTTCCCCCGCCCTATTTGTCCTGTCTTCTGGGGTCCATGTTTGACTTTGATCCCTCTGTTCAGCCTCAGTCTTTACCCTATGCATGATTTTGAAGGCTGTGGTCTTCATGCTACATTCATGCTAGACATGAAACTCTAAAAAACATTCTCACTTCTATGATCTCCTATTTTTAAAGACTATGTACATTTACTAAACTTTAAAAAAAAAAAGAAGTCTGACTGTGAACCCTTTGGGAATGTGTCAGAAGGGGAGAGCTGTTCTGGAGTCACTGCCAAGGTTTGCTGATTGTCACAACTATGAGCATTAAGGATGGCAAGGATAATGTCATAGAATTCAATAAAAAGATGGTGCCACAGTTAACAGGACATTTTCCTGCCCAAAAGCATGTCAATAACAGGACAATAGCTTTGGTCAGCAAGCATGGCTGTTATACGGCACTCTCTGTTGGGAACACCCTACTGCCTGGAGCAGAAGGTCTGTGACTTAACAGCGACTTCATTAAGTGGGGTCCTCCATGGTCTGGACAGTCCTGCCACCTTCACTTCTTCAATCACCTTTAGATTTTTGCGTCTATAATTAGGTTGCTTCGAATAAACACCTTCCCAGTTTATCTTGTGATTCAGTCTCAACTGAGAAGTAGCTTAGCATTGCTCCTTCTCTCCTTTATCTTTATGCAATCTTTTAGAAGTCTTTCCATGCCCATCAGGATATGGCCAATTTGACCGCCTATGAAGGTCATTTAGATCCTTCACTCATGTAGGTCCTTTACCCTTTCTCAAGGGCAAGGACAAGGATACGTGAGGAAGATGGCCAACTCCAACCATTCCCCACTCACCGCTGCTCTATGGACCTTTAGCTTCACAGGTTTTCCTCCTCTGAGCTCGTGTTCTCCTTCATGACAGGAGCGAAGTGCATCTCCTCACCGGCCCGGTGACTGATGAAGGAACTGTACTCCACCAGTCACGCACTGGACCACCAAGGGGGTGTACATTATACCTCCCTCTTTTCCTCCACAGACTCACGTTCACAAAGGCCGCGTTACATATCGTAGAGTGGATGAACTGCTTGTCCACTGACTTACTTTTCTACTGGTGACAAAACACCACAATTCATCAAAGAAAGCATTTAGTGTGGGCAGCTCCTGGTTCCAGAGAATGAAAGTACATGATTCCCACAGTGGCGAGCGTGGCAGAGGGCAGGCAGGCCTGACACCGACACAGTAGCCGAGAGCTCACCTCTGACCCAGAAGAACAGGGAAGAGAGGCAATGCTAATTAGAATAGATGCAGGCTTTTGAAGACCTCAGCCTTCCCCAGCCCCAGTGACACACCTCATTCAACAAGGCCACACCTCTCAGTCCCTACCAGTTTCATCAGCTGGGGACCAAGGATTCCAATACAGGAGCCTATGGGACCATTTTCACTCTAACTACCACATATGTCATTATCAGGGTGAGCACTGTCCTCCCCTCCCCTCCACAATGAGACTCAAACACAGAAGCCAAAGGGTGCACAGAGCACACAACCAATAAGGCCCGGGTTTGGGATTTGAACCCCACCGTGCTAAGCGGTTCTCATTACATTTACTTACTTGTTTTCCTATCATTCTTGCTGTTTCTTCCACTGTTTCTCACTCTGTCCACATTCAACATTTATGACTACGGCTAGTTATCAGCCCTTGGGGGTCTAAGATGATAAATAGAAGGTGAGACTGGATTGCGAAAGTCTCGGGGTTTTCACCGTTCAGATTTGCGGTTTGTGGATTTGTATCTGAATATACAGTATTCTTCAGAGCTCCTATCAGGATTCTTCCCAAAACAGCTGCACCCAGATGTCTACCCGGTTGCAATAGCTGGATACGCTTGAGACGTCCTAGCTATGCTTCGGATCTTCAGGTGCAGTTTTGCTAGAATTATGCTTGCCTAGAGGCTAGAGTCATGTCACTGACATGGTGAAAGCAGCAGTTTTCAGTGTGCATTTCGGCGCATGCCAGCTTCCAACCCTGTGTGCCGTCTGACCCCGGCATCTCCCTGAAGGAGGTCTAACAGAAGGACGCGGCCATTCTGCTGTCTGCTACTGCCTGGGGTCAGAATGACAAAACAGTTCATTCTGGACGTTTGCTTAGTAACTTGATATTCTCTCTCTCTCTCTCTCTCTCTCTCTCTCTCTCTCTCTCCCCATCCCCTGCTGAAAGCAGGTTTTCCAAGTTTTGGTTCTTAATAAGTAGTTTTTAAACATTTAAAAATAGGGGTCTGTAATAAAATGCAGAGCAGCTCTCTGGAGATGGCTGCTGCTGGCCATTCTCTAATAGAAAGCATACGCCATTGAGCTAACATTTTGTTCTTTGACTGAAGGAAAAAACAAAGCTGTTAAAAGCAGGTAGGCTCATTTCCCAATAGCAATGACATTAATATTTTTCAAGTCACTCCTGACCATAGCTAATTAGAGCTTTTGGAGAGACGGCCCTTCCTGAAGGTCACGCCAGGTTAGGTAGACCACAGAGTTGCTCTTGGCAATTGGCAACAATGGATTTGTTAAGAATTTCTGCTTGGCTTTGGGTGATTATCTGATTTTTTTTCTCTCTCTCTCCCTTTTGCTGTTGTGTCTCTTATTTTGACTGGCTGAGGTTGGGTTGGACCACGAGGCCAGGATCCAAAAGCAATGCCAGCTTGTTGCTGGAGATCTGCACTGACAGATTGTTGAAAACTTATTAGTCTGACGTTTTAACAGCCTGCAATAGGATGAAATCTGCTGTTTCGCTGGAAAAGCTTAAGGAAGGAAAACACAAGCCTGGAATGAAATCTGCCCTAGTTCCAAATCTGTTGGCCTCTGGTACCAAAGTGCTGAGGGCTGCCACAGAATTGGGAGATGAAGGCCTGGCTGCGCCACCCACGCAGTAGGTGGGGCTGAGCAAAAAGCTGTGGACTTGAGCCACTGTAAAGAAGGAGACCCTGAAAACATATCTTCCTGGAGCAGAGAAACTGACATGCCTCCACACAAGGCGCTAATGGCTTCCACAGCAGTGGCAGTCTGCCTTGAATAAGCTTTGCCCTGGGTGGCTGGAGAGCCCTTTAGGCTATAACCATTCAGTGAAATAATTCAAGAAAAATGGAATAAGGGACACCTCAGGCTCCAGTACCTTCTTTGAGGTAAAAATAAGCAAAAAGATTGCAGGCAATCCCATTGGTGAGGGATATCTGATGCCATTAAATTATAATTGCTTATTACAAAATGAAAAGAATTCATTAAGTTCCCACGCCCAGAAGCAAGCCTTCCTCCCATCCCAGAACAGCTTTCAATTCACTACAACCTTGCTGCAGTCTCACTCACGGCTACTCATTTCATTAAGCCCTCTACTGAGACGCACCGTGGTTTTACCCCAGTCTTTGGAGACTATGCATCTGATTCTACAAGCTTTGCTCAGGCTTCTTCCCCTGTGATGGGGAGGGCGGGGGGATCTCTGGATAGCTAACTCTTTATTACCTTCCACGTCCGGCCACAGGCTCACCTCTTTTCCTGAAGTGAAGCTTTTTCTGACAGCCCATCAGGGTTGGGTGCCATAACCGAGGCCGCTCCTCACTGTGGCTATTCTGATGTCCTAAGAGGACGAGACATAGGTACCCACATTCACAAGGCAGTGCTTGCACAAACTCGGCACTCTACCAATGTCTTATTCTCATAGTCATTTACTCATTCACTTATTTGGGAGACACTAATGGGTTCCAAGCACCCAACCCTTGTACCCCCTTTTAGGAGTTCAGTCTCCATAGAAGGCATGCTTCATGAATGTTCTTCAGACTTAAGACATGTCTGCTCCACACCTGCCTTCTATGGAACTAGACATTAATGAGTACCATTCTGTTCTCTGCTTTGGGAAACTGTGAGATGGGAAGCAAACCGGAATTGTCTAGGGTTTATGGTTTGTTGGTTTCTTTGCTTGTTTGTGGTGCTGAGCACTGAACCCAGAGCCTCAACCTCTTAGGTAGGGGCTCCGCCAGCTGAGCTACTTCATCACCTCTTTTAAATTTTTGAGAGAGGGCCTCGCCATTGCTGTTCCCCCTGACCTTAAATATTCAGTGTAGCCAGGGTTGGTCTCTAGACTGTGATCCTCCTCCTGCCTCTGTCTCTTTGAACTTCGAGATGGCAGGGATTTGCTGCCACAACAAGTTAGGAAACCTTTCAGGTCGGATTTGAACCCTCATCACCCCCATTGCAGCTGCATAAAGTGTGGCTGTAACTAGATGGCAGCACTCATAAACACATAAACTCGTAAACACAAATGACCAGCCAGCATACCTCCTCTCATGCTGACTCATTAGGTACCCCCAAGCTGCATTCAAGAGTTGTCGTCCCTTCATTACATAAGCGCTGTGAGTGAGCATCATGTATCAGTCACCACCCTAGAAATGTAGGAATCTGGGGAATGAGTAAGTAAAGCAGATGTGAACCCAAGTACTCCATGGGCATCTGTCTCATTTATACGCTCACTCTAGATGGCAGACTTGCAGGATGGGTGTTTAGACACGGACTGGTTGCTGGAGTGAAGGCTTCAGCCTCTGAAGGAGCGTTGGCCCCTCCAAATTGCCTCTGTTGCTCCTTTGGGACAGAGGAGATACAATTCTCTTTCCACCAAAGTCCAGCAACTTCCCAACGGTCTGATCATGGTTAGTTTTTTAACTGGGGAAACTCAGCTTTGATGTTTGTTTGTTTGTTTGTTTTTCTAAAATGAGCCTGGTCTATGTTGAGGGTTTGTTTTATTTTGTTTGGTTTTTGAGTGTTCCAAACATGGTCATAGAGATGTTGGGTTTTTCTACAGTAACATTCAATATTCAGTCACTGGCTTTACGGATTTCAAGAAGCTGTTGTGCCAAAAGTTTTGTGAGCCCTGGATCACTGCCACCTGCTGTGTTCCTAAAGTCAACAATTCAGTGGTGCCTGCCCATTCTCCAGTCTCCCAGTTGTGGTAGAGCAGCCTACTGAGCTCATGGCTGGCTGAGCCAGTTTGCAGTCATTTGTGGAGGCTCACACTGTATGTAGCCCGATGGTCCGGTGATTTTTACAAACACTCAATTCCCTTAATTTAACCATTCTAAAAGCAAGAAAACTATAAACGTGGGAGGACAAGAATCAGAGAATCACGACCTTCAGTTATTTTCTGACAGAATTTAACAGTATAGTCTTACAGTAAACTGTTACTGCATTGACAGTGACAGGAGGGACCCGAACCACACTGAGCAGCGCCATCTTCAGGGCTTGGCTGCTGCCCCTCCCTTCTGAGATACGAAGATACTTTCTCTAGACAGTGATAGCAAGCATCAGAAAAGAAAAATGACGCATGAAAACTTACTTGAAACAAGAAAAAAATTTATTAATTGGCTTAAGAAAGTGATGAGCTAAAAACTGAGAACAAAATATGAACCTGTCACTGCAAGTAATGATTTCTAGTGAGTGCATTAACCAGTATTTTAATAGTGTTACATCAGATATAATTTTTCTTTAAGAAAAAGAAACTTTTTGAAAACATAAATGTGTTTTTTAAAATTACTGTTAATGTCAATTTTGCAACTATGAGAAATATAATGAAAAAATACAAATTATTTAAGAGACATATTTTATTGTATACTTTACTGGAATACACAATTTTAGTTAGTGGAAATTAAAAGTTTTAACTTTAAAAGAATATCGGCTTTAAAGTTGAGATTTTTTTTGTGTTGTTGCTTTTTAGTTGAGGAAAGAAACATTGCAAAAATAATGCTTTGAAATATGTACAGTTGTTACTAAATTAAGCTAATTAGCAGATATATTGCCTCGCACACCATGTTTTATGTGTGGTAAGAACACAAAATATATACTCTTCCCAGTTTGCAAGTGTATGATACATTGTGATGATTGTTATTGCACGTGGTACATAGGATACTTGATTTTCTTCTCCCTGTTCAGGTGAAACCTTGTAGCTATTGACCCCCTCCCCTCTGGCCACCAGTGACCACTCTTCTATGCTCTGCTTCCATGAATTCAGCTTTTTCAGATTGCACATATAAGGGAGGTTGTATGATATTTGTTTTTTTTTTGTACCAAGTATATTTCATTTAGCACAACACCCTCCTATTCATCTGCATTGTGGCAAAGGATAAGATTACCTCCCTCCCTTCTCTGGGTAAATAATAATCTATTTTGGAAAATGTCTCGCTGTCTTTAGGCATCCAACCATTGACATTCATCCCATATTATGGCTATTGTGAATGCAGTATTTTAATACTTCACTGAACAAAAGTCAAATTTTAAACTTAATATGCAAAACTCTTAACTAATACTAATTGGAAAACAGATTACAAAAATGTTGACCTAAAATTCCAGGTACATCTTTATCTTTCATCCTGAAAAATACTAGAGGAATGAATACAGAATGTTAATTAATGAGTTTAAAGTTTATTCTTAATTTTATTTCGCAGTCTTGCCCATGACGTTTTAATATAGTTCGTCCTCGCTTATACGGAATTAAAACTTAATTTGAGATGATTCTATGACGCAGATAACATCAGCTTAGTTCTCAGCTAGGGGACCAGGTTTGACCTCGGATGAGAGAAGAGACAAGAGGGGTGGCAACGGGCTTTGCAATCAGGTCAGTCTGGTTAGAGCCCGAGCTCTCTGGCGAAAAGCCAGCAGCTAATGAGCGTGTAGAGGGAGCGCCTGCACACATCGTCCACATAGCCGGTGCAGTGAGGAACGACAAAGTAGCCAGGATCTGGAATGCGCAAATCTTGGTTAGGAATCGGTTGTCTACGCCAACTCCAGGTCACTGGAGAGAGAGTTCTCCAGCGAGTGTTCTTGTCTCCACCTCAAACCTCTGCCGTTGCAGGAGCATAATGAGCATATGAAATGGTAGCTGGACAACACTTAGAGCAATGACCAGCCCCCAAACTCAATAGATGTTAGCAAAGCAATACATGTTTAGTCTACCCCTAAGAGTTCCCAGGGGTCTGGCATATAAGAGCACTGAGGGTAGAATGAGGCAGGTGGATGCTAACAATGAAGTGGGTTGACTCTTTGTGGCCTGTGGAGATAATGTGCTTACACTCATACGTCCCCATGAAGCACAGTCTATGTGCCTCAAAGAGAAAAAGCATGTGCTAGGGGAATTTCTTTATTGCTACCGTGGCTCCAACATCTTGGTTTGGTATCACAATGGCTATGCCTGGTATTTATGGAGAGTTTTCACTGGAATTTTTGGGCAGGAACAAGACGATCTTGCTATTTCAGACACAGAAAATGAAACAAAGATGGACTATCTAAGAATTAGGCAGAATTTTGATGATCAAAACCAGAAGTCATCCAGGATCCAGTTGCCCAGATGGGGAGTGCCAACAAACATGACTTGAGCATCAAACTTCGAAGAAGGCTGCAGACCTCACAACCCAGCAAAGACACAGACAGGGCCTTTCCCTGTGACAGAGCCTACAGTTTTCTGAGAGTCGGAGACTGTGGCTTAGCCTAAGTAACCTCCTACAGTAGTAGGTCATCACGGTGAGCAGGAGTCTGGCAGTGACGACCTGGTAAACAATGCTATGTGTCAATGAGAAAAGGTGTTGGAAAGAATTCCCTTCTGGGCACTGTTGTTTTTAAACTTTAAAAACTATCATCAGGTAATTTTTGAAAAACCAAAGCAACTAAAGAGCTAGCTAAAGGTGCCACGGCCATCGTCCAGATTGTCGTGAAAATAAGGACAGGGAAGCAGGAGGCCTCATCCTCATAGGAAGGTTCACAGCACCTCCCCACTGCTGCTTGGTAATGAGCTTGTCTGTCAGGGAGCCCAGGTAGGCCATGGCTGTTAGGGAATGCGTGCTTCTTGGGAGTTTCCAACGTTCCTCCCAGTTTGATCCTGACAGCCCAGCATACACCTCAGGCTTTCCTTAGCATATCATAATCATGAGATGTTATGTAACCTCTACCCACAATGCAGCAGAAGTCCCCAAAAATAAAAGAATATCTATCCCTTGGCAGTGTACATACAGTGCTTTGTCATTAACCCAGAGAAGATGCTGATAGAGAGTTATCCTGCTGAGAAGCTGAAAACATTTCAGAAATCTCTGACCTTTCACCTAGAAATAATGATTAACTCTTTGGGGTTGTAAACATACCACGTTAAAAGGCAGGTGATGCAGAAAATAGATCCTGGCTATTTTAAAGGGCTTAACCTCTGTCAAAACACAAACAAAACAGGAACAAACAGTGAAATCAGACTGCATGGGTCATTAATCCACACTTTTGCTCCATGGCCTAACTTGGCGGCACATTTCAGCATCTCCATGTTACCTCCAAGGAGATGAAGCATGGAGAGATTAAATGGCATGATACAGGTCAGCAGATGGCTCAGGATCTGAACTCTCCATCTCCAGTTACCTTACCTTACCTTCAGTTACCATCCTCTTACCTTCAGAATCCAGTGAACTCCTGAAGCCTTCGACTGACCCCAGCTTCTCTCTTCCTTTCCCAAGTGTGAACCCTCTAACCATCTTCTACTTAGTGTAGATGAACCTAAAAACTGGTTCACCCACCTGAGAATTCCATGGTCAACTGTGAAGGATTTTTGAGTTCTTTTTCCTCCAGGGGAATGAAGTTGACCAAGCTGTGAACTTTGAAAGAGAAAAACAGATTCCACTATTACAGCATCAGCATTCTTCAGAGCAAAGAAAAAAAGCTGGGCATTGTGGCTCATCCTCCAAGCCCAGCACCCAGGAGGTAGAGGCAGGTGAACCTCTGCGAGTTGAGCACCAGCCTAATCTACACAGAGAGTTCTAGGCCAGGCCAGACTTAGAGCTAAATAGTGAAGCTTATTTAAAAAAAAAAAATAAAAGGGAAATAATTTAGTAAGTGATAAAAACAAGTTATCAACTAATGGCCTCCCTGAGACCTCATTGGACAGAGGGCCACTTAGTATTGGAAATGTTGGAGATTGCCAATTCACTCTTGTCATGTTCCATGTATAAGCAAGTTTAAAGAATAATTTAAGGATTAGATAATCATAGAAAAAGTTGGTAACCTTGTACGCCCTCTGGCATATTATCTCTCTAATCTCTCCTCCATACCATATATTTGATGTCTCATTTGTTATTCAGTTCATGTTTTGCTTTTTCAGTAAATTAATGTATTCAAAAGGAATGGTGCTATTTTAGATGCTCTCATCTTCACAATATGAGGAGCTCTTTTTACCCTTTGTGTGTGTGTATGAAGTGTGTATGAAGCATGTGTGTAGACACTGAAGGACAACTTCGGTGTTGGCCCTAACTTTCCACCATGTTTTGAGACAGGGTCTCATAGTTCACCACTGTGCATGCCTGGCTAGCTGGCCCACAGGCTTCTGGGTACTCTGCTGTTTTTACCTCCCAACCTACAGTAAAAGCACTGATTTATAGATGCATGCTACTGTGCCTGGCTTTACGTGGGTTCTAGGGATTCAAGCTTAGATATTCATTCTTGAACTGCAACTGCTTCCCACCGCTGAGTTATCTCCCCCACTCTGTTATACATTTTTATGACTTCAGTATAAGTTTTGTGTGATTTGAAAATTATGTATGTTTGTTATTCTGTAATGGACTATTATGTATTTTATATAAGTACTTTGTATGTTATATATGCTTTTTGAGTTTATGAAGCCCTATTTCATTTTTAATTGTAGGAATCAACTAATAGATGGCATTTCTCTTTTCTAAGTAGAACACGTATGTTGTATGTGAAAATTACTCTGGTTAAAATTCTACAAAATCACTTGCTCTATTACAATGTATGAACTTTTCAACTTTGCTAGATTTTACCAACAATTTTACTAATCTGCAGCGATTATATTATACCCTAGCCCCAAAACTATAAAAGGAAAGCTTCACATTCGTCTGCATTTTTAAAAATATTTAGTATTTCCAGACTTCTACATTTTGTCAAATCAGTGAGTTTTTAAAAGTTCTTTATCTTAAGTATAATTTATTTATTCCCAAATTGGTAAAGTTTAATGTATTTTCTGTGTTTACTGATCATTCAGATTTTCTCTTTATGAATTACTTGCTGTGTCCTTTATTCATTTTCTCAAATTATTTATATTCTCATTGCTTTAGGTAGTTCATTTATATACATAGATACTAATCCCATTTGCCAGCCATACTCATGCAAAAGTGGCCTGTTTTAAATAATGGATTGGATTTCTATGGTTTGCCTTGCACAAAAGTTTTGAAATGCAAATTAAAACTAAGCTATAAGCCTGAAAGTTATCACTCCCTGAGTCTATGCGCTCAGGAAAGCCCTGCACTGCTATTTCATTTCCTTATTTGTCCTTTTCCTGATCTCAGAAAGCTTAGCATTGGCCACTCAGCTTCAATAATGTCTATGTCTGTGTGTAGAGTAAGTAGATCAGAACAATGTCAGTGCTGAACAAGGACCAACTCTGAGAGTGCTTGGCCTTGGGTTATGCAGCCTGGTAACTGGCTGCTTCCCTGAGATGAAAAACTGTCAGAAACCAGGTTCATTCCAAGCCATGGCTTCTCGTGGGAGCTAGCTGTTGGCACAGCCACGATGCACACTGCAGCAGCTGATCCCAGACTGACCTCTCAGAGACTTTTCTCCCAAGAAAGTCTTTCTTTATGACAGAAGTCTCTAGGCCCAGGCAACTAGAGAAAACAAATGCAGAATAACATCACGATGGTATCAGTTGCATGAATATATTGGCTTGAGAATTCTCACTTGAAATATTGAAGTAACTAAGTCTGTATTTCTATTTACAGAGGTGTGGCGAAATCTTGTTTGAGAACCCTGATCAGAATGTCAAATGTGTTTGCATGCTAGGTAAGAAGTCTTCTTGTTTCAAATGTATTAAGCATGTTGATATCATGTGTGGTTGCTGTTGCTTTGGTATCTTACTGACTGCCTCTCGTTCCATTATAAAGGCTTGTCAGTATGCTTTTGAGCTTATAAGCACCTATAATATATTTCTGGAGCACTAGACAATGAAAAAGGGATTTATCTCAGCAGTGCTCAGTAAGTAAAAGAATGGGCCCATTCTTTTAGTGTTTCTCGGATCATCAGGATAGAATGCAATTGAGTGCTTCGTATTAAAAAATAATAACTGTGATTAAAATGCAAGAAGAATCTCATTGTCATTTCTAAGCCTGTGGTTATAATATAAATAATAAAACTTTTATGTATTACCACAGTACAAATCACCCTCATTTATAGGACCTGGGAGGAGTATATATTTGAACTAATCAGAAGTAAACACAATTACCTACAATACATCTGCCTCCAAATAGCAATAATATAATGAATAATCATTTTCCCTTATGAGATGATATAGCATTAACTCATTTACAGACTCAATAATATGTACAGTCCAGGTAAGGAAGAAAGTCAGTAGTGTTTTCCTCACTATAGGTTAGAAACAAATACAGCAAGTGTGAGTGACATACCAACTATGTCAGAAACAGGCCAAGCATGGGAAGGTTCTAAACTGTAGAATCTTAAGGCTACTGTAAGCAACTAAATATGCCCATGAGTCTTACATTAATTTTAATGTAATATTTACAGCAGCAAGGGCAGCTGAATAATCTCACCAATTTTATTTTGCATAATAGTTCATACTTGTCCATTCTAACCTTAAGCTATATTCATAAACAAAAAGTATTCATGTTAGCATCATTCATTTCCTAGATTATTTTTTTAAGATGACACAAAAGTAAACACAGCAAGATAGAGACATAAGAAGATCTCAGTCAGCCATAATTCAAGATAATAACCAAACAAAAAACCAAAGGCTACTTATGATTTAAAAACAAACATGAAACAGATACCACATTTGTCTTCTTTCTTATTCTCTTGTACTGTTATTCAATAGAGAGTTTCTAGACTTAAACTCTCATATATTTTGAATTAAGATGAAAGCTTATAAGTCTTCTGGAAACAGAACATTTTTCTAGAAGCATGTAAGCAATGATTATAGCATGCCTCTGCATACTAATTTCAGCTATCCAATACTCATTTTTACTCTTTATAAATGCCTCAAAGCACTAATTGCTCAAGATATTAGTTATAATGATAGGTAAAAGAGAGAATGATAGGTAGGTAGATAGGTAGAGATAGATGATGATAGATACATAGATGATAGAGAGATAGAGAGAGATGATAGATACATATAAATGTTTTTATTTCCTCAGATCAGAGGATGAGATGAGAGCTGTTCCCAAGCCTTTCTAGTTCTTTTTGAATTCTGACTGGTTGGTTCAACTCAGCTATTCTGGCCCAAACTCCTCTCTGTGCTGACTGATTCAAACTGGCTTCTGACTGAATTGCTCTGTTTGGCCTCAAACTAATATTGGCAATATATTTAAGTCTTCTGGCTCCTTCTCATTCTCTGACTCATTCTCTCTTCATCTGTGTCTAACTTGTTCTCCCTGCAACCTCTCTCTGTAAAACTGCCCCAGAAAAACAAGAAGCTCTCAGCAAAAAGCTTCTCTGTAAAAACAAAACAAAACAACAACAAAAACCCTCTTATCTCTCCCTGCCCTTCTCTTAAGTAGCCCTTCTTTTCTGTCCTGTTGTCATGAGAGTTGGGTGTAACCTATCTCTGACTCATTCTGTCAAATCTCTGTCTAATTCATCACTTTGCTTCTCAATTAGACATAATTTCCAAACATGGCTGCTACCTTCTATAAACTAACCTTACCTTCACTGTTTGGGATTAAAGATGTGTACTAAAGGCGTGTCTGTATTCTGGACACATCATACTGTAATCTAGAGTGCTCCTGCATTCCAGCCAGATCACACAGACCTAGAAGGTCTTTGGATGTGATTCCTTGCTAGAGCAGCTATGTTGCTGGATTAAAATTCCTCTCTCTATATAAATGTGTAGATATATAGATGATAGATAGATAGATAGATAGATAGATAGATAGATAGATAGATACACAGAGAGAGAGATGATATGGAAAGAGAAAAAATTATTTCTCCAGCCATATGTCCCAAGATTGTATTTTAGGAGTCTATGACCACATTTGATTGATTGATCATTTGGTTCATTCAGTTTCCATACAAACAAAATTACAGCTGAGCTAATGTTATAGTCCTTTCACACATGACAAAATGGAAGCAAACACTCAGATACTACAGCCCACTTACAAGTTTACGAGTTTACATTGCTTGTTTCCATCTGACCTAGTAACTTGAATAAACTTTTAACTCGTGATGCTTTCAAAGACATGAACATCATCAATTTTGAGTGAATTTCTCTGTGTTCTGCTTCTCTTGTAAGTGCTAAATTAATCACTAGGTAGGAGAAGGATAATAAAGGACTGCCTAGTACTGCCCACGTACGAGACCTCACTTAAGGAAAGGTTAATCACCTTTCCACCTCTTCCGGTTATATGGTGTGTTTTACATGGCTGCCAGTAGGCATTCTTGACCATCAAATTTATCCTTATTGATTTGGGATATATTAATATAAATTAGTTGTGCTTTTATAACTACTATCATAACTATTGCAGTTAATTGAGCACCTAAAGTGATGGGTGAAATATCTCCTGAGCATCTTACATAGCTAGGTCATTCATTGCAAGTCAACTAAGAGGTGTCTGATCTCCAAAATACAGCTATCTTTGGCAGGATCGTTTTGTTAGTCATTAACCTTATAGATTATATTAGATTGTCTTTATTATATAGAATTAAATAGTACAAAGGAAAAATGAGAATGTAAGTTTTTGATTGAGAACACATAGGAAGAGCATATTACATGTTGCCTATAAATGCTATCTATTTGTAATCTATAAAGCAAAGCGATGTGTACAGAGGCCATGCTAGATACTTGGACTTTCTCACACAGTGGAAATTGACTATACCCTTAAGGACCTTGCACTGAAAGTGATTTAGACTTTTTTTTCCTCTTTATCCCTTAAGGGATTTGATGCAAGTCTTGATTCAAACTGAATTAAACATGATTTCCAACTAAGAGAACAAAGTATATACAGTTCATTTTTCCAAAACTTTACCCTGGATTTTTATGCCACCCCAGCATGGGTCCCTGATAAGGGCCAACCTAAGACACCTTTATATTATCAGGCTCCTGGGCCTCTCTTCCTCAGGTCCTCCTCCCTTCACTACCACACTCCCGTTTGGAGTTCCTGCATAGATTCTGGCATGCTCTGCTTTTACCAGGCTTGATATGGAATTTATACATGAGGGTCATTAGCCAGGCACAGGTGTGGCAGGCCGGACCTCGTCCCCGACCAGCGAGTACTCAGATCATTGTAGGAGGAAGGCAGTTGTTGTATGTTCGATTCTCAATGTCTATGGAATAAGCCACTCTCTCAGAAAACCATGCTGCTGGCTCATTTCCTCAAATGATGCAGAAATGTCAGCATCTCCTTGACTGACTCCAAAGCACTAAACCCAGTTTTCAGTGGGAACTAATTACTGTCAGGTGTGGTGTTTGCAAAGACTCATTTCTGGTTACAGGAGCACAGTGCAGGAGGGGTTAGAAGGTAAATTGTGTGCAAAGCTGCCTGTATTGAGTATTAGCTGTTTAGGCCTTAAAATTGTTCCCAGTGTGTGACTGTGGCCACCAAGTCAACAAGAAGCTGCAATAAATAACTGCTTTCTCTGCTTCACACTTTAGTCAGTGACTTCCAAGCTCCCTCCACTGCCAACATATCTATACTCAGACACATATATGGATCTCTCTTCAATCCCAATTAGCTTTAGAGCGTATATAGTTATATCAAAAGATATACGACTATGTGGCAAAATTTATACCTTAATAAAATGTAAGGAAGTGACCCTAAAAAGGACAAGAAAGCTGACAGAAAATTATATCTAGTTATATAAATAATGCATGTGATATTCTAAATTACTAAAGTTACTTTCCAAGGGTATGAAAGAAAACTATTAATCAAAAAGAATGGAGCATATTTGAAGAAGAATTAGTGTTGGTTCAGCCTTAGTTTATATGCCAGCTATGCTCTGTGGAGTTATAAACTTTTTTCTTATAAAAAGGAATTTAAAAAAAAAAAACATTGGACATAGAAAACTTCTTCTACTCCTATTTATTTCTCTTACTTTTAAAGTAAGATTCTATGAAAATAAAGATCCTTAATTTATAATTTATGATATTTTAGTACAGTTTCCATGTGTTTATCAAGGTGTATTTTTTTTCTAATTTGAAATAGTCTGTGGCTTTGCTGCTGTTCCATACTTCATTCCATTCATGTTGATAAGTGGTGTGGCCATTCGAATGTTCTGGAAGAACTTGATTACCTGTCTGGCTTACATGGGATGTTTGCATTAGACATTTGAAATTTGCTGTGTAAACTTTGAGCTGTATTGGTAATTTTCAGAGTAATAGGATACAGTGAAATCAATATTGTATTAACACTCAACATGAGCACAGAGGGTCTGTGTTTCTGTCTCAGCTCTGAAACACTGACTGTGAATGCTCTGCTCAAAAAAGCTGCTTCATCTCTTCAGGCTTCCATCCCTACAAGACACAAGTAGAAATAGCTATCTCCTCTACATCCAGGTTTTTTCCATGATGGAATGAGATATTTTATGAAGCAGTGCCTATTATGGGGACAACCCTACCTATCAGTTATCCAGCAGTAAGTTGATAAATAATAAACAATGGCTTTTAAAAACTGATGATAAAAATTAATTATTGATCGATGTCATTGATGGGAACCAAAAAACCAAGACAATATACAAATATGAAGATGACTTTTAAAATATAAATGTGTTATTCAAAACTGCATAGTGCCTTCCGGACAAAGCAAAGCTTTCATATATTTTCAGGAACTAGATTTCTTTAGGCTCCTTCCATGTGGGAAAGGCACTGTGTGAGACACGGGGCAACAAAGACCAACGGGAGCAGTCTCTTCCTTCGAAAGCCTTCCAATTCAGAGAGATTCAACTCCTGAAGCCCAAAATATGAAACATGAATGTAAGAGTAACAAGTGATTTTTTTTAAAGGCAAAAAGTGCATTGAGGGTTCAAAAGAAGAAAATGTGTGGAGTTGGACTGTGAGGAGGCATGGGAATGGCAACCAAGCAGCAGGGTTAGGGTGAGGGAAAAGCCTCCTCTCAAAAGCCAGAGACAGAAGAGGAATGAGAAGGAAGCATTCAGACCACCCACAGGGTAAAAGGATACACTATGAAGAAACGAAAAGCATAAGTGGAGATACAGGCTATCGGTGCCCTCTCCAAGACAGAAGTCTTAGGTGGCCAACAGCACTGGCCTTTTGTGTTTGGCTATGTCTAGTTCAACAGTAGTTTTCATTTAGCTGAAAAGGACCATGGGATACTCTATAAACTCATTTATGAGGCATAGTATTAAGCAAAACTATAAACCAGCTACTTGTAAAATGAGCTGTATTATTTTTATTTTATGTGGTGTGGGCTTTTTGCATGCATGTTTGGCTATGCAGTGCCCACGGAGGCCAGGAGAGGGCGTCTGAGACTTGGAGTTGGCCGTGATTGCTGGGAACCACACCCAGGTCCCCTGCCAGAGCAGCAAATGCAGTAACTGCCAAGCAATGTCTCCAGCCCTGTTTCTGTTTTCTTGGTTTTTGTTTGTTTGTTTGTTTTCTTTTCTTTCTTTTCATACAGTATCTTATGCTATAGCGCTGTCTGTGCTGGTACTTCCTATGTAGCCCAGGCTAGACTCGAACTCACGGTGATCCTCCTGCCTCTGAGTATAGCAAAGTGAACCACTATGGTAAGCCATTTCTGATGGAATAATTTTTAATGAATAATGAACTGCTTTTGTGTACTTTGATTATTAAACTACCTCAACTTGTCCAAGCAAGTAGATATTTCCAAGCATGTACATATTTGCTATTTAAAAATAAGTCATATTAGAAATAATAACCAGAAATATTTATAAATCATCTTCATCGGTAACTAAAGAAAGGCTACATTAAGAACTATTTTATGTTCACCTGACATTAACATTAAGGTTTAACTCCTAAAGAGGAAAGTTTTCAGGTGTTGAACTTTGACTTATAAAGGTTAGGATACCCCCGCAGGTTTGACTTTTTAAACTCACACTTGTAAAGTACATCATTCATTTCACCTTGCGCATCACCATTTTCTCTTTCGACATGCTTGTGTAATGAAACCTCTGAGCAACCTTGTCTAACTGAAACAAACGGAGCCTGGACATTCTTAAGCAAGAGCAGAAAAGCGCAATTCCCACCACTCCCCAGGCCCCTGCTTTGTCTTAGCACTGCGCTTGCACCAGATGGCATGCTGTATGTTTGTCCACAGACTCCATGCTGTCCCTCGGCCTCACCACAGAGCACAGCGCAGCACACACAGTATGGAAGCAGGGACTCAGTTTTACCCCTGCTGAGCAGGCAGCGTCTGGAACACCTCGCTGCCTGTCTCCTAACAGGATCCCATCATTTGCTGAACAGGTACATGCTGATGCATTTTTGAGAACAACACAGTCTCCTGCAGGCGTCACTCAAATGTGCCAGAAGTAGGTTGTTACAGCATAAAAAAAAATTAAAATAATAAAATGAACCTTTGTTGGGATCTAACATGCCCAATACCCAGGTCAGGAACAAAAGAGCAGCCCCCAAGCACAAGAGTCTGTATTTCTGGGTGAGAGATATGTAGTTGTCTACACTTAGGCGATCAGAACCTGGTGTGAGAAGATCAGCGGTATTTGTCAAGGGCTGCTGTATGCCCAACTCTCTGCTGTGTACTACCAGAACTGACATAATGAGCAGCAACGCAGAATCCCTACTGTCATATGGGTAATTCTTGGGCATGATGGAACACTGAGTTGCGGAATGAGGAGGCCCATTATTTCATCTTCGCTATATTTATAAAAAATATACATGCAGAAAGATTATTTCATGCTGAGCCTGTTGCTTTAAATCTTCCTCCATAGCCCCACTGCTTTTTCAAAATTCATACTTGAACGTCAGTGCTGCTTTGTGCGAGGAAGTGAGTCTCCCCAGCTTCACGGTTGCTTTCTATGCAATGTTGCTGCTTACATTGCCACAGCAACAAAATATCATGCTTCTCAGTGCAGCTGGAAGCCGGGCTCCAGCAAGAGTGA
The DNA here is from genome assembly GCF_030254825.1 of Meriones unguiculatus. Classification (NCBI taxonomy): domain Eukaryota; kingdom Metazoa; phylum Chordata; class Mammalia; order Rodentia; family Muridae; genus Meriones; species Meriones unguiculatus. The sequence continues at coordinate 21,772,643 of NC_083367.1, read as the reverse complement.
GCTGCAGCATGACAACTCAGGAAAAGACCAATGTGCTTGAACCGGAGTTGTCAAACCCAGAAATGATGGCAGTCTTGGTCTTGTTGCAGCTATGCTTTCTCCCTGAAGGTAGAGAATGCATAATTTAGTAAGACTACTCTCCCGACCTCCATATAAAGCTGCTGCTGAAAAAATGTGTGCAATTAACAAGCATTTATAGGTGCACACTATGTGCTAGCACAGGGATGTAAAGACAATGACATTCATCAGCCATTGAGAGAGTCATGGACAGCAACACAAGCAATGGCATCATAGCCCGAGAGGCCACAGTAAGAGCTGGCCTCTGTCTCGCAGGAAAGGAAGAGCCATGTCTGGAAAGGTCTGTGCAGAATACAGTAAGGAACAAAGGAGACGCAAGGGAACAGCCTGGGGAAACTGGACTGGGACCCTCTTGGGAAGTGTATTCTAAGCAAGAAAGCAAACGGTACAGGCAACTTCATGTGGCCAACTAGAGGCTCCCCAAGAAGGTCACTGTGCCTGCAGAATAAAAATAAAATCAGAGGGGAGGAATAGCTAACTGGGTATGAAGAAGAAAACAGGACAAATTATGAAGGACTGTAGAACAGGACCAAAAAAAAAATCTATTTAAAGATGATTAAGCTAGAGAGCTACAATATGACATGGAGGCTTCTGACAGCTCATCTGCTCAGAGCTGTGTATGTCCAAGAGTAAGAAGATACTAGAAAGATACCAGCTTACACAATAATAGCAATTATCAGGTGAGAAATGTTGAGTCCTGATTGAACTGATACAATCGTCTCTGAAGAGGAGAGATCCAAGATACTGGAGCCTTTGAAATCAGACTGTGATAGGACTTAGCAAAGGACTGAATGTAAGGGATGCTGCTAAGTATACCGGTGCTGCCTGCCTCCTGCCCTGGACAGCACCTGGAGGACATGAGTTGAATTTCTAGGTGTGATAAATTTGACGTCCTCAGAAAACTCAGGCATGGGAGGGAACCTGGAGCTGGAAGGAGCTCTTCTTGCAGATAGAGATAATAATAGATCCTAGTAACGATACTACGCAGGAACACTTGGAAGCATGCCCAAAAGGGTTGAGCAGGTCCAAGAGGAGTCTTCAAACACATAAATGGGTAGGAGACTCAGAACAAGAGGGTAGGAAGGCAGAAAAGTGGTACTGTGGCCATCTCAGCCAAGAGGGGATGGTTCCACAGGAGTGAGAGAAAGGTACCGATAGGAAGCATTGTGGAGGTCAAGTGAGATCTGGGGTACTGGGCAGCTGAGGGACTTGAGGGTAGCAGCGACAGCCATCAGCAGGCCCACAAGCAGAGGGTAACTAACATCAGCCAGGTGAACAAGGAAAACTTGGTGGATGGAGACATGGCCTCTTGGGTGAGGGCAGGGAGAAGTTGAGATGATCCCATCCAATCGCTTTCAGCCTGATACTCTTGAGGAGCAGGGAGAGGAGGAGTGGAAAGGCCATAAGCAAATAGGTTAATTGGAAACTAATATATGAAATAAGACAGACCTTATGAGATATAAAAATTATATTTTATATGTATAAAATGGAAATATATATCAAATATATGTAAGCATATATATATATATACATGTTCTTATGGCTTTAACTATGTACATTATTTTAAAATATTTTAAAAGTTAAAGCATTGAAAAATAAATACTTGTACCCATTGCATCGGTTGCCACATATAGAAAGACAGTTCTAAGGACCTAGCTGAAGTCAGCAACTGTGCACCAATATATCAAGATCCATTCCTCGAAATTGAAATACGTAGCTCCAAACTTGATGCTTTTCCCAAACACACATTTCAGAGAAGTGAATACTCTCTGCTCACGAAGACCCTCCCGTTCTCTTTTCCCCTTAGCTGCCTCGTCTCCTCCTTCCAATGGCCGGCCAAGGTAACCTGCATGGTGATGCCCCCTAGACCCTAACTCACAAATTCTTCCACTTCATAACAAAAAGATTGTATTCGTCTTGTAGTCTCTATTTAGCCAGCACAGTCCCGTGGGATTCGCATTATCTTATCTATCTTTTTGACCCAAGCACTCAGCATTGGCCTACAACTCCAAAGAAGCACAAAATAATCCTAATGACGATACAAAAAAAAAAAAAAAAAAAACATGCATAAGATTGTATGTTCACTCATAACCTTCTCTCACTATCCAATGGTGCCTCTAGAAGACTTTGGTATGGCCTGTCTTGGCCCATAAGGAGAGGACTCTCTACAACCTCCACTCCACTTACATGCTTGGAATGTTGTTTTCATAACCAGGAGCTTTTGGTTCCTTCTGGGCCAGCTCTGTCACCACCTCCTCCTCTCCACCCTTGGTCTGTTACCCTCCTCCACATCTTCTGCTCCCAGGAAGAGTCTTCCTAGGAAGCTTTGCATACATGCAGCTGTACTTTTGTAATATTCCCCAGACAGCATCTTTTTCAGTTTTGACCCAAAAACAATGCTAGAGATTTTTGCTGAAGAAATGACATTTTATAAATGTATTTCACTGAAAATTTATATCATTTAAGCAGACAAATGTTCACACAGAGTGTCTTACAGGGTCCCATGCTGTCAATATACAACCATCTGCTTCATAACTATAAACACACAAAGATTTTTTTGTTTAAGTTTTGGGCTATAAACATTGATAGCACATAAGCACTTTCAGAACAAAACAAAATTATCCCTGTTATTAAAAACATAATTGCAGGGCATGGTGGCACATGCCTGTAATCCCAGCACTCAGAGAGTCAGAGGCAGGTGGATCTCTATGAGTTCAAAGCCAGCCTGTTCTACAACGTAGACAGCCAAGGCTACCCAGAGAAACCCTGTCAGGAGAAAACAAAAAAGCAAATATCAAAACATTATATAAATGTTTCTGATAAATGTTACATATCTTATAAAGGATACATAAACATTTCTTTGTCAGATTCATACTTTTAAAACGTATGTTATTAACAAAGAAGTAACTAATAGATGCACTCAAAAGGAAGTTTTCCTGAGTCCAAAACTTTCACAACTGACTCATTAATCCATGTTTTCAACTTTTGTGAGTCTAGCATGGACAGCATAAAACTTACTAATTGCTTTCCACTGAAAAGTCTTGAAGGAAAATCTCAAAATGATGATAAATAAGTGCATAGATGTCTGGACTAACTTTAAGGTGAACAAGGACATATATGGGCTTGACACACTTGATTTTTAGTCAGCATCTTTATTTTTTTGTGACTTGTAATTTAACAAAATAGTCAATGTTATCAAATCTAGCAAATTGTGATTTTGTCTTTACTCTAATTCTGGGTTCCAAGGGCTCCAGTTTGGTGTGATGCAATAGAAAACTGGCAATGTAATTCTGAAAGAGTTACTCTGTGCCTCGTACTGTTTGTCAATGGGAGCACGGTCTGAGAAATGCTTCATTGGGTGATTCCATCAACACTCCAACACCATGGCATGCAGTCACACACGTCTAGAGGAAAAGCCCCCTCCCCACCCAAGTTGAATGGTACAACCTCGTAGGTTGGGATCTGTCCTATGCTGCAAACCTGTGTGGCATGATACTGTCCTGATTACTGAAAGCGTGTATAGCAAAGTGGAATTTGTGTACCTGGACATCCCTAAACTTTGAAAGATGTAGTACAAATACGAGACCATAAGAACGCTCAGCTTCATGGTGATGTTACAGTCCCATTGTCTTGCATGCATTTGCTCATTAACTGACTCCTTGTGAGTGGAGAATGACTATAAACCAATGTTGAAATACTAATAGAGGGAAGAATTCCAAGAGGCTTGTGAATAACATGTTTTTCTTGTTCTGTGATATGCTACAAATCTGTCACTTCTTGGAACATATCTACTAAGCATAGGAAAAGAGGTGTCATGTCAAATCACTCTCTAAAAATTATACCGAAATATCAAAAATTGCACTGTAGTATCTTGCCTTCTCTTTAAAGATCAAATACTTAGAAAAGGTATTATATCCTTTTGAAGTAAGTATTGGATTCAAATAAACAGTTCCCATATTTCTTAGGGGAAAATTGCGTCTTAGTACTCAAATCCTGTGTTATTTATTGAATAGAGCTGTTAAGCGTTAATTCCATCAGGTGGTCTGTAAGAGGTACCTATTCTGTTTCCCTTTTATATCAAGAAAAGTTCTTCCTTTATGGATCTTGTTTACAAGATACATGACGCCTAAAAAGCCAAGATGGCTCAGGGTGACAGAACATGAATGAGTTATGGTTATATTTTGGGTGATTTCACAGCTATTCAGAACTGGTTATTACAGAGGCTTAAACAGATCTCTAAATATTTTAAAGCATTTAGCTTTTATTAGCTTGTTAACTGTATATGTTAAAGGGGCCTGGTGTGACAGTTCAACACGTGCATACATTATACTCCCCATCGGATCAAGGTCATTAGTCCTTCCGTCTTCTCTTAAGGTTTAATAATTTATTTATCTAACATTTAGGTGTGTGTTTGCCTCCATGAGTTTGTATGCACCATGTGTGTGCAGGAGCCCACAGAGGCCAGAGGAGGATGGTGTACCCCTCAAGCTGGAGTTCTGTAGCGTGCTGAGACAGGACCCTGGGTGTTCTGCATGAGCAGTCAGCCCTCTAACAACCATGTCATCTCTCCAACCTCATTTCCCTCCCTCATCATTTATGCTTGGAGCCCTCAAGCTCCCTTCTCCAGATTGTCATAAAACAGGTAGCAGGTAGTATAAACTGCCATCACTTCAAAATGTCAGAACTTACAACTTCTGTGTGCTTTCCTTACATCCCTACATCCTCTTATCCTTACTGTCCATGCCAACCTTCCCCACATAGATGGTAACATCTCCCCGCTTAGTAATCGGCCAGACATCCAGAAGCTCAGGGGCACACCTCAACTTTATGTGGCTACATAAAGTTGTAAATTTCTAAGCCATTACAATACATTTATTTTTCCCTGTAGTGACTGAACAGTTGAAAATGGAGAAGTCTCTGATTTGGGAGAAAAAAACAAAGTGAGACTGTATGTGTTAATTTTGTTTATTTTCCAATACACACCCTTCTCAGAATATTAGTTCCAAGCATTATAATCTCTAAGAGAGAAATTTTTAATCCAGGTGTGGTGATGTGTGCCGTTAATAACAGCACTCAGGAGGCAAGGCCAGAGGGAGGTAGATCTCTGTGAGTTCCACTTGCTACATGCAGCAAGTTTGAAGCCAGCCAAGGCTACATAGTGATATCTTGTTTGAAGAGTGAAAGAGAGTGGGAGGGAGAAAGAGAGAGATTTTGATAAGTAAACACGAACTAATGGTGTTTATGTGTGCGTCCACGGTTGTTACATTTATTACCAGCTTCGAGTCACTCAACAGCTGATGCTACAGCTTAGATAAGTGTTGACACACCTGACTATTGATTTTTCAGTGACTTACTTCCATTTATAATGCCTTTTCCTTTTAATTTAAACGTAGCTTAGATTCTGAAAATGGGCAACTTTTAATTGATTATTCAAGACAGGGTCTCTCTGTATAGCCTTGGCTGCCCCGGACTCACTTTGTAGACCAGGCTGACCTTGAACTCACAGAGAGATACACCTGCCTCCCTCAATGCTGGGATTACCTCCCTCAATGCTGTGCACCATTGCGCCTGGGAAAATGGGCAATATTTTTAAGCTACAGACCAACGAACGTTTACGAGGTTGATGCACCTTCGTGAAACTGCACAGGTTGATTTTCTTAATGTTTCCTCCCAGACATTGCCCCCCAAAGGCCCCACTCTGACACCCTGAATTTTATCACCACTCCTTAATTTGCAATTTATACAAGTGGAATTAAAGAATAGATTCTTGCACTCGCCATTGTCGGTGATATTTATCCATACTGTTACATATAACTATTGTTCACTCTTCTAGCTGATTTTACTATGCATTCCTTCGTAAGAAAAGATCACTGGCCACTGCCATGAAATGTTCCTCTCGTATGTGCATATGTGTGCCTTTATCTGTATATGTGTGTGTCTGCTTCTTCATTAATTCTACTCTCAACAAATATTTAGCTGTCTATAGTTTTGGACTGCTGCAAAATGTACTACTATGAAGATTTTGTACATTCTTTAACTCTTTCATGAGAGGTGCCTGTATGTGTGTACCTTCAGTAGGTATTGGGTATAGGCACACATGAGCCACAGCACACATGTGGAAGTCAGAGGTCGACCTTGGGTGTGGGCCCTCATCTTCCACCTCATGTGAGACAAATCCTATCCCGCTGGCCACTGTTTGTGCCAAGCTAGCTGGCCTGTGGGCTCTCTGGGATTCCTCGGTCTCCACCTTCCATCTCAGGCCTCAGGCACACGCTACTGTGCCTGGCTTTTACATAGGTTCTGAGAGTTTAAACATAGGCTCTCACACGAATGTGGCCAGCATTTATCCAGAGCCGTTTCGCCAGTCCATACATGGCTTTTGTGAACAAAGTACCTACTTTCCGGAGCATCTCCCCAGGACTACAGCTGTTGGCTCACAGAGTACACCTGAGCTCTGCTTTAACTGCGCTCTCCAAATATGTTCCGAAGTGTCTACACCAGTCTGCAGCCCCACCAGCTGTGCATGAAAACTCCATAAATAATTCAACACTCGGTAATTATTCTAGAGTAGAAGTTAGAATGTATAATTCATTCCATTCAGTACGAACATTTTATGTAAATGACCTTTAATGAAGATTATGGTTATCATTTATGTAAACAAATCATCAGATTGATGATCGTAGAGCAGGTATACTTACTTGCTTATTCTCAATGAACATTAAAGACTTGGTGGAGTTTACTGCCCAAACCAAATTAATTGTCTCTCACTCAGGTGGAACAATAAACAAAACCCTAGATCCTAAGTGAAAATTCTTTTCTTCTAAGCTAATAAATTTCCATTTTTATTTCACTACAAACTATACAATTAAGCTTTTACAAATTTGAAATTATAATATGAAAATTATAGGTAAAAAATGGGAACAGACGTAGCAATGAAGTATATTTTAGGACAGTGAAAATGCTCTGTAGGTTGTTACAATGACGGTTGTGTGTCTAAACCAAGCAAACCAACAGAGGCTTCGAGAGCAGACCTCAGTGCAGACTGTAACATCTGGTAATGTTAATATGTCAATGTAGGTTCATCAGCTGTGACAAATATGCCACCGGCATGGGGAGGGCCAACAAGAAGGGAGGTGTGTGGGTGAGGACGGCTGTTTTAAGAGAAACCCGTCTTTCTTCCCAATATTTCACTAAGAAATATCAATGACCACTATCAATGATGAGTTTAAGTACTTTAGAATGAGAATTAGACCATCCAGTTCCAAAACATCAAAAGTCTAGTCCCTTACTATGAAACATCATGGGTCAGAATTTCCAGATCAAGCCCTTACTTGTTGCTGTGACTTTTACATATACTGACTCTGGGAATGAGGCAGTGAAGTGCATTCTTGTGGTCTGTTTATCAGTCTCTCTTTGTGTTGAAATGGAGACAAGATGGCTACTTTTAGCCAATGTGGACAGTGAATTAAAGGAGAAAATTTTAATTTTCCAATAGAAAAAAAAATTTCCAGGGATGTCTCTGGCTTCCCAGGTAATGAAATCAGGAATGGTTACTATCTCCTTTTATCATCTCTTTATAGTTTCCAAATGTTCAAAGAGGAAAAGTTATTTTATAATGAGAGGCCTCATGTCACTTCTCTGATCTCTAAAGGTACAAAGATAATCTGTCTGCATCACTAAACCCTGCAGATATCAGCTGTCAGATCTCTGCTAAGACAGTAGCTGATAGTATCTGTTCTCCCTAAGGGGACGCACACATTAGTGTGGGGTTTTATCTACACTGTGGTGTGGCTTGGGGTAGCACCTAGGTAGCCACATTTTTGAGATGAGTCTGAGTTGTTGTTACTCATTTCTGGCCTAACTCCCCCCCTCCCCCCGTACAAAACATATCTCACCAAACCCACGTCTTGTGACATAAATCAAAGTGCCACGCACTGGCATCTGATGATTTATTGATCACAACAGAAGGCCAGGTGACTGAGGCAGAGGGTTCAGTGACAAAGGGGAGCCTTGCAGAGCGGGTGCCTTTTACACTGGGATCAGGTAGGGACTCACAACCACAGTATCACCCAGTGAAGATCTGCGGGACTTCCTTAGTTTCTCAAAACTGTAATATATGGCATGTTACATACATGCGCACACACGCGCATCCTGTATTTGACTCAGGCACCCCTTCAAGGTGTTATCAAGCATTTAAGATGCACCAGGGAAGGCCAAAGCTTTCATTCGGTTAGCAAACTAAAACCAACTGCACGTTTCCAAGATCAAGCCCTCTGTTTCGTTCCTTTGCTCTCAACCGGGATGCAGACAAGTTTTTCGTCTGAGGGAAGAAGGACCTGTGTGCAGTAGTTTTTCACCAGCAGGGCGTTTACTCCTGGTACTCAGAGGAGACTACTGAATGTTTTCCTGTGTCCTAAACTGTATCACAAACAGCAGAGGGAGAGCCTGCTGGGAGAAAACTATCCCTGCAACCGATTTTCCCAGGTGCCTGCGGTCGTATATATGCAGGCACAGACAATTTGGGGTGGTAGAAAAAAAAATCGCTCTTTGATTCAACTCATTTGCTCTTCAGTCTGCAGCTTTCGTACCTTTAGAATATCTCAAGATTGTAACAAAAGAAGTGAAGATAGTGAAGTCCTGCTGGTAACTTCAAAAACAACAAAAAGTATAACGGGGTAAATAAAAGAATTGGGGAAAGAGCTGAGAGCCGTGTGCAGCCGAGGTCGGCCGCGTTCAGGAGAGCGCTGAAAGGTTGTTTGGGGACAAGCCCCTGGTGCAGAACTGGGCTCTGTGAAAAGAGACAGGCCAGTCTTTGTTCAGGCTCTACCATCCCGTTCATTGTTTACTTACAGCACAGTAAAATGTACCGTGGCCCTTCCAGCAAGCCACTTGTTTTCAAGTAAGAAGGGTTTTCCATGTCCATTTTAAAAGCAAACTGGAACACCGCGAGGGAATCTAATGATTTTCAAAAGTACCCGGGTCTCACTTAGTTCAATTATCATCGTGAATAGCAGTAATTTTAAATTAAGAATAAATACCTTTTATATTTTCCTTGGGATCTACTCCTAATTTTTTCATAGTTTAGATTCCATAGCAGAGCGTTCTATCCTGACAAGGATAGACATGTTTGACAGAAATAAAGAGTGCGTGCTCACGCAGGCAGCAGGAAAAAGAGAAAGGATGAAACTTTACACTTAGATTCCCATGGGATATGGGGATGGGGTGAATGAACATTAAGCCTAAAGGGAAGTAAATTAGAACTATACCATTTAAGAGGTAGGATGGCCAATCGCCCATCTCATCTGTGAGGGGTACAGTCAAGACATCTTAATAGCTACCCAAAAGTTAAGATAATGCCGAACCTTCTGTACGCACTATGCTGCTTCCTAAACATGACCATGACAAAGCTGAACTCATGCATGAGACAGTCTCAGAGGCTAACAGTGTCAATAATAAAACAGCAATTTTGACAAGAAGTAGTAATAAAATTGCTCATGTTACTTCTTTTGTGCTTCAGGGCCATTGCTACGTAAAAATAGTGTTCTTAGGCCTCAAGTACCATGCATGACATCTCCCCGTTCTGCCCGATGGTTTCCAGGCCAATATCCAACATATAAAGACTAGGCCTTCATATGCATCGAGGATATGAAGAACCGAAAAGCTGGACAGTTGCATGAGCTAACCTTCCCTTTAGCTTGCGTTCAGTGAAAGGTGACGGAACACATTGCAAGCACCAGAACATCAGCTTTGGGACTGCTGAGATTGTTCCACAAAGGAGTTAGTCCTGCAGTCTGTGGAATGGGTCAGGTGCAGCCCCGCCTCTGTAAATGGGTGTAAGGAAGGAGCGGTTGGTTTCAGGCAGCAAAACAACTGCGCAATTCGCTTCCTATTGAATGTTTTAGGGTGCTGCCTAAAACTGTCCTTCTTAATAGTTAATAATTCTTGATTTTATCTGACTCTGAATTATTTGGCTTATCTAATTTCCCTAAAAGGAAAACAAACAACCCCCTGCCCCCCCCAAAAAAAACAAAAACCACAAAATCTTGACACTGTAATGAGGCTCTTGATAGAATAAAAACTGGGATAAAGAGACTAAAAAGGTTATGGTAGAAATGACAAAGAAGAAATGATTAAATGCCCAGGGTAGGAGACCGGGAAGAGAAAACCAATGAGTCATAGAAGTGTTCTGCATTCCCCAAGAACTCAGTGGCTGATGGAGAGACACCCGTGTTTTAGCAACACTGAAGAGGAAAGAGATTCATAATGAAACATACCTAAGCATCTTAATTGAAAGTAGCTTTGCCGTGTGTGTGTGTGTGTGTGTGTGTGTGTGTGTGTAACATTGTGTGGTGTGGGGGTATGCAGGGTGTGGTGTGTGTGTGGTGTCTGTCTGTGTATGTGTGGTATGTTGTATGTGTGTGTGGTGTCTATGCGTGTGTATGTTTGGTGTGTGGAGTGTGGTATCTGTGTGTGTGTGTGTGTGTGTAGTCTCTGTGTGTATGTGGGGTGTGTTGTGTAGTTGGGGTGTAGGTTGTGTGTGTATGTGTGTGCTGTCTCTAAGTGTGTGTGTGTGTGTGTGTGTGTCTGTCTGTCTGTCTGTCTGTTTTTGAGGAAAGCTTTGAACAGCTGTGTCTCTGTAAGGGGAGCTGCCCGGGCTCTTTGGCACACAATCACATTCAGAATCTTCCTTGGCTCGTTAGAGAGCAAAAGGCCTCACAGCTCTGAGATAAGGCTGCTGACTCTCGGGCCTGAAATGTTGCCACCATCTGGCTGGAGCTTACTGCCACACTCTTAGAAGCAATGTTGAAGTTTAAAAATCATTTTTCTTTGACATGAAGAACTTCAAGTCTAGAAGCTCTACCTGCCACACAACAAAAGAAATGAGTTCCTGTACAAAAAGAAAAGGCCCTTGCCCGGAACATCGTCACGCGGCATTTAGGCTCTTTCATAAAATTTAGTTGGTGCTCCTCCTCGGCTCGCTCTCGGCTTCTGTTAACGCACTATAGAATGAGAAAAACAAAAAAAAAAAAAAAAAAAAAAAAAAAAAACCTGGCTGTTCCAAGGCTTAAAAAGAGCAGGTACACAGAGAAAACAAGCCTGGTGGGGAAATTATGAAGACAGAATTTAACATGGAAAACGCCCTGTTATGGTCAGCAACAGCCTAAGAGTGTTTTTCTACAAAAATTAATTAATTAATTAATTTAAAAAAATTGAACCTGCAAGGGGAAAGGTTATCTTGTATGAAAAGTTCAAATGCTTATTGTGCCTTGAGGGAATGAATATCTGTGCACAAAGTAAACAAGATCTCCTAAATTTTATGACATTTACATTGCACTTATGGAGTTTAAAAATTAGACAAACACAAGCTTGATGCGAAGTAGGAATGAAGACTAGCTAAGGAGAGAGAGCAGGGAAAGGGCTGGAGGATGGCTCGGTGGGGAACGTGACCTCTGTGGGAAGAAGGCCTTCCGGATGGAAAGCGTCATGAAGAACGGAACCAGCCAGGGACCCGGACAGGCAAAGGGACTGCAGGGAACCGCGGTAAAGGAGGAGTCCAAAGATGGCCCGGATCACGAAGAGTCCTCTCAGCCACTCCTTCTCAGACTTCAGCCTCACATGAGTCACACGCGGAAACTACTGAAGGGCTCGCTCCGGTTCACTCAGCCCAAGATGATGTATCTCTAGCAAGGGCCTCATGATCTGATAGGCCGGTCCCCACAATGCATTTTGATTAGCTGGTCCCTTCATCGCGTTGTAGCATTCAGGTTCTGTTCTAAACGCAGTGTTTTGAAGAGAGAACAGCCAGGCTTATCTTTTTAAAAGATCACACTTGCTCCTATGTGGAAAACAGATTCCATGTGGGCACTGGAAAGGAACGGTGATATTAGTCTCGGCAGGAAATTAGTGGCTTGGCCTCGGAAGATGCTTGTAGGGTGGTGAGAAGCTTGGCTTAAGGCAACGTTTTGAAGCATCGCTAATAACTCTTGACACTGGATGAGATATAAAACAGAGAAGAGAGAAAACCATGCATTTTTGGCCTCAGCAAATGAATAGAAGGTGGTGTCGCTAATGAAGAGCAGAAGGTGCCATGGCAACAGAGGAGGCGGGTGTTGTGGGTTGAATTGTGTTCCCTTGAGAGTCACTAATTACAGTCCTAACCTAGTACCTCACAATGTGATCTTTTTTGACAGTAGCGTCGATCACCGGTAACCAAGTTAAAGTTGGGAGTACGCCCTGGACCAATGTGGTTGGTGTCCTTCATAGAAATTCGGACACACCGATGCATCCAATCTTCCCTCAATATTCCTGGGTCGTTGGTTCCATGACCTCAAGGACACTAAAATCCACAGATGTTCAAGTCCCTTACATAAAACAATGTAGTGTTTGCACAGCACTCTCCTCCCTGCTCTAAATCATTGCTTCTAATACATAATGCAAATGTAAACATTATAAAATAATTGCTCTGCATATTGTTTAGCTAGATATGACAAAAAAGAGGTTAACATGTGCTTGGTACAGATTCCTTTCTCCCCCCCCCTACTATTTTGATCTAAGGGTGTGGAGGAGCCCTCTTTTGGGGTCATTGACCTGAGGAAGGGGCTCCTAGGGGAGAGAGAACAACATGAGCAGGAGAGAATACCATGGGCAGGTATAGAAATCTCAGAGTGGGTTTTTCTTCTTTTTTAATAGAATTTTTTTATTTATTACAATTTATTCACTTTGTGTCCCAGCTGTAGCCCCCTCCCTTATCCTATCCCAATCCCACCCCCTCTCCCTCCCTCATCACCTCCCATGCCCCTCTCCAAGTCCACTAATGGGGAGGTCCTCCTCCCCTTCCATCTGACCCTAGCTTATCAGGTCTTTTCAGGACTGGCTGCATTGTCTTCCTCTGTGGTTTGGCAAGGCCGCTCTCCCCTCAGGGGGAGGTGATCAAAGAGCCAGCCACTGAGTTCACGTCAGAGACAGACAGCCCCTGTTCCCCTTACTAGGGAGCCCATTTGGAGACTGCACTTCCACGGGCTACATCTGTGCAGGGGTTCTAGGTTATCTCCATGCACGGTCCTTGGTTGCTTTCTCGGACAATTAGGAATAATGATACCTCAAGATCCAACTATACCACTGCTAGGCATATATCCAAAATATGCTCAAATATACAACAAGGACTTTGTTCAGCCACGTTTGTAGCAGCTTTATTAATAATAGCCAGAGCCTGGAAACAACCCAGATGTCCCTCAACCAAAGAATGGATACAGAAATTGTGGTACATTTACACAATGGAATACTACTCAGAAATTAAAAACAAGGAAATTGTGAAATTTGCAGGCAAATGGTAGGAACTAGAAAAGATCATCCTGAGTGAGATATCCCAGAAGCAGAAAGACACACATGGTATATACTCACTTATAAATTAATATTAGACATATAATATAAGATAATCATACTAAAATCTGTACACCTAAAGAAGCTAAGCAAGGAGGAGGACCCTGGGTAAGATAGACATAGGAAGAAGGTGAAAACAAAGAATAGGACAGAAGCCTACCATAGAGGGCCTCTGAAAGACTCTACCCAGCAGGTTATCAAAGCAGATGCTGAGACTCATAGCCAAACTTTGGGCAGAGTGCAGGGAATCTTATAAAAGAAGGGGGAGTTAGAAAGACCTGGGTCTGGAGCTCCACAAGGAGAGCAACCTCAGAGTGTTAAAGAGATCAATGGAGCCAGGTCAGGTGGTACAGCCCTTGACACCAGCTACTCTGGAGAGTGAGGGGGGCAAGTTCAAGGTAGCCTGAACAACATAGCAAAACTCTATCTCTAAAATCAAAACCACCAAAAAACAAACAAACAAAAACAGCTGACAGAGTGCTTGTTTAGCATGTGTGAAGCCGAAAGCTCATTCCTCAGTGCCGGGAGACGAGGTCTTGTTGCAGAGCTGGGGATGGTCGAAGACATCTATTATCCTATCACTCTGGAAGCAGAAGGATCATGAGTTTCAGCCAAGAGAACAAAATCAACACCACTGTTGGACAAGAATTTAGAGGCAAAGCCTTAGTGTCCAGATCATGAGTAAAAACACAGTCTACCTTGGCATCTCATCCACTAGGCAGGATGCCAGGAGTCCGACTAAAGTAAAGTACTTCTCAAAGGATACAACTTTACGGAGCATTAGATTGGATACTTGTTTGATACTTGTTTGCGCTGTTGCTCCTGCTGCTACCATTTCAGCCTTGGTAGGGAAAGCAACACCTGGGATAAGGACACCCCAGGCTTTCCACTTGAGGTTTTGGGGCCTTAATGTTATAAAGACACTTGAGGGTCTGCTTGGCAATCATCAAGACATCCCTCTTGTTTTTCAGAAGTTGGAACATCTCCGTTCGTATGATCTTAATTATAACCATACTCTTATTTAAAGTGGGAAGCAACGGAAGGCTGCGGTAGCATAAATCACAAGTCATCCAATCTTCTTTAGGTTGTATGAAAACAAGATGGAAACCTTTGAAGTTAGTGAGTTTATTCACTAATCCTCTCCCATCCCTCCCCCCACCCCATACACATTGCTTTATGTTTCTTAGAACTGTTTGGACAGGAACTATCATTTTTTTTCCAGGAATTTTTATTTAAAAAATAATAATAAATTCAGTGTCTATGCTATAAATCAGCATACAGTTGTTCAGAACCAAACCAGCCCAGCTACCAGGGCTGCTTCAAATTATGCAGCTCACTGAAATAACCAAAAGAGGTTTTGCTTTTTACTTTCATTTTTTTCTTGCCATTGGTGATGGACAAATTAGAAGAAAACCTAAAGCATGAAAATGACATTTCTCATGCTCTTGATACAGCTAGAGTACTGTTGGATTAGATACGAGGAGAGGAGGGGCCAAAGTTGTCTATCTGGAGCTGGAGAGTCATCTCAACAGTTCAGAGGACTAACTGCTCTTCCAGAGGACCAGGGTCTGAGTTTCAGCGCCCACATGGCATTTGTATCCAGTTCCAGAGGGTCCAGCACCCTCTTCTGGCCTCTGCAGGCACAACACATACGTGATGCAAAGACATACGCACGGGCAAATACCCACACACAAAATAAAATAATACTCCACCTGCCAAAACTTCATGGTGATAGATGACAGATATATAGATGATGATGGAGATAGATAGGTAGATATTAGATAAATAGATAATAGATGATGGAAGATAAATGATAGATATTAAACAGGTGATAGATATACACAGATAGATGATATATATAAATAGATGATAGATACAGATAGATGATAAATCTAGACAGATATACATAATAAAATTATAGTATTTTGTAACATATTCTAATTTATTTGCATTTATCTCATTGTGATAAAAATAGGAATCAACCTATCCTTTTTTTGTTTTGTTTTGTTTTTTTGAGACAGGGTTTCTCTGTGTAGCCTTGGCTGTCCTGGACTCACTTTGTAGACCAGGCTGGCCTCAAACTCACAGAGAGACACCTGCCTCAGCATCCCGAAGTGCTGGGATTACAGGCGTGTGCTAGCACACCTAGTCAACCTATCCTTTTAAAAAAAATTGTTCAGCATAAAACGAGGTACTATTGACTCTAGGCACAATGCTACACAGGAGATCTCTAAAGACTTTTTTTTATTTGACTGAAATCACATTCCTATTGGTTAAAACTCCTCTTATCACTTTTTTCCCAGGCCTTAGCCCTTTGTACTTCCTTCTCTGGATTTATAATTTTGGCTGTTTTAAATAACTCATGTAAACAAACTTGTGCCTCACTTGTCTGTTCTATTTTGCTTAGTATGATGTCCTCAACATTCAGCTACATACAGCATAATGCAGTATATCTTTCTTTCTAAAGGCTCTCAGTCTATTATATAAATATGTTCTCTTTATTCATTAATTTATCAATGGGCAGTTGGGGTCTTTCTACATCTTCACTATTATATATAAATAGTCTTTTCATAAACATAGAACTGTTACTACAGCTTCAAGATCTTGATTTTAATTTATTTGGATAAACACCCAGAGTAACCCAGTAATAACACTCTAATTGTCTAGTGGAGAGTAATTACCACATAGAGACGCACAGCTCTACATGATGCCCTGGCTGTTTGCATGTCCACTGAGAGGACCAGGAAGATAATTCATTCTTCATGTCCAAGGAGTACCTCCGCCCCTCTGCTGAGCTTTTAAAATTATCTAATTTATATAAGTAGTGAGTGACATTATTCCGTGAACAAAATTAGACTGTTACTTACATCTTGGTAATGTCATGTTCAAGGTATGTATTTTTCAGGGGCCAAGAGAAGTCTAGTCACTGCTAACTGTTCACTGGCCATCTAGAACAACAGATAATGCTTATTGCACATATATGTGTGCTACAGATGCATTTTTTCGTTAACCCTCACATATACTATTTTAATTTGTTGTTTTGTCAGGTTTCTTTTTTTAATTCACTTTACAGCCTGATAGCAGACCCCCTCTTTCCTCTCCTCCTGGTCCTACACACATACACACACACACACACACACACACACACACACACACACACATGCTCCCATTCTCCTATCCTCTTATTTTTAGAGAAGAGTTTCTTGTTTTCTGGACAGAGTCTTGTTGGGTAGTTCTGACTGGCCTGACATTTCCTGTATAGTTCAGGCCAGCCTTGAACTCTCAGCCTCTCAAATACTGAAATAAGTTTGTACCAGTATGCCTGGCAAAACAGTATATTTTAAATACTATGAATTTCCTCTCGTCTCGTTCCCCTTATTCAAATGTATATATATTTTTTTTATTTCATTCTGTGTATGTTAAAAATATTAGACTACTATTTTCTTTTTATGCATATACTATGCATGCCCTACAACAATAATCTGGAGAAATAACCAACCAATTGCACCAGGAACTATTGATGAATGGCATTCTAGAATTGAAATGGTTCAGGCAGAAGAAAAAGAATTTCTCCCAAAAGTGGTTCAAGCAGAACAAACTTGAAAATTATTCAATGGGATGCATAATTTTTCTTTTTACCACTTGGATGATTATGAAGCATATATACGTTGTCTGATAAAAATAAATAGGTACTCAACTCCTAGAAAGAATATTTTCCATGTCAGGAGTATTTAAGAGGTGCCCTGTGTATTTTATCTACTAATCAAGGTTTGTAGTCATCTTCACAACCACCATGATCTTGAAAGTTCAGACTCCTCTCACCTTGTTGAAATTCAAAATCACATCAGTTCAATAAGCATTGTCAGGGGTTAATGTTTCCAAGCCCTTTCCACGTGACCTAATGAGTGGATTTACGTACATTTACAAATGTCCTCTCTCGCTTCCTCTGGAGATGAGATGCTCAAATGTCTCCAGAGGGCAAAAAGGTGATGTGTAAGACGGAATGGGACTGCATTGGTGGTGTGGGGCCACCTGGAGAGCTGCCTGGTCCATCCTTGGCAGCTGAGAAACAGATGCCATGAGAGGATGCAGGCTCTGTGTGGCCAGCTCTTCAAGGAGAGCTGGAAATTGTGACATATGTACAAAAACGTGCTGCCCTGTAAGTGTTGACTCTTGACCTGCTTAGTCTTTCTTTTAAATATAATGCAGCCAAGGGAAACCTCTGCTTTGGTGATTATTGGCAGGGAGAACTGGAGTGCCAAAATTTCCTTCCTCACTTTCCTGCCTTTTCACATGCAGAAAGAGGTGACAGGCAGGACCTCTTTTCTACCAGCCAAGGCCTGAGCCTTGAGGAAAGTACCTAGAGAGCCTGAATCCTTCAGAGAAAAGCCTACAATCCCACACTCAGCACCCTCCCTCCTGCCTCCCATGGAGCCATATTCTAATTCAAAGCAGTCACAGACAAGAAGGTGTAAAAACTTTGAATTTCTCTGTGGAAGGGGAGAGCCTGACATTATTTCCTTACAATGGGATAGTGGGGACCCAAAATTGGGATAAGGAAATGGAAAAGAGTAAAGATAGTTGAAAGGAACAAGACTCCCAAATGAAGACAGAGTAAAAAATATAAGCAAGATCCAAGACTGAAGAGTTATGGATGGGACAAATAAGGAAAACAACACAGGTCAAGAGAAATGATAAACATCCACACTGGGGATGGATAGAGGCTTTGTTTGGTGCCTTGAGCAGGACTGGTAGTGTTGAGAAATGAGCCTTACCTGGGCTCACGCCAGTAGGGAGACACTGTGGTGAATTGGAGGAGACATCGGAGACATTGCCAACCCAGTAGAGGCGAGGGTACCTCAGAAGACAGGGTTTGCTAACCTTGGGAACCCCATAAATGAAGGCTGCCTACAGAAAAACAAATGGTAACCTCCAAGAACCCAGAAATGGTATTCCTACTTGCTAAACCTGCAGCAGACATCAGAGAAATTTACAGTGGCTCCTTGAAAAT
This sequence comes from Meriones unguiculatus, assembly GCF_030254825.1. Classification (NCBI taxonomy): domain Eukaryota; kingdom Metazoa; phylum Chordata; class Mammalia; order Rodentia; family Muridae; genus Meriones; species Meriones unguiculatus. The sequence goes on along the minus strand of NC_083367.1, from coordinate 21,754,174 downwards.
GGTCCATTTGCTAGATCCTAGATAATCAAACTGGTTAAAAAGGAGTTTGAAGGCAGAGGGGGTACATAATTCCATAGAAGGATTTCAATCAAGGATCCTCAGACACTGAGAATAAACTTCTTTTGAACTTCTATTCCCTATCCCAGAAGTAGCTGTCTCTGGAACTCAAGAGTTGCTTCCTAGGTCACCTGGGGAAGAGGCGTGAGCAGAGAGAGGTATAAGCACCCTCTAGTCGTCATAGGGGGCTCTCAGACCACATAACAGCCCTAAGGGACCAATTTTATCCTTCGCCAATGATCTCTGTGGGGAGCTCAGAGGCGTACCTCTCCCTAGGGAGATACTGAAGCTACAGGATGCTGCTAGCAGAGTGAGGAGGAAGCCTTCTCAAAGACAAACAGGAGACAGCTTACCATCCTTTTTTTGTACTTCAGATAGCAAGAACTCATATGGCACCTTTGTCTAGAACATTCTACCAAATTCCAGAACATTCTACCAAAAGGCATCTTATAAAGCTTAAACAGTAAAATGGAATGATCACTGAACATGTTTGGGGAGGGGTGTTTGGATATATACATGTCTGTGTGTGCACATGTGTGTATGTATGTTCAGAGGCCGGAAGACAACATCATCTGAATTCTCCCTCATCTGTTCTCCATCGTATTTTTTTGAGACAGAGTCTCTCTCACTGATCTTGAATATCACTGATTCAACTAGACTGGTTGCCCAGCAAGCACCAGGCATGTTTCTGTCCCTCCTCTGCAGCCCTGGGATGATGGGAGTGACACTACCTACCATACCCAGTTTTTGTTTGTTTTGTGTGCTAAGGACTAAACTCGGATCTACACGCTAGTACAGCAAGCAACTTTTCTGATAAAGTCACACCCGCAGCCCCTGAACCTATCTTTCAATGAGTAACAAATGCCAAAAAAATATGTCAGAACCTCTGTGTGATTCCTTTCCCTGAGGCTGTTTGGCTAATTCTCCTAATTTTCTTTTCTTTAATTTTCCCTTTATATTTTTTTCTTACTCTTGTCACGCAAACCCTTTATTCGGTCTAGAAGATCTCAGATAGTAGTTAATGCCTTTGGGGACATGAGCCTGGACATTCCTGCTTTGAACTTCTTGCTGATTTACCCACGTGATAAGTCAGACACTTTCCGCCCACAGGAAAACTCATGCTCTATACCTACACGTGCGCAGCAGAAAAGGGCTCTGAGACTTTGGCCCAGCACTTTGTCTCGGTGAGGATGTTCATGTATGAGGAAAGAAGGATCTATCTTCTGAATTCTGTGTTGTGAGGAGGCTTGGAAGCTGCTGTTACTACTGTTGTGTCAGTAGTTGGGGGTTGGGGAGATCTGAGGTCTACCCGGGGCAGAACTGGCCCCTTGCAGCAAGAACTTTATCTGCACCAACCTACTTTATCTGGTGTAAGGTGGTTGGATCACCAGGTTTCTGGTTGAGATAAGATTTATAACCAACCACTGGAGCAGGTGTGCTGGTTGGTGCACAGGAGCCGGGGGGAGGGGGGGTTGGCAGGAGGAGCTCCCAGGTGACTCTGGGCATGTTCACAGGGGCATGGATCTAGGAATCCCACTTTGAACGTGTGAGAATGGTGGACATAGGGTATGGTCCTAGAGAAATAGGAGGGAAGGAAGTTAGTTTGGAACCTGGATCCTCTTGGCATCTTTTAGGATTCATCACAGGCTCCAGCTCCACCAGAAAAACTTGAAGAGACTTCAGGGGCTCGTGCTAGCGGATCAGGCTGGCTTCCTTTAACATTTAAGGGCTCCCACTTTGCCATCTCACAGATCACTTCCCCAATGACACGACAGTAACTTCCAAAGCCTAATGGGAGGTTGAGGTAAGTCTTTTGATCTGACAAAGTAGTCTACACAGAGGGGGACCAGGCAGGGACAGCGATAAATTGATTCTCTGTAGAAGCTGATCCGTTTCCAGAACCTGGAGTAGTAGGAAATGAAGGGAGGGGGTAGAAAGGCAATGGTTAGGAACAAACACTGACCAACTCAGGAGACTTCCAAGGCATCCCTAAATGAGAGCGGAACCGCAGGAGGAGAGCATGATGGTGCGGCAGGATAGACTGAGAAGCGAGGTCTCTGTCGCGCATGGTGGGCACCTACCACTTGAGCCTACTGAACCAGGTAGATGTACCTCGCTGTCTCCTGACCCCTGCTTTCCAGATCCCACTCTCACCTGTATTTGGATATAAAGTCCGTTCCAGGTCTCAAGCCCACTGCCAGGCCGACTTAAGCACAAAGGAGGGATTAATTATAGACCTAATTATATTGTTTTATGCAATTCAGGTTCTGTAAATCTCCTGCCAGGACTTAGGAAGGAGCTAAAAGAACGAGGCAGCAAGCTTGCCTCTGCATCTTTAGATATCTGCATTATTTGCTTTCCTCTCTGCAAACAGCCTCAGACTCTATGGCCACATTTCCACCTCTGTGTCTGCCTCTTTTCCCCTCTCTTCCCTCCACTCCCTAACCCAGCCAAATGGTAAGTCTAGGAAGAGGATCCAGTTGGCCCAACTTTCGGGGAGCATCACCCATCCAGTCAGACACAGCCAGCAGGCAGTTGCTGTAGTACACAGCCACGCTCGGAGAAACTCAGTGCTGGGGACATGTGTCTCTCAAAGGGTAACATGCATACAAATCACCTGATTATCTTATTTCAATGCGAAATCTGCTTACACCTAGGATGGAGCCAGAAAGAATACATTTTAATGAGCATCCAGTTGACGCTACCTTTGCCGCTCTATGAATCAAATGCGGCAAGTCATAGGAGACACTGGCACACTTCCCAGACCTGATAAGGTTCTTTTTTTTCCCCTGTGACAAATGTAACAGATGCCATTCTGTGCCCTTCTTCTGCCTCTTAGATACTTATCACCTCTTTTAATCACAGCTATGAAACATCTGTAGGTTTCCCTTTTTTTTTTTTCTTTAAGAATGCATGTTGTCTACCCAGAGAAATAAATATGGAACGGAAGGATTTTGATTATTCAAGTAAGTTTAAAAAATGTCAACGACAGGACAGACATTGCACCCACTGTCCTGAACTATCATGGTTAGAAGTACAGGCTTAGAGGAGGTCTGAGGGAGCCGAGGACTCTGGTTGCAATGCTGGGTCACTGCTTAGCCTTATCTACTATGGACTGAGAGGATTCGGAGTTTAGCGGAGTTTGTCGGTTACTGTGGCATTGCGGTGACAAACACCTAAGACGAACGACCTGAGGTAAGAAGGGTTTGCTCTGGCTCATCTGAGGAACCAGTCCATCATGGCAGGGAGGCCATGGCTGTGGGAGTGTGAGGCAGCTGCTTGCACGGCATCCGAAGTCAGGAAGCAAAGAGCTGCGCAGCCCGCAGCCTCCCCTCTAACCAGCCCAGGGTGCGGTCCCACAGAACGGCGCTGTCTACTGCTACCGTGAGCCGTCTCACCTCAGGTAACCTAGTCTGCTTCCTCACAGGCAGGCCAGAAATCTGCTTTCATGGTGATTCTCAATCCTGTGTCATTAAGACCACGTAAATCATCACAGGATGATGGAAGAGACCCATCTAGGCCCTGTGTGAAACCGCCTGTGTATTAATGTGAAACGAAGCCTAGGCACTCGAAATTATGTTTTGGTGAGTGTGACATCAGGTGATGGTTTTCATAAGAAATGCTACCCGCATCCCGCAAACGGTGGGTTTGCTCAGTGTGGGCAGCGCGGGACACCTGGATTCTCTCCGTTGATGGAAGGCAGAGGCAATACTCTTGTTCCTCGATTTGTTTTAAAGTCTGCAAAAGTCGTTTTAAGTCCAATTTAAATAAGTTGGCCATGGCGTTAAAGTTTCCTAAGTGGGAAACTCTCCCTAATGTAAGCATTTCAATAAAAATTCTTTCCAAATATCCTTTAGGCATTTCTCTAACACTCCACAAACTAGTGATCCTCCGTGGACATGCAAAGCTTCACTGACTAGTAAAGATGAAAAGGTATTGATCTTTTGTAGCAACACCCAGAATCCATAATGCTTCAGGATTATGGATTATGTTGCTTTGTGTAGCCAGTGGCATGAAAATCTTGGAAAGTGAGGTTGCTGCCAGGGGAGACTCAGTGTTTACTCAGGTTTCTTCATTTCCCACATGGGTGTGCTTACTGGCCAAGCCAGGAGCACGGAGTCCCACGGAGTCTAACCTCTTACACAACAGACTTCCTCCGTGCACTGCAAACCGGCAGAAACAGAGATGAGGCAAATCAGCTTGGGCTATCTTTCTTGGAAGCGGACGCTCCTAACAGTGTGTATTTGGCAATTCTTTCATCCACCTAAGGGCAGCCCGAATAGGGGAAAGGGGAATGCTTTGAGTAAGAGCACAATGGCAGGAAGATTTCTCATCAGCCAGGGCTGTTGATAACAAAGCCAGCTTGAGTTAAGAATGACGCATAGCAGGGTCCCTGCCTGAGACATCAAAGTTATTTATCACAGGACTTGGAAGTAAATTGAAGGCTCTTAATTAAAACAAAAACAAAAACTAAACTAATGTCATTCAGAAAGTAGCACATATTTAGGCTGATTTTGAACTTCCTAGCTCATATCTCATATCTTTGTAAATCTTTCAAAGGATTTTCATCTAATCTAAGAGAGACAGACATTTTCAGCTTGAGCAGTTAATTTTACCTAGTTGCAGACATTGATTAACAAAGGCTCATCTTAACTTTCCAATTAAAAATACCAACCTGAGGACCAGCAAAATGCACCCCTGTGGGCACGTGGTGGGTCTTATACAAATTTATCCTAGAGCTTTTCGTATATATAACATATATGCATAATGTTCATATAGAAAGCGATTAACAAGAGAAAAATAGAGAGGATTCCATATTGTGGTTATAAACCCTCATTTCTGGATGAAAATAGTCCCTGTGAGGGTGCACTGAGATAAGGAGCTTGGTGTCCACACAAAATTGGAGTCTCCTCCTTTATGACCCTACCTGCCTATCTCCAACCTAGCACATTACATGTGCGTGCGCGCACACATGTACACACACAGACACGGTATATACGGGAGTGAAATTAACCCCTTCCTTTCACCTGCTTTTTTTGCTACTAGGTTAAGGTCTTGTAAGCATCAGACTTTACCCTCTGACTTTGTGTGCATTTCTCTCTGTAACTATTCTCCAAAGGAAAGGGGGTATCAGGTTACCGTATGTTTCATAAATCCAGAGGGAAGTCCCCACTAGGAATTTAAAAAGCGCTCCAAATAGCCATATCCCCTAAAGCCTAACTGCCCCTTTGTGCCATTTGTCCTTCTGCTTATACTGGGCAGAACTGATGGAAACTTTATGATGCCAGAAAAGACGGATGACTAAGCTTTCTGGGCTGTCCAGAGCTGTGGCTTCTTCAGGAGTTCAAAACTTTCTACCATGTTTTTCCTGCTTACGTCTGAAAGCCAATGGGCAGGGACTTAGATCTAAAAACTCATCATAGATATAGATTAGATGATAGGTAGACAGATATATAGATAGGTACATAGATAGATAGATGATAGATAGTAGATAGGCGATAGATAGATAATGTATATAATATATAATGTACGTATATAAAATCTTAAAATCAAGTGGTATCTTTGGAACTCCACAAGATTTTTTTAACTATTTCTAGTTTTAATTCTTATTAAAAATAGATCTTTTTTTCATACAATATGTTTTGATTATGGCTTCTCTTCCCCCAACTCTTCTCAGATCCTCCTACCTCCCCACTGATCCAAATTCGCACCCCTTTTGCTTTCTCTCGTTAGAAAACAAACAAGCATCTAAAAACAATAATAGTAGTAGAATAAGTCAAAATAAGATAAAATACAGATAAACAAACCAGAATAGTGCAAAACAAACAAGCAAACAGAAAAAAAGAGGCAAACGAAAAACACAAGCAACACATATCGACACAAAGATACAAAATCCTATAAGAACACAGAATTGGAAACCATAGTATACAAGCAAAGTATCTGTAAGGTTTTATTCTTTTAATGTGCACACCAAGCAAGATGAGAAAGGAAAAAGAAAAGAAAAGAAAAACCTCCAAAGGTACCTTTGAGCTTGTTTTGTGTTGACCGTCTATGTTGCTCCTGGGACCTGCCCTTAAATGTGATTCGTACACCTGCTGAGACTCCATTGAAGAAAACGAATTTTTTGCTTATGAGTGGTTCTCAGTCAGAGACAGCTTCTTGGTTGGGAACAGGTGTTTGTACCCACCTCACCTCTCAGTGCTGGAACCCCGCCTGGCATAGTCTTATGAAGGCCCTGTGCATGCTGCCACAGCCTCTGTGAGTTCTTATGTCCTCCTGTGTCTGTAAGGCTTTGTCTTCTAGTGTCTTCCATCCCCGCTGGCTTTTGCAGGTCTTTCTGCTTTCTCTTCTACAGGGTTCCTTGAGCTCTGAGGGAGAGATTTAATAGAGACATTCCACTTAGGGTTGAATGTTCCAAGGTCTCTTGTTCGCTGTATGATGTCTGGCTGTGGGTCTCTGTATTTATTCCCATCTCCTACAGGAGGAAGTGTCTCTGATGATGGCTGAGCAGGCAAAAATCAATGAGTATGGCAGAATATCACTAGGAGTTATCTTATCGCTAAGTTCCTTTAGCAGAAAGCAGTATTTGGTTTGTTTGCCTAGGTCTGTGGTCTAACTACCTAAGTAGTGACAGACATGGATTCCATCTTACAGAGTGGGTCTTAAATCCAATCAGAAGAGTGGTTGGTTGCTCCCACAAACTCTGTGCCACTATTGCACTCATGTATCTTACATGTAGGTTATTGTAGCTTGTTGTATCTCATTGCACCTTAATGAGAATTATGTCTCATTCTGTCTCATGTATCTTATTGTGGGTTGACGTGTTTGTGGCTGGGTTGATGCTTACCTTTCTCCTTTGGTGGCCTACAGCACCTTCTAGTACCATGGACATTAGTCAGTATAGGTGAGGGTTTTAGGTAGGCACAAGCTTGGCTTGTCCATATTCAGTGAGTTGTGAAGGTGCTGTCATCAGCTACAGGGCCTTACTGTCAGTTTGTGGCGAGCACCCAGTAGCCTTGGGGATGGTCTGGGTTGTTTGGGGGGAGGTCCCACAATCTTTAACCCATGCAGCTACACATCTAGTGTGCACATGAAAGGTGTCAGACACCCATAGGAGAGAATATTCAAAGGTACTTGTATCCGTTGAGAGGTCTTTGACTATGGAAAGAAAGAGAAACTACCTTTTGGCTGGCTCACACTCCCAAGAATCTCAAACAGATCTTCTTCAGAATACTTGACCCTGCCTTGAAGCACAGGCTTTGATGGTCCCATCCACACTGGCAGCACACAGGAGCCTATGGGATCTTGGGAACATGATTTTTATCTCTAAATTTCCTATAGCAAGGTGTTTGTGGCACTGGTTGCTGGGGTACCAGTGCTATTCTCCTCTCCCTCCCATCCCTCTGCTAATAAAGCTCCTGGGATCCAATTACAGTCACCACAGAAGAGACTCCAGCCCTGGATTTTACAGAAGGGAGCTCCTGCTGCAAGAGCCAAAGCTCCATTCAACATCCCCGAATCTGCAGAGCACAAACACGCTTTGTATTTTTTTTTAAAGTGTATTTGGGGACATCTCATTGATGACAGGTGTGAACAATCTTGACTTGTTTTCCAAAACGTCTTTGAGATTCCAATAACCGGGGTGGTGACAGTCTCTCTAGCCCTCTCTTCCCAATTCATTATGTGAAGATGTCTGGACAAACAAAAATGTTCCTTCTGAATACTGCAAGACAGTGGCCGTTAGTGGAACTCACTACTATTATCTATTCGGGGAAAATCAGACAGAAAATGTAACAGCCACTGAATTAAGCAAGCTTTTTAGAAAACTAACAGAAAGGAACCTCAGCCTGGCTTTGCTTACGGAACTGAAATGGAATCATGACTAGGAAGTTAAATTATGCTTGTGCTTGCCATGTGGTGCCCTGACTTAGTTCATGTGTTGACACTAAGTATGTGCCTGATGGACAGTGCCATCTGCCCAGTCTGAAAAACGCAGATGTGGAGAAGAGAGAGAAGGAAAAAAGATTTTGATTCTTCACTTACTTAGTTTTTCTGAATCTCCTTCATGCTATGAACCTGTATGGCTGTCACCCTCATGTTTTCATGACAAATGTCTGAGGAGATAGATATGTGTCAGAATTATCACACAGAGCCCTGTATTTCATATGATCTCTGTGTGTCAAGGAAAATATATACATGTGTATATGTATACATATGTATCTTTCAGGAAGGGATATAGAAGGAAGTTAGTTGTGAATGGATTACTTGTGTTTTTCCTTCCAACCTACTCCAGACACACATTCTGAGAAGAGTCTAAAACTCCCATTGTGGGGCCAGCCCTATGCTAGGCACAAATAGGAAAAGACAAAATGATTAAAACCCTGTCCTAGAAAAGAGCCATGCTGATCTTTCTAATTCACTGATTTCCATTCCTGAAGGAGGGTATAGAGGCACCTCTCAAAATTATATCTGAATCTAGAGTAAATTATATTCACAACAAACCAAGAAATATCCTGACAGCAAAGTGCTCCTTAACCTGTGGCAGCTCTTGCTACAATAGATGGCACATCTTAAGAGCAGACCCCGAAGAACAGAACTTAGCCCTTCCTAGATGATTTAGGATGGAATTCTCAGCTCAGACGCATGGAAGGCAGACTTTTGAAGGACGCCTTTGGGCAGCAGCCATGCCTTTGAGGTGATGCCGTGCCACTGGAATTTGGTGCAAGACCCCTGCAGAGTGTGGTGGGTGGTAGTGTGCCCTGGTCCCAGGCCTCTGACTTGGGAGAGGAGTGACGTGTCTCCTGGCTCTGGTGGCTAGGGGATTTCCTGTCCAGTTAATATTAGATGCTGCCGACGTGCGCATTCCATTTGTGACTGTTGTATCAAATGGAGGCCACCTGACCTGTCTTCTCTCCTTCAGCACTCCCTAGATAGTAGGAGTTAATGTGTACAGGTCAGATCCCAACCATCACAGGAGATGTTGGCTCCTAAGGCACAAAACTACTCACAGCTTTTTCTTCCAAGAACCCAAAAGACAGTTCCCTGTCTCCAGGACAACCATTTTCTTGCTTTGATTCCCTACTGAAGAGAAGACAAACATTTGTTGAGCAGAAAACAAGGACAAAACCTGTTATAAATATTGGTGTGTGTGTATATAGTAACTATAAGTTAATATGATACATATTTTTATAAATATGTCTACCATGTATATACACATATTATATATGTATGTGTATGTATATGTCCGTACATGACACATACGTATTTGAGTTACTACAGTGAAACCCCTTGGGTAATTAATTTATAAATAGAAAAGATGTATCTGGCCTGGCATTCTGAAGATCTGATTTCAAGGTTAGTCGATTCCCTTTGCCACAGACCTCTGAGAGGGCACTAGACAGCAACAGTTGGCAGTGCATAGCAGAGTAAATCCCTCACAACATGAGCCAGGAAAGCAACCTAGAACATGGGTCAGAACCTCACAATCTCTCTTGGGGACATATCCTAGTGACCCAAGGGCCTCCCCCTAAGTCTCAATAGCACCTTCCAACCAGAACCAAAATATCAAGTTCTCAACACCTGGGTATGTGGGTTCACTCATCACCCAGAATTTAGGAGATTTATGTATAAACTGTAATGTCAAAAATTATGAAAGGGGAAGAAAGTTCTACACGTCAGAGCTGCCTAATCCCGCCTGTTGCTCCACGGTTTTTTCCATACAGCTTCCGTGTTCATTCTTGTA